>NC_090355.1:14271653-14890532 GCF_035084215.1 Heptranchias perlo | reverse complement strand
TCCCTTCCTCCTCCCTCCCTTCCTCCTCCCTCTCTTCCTCTCCCTCCCTTCCTCCTCCCTCCCTTCCTCCTCCCTCCCTTCCTCCTCCCTCCCTTCCTCCCTTCCTCCTCCTCCTTCCTCTCCTCCTTCCTCCCTTCTCCTCCTTCCTCCCTTCCCCCTCCCTTCCCCCCTCCTTCCTTCCGCCCTTCCCCCTCTTCCTTCCGCCCTTCCCCCCTCCTTCCTTCCTCCCTTCCCCCCTCCTTCCTTCCTCCCTTCCCCCTCCTTCCTTCCTCCCTTCCTCCCTTCTCCTCCTTCCTCCCTTCTCCCCCTCCTTCCTTCCTCCCTTTCCCCCCCTCCTTCCTTCCTCCCTTTCCCCCCCTCCTTCCTACCTCCCTTTCCCCCCTCCTTCCTTCCTCCTTTCCCCCTCCTTCCTTCTCCTTTCCCCCCTCCTTCCTTCCTCCCTTTCCCCCTCCTTCCTTCCTCCCTTTCCCCCTCCTTCCTTCCTCCCTTTCCCCCCTCCTTCCTTCCTCCCTTTTCCCCCCTCCCTCCTCCCTTCCTCCCTTCCTCCCTTCTCCTCCTCCCTTCTCCTCCCCCCTTCTCCTCCCCCCTTCTCCTCCTCCTCCTCCCCCTTCTCCTCCTTCCTCCCTTCTCCTCCTTCCTCCCTTCCCCCTCCCTTCCCCCCTCCTTCCTTCCGCCCTTCCCCCCTCCTTCCTTCCGCCCTTCCCCCTCCTTCCTTCCGCCCTTCCCCCTCCTTCCTTCCGCCCTTCCCCCCTCCTTCCTTCCTCCCTTCCCCCCTCCTTCCTTCCTCCCTTCCCCCCTCCTTCCTTCCTCCTTCCTCCCTTCTCCTCCTTCCTCCCTTCTCCCCCTCCTTCCTTCCTCCTTTCCCCCCCTCCTTCCTTCCTCCCTTTCCCCCCTCCTTCCTTCCTCCCTTTCCCCCCTCCTTCCTTCCTCCCTTTCCCCCCCCTCCTTCCTTCCTCCCTTTCCCCCCTCCTTCCTTCCTCCCTTTCCCCCCCTCCTTCCTTCCTCCCTTTCCCCCCCTCCTTCCTTCCTCCCTTTCCCCCCCTCCTTCCTTCCTCCCTTTCCCCCCCTCCTTCCTTCCTCCCTTTCCCCCCCTCCTTCCTTCCTCCCTTTCCCCCCCTCCTTCCTTCCTCCCTTTCCCCCCCTCCTTCCTTCCTCCCTTTCCCCCCTCCTTCCTTCCTCCCTTTTCCCCCCCCTCCCTTCCTCCCTTCCTCCCTTCCTCCCTTCTCCTCCTCCCTTCTCCTCCTCCCTTCTCCTCCCCCCTTCTCCTCCCCCTTCTCCTCCTCCTCCTCCTCCTCCTCCTCCCTCCTCCTTCCTTCCTTCCTTCCTCCCTTCCTCCTCCCTCCCCTCCTCCTCCTCCCTCCCTCCCTCCCTCCCTTCTCCTCCCTCCCTTCTCCTCCCTCCCTTCTCCTCCCTCCCTTCTCCTCCCTCCCTTCTCCTCCCTCCCTTCTCCTCCCTCCTTCTCCTCCCTCCCTTCTCCTCCCTCCCTCCCTCCTTCCCTTCTCCTCCCTCCCTTCTCCTCCTTCCTCCCTTCCCCTCCCTTCCCCCCTCCTTCCTTCCTCCCTTCCCCCCCCTCCTTCCTTCCTCCCTTCCCCCCCCTCCTTCCTTCCTCCTTCCCCTCCCTCCTTCCTTCCTCCCTTCCCCCCCCTCCTTCCTTCCTCCCTTCCCCCTCCCCCCTCCCTCCCTCACCACCCACCCACCTCCTGGCTTTTATAAATAAGGGGGTAGAAAGCCCTGGTTAGACCAGACCTGGAGTACTGTTTCGTTCTGGGCACCGCACCATTGGAAGGATATATTGGGCTTGGAGCGAGTACAGCATAGATTTACTGGAACGATACCTGGACTCCAAGGGTTAAATTACGAGGAGAGATTACACAAGGTAGGATTGTATTCCCTGGAATTTAGACGATTCAGGGTTGATTTGATTGAAGTTTTCAAGATATTACGGGGAACTGATAGGGAGAAACTATTTCCGCTGGTTGGGGAGTCTAAGACTAGGGGACATGGCCTAAAAATTAGAACCATGACTTTTTCAGGAGTGAAGTTAGGCCACACTTCTACAAGCAAAGGGTGCAAGAAGTTTGGAACTCTCTTCCGCAAACGGCAGTTGATAGCTCAATTGTTAATGTTAAATCTGAGATTGTTAGATTTTTTTGTTAACCAAAGGTATTAAGGGATTTGGGGCTAAGGCAGGTACATGGAGTTATTTCACAGATCAACAGTGATCTCATTGAGGCTCGAGGGGCTAAATGGCCTAGTCCTGTTCCTGTGTTCCTATGTTCAAGTGCTCAGTCACTCTGTCCCTGATAGATTCCAAAAACATCACCACAACTGACGTTAAACTGATAGGTCTGTAGTTTCCTGATTTCTCCCTCCCCTTTTTAAATAATGGAGTGTCATTTCAATTTTCCAATCCCAAGGTAAATTCCCGAATCTAAAGAGCTTTGGAAAATTATGACTAACGCGTCTGCACTATCGTCACTTTGTTTCCTTTAACACCCTAGGATCGAAACCGGAAGGTTCTGGAGGTGGTGGGGTTTATCTACCTTTAGTCCCATTATTTTCTCCATTACCATTTTAAAAAACTTGTATTAAATCCAATACGTTCACCCGTTGACTTATTTTTAGGTTTTCTCGTACCGTTGGTATTTTGTCTCTTCCTCTACTGTGGAAACAGAACAACAACAACTTGCATTTATATAGTGCCTTTAACGTAGTAAAAACATTCCAGGGTGTTTCACAGGAGCATAATCAGATAAAATTTGACCCCGGGCCATGTAAGGAGACGTTAGGATAGGTGACCAAAAGCTTGGTCAAAAAGGTAGATTTTAAAGAGCGTCTTAAAGGAGGAGAGAGAGGTGAAGAGGCGGAGAGGTTTAGGGGGGGAAAATACTAAAGCTTAGGGCCTGGACAGCTCACTCGAGCCTAACCAACCTTGTATGCTTGTGGGATCAGTTAACTGACAGCAGTAAATCAGAATGTTGTTTGTAGTTATGCTTTATTTTGTAATGTTTTATCCAAGCAGGCAACTCTTTTGTAGATTATCCTTCACTTAACCACTCATCAATTTCTTCTGCTACCATGAGCAGATTTTGCTGTTTGGTTTCACCGCTTTGTCATTGCCATGTCAGATACAAAGTATACAAGAATGCCACCTCATTATTATCCATTATAATTTGCAAACCAAGTCTTTATTCTCTTAGAATACTTGTGTTACCTGTTCTATCTTGTGATCATATTGTAGTCCTTCGAGACTTGCTGCTCTGGTATTTGAAATAAATAGTCTGGATGCAAATGACCTCTGGTAGGATCTGAACATATTGGTTTGAAAAGTCAATGTATAACATATCTATTAATTTTGATTCTATTGCTTTCATTCTCTTTCGGCATTCCCAATTTAGATTGGGTTACTCGAAGTCATCCATGGCTGTGTTGCAGTGTTATTATTTATAACAGTACCAATCTTAAATCATCTTTTCACAGGTGTGTCCAAACTGTGGCTTGTGGCCCACACCCCTGAGCCATGGCAATTCAACCTTCAAAGCCCAGGCAAATCAGACCTGTTTGTACTTAAACTTCCTATTTGTTGATTTGTCATGTTTGAATTTTGTGGACCTTGAATTTGGGTAAGGGCGGTTGCCAAGTTCGACATCAGAAGAGCAAGATCTGTTCACATCAGGAACTTAAGGTACATGTAAATTAATGGTAAATTGACTTTAAACTTGCCAAGTGGCTTCCAAGTCACCGTGGTATGCGCACCTGTGTGGCCCACAAAAATAGAAAGTTTTGGACTCCCTTGTCACTTAGTATGTTGTCCATATCCTTGATATGTCCAGGGAGTCTGTAGCAGACTCCTTTTGTCCTCCATCTGTTTGTTGGTTCATCCAGTCTTGTTTATTTTAGATCTTCTCTTAGGATATTAAATAAGCATCCTTAAATTCCAGATTATTTTCAGCATACTTTGGTACCTCCTTTTCTGCTTCGTCCATTCTTCTGGAACATCCTGTACTCCAGTATATTGAATTCACCCCCATCTTCTAGGGTGAGCAATGTTTCTGTAATTCCCATAATATCATTATGCTGCTACATACACCTCTCACTGATGCAACTTATTCCTAATGCGTCTTGCATTCAGCTTTATCGTAGACTGATTTCGTTTAGAAAATGTTCTTTGCTGAAACTAAATGGAACGAGCAAGTCTTATTGGATAAAATAAGTTGAAAGTTTTGAATTAAACAATATTCACATATGTAAAAATATGATGGTTTAACAATTTAAGCCTTAATAGAAATATTCTGGAATCTTTAGAGAGGTTAAAATGAACATGTTCCATATGGGCTTGTGTCGTCAAATACTGTTGTAAAGCAGATATGTTTGGTGTGATTGGATTTTGTCCTTGGCTAATTCTAAGCTCTACTTGCTCAATGTGTTTCTCACTGACCCAGTAGTGACATTCGATGGAAGTAAAGAATTGTATCTGTCTCATATTTCTAAATAATCAGTTTATCTTGAATTTCAGGACCTTGCAAGGCATGTTGAGGATATTTTTTCTTCAATAAGCTGAGTTTAAAAGAAATTACCAAAACTATGTTGAGGAAGGAAGGTTTTGCATTGAATTAGATGGTCCCTTCCAGTGATATTTGAGAAAAACAGCTCTAGTATATCCTATTGATGGGTGACAATCTATAATCTGAATGATGAATGAGCTGCTGATTCAAGTCATTAAGTGCAGCTCAGGTGCACAGGCAACATTATCTGCTTTAATAGTGGGATTCAGCTATTGCCTCATGGATGGCCAAGTGAAGGTGGAGGTAAAGCTGCTGGATTTTTAGACTGATGGCCAGGAAGACCTGTCTTTCACTTGGCCTTCACGCTAGCTGCTGGTTCAACTCTGGCTACTAAAAATGCTGCACTGGCAGCAGTGCAATCTGAAAACATCTTTGCATGATGTCATCACGAATGTGAAATCAGGGTGGTGTCATTGACATTCATTTTGTGAGAGTGCTCTGAGGCTGCTGTTTCAAACACTTCACCTGTGGTATAAAAGGGCTTATAGATCCTAAGAGAGAGGGGAGAGCTCGAGATTCCAACTTGGGTTACATATTCACTTCCATGCCCCTCTCACGTAGTTTGCCAAATGGTCGTAAAGCAGAAGCTGTGGAATGATCTGTTGTTGGCTTAATAGTTAGCTGAGCCAGAATGAAGAGTATGAATGCTCAAGGAGCAATAATGGCTGCTGTTATGGTGGAAAATATAAAATAGCAGTAAGTGTATCAGTAGAATGGTGAGTATAAATTGTCATGTCATGTTATATTTTATTCTCTGCTTTGGAGACAAGAGCTTTATTTGCATTGAAAGGGGATTATGAGGATAAAAGAACATTAAATGTATTTGATTTGTTGGTGTCATGTTGATCCAGCTCTGTACACCATGATTTTCTTTTTTTTTCTGTCAAAAAATTGTTGAAGGTGGCAAGGCAGGTTGAGAAAGCGTTTAAGAAAGCATACGGGATCCAGGGCTTTATAAATAGAGGCATAGAGTACAAAAGCAAGAAGATATGATGAGCCTTTTATGAAACACTGGTTCAGCTACAACTGGAGTATTGTGTCCAGTCCTGGACACTGCACTTCAAGAACGATGTGAAGGCCTTAGAGGGGGGGGGGGGGCAGAAGAGATGTACCAGAATGATTCCAGGGATGAGGGACTTCAGTTACATGGATAGACTGGAGAAGGTGGGGTTGTTCTCCTTAGAGCAGAGAAGGTTGAGAGAAGATTTAATAGAGGTATTCAAAATCATAAAGGGTCCAGGCAGAGTAGATAGAGAGAAACTGTTCGCATTGACAGAAGGGTCAAGAACCAGAGGGCATAGATTTAAGGTGATTGGCAAAAGAATCAAAGGCAATTTGAGAAAAAACATTTTTTGCACAGCAAGTGGTTGTGACCTGGGATGCGCTGCCTGAAAGGGTGATGGAGACAGATTCAATCATGGCTTTCAAAAGGGAATTGGATAAGTATTTGAAGGGAAAAAAATTGCAGGGCTATGGGGATAGGGTGGGGAAATAGGCCTCCTTCCGTGCTGCAACCATTCTATGATTCTAAATACTTTTTTTGTCCTCTAATAATTAATTAACCGTCTTGCTAATCCTCCACAGAACAGAAGTTTCAAGGCACTGTAGATCTCTTTTTGTCCCCAAATTTTCTTTCTCCATGCTGAAGGTGCTGTTTGACCAAGTGACCATTATTTATACGTTAGCCTCTGCAGTGTGTACTGGCAGGCTATTTTTTTGTAAATGGCATCTCAGGCTGGGGTTGAGGTTTTTCTCGCCTAAAGACCGCAAACATACTTTCCAATAGAGATCATTGGACTCAAATAGGAGCAGGAACCATGATTGACCTTAGTCTTCCCAAGCCTGGGATTGCGAGACCAATTGTGACCACGCTGCTGTGTCAGCTGATAATAGCCAATTCATCGCACACCAGAAATCAAATTTAGGGCTTTTTGGTTTGTGTGACTTATAGCAATGCTGGATGATGCCATTGCTTACTAGGCTATGGGGGAGCATGTACAATGGATCAAATCAAAATCCTTAGCTTAAAAGGAGAGAATCCTGCATTTTATTAAGTTGTTTGGGTGAAGAATTAGCCCTGAAAGTACAGGAATGGACGATTGAACAAACATGGACAATTGTGTTGTTTTCTTCGCCCCCATTCACCCACCAAAAAAAAAGCTCTTGGGCAAAAGTACTTTTCTTCACAAATCATGCAATTAGGCTGCTAGAGGCTGCCAGCCAACCCCCCCCCCCCCCCCCAAACCCCGATCTTTCAGTCTAAGAAGTACTGCAACATATTGGTCAAATTTGAGCAGCTTTCCATCTGCTCTAGCCTTCAAATGTAAGGTGAGCACATGTGCTAGGAATTATTATCGTTGTTGCAGCAAAATAGTACTGTGCAGTGACAGCATCTTTGAACATGACCAGCATGCCACAATGAAGCTTATGAAGAGTGAGCAGAAAACTATTCTTATGATTCCATAATGAAATAAAACAGTGCCTTAAAATGAGTAAGAGATATTGTATTTTAAAAACCTCATCTGTAAACAGTGGCTGCTGGAGGCTTTAGGATTTCTGTATTTTTGAGCCAATGCTTATTGTGTTTGGAGGTGCAGCAGATATGGAGATGCTTATTTGTGTTTCGCCAAAGACTTGTAGTGAAGCTTGCTATTAGAATACAAGCATCAGCTTCAGATGTAAATACAATTTGGCTGTTGCTAACCTGTTTATGCTGTATATTGAAGACTGTACCATAAGTGTCGGTGAGTGCAGTTGCTAACCAGTTTTGGTCTGTGTGTTGACAAGACTGTACCATGCATACAGGGAAGTCAAATTATAGTATTAGTGTAACATTCAAGGAAAAAGCTTATAGGCCAACAGCTCTGAGGTTTTGTTAATGTTATATCCATTGACTTATTAAAATGCCCAATCTTTGCTTACAGTGTTGTAAAATTGAGCAGTATTCTTAAATTTGGCCTTTTTCTTGCTTTTTGTGTAGTACTGTGACAAAAGGCCAGTAAAATCTGGTAAATTTTGACTTTTGAAAATATAAGGTATTTTAAAGGACATCTAGTGAAAGAATTTTTTTTTGATTTCACAAACATCCACGTCTGGGTTATATGGGCCAGTTCTTGGGTCAACTCGCCTTCTCTCAGCTGTTAAGTCTCCATTTATAGGAAGAGGTGAGGCAAGTTATTTTGATATTTTGAACCGTAGGACTCCACAGTTCACATGAACTAGGGAAAAAAAATGAAAATCACGGTACATTTCGGGGTGAGATTTTCAGTGTTTTTTTCCTTTGCAAAGTTATTGCGTTGTGGTAATTAAATAGTGTTTTGAAGCAGTGGCTTTAATTTTTGATATTAGAAGAATGTTAAACCTTGATGTAACTACCTGTCCTTGCTGGAACTTTCTTAAGCTATCAAAGTTAATATCATTGTGGCAATTGGCACCTGTGCCCGATTCCAACCATTACAGACAGTTGCAATTGTCTGACCTTTGAGACATGCTGGGTGATTCTGTGGGTGCAGGCTGACTGCTGGCCATTTTGCAACAGCAGAAACGGTTAACCTTTTTGGAAGAATGAGAGCAATCTCTTACGGGAGTGATAACTATTTTGAGTGTGTTGGCAGACCTTTTAGGTTTAGTTTATATCAAAGCAGCGAGAAAATGAAACTGGTTATTAAATGGGACCATTAAGTCCAACATTTATTTTATTTCCCCAACTCCTGAGACTATGGGGAAAATGTAGAAGTGAAGGGAAAAAATAGAATCCACTGAAAAATATGCATCTTTGATGGTCCTCGCTATGACACACTTGTACTGCAGACTACATAATACCTTTATAAAGCTTGGTACATCAGAAGCTGTTAATTGCTCCTAAGAAGAATTAGTGTTGCTCACTAAGCACATAGCAAGCCAAAGAAATTCATATTGATGGTGTCACCCATTCAAATGTACCTGGTAGTTATCTTCCAATTGCATGCTTCATTGAGTAGAATCTCATATAGTATATAAGCAAAAGCCTAGAAATGTAATTTACTTTAACCCTTAAAGTAATAACTGACAAAATTCCACCATATTTTTTTAGTACAGTTACAGTAATGGTGCATAATATAGAAGACTAAACTGAAGAGCTAATCGAATATATTTCTTATAATTGATTCTAATTTTGTACTTTTTTTTTGGATGTATTGCAGGAGTGCTTCTATAGTCCTCCAAAGTGTAGTGTTGCCAAGAGATTGAAACCTAAAACAAGCCAGAATATTTTCTGATTGCAATCCTAGATTTTGATCGCAGAATTTTTAGCTCACTGAGCAGAATTGGTAGAGTGCAGTGGTAGGTAAGTAATAATAATGTGCAGGAATGCTATTTTTTGTCTTCATTCTTGATGCAATAGAAGATTTATTCGACTGACCTATTAAAGTATTTCATAACATAGAGTTGTACAGTATACTTGGTAGCAGTGTCAAATTTGTGGTCCAGACCCTTTTGACACAAACAAGTTTGTATAAATCCTTGTCAAGTGATAGTAATTATAAGGTTGGTTATTGGCTTTAAAAAATGGCATTTTGTTTCCTTCTGTCGATTGCCACTCTGTCAATTTCATATTTATGAAATAAACGTAGTTTAAAACTGCAGCAGAACCCCCTCTCGATCTTCTGAGGAATTTGTAAACTTAACTGCCATACTAAACATGTAAATTTTGTTTCCAATATATTCAAATGCAGCAGTTAATAGATTATGATTTCAGTTGAAATAAAATGAAAATATTCTGCATCAAGTTATGACTTGTTTTAATACACTTGAACCATTGTTGGATGTAGAACTGCTGTAATCAATATCATGATTTTACACTCGATCCATTGTATCCTAATTGAAAGTTATTTTGAAACCATTTTCTATTTATGAATAATGCAGATTCTCGTGTGCCTTAAAAGAATCTTCCTCAAATTAGGTTTTGTTGAAAGTAAATTGTTTGGCTGCTTATAGTGTCTTCATTTTTGCATCTTTACATATTATAAAAACCCTGCACACCTAGGAGAATGAGGTATTTAACAGACATTTTAAAGTAAATGCATGCAGCTCTGTATTGGGATACAAAATACTGTCATCTAGGATTTTGCATATTTTCATTCTTGTTGATGTAACACATACGGTAGCATTTTGGATAAGTGCCATAATTTCAAACTGTCTCCTTGCTATCAGCATAGTACAGTAATTAGGAAGTATGAAGTATTGTTGATGTGCAAAGATTGCTTAGGCTACCAGCAAGAGAAATTTGAAAAGCATTTCTCAAAAATAGAGAGTACTATTTCGCTGACTCTTGCATATAATTCTGCCCTTTGGGAGTAATTTTTCAACCTGCTTAATTCTTGGTTAATTGAAACTGGAACTTGTGCAAAATAAATTGAATCCCCAATTTATTGTCACAACTGATTCAATTCCAAATGATTGACCTTGTGTCTGTATGCAACTAGTATCCATAAATGGCTGAATTTTCAAATACAGTACTGTAACTGGTCTCCATTGAGCATGCTCACTTCAGTGAATTGAACCCTGTTGGGAAGCTGTAGCATTTGATCACAATTCTTTGAATCTGAGGTAAACACTGGTGATTTTATGAAAGGAAAGGCCTTGCAAATTGGGTTAGTACCATGTACTGAACCAGCTAATTTATTTGTGTTTTTCTTCATAAATGTGTATTGCAATAGCCTACTGGCACTCATGTCTTTTATCATGAAGCAATTTTTATCTTTGTCTATGGATTTTTGTACAGGTTTGCATCTACTGACATTTATAAGATAGCACATTTTATGTTGTCGATGCCACCATTTGGCATTTGACTGACTACTTAGTACTGTAATTATGAAAGGCAATGAATAGATGTAAATCCTGTGGAGCAAATGAACAAAATTTGGCATTTCACTGTTGCTTTCTTTGACATGCTTTTATGAATGAGGATTGATACACTGTCAAAAGAATTCCATAAATTGACACATTCAATAATTGGTTGTATTAGCAGTACAGAACAGTGAGGTGTTAACAAAGAATCTTGACGGAGATTTTCTTACCAAAGGAAAGGAAAACGGCTTCAGTATTTTTAATAAGTGATAATGAAATGGTTGTAATCATGATGTAACAGTAATGTCTGGCCTGCAGTGCTTGCAACATTATGCATTATGATGTTTCATTTTTTTAGAATGGAGAACATTTTCCCCTTCTCCTTTTCTTCTTTGTCTTAATTTACATATGCAAACTGTAATGCATGTAATCTGTGCTTGCAGTTATACTGTACTTTTATATCAAATTTGAGTTTGATTGTAAAGTAACACCAATTTTCACTCAGTTATTCTGCCCAATGGTTATTGTGCAATTCACTAAATGGTTGCCGATGACTTCCCTGGTGTGTTTTTGTAGGTTTCTAATCATAGTTGTAGTTTATTACTAATTATTGAAATCAAGCATCGTAGGACTTTATAGCAATATTGGGCTGCAATCAGATTTTAGAATTTGGGGAAGTCGTAGGGGATACAGCTGGGAGACAGAGGGTTAAGTCAATTTGCATTATTTAAGAATTTGCCTGTAGCAGAAATGGGAGAAAGTATTAATTTTATCAGCTAATTGAAACATGTTTTTGGAACTGATGGAGGTGTATGTGTCATGTTTCAATTGGGCATTTTAAATATGAATTCAGGTTTTGTCCTCTATTGTGTGAACTGAGTTGTGCAATGGCCTGGAAAACTGTTGTTTCACATCTGGGACCTGGATTTAGATATAACCGGAACAGATTAGTGTTCTTATTTTTTGATGTATTTATAAACTGTGCAATATGTTTTGGGCTGTCCCAATCCAGATATCAGCACAAATCTGCTGTACAATATTGCCCTTTATACAAAATTATGAACAAATGTGCCATTTATGCAGTCTTTAACTACCCAGAGCATTTTCTACTTCTAGTACAGTTCCAATTTGCAAAGGATACTTTTCCAAATGATTTGCCTGTTTATTGTTGGCCAGCAGGCAGTTTTTTTTAGGGAATGTGGCTACAGTGAAACAATCTTTTAAAATTATTTTCAGATTATCGATTATTAATATGCTCTATATATTAATAGACTGTTAATTCTCTTATATCTTTAGCGATAAAATCATGCTATCTGTTAGACTGTTGTCAGTCACTCTCTAACTTCAACGTTTCAAAAAAAAATTGTTTCTTCCCCTTTTCTCTCCTCTTCAAAAGGCACTTACTTTTCCTGGGGTAGAGTTCAATCAATGGTGTCAGCCTCCAGCACCATCTTCATATGTAAGCGTGGACAGTGAGTGCTGACAGTGGGAGCATCACAGCCGTACCTGATTCTGGCCTTGCTAACATCCACACAAAAGGACTTTCCAGGATGAGTAACTGGATAGTGCACAGAAGCAGGAACCCTGCTTTATTTTCTCCTCCCTCGTCCATGGGTGCTGAAGCCATTTTTAGTACCCAGCTGTTACCTTGGCTGATACTACCTAACTTTGCACAGGTAGTGAATCACACCTCAAATACATCACTGCCCTGTGACCCTACTTAAAAAGTGCATGTGAGGAAGGATGAGACTTGCTTGTGATTGCCTAAATTCATAAAAAATTGAATCACTTTTGTTCATATTCCCAGAATTGGTGGGAAGTTTTATGGTTGAGGGCGTTGTTCATAGATTTCATTTTCAAGGCTTCCTCTGCATAAACATAAAATGGTCCAAGATTCAAAAGATTACACCCTTAACTTAAAGCTTAACATGACTAATTCAAGTCCAACTGTAGTGAGCAGCTCCTTTATAGGATAAGAATTCACAGACATTATTACACAACATAGGTTACATTATGCTGTTAACTGTGATTGTGATGTGAAACAGTGGCTTCAGAATATACTGTGTTCATTTTTTCTTGCTATTTTGAATCTATTTTGTTTGAAAACAAATTTGATTACAGATGAAATTCAAAATTTTATTTGAATCCTATTGTACTTGTCGTTCATCTTGTGAGTTGTATAGGTTATGTTTTTGCTTCACCCATCATAAGTTATTTAGTTCTACTTTTTCTTGTATTCGACACTTATGAACACAAATTTTGTATAACTAGATTTAGTATTGCACATTCTGTTTTTCAAGGATTTTAGCCATGGTTAATATTGAGATTATTGTATTTCATGGTTCTTAGTGATTTCATATATATATATATATATATATATATATATGAATTTTTATATATATAAATTAAGCTTAGTTCTGGGTGGGGGAGCAGGTTTGTAAGCTTCGTTGCTACTTTACTCAACTAAAATGCTACATTTTTGCCATTACACGTGATCACTTTTAAAGAAATTGATGCATTTTATTAGCGTACTTCATCTGACATTGGGATAAGGAAGTACAAAATTACTCCATACTTAAGATTCCTACCTGTGTGGCAGTAGTTGTGTCATTCTGTACCTAGCAGCTGAGGTGACAGTTTCTTAAAGAATTACTATATCTATTTTGCTTCAAATTTCATGTACAGTGCTTTTAATGTTTACAAATTTTATGGGGCTATGGTGTTATATTTTAAGACTACTTGACTTATCTACTTTCAATAAAGCACAACAAAATCCTTTCCTGGGATTGAATTGGAGAATTTTAAAAAATGTTTTGCAAATTATCTTAAATGACTAGATTTTCACAGCAAATTTATTGAAGTACAATGAGCTATGTATAATACTGTAATGAAGCAAATTATTTGGAAACATGTGGTATTTTCTACCACTCTATCTCCTTTTTATTATCTTCAAAACCAGATCTTCCAATGAATAAAGACGGATTAGTCAAATAAGATCTCTAGAAATTAATACGTCTGATTGAGCTTCACCCAAGAATGATGTATAGCTGATTTTTAAAGACTGGAAGCATGTATTTATTTTCATACTGAGTTCTTTTGCATTGTAGTCTTACAGATCCTGGTTTAAGCATTCTTCAGTGAAATTTTATATTTCCAAGATTTAGTTGCTTGTTTCTACCTGAACAATAGCCTAGTATTTTCAGTTCGAAATTTGGTGTATTCTGAACAGTTTAGAATTGCCAAGAGAAAGATGTATTTTTGTCTGCATGATCCTACCTTTCACAGCTATAAAACATAGATCAGAATGTAATGTATAAAATGTATCTTAATTTAACCAAACAGTTTCATGAAATTTCCCGAGGAGATTGTCAAGATCTTAAGCCCAAGAAGTGTTGTCTCAATCAACCTCAAAATGGCAGATAATTGTGTCTGCAAGGAGTCATGTTATGAAATGGCTGAATCTGCAGTGAAGTGTCTGCATTGAGCATGCTCAGGTTATTGAATTATAGCCTATAGGGGGAGATGAAGAGTAGAAGCAGAGAAACTGTCTTCAGCAGGAACTGGGATTTACAGCTGCTTGAGTCTTTGTCCAAAGAGAGGTATCAAAATGACCTGTAGATCTTCACTTTTGAAGACTTTGCCTTCTATACAGGTAATTTTTGTTGGCTGATTGTGACCCAACACTTTGAGCTTTCAAATCTGTCAGCAATCTTCACAAATAGTTTGTCACCAAAAAAAAATGATCTCCCAAATAGTTGTCCTAAATTTAAAGATCAGAACAATGATCAGTAACTTAGAGCACTTTCAAATCACGTTGAACAAAAATACAAGGCAACCATTTGGTGGGGAAACTTTAAACAGGACTACATTTTAATGATTGAAATTATATTGCTTCAAGTTAGATTGTGTAGCTTACAGCATTGATGATTGAAATGTTTCTTCAAGTAGTTGAGAATAGAATGAGTGCACTTGTCGTTTGAGGTAACTTGGTAGATATTTGTGGACTCCAAGTTTAGCAATTCTAAAACTATATAGAGGACACACTAGAAACAAAGCGGGTCTGCCAAACAAATTCAGCAGGTGAGTTGGAAGTGTTTATTTTAACTGGTTTAGCATTTTCTTCCCAATAAATGATCAAGATATGCCCATCTTGATACTAAAAGTACATATGATCTAAAATTGCCAAAATGCTGATCTGTGAACATTGTTGATGTCAATCAGCCAATGGTATTATGCATCAACAGTTGAAATTGCATGATTCAGATACCTTGCAAAGAGTCACGATATAATAGGCATTTTATACTAGCTGTTTCGTGACAATACTGTTTTTAGCTTAAATGAAAATTAAACTCAGAATAGTCTTGAGGATTGTAGGTGATTGTACAAAATGGATTTACGCTGTGTATCTAGTACAGTGTTGTATGCTGTTTTCTTAATGGATGTTGAAAGAAAGCAGTCGTTTTTCTATGGAGTTTTCTGGTGAGCATAATCTAAATTTATAGACTTAAACTCTGCTGCTTTATCTTTCCTTCCTTGAGGACCTTTTCATGCACACTATTTGTGCTTCCATATTCTTCTAATTTCTAAGCGTTTCTACTATTGTCTTTATGAACCGAAAAGGATAGTGATCTGAAGTAGTTTTGGTAGATAGAGAAAATTAACTGCATTGATATTTTTTATTTTTTAGACTATAGGAAGTTAGTGTAAATTTACAGTAAGTTTCTTGTAGTTGTCAGGAAATACAGCATTGAGAATTCTATTCGTAACACCATTTATAGTAGCTTGATTATCTACACGCAGTCTTGTATGTGATGGATATGAGCAAAATCGATGAGAAATTCGGTGGAAAATTAGTTGCGAGGCATTTTATAGTCCAGAAGTCTGTTGATTTACTGGTCGCAAAAAAAATTAAACTTTGTCGTTGACCTGTTAGTTTTTAAGCTGTCAATAACTTGTACTGCATGGAGCAGAGCCGTCCATGGGTTAACTTTGCTGCTTGAGTGTTGTTCATGACATCGGCTGTAGTCCTTAAACAACACTCTTTGCCATCTCGACTGTAGAGGATTGTGCTCTCTGCTGGGCTCTTGCGCACATTTATTGAATCAGTTAAAATATTTGAGAGTGGGTTGGTAATTTGGCTGTAGTTACAGTATCCAGTTGACTTCTTTAAGCATTTCAGTGTGTTGTGTGCCATTTTTTTCCTTCAGTAGATCTGGTTGAAATGTAGCTCTTGGTGTGCATTGTTGACAACCAATATAGCATACACAGCAGTTTTCTTAATTGCAAATGAAAATTTGTAATATAACTGCAGTTGCTTTTAGCATGAAATGAAGTACTGTGTGGTGTGTCCATCATAACTTGAGACAGCTAAGTCAGAGAGAAAAGGGAAAGGCAGATGAAGGGAACTTTTAATATGAAATGGCTTCACATGACTGGCTAAAAGCTTCAGTTGGTGAGCAGCTAGTGGATATGTTTTTTCTCAGGGTGTCGTTGAGATTTCATTAGCCAGTCAGGAGGAAATAATTTGGGGTAGGTGGAGCCAATACAAAAGCTGAAAAGTGTTAGGGCATTGTTCTAGTGCTAATTTTCCTGATATTGCTGCATATGGTGTGTTAGAGAGCCCCAGTTGCTATACGGAGGATGTGATTTTATCTTGGTTTAAAAAAAACACACACGTTAAAGTTATGATGTGGAGATGCCGGTGATGGACTGGGGTTGACAATTGTAAACAATTTTACAACACCAAGTTATAGTCCAGCAATTTTATTTTAAATAAAAGTTAAAGTTAGGTAGCAAAGAGCAACCCGTTCTGTCTGCTTTCTTTTCTCCCACCCATTATGGAATAATTGAGTGACCCTTGCAAATGAGAAGATATCTCTTGGAAATCAGAAGCATTTGAGAGGTGGTTCTTTTCCCTCTGTAATATGTACTGTGTGAGAGCTGTGCTCCAAACATTTGCCCACAATTCCATTGTGTTGCTCCTTTACCAAATTATTGTACTAAATTGTGAGTTATAAATGATTATACAATGTAATATTAGAAACTCCAACTTGTAATTTTGAGGTTTCATTTAATACATTTTGGGAGGCAGGGTAGAAAAAAATGTTTACAACAAATTATTTTAAATTCTAGTTCTTCAGTAATGTTTTTGGAGCTAAAGATGCTAAGTAAGACATTACTTTGATATGCGACTGAAAATTTTGAAAGAGTCAGTAAACTACAGTTTCAAGCCAAGTATGAAAATTAAGTCTATTCCATCCAAATCTTGTTTGCATTTTAATTCTGCAAATTACTCTGCTTTTTTGTGATCTAGCTGTGAGAAAAGTAAGTTGATTTCAGTATTGCAGTCTGCACATCAATGATTATTCCTGATTGTAAAGGTTGAACTGAGCAAAATTAATAGTTCAAAACTGGAATTACAAAACTTTAATTTGCTGTAAATTGAACCTATAAAATTATTATCGTTTCATAAAATTATTATTTTATTGAAAATATTGTGGAATAACACCTAAACCCTCCTTTGGACAGTGCAGTAAAAAATATTACCTCAAAGTACAATTTGCTGTTTTAATTATTTTGTCAGCTTGTCCAGTCCAGTCAGGAAATTGAAACTTTACTTGACTTACCAAATTCCCTTTCAAGAACCTTGAATTCACACAATCTCTGTTGCTCCTCGCAGCCTATAAGAGTGACTCCAACTGGGTGATTTTCAGTTCTTTTACCCCTCTCACTCAGCATGAGTTGCCTGAGTGCTGCTTCAGTTAGTGAGTGAGAGGATTTTGCTTTATGCTGCTGTGCGTGTTTTCAGTCTGAAACTTGTTTGAGTTCCATTTGATTCAAAAAAAAATTCTCAATCTGGAACAACTACAACACGGGCCTTTTTCCTGATGCTTTTTTCGAGACAATGATTTTGCTGCCTCCAACAGTTTTCTTTCTGAACAGATTCCAATGCTCTTCCTAGAGGGAATGAAGTATCTTCTGTTACCTTTGAAGTTGAATGTGAGGAAGTGCATACACAAATCCAAACACCCTAAGCTGCCTCTCGGGTACTGCGCTAGAAAGCAGACCGGGAGATCCTAGGACTTCCTGTTTCTGGGTGCTAGTGTGAGGGAGCCATTTGAATTTACTAGTGTCGGTTGCAATGATCTCGGCGCAATGAAAAGAATAGCTGGCAGTGATATCCTGTTGTGGCTTAAATCTGAGGAAGCCCTTTAATCTTAAGATAAGGCATCTCCTCCCAGTGTCCAGTTTATTTCTGAAGAATGCCAATATGTTCTTATAAGTTCGTCTGAACAGGACGCTCGCGATGTCACTAGAGTCCACCAATGCACAACCTTGGTAGATCCCAGATTCATGAAAAATTTAGTAAAACCCCTCTAGCCAGCTTATTAGATAGAGTATCTGGATCAGAGATGTACCTGGATGTTCTGGACAGAGTTACTATCTGAGTAAAATTAACCTTGATGGTCAACAGTGACTTGAATCCCTGAAGTGGCAATTCCTGACAATTGCTACAGCTGTTTGGATGCATACAGTTAAAGAATTTACAGCACAGAAGGAAGCCATTAGGCGCGTTGTGTTGATGCTAGCTCTTCAGTTGAAACTATCTACTCTAATCCTATTTCCTTGCCTTTTCCCCATATTCTTTTATATTTTTCCATTTCAAATACTTCTTCAGTTCCATTTTAAATTATGTTACAGTCTTTGCCTCATTTGTGGTAAAGCATTCCATGTTCTAATAACCCTCTTTGTTCTTCTAACTTCCTCCATTGTTCTTCCTGTGAAAATCCTGAATCTGTGCCTCCTTGTTACCAATCATGGAAACAATCATTATTTATTCTCTCAAAATCTTCCATAATTTTGAAAAGGTCTATTCAATTTCCCCTTTAACCTTCTCTGTTCCAGTGAAAAAAGCCTTTCTCCACAGTTACAATGTCTCAACTTTGTGTAATTCCTAGTATCCTGATGAGTCTTCACTGTACTCTTGCCACGGCTCTGATATCCTTCCTAAAACCGGATGCATAGAAGTGCATGAAGTACTAAAACTGCGGCCAAACCAATACCTTGTGTAAATTCAACATCATTTCCATGCTTTATAGTCAGTGCTCATATGTATTAAAACCAGAATTTCATTTGCATTTTAATAGTCTTTTCTATCTGCAGTCTTTATAGATCTATGTAGCAGTAACCCCAGATCGCTCTCTCTTTCTCTACTTTGTGAAGAATCTTACTGTTTATCTTATCGTCGTTTTATCACTTTTTTTTCCCCTCCAAAAATGTATTACATATTTTGCTGTGTGGAAATGCATCTGTTACTTCTGGCTTTTTAATTAGAATAACGCAGAATCCAGGGAGATCTTATCATGTTTAAAATTACAAAAGGATGAGACAGGGTAGATTGAAGTAGACTGTTTCCAGCTCTAGAACGAGGGGCCATAGATAAAAGATTTAATGTAAGAGATTTTGAACAGAGAAATTTGTTGATGAGTTGTGAGGCTGTGCAATTCAATCCTAGGGTTAGTTGTTGAGGCAGAAACTATGTCAACATTCAAGATAAGGCTGGATAGGTGGATGAAGGGAAAGGGGCTAAAGGGATATAGAAAAAGTAGGTAAATGTGCTCAACCATTTGCTCTCGTGAATAGTGAACACCGACATGGACTGTTTGGACCGAATGGCATGTTTCCGTGTTCTGTGTATTTATTTGCCCACTCCATCATCCTGTCTATGCCCTCTTGTACTCACGCATTCTGACTCGCAGTTTGCCATGCTCCCTAACTTGTATCATCAGAAAACTTTTGATTATTCCTCCTATGCATTTCCCCAAATAATTTATATAAATGCAAGACAAAAGATATCTCAGCAAAAATTCCTGCGACACACCACTACAGGCAATCTGAAAAAGATCCATTTAACCCGTACTTTTTGCTTTCAGTCCTCCAGCCATTCCTCTACACATGCTGCTATGTTGCCTTCAGTACCATTTGCCTTCGTTTTCAAGTCTCTTGTATGGCATCTCATTAAATATTTTCTGAATGTCGATATATTCCACATCCATCATGTTCCTTTTATACACTGTGATTTTCTTCAAAAAATTAAATTAGTTAAGAATAACTGTGCGTTACAAAGCCATGCTGACTGTTGTGTTTCAGCCCATGTCTTTCTAAGTGTTCACTAATTTCATCCCATATTAGATTATCTAGAACTTTACCCACAACTGAGGTAAGATTAATTGGCCTAAAGTTTCCTGGCTTATCCCTTTTCCCATTTCTTGAACAGGGGTGTACATTTACCAGTTCTTCAGCACAATACCCATTTCCAAATTTTTTGGAAAATTAAAGTTAGTATCTCTGCCATCCTCTTGCCCAACTTGTTTCAGTTCCGGGACTTTTTGGGTGCCTACCACCTTGGGTAGGTCACTTCTCGGTTTTTAATCCCATTAACTTGTCAATGTCGTGTCATTTGAATATTTATCCTCCACATCTGCCTCAGGTACTATCCTCTGTGGAAAGCTGATGTGAAACACTTAATAGATATCTCCATTCCCTCGGGTCCAACTACAAGGTAGACCTACTTCATCTGTAAGTGGTCTCATCCTTTTGCTTGTGTGCTTACAAATACCCTTGCTATTTCTCTTCAGGTTGACCACTAGTCTTCTTTCATACTCCCTCTTAATCTTCCTAATCTCTTTTGCTTTCTTTTCTATAGCTTTTATAATTCTAGTAATCTAGCTTTTATAATGTGCATTTATCAACTGCTTTTTAAAATCTCAGTTTTGCTCCAACATCTCTCTGCTTTTAGCTTTGGGCTGAAAGATTTCCTGTACGCCCTCCTCACTCTGGTTCTTAATGGACAGAGGAGCCTATTACAGAATCTTTGGTAAGCTGGACAATCTCAAACATGGTACAAAGGGATGCCTTTAGTTTCCACTGGTACACTTCAACAGATTCTGTTTGTTGGCCATTCACCATGTAAATGGCCACTTCTGGTCTACAGTCTAACATTTGCCAAACGCCAGGCCTGTGGCACCATTTTCTTTTCCACTGAATTTTGGAACGTTATAGTCAAAGCCTCTATTATTTCCTCCCTAGCTTCCCTCGGGATCCTTGGATGCAAACAGTCAGGCCTTGATGATTTGCCTATCTTAGACAAATGGCTCTTCCTGATACAAATTCAAAGAAACTGAGAGCATAATGTATTTGCAGAATACTGTACAAGCTTGCTTTGACATTAGGCAAATTGTATTTGTAAGTGGTTGGGCTAGCTTTTTCGACTTGTGGAATCCATAGAACTGTTCCCAGATTAAATGGAAGGAAAAATTGGCAAATGTTACTGTAGGCCAACAATGGGAAATATTGAAACAGCAGATGGAGAGGGAATAAATTCAATATATCCCTGCAAGGAAAAAAGGAAGTGTGTCGAGGACTGAGTTCTTTGACTGAATGAAATTTGAAACTAAAAAAGGAAGCATTTAGTGCTTACAAAGCGATAAATAAGAAAGCCAGAAAGAATGAAAGAAAGCTACAAAAAGGTGGGAAGAGCACAAAAGAGAAAATTAGCAAAAAATATCAAGAGCAATAAGAAGACTTTCTATAGACACATTAGTAATCAGGTGAATAGAGCAAGCTTGTAGTAGAGAGTGAGTGAATGGCAGAAATACTAAATAAGTACTTGGCTTAAATTTTCATAATGTAGGCAGATATTGAAATTGTTCAATTCAGAGTTGGGTGTACAACAGTTAGTGGAGGTTATTTTTCAAAGAATGATGGCGCTAAAGAAATTACTGAAAACTAAGACATCATCAAGGCCTGATTGTTTGCATCCAAGGATCCTGAGGGAAGCTAGGGAGGAAATAATAGAGCCATTGACTATAACTTTCCAAAATTCGGTGGAAAAGAAAATGGTGCTAGAAGCCTGGCGTTTGACAAATGTTAACCCCTCTTGAGAAAAGGAGACTGCGCTAAAACAGGAAGTTAACAGGCCAGTTAATCTTGATTCAGTTATCGGTAAGCTATTCGAGTCTATAATACAGGATGAAATTAATCAGATTTAGCTCAGATTTCTAAAAGAAGGGATGTGTTTGACTAACCTTCTGGAATTCTTTTTAGAAACAATGGAGGACAAAGGAATTTTAGTGAATGTAGTTTATATTGATTTTCAAAAAGCATTTGATAAGGTATCTGTACCACAAATGACTTATGACAAAGAAAATATCAAATGGAATTAAGGGAAATGTGGCTCCGTGAATAGAGAGATGGTTGGAGGGCAGAAAACCAAAGTTACTGAGTGAAAGGAAGTTTTTTGGAGAAGAAAAGTGTGATGGCAGGCGTTCCATAGGGGTTTTTATTGGAGCCACCCGCTCTTGCTATATATGTTAATGCTCTGGACTTAGAAATTGAGGGAATAAATTCCAAATTTGCTAATGGGGACCAAATTGGAAATAATGGCAAATTTTGACAGATTGTAAAAGACTGAAGAAAGATATAAAGAGGCAGTCAGAGTGGGCAGATAGGTTGGGAATGCAGTTCAATGTCGAAAAAAAATTGAAGTGCAGTCCCCGCCACTTGCACCATCCTCGTTTATCCCAGACGGTCGCCTGTATCGAGCAAATGGTGTTAACCACACGGTGTATGTCTGAACTTCAGAATTTTATGGACAAATTAGTTTTGGCATGTTCGGTGCCACCTCTTTGATAATTTCACTATATTATGGAATTGTCAATATATTTTTATATATCTTTATATGCAAATTTCTATGCATTGATTGCTTCACATTTCCTCACAGTATAAATATTGACATTTGTATATTTGATGTCTTCATAAGGAATTCCCTCAACACTAACACTAATGTGACGAGTACACAAAAAAATTAAACTTCTGGACCCAGAGTTTCCACTAGATTGGGCTGGCTTTTGCCAAATCAGCGCAAAACATCGCGGAATCTCGAATTACGTGAACGTAATTTGTGCCCAGCGTAATTTGAGTTTCCGCGATCTTTTGCGCTGACTAAAGAAAGAAGGCGCTGAAACTAGCCTAGCCCAGAAAACTGGCCTCACCACCCCCTCGCCCCTGCTCGAAACAACGGGGATGGTGAGTTTCCGCCAATTGCGCCAGCCTGTGGCCGTTCGAGGAGGATTTTAAAATTCAGCTTGTTTTCTTCGGCCCATAGGCACGGTGTAAAGAGTTTTAAATATTAAAAATGTTAATTTACTAAGCAACTGACTAGTTTCCCCCACGGAAGTAGCAAATGCTTCAGTATAGTTTTTTTTTGGAGTCATTTTCAGTGATTTATAAATCAGGTTACTCACAGGCAGAGGACTAGACGCCTTTTAATAAAAATGCTTATTTTTAGTAATTCCATTTTCATCTGTATTACCAAAACTGCACAAGGTTACCACTCTTGGAAAAAAAAATCTTTTTTTGCAATCAAAAATTTAACGATTACTTTAAGCTGCTGAATTGTGCTGATTCACGGCAGATTTTATGTTTGTGATTATATTAATGCATTTTAATGTAACTCAGCATAAAATGCGCCAGCGCAATTTGCGCCCAAATGCCGATTGCGCCCAAAGCGGAAACTTTGGGTTCTGGTTCTTTTTCTTCATGATCAGGTCAGTGGAATACTAACTACCTTTTTTATGTGCCTCAAGGAATGGTCTGTTGATTGCTCTTGCTATTCCTTATTTACCTCCTCAAATTACCAAGTTGTTCATAAATCACCTAGCTGCTTTTTGCGTGAGATAAAATTGCAGCCATAGGCTCATATTAATCTGAATTACAGCACAGGAGCCAAAATAGTGGACTGGGCCCCTTGGTCTGGACCTCCGAAGTGTTGCAATAGATCTTGATGAATGCAACTTTGCACTTTCTAATTCGTTATCTTTCTGTTTGTTTTACATAGCCCTAAGCACGGTGGAAACGTTGCGTATTGTTGCTACAAATGTTCTTTTGCAACTAAATGTTGCACTGTATGCTAATGGATTTATGCCAGTGCAACTTTGCTGTTGTGTGGAATAGTTGTGCATTTCATGCTTGCACAGGCATGGCGCAAGTGTTTGCATAGGTTCCTAATAGGTCACCTAATTTGTGATTTCTTTTGAGCTAATCCTCGTACCGTGACAAAGTTGAGGGGAAGTGATTGTTGCTTAGGAAGGTGAGAGTCGTCTTGGGTTAGCAGCAGACCAAGTTTTCTTCCACCTGTAGGTGTGTGAAATTGACCTTTTATAAAGGAGTGATTTTATAAGCCAGTCGAATCACTAACATTGAACTCTTTAGGTGAAAGCTCAACCAATACTGGTTTTCATTGGTCACTGATTGTTTCTAACTTGTACAATTTGAAAAATATGTACTTTACATAGAAAGAAAGGAGTAAGTGGGGAATAAATAAACTACCAATTCAACCTATTTAAGAACTATTACGTTGTGTGCAAGTAAGTCTATAAACGATAGTAATTCTGTTTGTACTTCAGTCTGCAGGTATGACTGGGGCAGACACTGCTATAGAAGACCGGAAGCTGGAAGTAGCAAAGGAACTATCCACTACTGAAGACAAAGGTGAATAAAGACACAAACTCACAGACTCATAGCTTTGCTATATTTCGAATATGTAGCATAAACAAACCATTGCAATGAAATTAAGACCTTATGGTTCATCGTGCAATTGAAGTATTTGCTGTGAAACGAGCACACTTTATACAAATGCAGATTTAGATTTCCAGCTATAAGAGCACATGGATTTAATTCATAGATAACTATTGAGGTTACGTTAAGCCATGTAGCATGGAATAGGGAGTCTATTTTAACGGTTGATGTAGAAGTAAAACTGTTGCAGTATAATGTCAAATTGTAGAAAACAGATACTACTTTTCAGGCTCTTATTAAAAGAAAAATCCATGGTTGAAATACACCAACTATCACTCAAATAGTTGTTTAGCAGATTGAAGATGACCTTTTTAGTGAAACTTTTGCTCGGGAAATTGAGTTGATATCTTACAATTCGTGATTGTAGAACATTGGAAATCATTGCTTTTGAACAGCTAACATTAAGTGCTGTAATTTTCTTTTTGTGCATGAATTCAGCAGTCTGGAAAAACTGTTCAGTATTTTCCTGTCCTCTAGTAATCAGTCTGGTTATGTATTACACGTATTGAACATAATCAAAATGTAATTGTACAAATACTGCTTTATTTCCAATCAGTGGGATTTTACGAAATTTAAAATAGAAATTTGTGAAATTATTTGGCACCTATTAATGTAGAATAGTCCTTATACATTCCAGTACTCTGTGTGACTTTTTAAATTGAACACAATGGGAGTTTTGTGTAAAGTGGTTTCCAAGCACAAACACAACCGATTCCATAATGTCTAGTCACACTAAGACTTAGTGCGCCCCCTAGCCAGTTTCAGTGCCTTTTATTGCTTTTGAAGAGGTGAAACCATACAAGTTCCTGTTAAAAGACCAAGGAGAGGAATCTGTAAATGAGTATTTCCATTAAAGAGCTACCTTCTTGCAAGGTCTAAATTTAAAAATATCTATTAAACATTTTTTCCCCCAAAATTATATTTATTTGCCACATTGCTTTATCTAATTCTTGACTTGGGGGACCAAAAAAATCTCTCACTGCACATATTAAGCATTTTTGTATGCTTGCCATTGCCTGCAATTCTTCCTTCAGTTTGTCCACATGCTGTATTTATGGGGGGGAAGTAATAAAGCTGTTGTGACCTCTTTTACAGGAAGTGATCTCACAGCTGCTAATTTGAGTGCCACAGAGAAGCCACTGGAAGCTTGTGAGATGTTTGCAGATGGTGAAACCAATGGTTCTTGTGGAAAGAGTGAAGAAGCATCTTCAACAAAGAATCATCAAATGTCAGTTAAAAAGACTCAGGACACTGTGAAAACAGCATTGCAGGATTTAAATGAACTAAAGCAGATAAATGAAAATGGAATATTAGAAGACAATAAGACTGTTAAAGCAAGCAATCATATGAATTCAGATGATTTGACACTAACGTCTGTGACAGGAAGTAATGGATTTATTTTAAATAGTAAACCCTTACCGCAGGTACAGACCGGGTCTCCTTCTCTAATCGGTCATGCTGCCAAAACACTTCCTTCATCTCCTAGCAAGGCTGGAGGAGTTAACAAGGTAAAAAACTTAAGTGCAGTGATAGCTGCTGAAGTTCTGCAAAATCAAGCCATGAAACCGCTTAATGTGGCATCAGCCAAATCAGGAGAAGGAAACCCAGAAGAAAATACATCTCAGGCTAAAAAACTCTCACAAGGCCTCAATGCTGAGGTCAAGATTCACAGAGCGAGGAAGACTCTGCCTAAACTCAACTCAAATCAGGTGAGAAACTCTTTAACAGGTTAAGTGAGTGGGCAAGAAGGTGGCAGATGGAGTACAATCATAGAATCATAGAAAATTTACGGCACAGAAGGAGGCCATTTGGCTCATCATATCCGCAGCGGCCGAAAATGAGCTACCCAGCATAATCCCACTTTCCAGCACTTGGTCTATAGCTATGTAGGTTACAGCACTTCAGGTGCACATCCAGATAATTTTTAAATAAGTTGAGGGTTTCTGCCTCTACCACCCTTTCAGGCAGTGAGCTCCAGAGCCCCACCACCCTCTGGGTGAATTTTTTTTCCCTCAGCTTCCCTCTAATCCTTCTACCAATCGCTTTAAATCTATGCCCCCTGGTTATCGACCTCTCTGCTAAGGGAAGTAGGTCCTCCCTATCCACTCTATCTACGCCCCTCATAATTTTGTACACCAAAATTAAATCACCCCCTCAGCCTCCTCTGTTCCAAGGAAAACAACCCCAGCTTATCCAATCTTTCCTTTTATAGCTAAAATTCTCCAGCCCTGGCAACATCCTCATAAATCTCCTCTGTACCCTCTCTAGTCTAATCACATCTTTCCTTTAATGTGATGACCAGAACTGTACGCAGTACTCAAGCTGTGGCCTAACGAGTGTTTTATCCAGTTCCAGAATAACCTCCCTGCTCTTATATTCTCTGCCTTGGCTAGTCAAGGAAAGTATTCCATATGCCGCCTTAACCACCTTATCTACCTGACCTGCTACCTTCAGGGATCTGTGGAACTGCACTCCGAAGTCCCTCACTTCCTCTACACCTCTCAGTATCCTCCCATTTATTGTGTATTCCCTTTCCTTGTTTGCCCTCTCCAAATGTATTACCTCACACTTCTCCGGATTGAATTCCATTTGCCATTTTTCTGCCTACCTGACCAGTCCACTGATAGCTTTGTGCAGTCTACAGCTTTCCTCCTCACTATCAACCACATGACCAATTTTTGTATCATCTGCAAACTTCTTAATCATTTAAGTCCAAATCATTAATATATACCACAAAAGCAAGGGACCTAGTACTGAGCCCTGTGGAACCCCACTGGAAACATCCTTCCAGCCACAAAAACACCAGTTGACTATTACCCTTTGCTTCCTTCCACTGAGCCAATTTTGGATCCAACTTGCCAGTCTCCCTTGGATCCCATGGGCTTGTACTTTTTTGACCAGACTGCCATGTGGGACCTTGTGAAATGCACTACCTTCATCTACCCTCCTTGTTACCTTCTCAACAAATTCAATCAAGTTAGTCAGACACGACCTTCCCTTAACAAATCCATGCTGACTGTCCTTGATTACTCCATGCCTTTCTAAGTGACGGTTTATCCTGTCCCTCAGAATTGATTCCAATAATTTGCCTACCACCGACGTTAGACTGGCTGCCTGTAATTACTTGGTCTATCCCTTGCTCCCTTTTTAAACAATGGTACAATGTTAGCAGTCCTCCAATCCTCTGGCACCACGCCTGTATCCAGTGAGGATTGGAAATTGATGGTCAGAGTCTACGCTGTTTCCTCCCTTGCTTCTTTTAACAGACTGGGATACATTTCATCCGGTCCTGGTGATTTATCTACTTTCAAAGATGCTAATCTCCTTAATACTTACTTTCTCACTATGTTTATCCCATCCAACATTTCACACTCCTCCTCCTTAACTACAATGTCTGCATCGCCCCTCTCTTTGAAGACAGACACAAAGTATTCATTAAGAACCATACCCACATTTTCTGTCTTGACACACAGGTTACCTTTTTGGTCTCTAATAGGTCCTACTCTTTCCTTAGTTATCCTCTTGCTCTTAATGTGTTTATAAAACATCTTTGGGTTTTCCTTGATTTTACTCGCCAATATTTTTCATGCCCTCTCTTTGCTTTCCCAGTTTCTTTTTTAATTTCACCCCTGCGCTTTCTATACTCCTCTAGGCTTTCTGTAGTATTGAGTTCTCGGTGTCTGACATAAAGCTTTCCTTTTCTGCCTTATCTTACCTTGATATCCAGGGAGCTCTAGAATTGGCAGTCCTACCCTTTTTCTTAGTGGGAACATGTTTACTCTGAACCCCTTGAATCTCCCCCTTGAAAGCCTCCTTGATTTACCTTCAAGTAGCTGTTTCCAGTCCATTTTTGCTAAATCACTTCTTAGCTTAGTAAAATTGGCCTTTCCCCAAGTGAGAAATTTAACTATCTTTGTCCTTTTCCATTACTATGCTAAAACTAGCTGAATTATAACTACCACCAAAATGTTCTCCCACTGTTACTTCTTCCACCTACCCAGCTTAATTTCCTAAAACTAAATCCAGAACGACCCCTTCTCTTGTTGGGCTTGCTACGTACTGGCTAAAAAAGTTCTCCTGAATGCAATTTAAGAATTTTGTGCCCTCTATGCCCTTCACACTGTTTGTATCCCAGTTGATATTAGGGTAATTGAAATCCCCTACTATTACTGCCCAAATTGTTTTTGTACTTCTCAGAAACGTGCCTACATATTTGCTCCTCTATCTCTCTCTGACTGTTTCGGGGTCTATAGTACATTCCCAGTAGTGTGACTGCCCCTTTTGTTCCTTAGCTCAACCCACATGGCCTCATTTGATGATCCTTCTAACATATCAGCCCTCCTCACAGCTGTAATTATTTCTTGAACCAAAATTGCCACCCCCCGCTCAATCTTGTCTGAAAACCCTGTAACCAGGAACGTTGAACTGCCCCTCTTTAAGCTGTTTCTGTAATAGCTAAGATACCATACTGCCACATGTCTATCTGTACCCTCAGCTCATCTGCCTTATTCACTATTATGTGGGGAAGTGTGAGGTTATTCACTTTGGAAGGAAGAATAGAAAAATGGAATATTTTTTTTAAATGGTGAGAAACTATTATATGTCAGTGTTCAGAGGGATTTGGGTGTCCTTGTACTCAACACAAAGTTAACATGCAGGTACAGCAAGCAATTAGGAAGGCAAATGGTATGTTGGCTTTTATTGCAAGGGGGTTGGAGTACAAGAGTAAGGAAGTCTTACTACAATTGTACAGGGCTTTGGTGAGACCACACCTGGAATACTGTGTACAGTTTTGGCTTCCTTACCTAAGGAAGGCTGTACTTGCCTTAGAGGCAGTGCAACAAAGGTTCACTGGATTGATTCCTGGGATGAGAGGGTTGTCCTCTGCGGAAAGATTGAGTAGAATGGGCTCTCTGGAGTTTAGAAGAATGAGATGTGATCTCATTGAAACATGTAAGATTCTAAGAGGGCTTGACAGGGTACATGCTGAGAGGCTGTTCCCCTGGCCGGAGGGTCTCGAACTAGGGGACATAGTCTCAGGATAAGGGGTCGGACGTATCGGACTGAGCTGAGGAGGAATTTCTTCACTTGGAGGGTTTTGAATCTGGAATTCTCTATCCCAGAGGGCTGTGGATGCTGAGTAGTTGAGTATATTCAAGACTGAGATCAATCGATTTTTGGACTCTAAGCGAATCAAGGGATATGGGGATTGAATGGGAAAATGGAGCTGAGGTAGCCAACAGAGTAGCCAAGATCTTATTGAATGGCGGAGCAGGCTCGAGGGGCTGTATGGCCTACTCCTGCTCCTATTTCTTATGTTCTTAAGATACTGGTTACAAGATTTTGCACAAATTAACCCGAATTTGGAATAAACTGCTTCAAATACTGGATGCCTTAATCAGGATTAAAAAACGATGATTAGGTCATTGTTTACTTTTGTGGAAGAATATGACCTTTGACTCTACGGAAAAAGGCCTAATTATGCATTGCGCAGATACATAGTCTAAAGCCATTTTAGTTAGATTCACCTTGATATCAATTAGCAATTTTAAAGCTCCAACAATGAATCCCTATAAACTGGCTTCACTTGGAACCTAAATCAAGTAGTGAGCAAGTGGTGACAGAGTTGATAGAACAGCTCTAAAGCACATTGGTGGGTTATGTGGATAAGTAATGTTTACTGAAATCATCCAAAATTGAGTTGCTGAATACCTTAATGCAATATATTATTTTTATACTGAAAATTTGCTAGAGAATTTTAACTTTCTAAAATTAATTTGGTAGCCTGATTTATAGTACTTAATGGATTTTTTTTAAAGCTGGTATTTTATTGTCAGCTAAGCAATATAGGTAGCGAGCCAAATTCAGATAATTCCAAGAATCTGTGAAATTCTTAAAGCCTGGGTTTGATTGTCTTAAAAGGTTGAAGAATGAATGAATAAAAAATGCCAATAATGAGTTCTAAACTTTTTTGTATGACTATTTCAAAACTTAAATTAGCACACAACACAGGAATAGGATGTGAAGACATGAAATCAAATACAACAGCTTGCAGTTATATAGCGCCTTTAATGTAGAAACATGTCCCAATGAACTTCACAGAATCACAGTCAAGACAAAAATGGACACTCAGCCAAAGAAAGAGATAGTAGGAAGGATGACTAAAAGCTTGATTGAAGAGGTGGGTTTTGAAGAGGGTCTTAAGAGTAGAGGGAGGTGGGGAGACTGAGAGGTTTAGAGAGGGCATTCTGGAGCGTAGGGCCTAGACTGCCTACAATAACGTGGGATAGAGCTGGGTGTCATTGGTGTACATATGGAGGCTGACCCCGTGTGAATGTATGATGTCGCCAAGAGGCAGTATGTGGATGAGGAAGAGGAGGGGGCCAAACATAGATTCTTGTGGAGTTCCAGAGGTAACAATGTGGAGATGGGAAGAGAAGTCATTGCTGGAGATGCTTTGCCATTGGGTGGATATGTAAGAGCGGAGCTAAGCGAGGACAGTCCCACTAAGCTGGACAACGGACGAAAGATGTTGGAGTAGGATAGTGTGATCGATGGTGTCAAAGGCTGCAGTGATTTTGAGGAATATGAGTCATTGAGGATATCTTTGGTGACTTTGATTAGGGCCATTGCAATGCTGTGGCAGGGCTGGATACCTGATCGGAGAGATTCAAACATGAAGTTATGGGAAAGACGGGCATGAATTTGGGATGCGACAACACATTCAAGGAGTTTGGTGAGGAAAGGGAGGTTATAAATCATGCGGTAGTTAGCAAGGACAGAGGGGTCGAGGAGAGAGAACTATCTACAATGTCAGCTGGTATGCAGCCCTGGAAGGGAAGTTAAATGTTTAGCAGTTTAGTGAGAATGGGGTCAAGGGAACAAGCGATGGGGGTTCAGGGACAAGATGAGGTCAGAGAGGGTATGAGGGGAGATTGGAGAGAAACTGGATACAGATGCAGGTTCAGAGCTAGAGCAAGGAAGACTTGGAGGAGTCTTGGCTTGGTCGCCAAGGGGAAGAGGAGGAAGCAGCTGAATGGATGGTCTCTAACAAAGGAGTCCATGAGCTCCTTTTACTTGTTGTTTAAGGTGGAAATGGCAGATGCGAGTGGTTTACGGATACGGTTGGTAGTGGACAAGAGAACCCAGGGTTATTTTTGTTCTCCAGGATGATCTTGGAGTAGTGAGCGGTTTTGTCAGAGGATTGGGATGCCCAACAGCATTTGATGTGATCCAGCCAGATCAGGTGGTGTTGGCTAAACCTGCTGTGCACCAGATATGCTTAAGTTTGTCAAAAATGTCAAATTTTGCCTGTGACTTAATTTGTAGATATGATAATGGGAGACTGAAAAATGCAGGCAAAAGCAATGTTCAGTGTAATGAGGGAAAAAAAAATCAATGCTCCAATTTTCTGGAATGCGTTTTCATAGAATCATAGAAGTTTACAACATGGAAACAGGCCCTTCGGCCCAACATGTCCATGTCGCCCGGTTTATACCAGTAAGCTAGTCCCAATTGCCTGCACTTGGCCCATATCCCTCTATACCCATCTTAACCCATGTAACTGTCCAAATGCTTTTTAAAAGACAAAATTGTACCCGCCTCTACTACTGCCTCTGGCTGTCTTTTATTTTAAAGCACCCATAGCGCACACATCTCTTATCATTTGATTCTGTTAGCTTATGGATTGTGATTGGTTTTCTATAAGAACCTGGTAAAGAATTAGGTGGCTGACTCAGTTTCTACTGGGCTGATATCTGTGGAATGAATATTGCCAGAACATATGCAGATTTCAAAATAAAGCTGGATCACTGAATTGTCCATTCCTGAGCTGATTATATTCTAACTGTATCCTATGAGTAGACCTTTTTTCCAGGTCTGGAGCATTTTATCTTTGTATTGACATCATTTTGCGCAATTAGCAATGTAACGTGCCATATGTTGGAGTTGTGACCTCCAATGTCCAGAAACTCCCAGATGTATTTTGTGAATTGCTTCTACTCCCTCCTAGTCCTAAAGAAATAGCCAATTCACAGCAGTCGTTACATTTTGCCATTTCATATTCACAGGAGAAATTGTTGTCATAGTGGAATTGCTAATTTACCTTGTTGCTACTAATTGCTATTGCTATGAGATTATAGTTTACTAGTTCTCTTGAGATTGAGGTTAAGTTTCTTATGCTTTGAAGTCTGAATATGTGGAAAATTCTGAAAAATACAGATGATCTGTTTTATAGCAGGAAACTTAAGTGCCATTGTTTCAAAAACAAACTAGAAAATGTGTTTATAAAGTTAATATCTCTATATTGTTTGTAATCCTGAAGTAATCAATTGACAAGCAATCTTGTTTTGTTTCAGTATCTGTCACAGAAAACTGTTCTGCATGTAAAATATTTATAATGATTATTACATTCATAGTTCTGTGTTTTGATCTTCCCAATTAATGTTAGCCAAGTTGCCACCTTAAAGCAACCAAAGATAAATGCCGTAAACACTGAAAATTACAACACTAAAATGCTATGTTCCTTTCCATCACTTTTTCTATTAAATATCATTCTTGGAAAAAGCCTGTTTCATTTTCTAACTGGAAGAAGATGCCATGTTGATGCAGATTTCCTTTATAGACAGTAATCAGCTGCAGTGCCCTCTTTCTCCTGAAATAAACTATCTGCATTAATGAATAACATCGGTAGTATATAATAGAAAAAAAAACTGCAGGTAGCAGAGTGATTTTGGTACTGGGCCAGCAATCCAGAGGTTGATGAGCTCAAATCCTGCCACGGCAAATTGTGAACTTGAATTCTATCAATCTGATTTTTGGACTAGCTGAATTGTCATATAAGGCCAGCTATTTTACGAATGTCTTTCAGGGAAAGGAAAGCTGCAGATATTGTGATTCTAATGCCATGGAACATTGTTTGTTCCCAATGCCCTCTGAAGTCACTCAATTGCTAGAAAGCATTCAGTGCAACTAGGAAAGAGCAATAAATGTGACTTTGCCAGCAGACTGAGAAGAGATTTTTTTTTTAAAAAAAAGTCTTTTTGGAGTGAATCAATTGTAAAATTCTATTCAATATTCATAAACTATGCTCCAGCATCGCGGTTCCTGACATTTTTTCTCATTCTAACTTGATGCTCTCCTTCCCTGAAGGGATTGACTTTTTTGCTGGCCTACAGTTCAGACAATGGTCAACCTACAGCACCTGGCCCAAGTGCCTATTATTCATTTGTGAATGGTAGCAATGAGTGCTTACAGGCTATTTGACTCTGGAAGACATTTAAACCTAGTCTAATCTTGTCCCCACTCTGCATCCATGCATGCACACTTGAGAGATCAGGAGTGGAGCAATTTTCTCTCTTCCCTAACCCAGGTAAATGTGGTGAATTGTCGCCCCAGCTGAGATCAGCTTTTTCAATGCAGACTACATCTTGAATCTGGGGTATTTGTAATTTGTGTGGTTGAGAGAATGCCTTTATCTCAAAGCCAATGGGGAACTTGTGAACAAAAAAACAAAGACTGCAGATGCTGGCAATCTGAAAATAAAAACAGAAAAGGCTAGAAATACTCAGCAGGTCAGGCATTATCTTCAAAATAACAGAAGTCAGTCGACATTTCAGGCCTTAAGACCCTTCCTCAGGATGAGATGTTAGAGATGGACAGATTAAAAGGAACACACCAAGGGAAAGTGGGGGGGGGGGGGGAAGAGAAATTTTTTTAAAAATACACACACAGGAAAAGAAATAGACGGAATGGGAAGTGCTTGGTTGGAGAACAGTAGATGATTAAATGACAGACCTGATATTAGCAGTAGACAAAAGGAGGCACAATGAGACAAATCAAAGAAATAAAAGATATATATGACCCCGAGTATGCGCAAATAGTCAGAGAGATAGGTGGAAAGGGAAGCATGAAAATCTGGCAAGGTGGAGCAGGCTCCAGTGCCCCAGGATAAAAAGCAAGTCAGCACCAAGGGTGCAGATCACCCCACCAGCAGTGTTACGCTCCCTTCCCCCATCTCCAGAAACACAGGCACACCACCTCACATTGCCAGCACTGACTATATCTCCTGTGCTTGCATGGAAAGGTGCCAGGGGAAGGAGAGCAGGTGGTCGGGGTGATGGAAGAGTGAACCAGGGTGTCAGAAGTAGCGGTCTTTTTGAAATACTGAAAGTGGAGTGGAAGGGAAAGGAGGGAAATTTATGCTTGGTGGTGGGCTTGTGGCTAATATTTATCACTTATCCAACAGCACTAAAAAAACAGGTTAACTGGTCATATACCTCATTGCTGTTTGTGGGATTTTGTGCACAAGATTAACTGCTGCATTTCCCTTCATTATAACCACAACTACACTTGCCTGTAAATTGCTTTGGTACATCCTTAGATCACAAAAGGCGCTACGTAAATGCAAGTCCTTTCCTTTAACAATCAAATTGATGTCAGAGTCTTGGGAATTTGATGTTCATAATCTCACAGCTAATAATGGCAGCAACAAGGTGCATCAGAAAACATTTTCACGTGCTTTCTTCTGTGAAGATCAAATGTGAAAAGATTGAGTGGGAATTTAATGCAAATGAACAAGGAGGCTATGCAGTCATTTGTGGTGCGTTGTTTCTTTGTAAGATATGGTCTGAGTAAATTTTATTTCTAGCATGTTATTTTCTTTTAATAAGACTAAATAAAAAGGGGGTCAAAGAAGGGGACAGGATGAGGAAGTAAGTATTGAAGTGGAAGAAGAGAATGTTTTATGAAAGGCATTCCTGGGCAGTGTTCTGGGAGGGATGTAATTACACATGCTTTGATTAAACAGAGGTGTTCTTTTCAGACCACAGTAAGTATAATCAGTTTTATGAACTTGAGTAGTAGACATTTTTGATCAGGGCATTCACTAACATACACTTAGTTGATTTGACTGGTAACTTATGAAAAATAAATCAAATTTTCCATTGGTTGTAATGTCAATTTTAGTTGGTCCTGTTGTAAAATGTTACTGGACTGAAAGTATTTCCAACCATACCACTCATGACTGTTGGAAATAATTTTATTATTTAATGTGTGTGGAAATGGGAACTTTTTAAACAAAATTAATAACAAGCATAACAATTAAACCTTTTCAATGTTACTATTACATAGTATTGCCATTATTAAATAGAGATTGATGATTTTCCAGGGGTTAAGTTGTTGAATTTTGATGAGGTCATCTGGTAAACTATTTATATTTTTAACTCGAGGCGAGACTTCTGTCTGGAAATCACTCTTGTATACCCATAGAGAGAGAGAGAGAGAGATAAATATATATATATTTATTATTTAATTGGCTGTGGGAAATGTTATTTTTCCTTTTCTCCCCATTCCAAACTGTGACAATCATAGTAGTTGCTGGCTGGAATGCTTCACGCAGTTGATGTGTGATGACGTTCCTGAAGGATTAATGATTGGGATGTAATCACCACAAGTTTGCTAAAATTTAATCTACAGTTGATTATCAAATAACTGTACATTTTTGTGTGTGTGTATGTGTGTGTGTGTGTTTGTGTGTTGAAGCGAGAGAGAGAAAATGTTTGTGCTCGTCAAGAATGGAGTACTTTCCCGTTTGGACATCCAGCGTCAACATCAAGTACTCTGAAGTCAGCTTGTGACATGGTTAGAATCTCACGAGGAACTGGATTGAAACTACCCAAAGACTTTTCATGTAGGAACTTTTGACCCACAGCAGACTTTCACTTTATCAGTCTGAGCTTGATTTAAACCCAAGTCGTACAAGTGAATGGACAGTCTTTATTCCACTGCCCCACACAATTGTTGTTGCAAATGTGCTCAATACTGACAGCTTAATGATCTTATAAAGGACATTGATGAGTGTTTGAGCATTTCAGTGCCTGTCATTTAAACGGTCAAAAATTGCAACCCTGCAGGCCATACGAGGCTGCACGAAGGTTTGTCAGGTGCACTGCATTTTGGTATATTGTAAATGCTGGTTCAGAATGCAATCTCGTTGAAGACTTCTTCAGCAAAGCATAACGTTTCCAGGAAGAAACTGCCTTGACAATAAAGGTGGAAATGTGTGAAAACTTGACTGCCTTTCGAACAGAGTCTTTGGCAAGAACTAATAATGATTAGGCTGTCATGGCTCAAGCTAAATCTGCATTTAGACATGCAATAATGGGATTAGAAGTGGACCCTCCGTTATTGATAATGAAGAGACTCCTGGCCAATAACACACATTGTCAGATAATTGTGAGTCCTCAAATTACCCCGTTGATTGAAACAAGTGAATAAGGAGGCAGTTTTCGGCAGCAGCTTTCACCTTTGTTCCTGCTGCCAGTAAGACCAGCTGGTGCTACAACAGCTGATCAGTCAGCTCACAACTTCGCAATGCATTGATCCATAGCTCTGGTCTCTAGACCTTCCAGAGATTCAATGAAGCTAGACAGAATTGCTTCCCATCGCTAGCCACGGCACTACAGCCAAATGGGTAAGTTCCAGGAACAAAGTTTAAACAGCCAGTTTAAAGTTGGCAGTTCTGTTGAGATCATTGTTGTCGCAGCTTGTGACAGGATCACTAGAAGTCAGTGTCTGTTTTCTATATCACTCACCTCTACAGCTGGGAGGTTGTAATGCACTTTGACACAGCATTTCTGGTTGTTCCTCTTGAGTTTGTGGCAGGTCGGGTGGCTGAAGTTGCTGGCAGGTGAATGGAGGAAATTGTGAGCCAGAGCATCAGCTGATAAGTCAAGTGTTGCCGTACGAATTAATCTTGTGGTCAAGAGGACTGTGCGCTGAAATAAAAACAAAATACTGGCAGCACTGATTACTGTTGGTCTATCACTTTCATGAAATTTGCATAAAATTACTTGGAAACTACAACACGGAAACAGGCCTTTCAGCCCAATTGGTCCATATTGGTGTTTATCCTCCACATGAGCAATAGCCCTAATCACATCATAGATAATGTGCCTTATCTTGTTCACATATCCCATTAACCCCATTTCCTTCAACCACCGATCTAACCTATTCTAAAAAGTTGACGACGTGGTCTTTGTTCATTAACTCTGTGCAATCCACAGCCTCACAACCCTCTGTGCAAAAAAAGGTTTCTCCTGCTCTCTGTCCTAAATCCCTTCCATTTGATCTTAAATCTGTGTTCCCTCTTTCTAGACTCCTCAACCACTTACAGTCTGTTTCTACCTACTCTGTCCCATCCCTTCATAATTTTCAATACCTCTATCAAATCATTCTGTTCTAATGAAAACAGCCACAATTTTTAAATGTTATGCTGCTGAAAAACATATTGCACCAAGTAAGAAAGCTTACATTACGGTCACAAGATATTGCATAACTGAAGGGGTATTATGAAGGTCTACTTAAATAGCATCTCATTTGTGAGTTATTTATAATGTTGGTCTTTCACACTTCTGAGAGAAGTTCAGTGCACCATGTATTCTAGAATCAGACCATTAAAATTAATACTTATTTTTTCAATATAATTAACTTTGCACTTCTTATCACGAAGCTAATGTTCACACTCAACAATCAATTTGTCAATTGCTTACTGATTTGCTCGTGATTATAGCTTTGTCATTTTCACATGTCTGTCACATGAGCGAGGTAACCTCTTATTCAGTGAACTACCAGACATCATATTTTCACAAGATTTTGGTTTTGCTTCATTTCTTTTATCAGGTCAGCAATGTTTTCTGCTAAAGGAACTTGTGCTACCTCAAATGCTTGTGAAAAAACACGTGAGCAAATAATTAAAAAGTATTGTGTTTCAGGGGACTACTTTTGCTAAAACACGAGTTAAGATCTTATTAACTGGATGAGAATTGGCTTTGACTAAACTTATATTTCATATAAATTTAATTCACATTATGCCACGAACATGCTATAGCTGGGCATCATTTCTGTTTATTCTTGTATGTGGAGTGGTACTTGGAAAACCACGGTGTTAAAAGGCATTCATTTTGTACTTCTACCTTTTTAAAGCCACCAAACAAAGACCCAAAGGAAGAAGGTGTAAATAGTCTAGAATGTGGGAAAAAGCCACCACCTCCTCCATCATCATCACCACCGCAACCAACACCACCACCACAGCAACTGATACTACCTCAGAATCAGAACAATACTGCCACTAGCAAACCACAGTCAGGTAATAAGAAAAACTGAACCGGAATACAGTAAGTTTTTATTTAAATGTGCATTCATTGTAGAGCTCATCTGATGTAGATATTATAGCTTCACAGAACATAATTAACAGTAAATATTTGAAGAGCGATAGTTCCTGCTGTAAGTTTAAAATTTCCTGACTACAATACTACATATAAAAAAACTACGCTAAGGCAGAAATGTTAATTTTTAAAATAGTTAAAGAGGAAGCATTTTTTAAAAATATATTTTGATTTAAAAACGAAAACTCACAGTTTGATGTACGTATTCAGACAGTGCAATAAAAGCAGTTCCAATTTGAGTGTATAACTCTCTACATGTATTTATAATTGAGAAAGTGGCACATAAACGCGAATGGCAGCCATGACACAAATTGTAGAGCATATAGTTTCTTATTTTATTAAATGTTCAAAATAATTAAAACTTTGACAGTGGCTAGGAAGAAGAGGAGAAAAATGGGGACTTACAGCCTGGCTCCTAAGAAGAAGACCAAACTTCTAAAACAGCGCACAGTACTTGAAATGTTTCGGAACATGTCACAGTCTGCATCTAGCATGCAGGTGGGTCTAGAAAGTGTAAGCGTACTACACAGAATTTTTTTTTCGTCTGTATTTCAAAGAAACGTATTAGCGAGTAGTTAAGCATAAGTTTATTTCTTTTCAAAATTGTCTTTTTCATTAGTTTTGATTTATTATTAGCCATTTAAGAAAAATTCCAGTAAACTTTCTGAATGGTGAATGTATTGACAATTATACCAAGTGAGTATTAGTATTGTGAGAAGCTCTACTGAGATTGTGTCTCTTCTAATATTGTCAAGTGGCTAGATTTTACCTGGCTGAAACACATGCTGCACCCTCAGATTAAATTTTTTTTATGATGACCCAGAACGCACCATTTCCTTCCGGTCATGACCAAGGTACATTAATTTGTCTTAAATTTGAGGTAGAGTTGCTTTGGATGAAAATGGAAGATCATGTTTGTATCATAAATCTTAACAGTTTGTATGGGAGCTAACATTTAGATAGTATTGTGAACAGAATCTCTCATTTGTATGACTGAACATGGATCTGAAAGACCACATTGCTTACAATGTTGAAGATGCAAATTATGAGCAAAATATTTGTCACCCAGTCTTACTGATACAAAATGTTATGGTCTTGAGTCATTCTCTCGCATAGTTTACTTTTGGGGCAAACACCTCCATTTGATAGATATTTCTTGTATGAATGTTTTCTATCTTCAGGTTGTATGTAATGGAAAATGAAACTTGTACATAAGGTGGAAATAATCATAAAGATTAATGAAAAATGTAATACCTTAGGAATTGTAGGTGATTATTAAAGCAGTGCTTTCATTCAATGTATTCGTTGCTCTCAGAAATAGAAGTAAAACTCGTGAAAGTGGTATCTTTGCTTATCTTGGCTCACCAGTGTAGCTTTAAAGGAGTTTTAGAATTTCTTGCCCTTGTAAAATAAAGAAATAAATTCCTCATCATAATTGACACTTTTCTTCCTTATATCCCATTTGCCCTAATATCACAGGATAGAACTAGATGCACAGTTCTCAAGATAGACCCCTTCCCAACCCTGCCCCACCCAATGCATATGGTCTCATCCTCGATGAATAAGGACCAACTTCTACAGATATTGTCTAAAAGAAAAACTCAGCAGATCTTCACATCCTCCAAATATCGGAACACTGGTGATTTATTCTACAACTTTGGAATGGTGTTAGATAAAAAGCAGAGCATATATTCTTTTTCAGTGAACACATGAACTGGCCCAGTTGGAAATCATCAATTAACAGGAGGCCTTAACTTTGATCATTAACTTAGATCATAAACAGGACATAATTGGTTCAATTACAGTCAACCCTGTGCTTAGAACCACGTCTGGAAGTTTTAATCTTGACTGGTGTAAAGCTGCTAATTGAACCTCTGTCAGACAGGTGTCGTGTTGCACTTGACACACCAGAGGGTGCTGTATTGTGTTGGAAGGTTGCACAGTAAAGAGAATGACAGGATGCTGGTGTAGACCACTGTAAACAATTTTACAACACCAAGTTATAGTCCAGCAATTTTATTTTAAATTCACAAGCTTTCGGAGGCTTCCTCCTTCCTCAGGTGAACGTTGTTGTTGTGTAGACCACACCTGTGCTGCTATTTTATGGATAAATATATTTTAAAAAATCACTCTTTAACAAAGTTAGTTCTGTCTTCTTCTAAAAAACAGCACAAAATAAATGGGTGAGTAGGTATCTAAATGGCAAACTATGACTTTTGAAATCACTTGTACAATTTGAAGTAAATATACTTTAAATATAAATGTAGCAGAAAATGAATTCTGCTTGTGGTTGAAAGTGCTAACTGGCTGCAATATGAAAAGATGAGTTTCAAATGTATGAAAATGCTGCAAAGCTGTCTTTAGAATCAGTGGTTTAAAAAAAATGAGTAACTTGGGTGAAGAGAAGGGCCAAGGCCTTTAACACAGGACATGAGGTAAAAAAGAGAATACATGTCTGTGCATATATTTGAAATGTGGCCTTGTTCTTTACCTCTTTCCTCTGTATTGTAGGAACAGAAAGACTCAACTAATGGTGTCACTCGGAACATAAATGGAGAGAATGTTGACATATCTCAAGATATGGAGTCTGAGGAGGATGAAGAGGAGGATGATGAAGAAGACGAAGAAGAAAAATACAATGTTGCAGAACAACCAGATTCCGAGTTATCCACAGACTTTGGAGGCACTGACAGCATTCGCAAAATGGAAATTTCTAAGAAAGTATGTACTAGATGCTGTTTTGCCAGTTAATTTCCACATCTGCAAGATTATTACAGCTAGGGAGAACTGTATCTCAGGCTACACAACAGTACTCCTGGATTCATTTCCAGACTCTAGTTTTTTCTTTTTTATCGGATACTTGAAGATTTGAATTTAATTTAATTTAATACAAAAATGTTTGATATATTTCATTTGAAATACTTGCAGAGTTTGTTTATTTTACGTAACCTGAAATCTTGGGAATAAGAGTTGTTGCTAAAATACATTTCCATATATATTTGCACTAGATACAGGTAGATGTAGTTGCCATATCTGGGAGCAGTTTCTGACCTCTTGGCCTGATGTCAATAATTGAGTAAGTAATAGAATCAGTAACCAGAATGGAAAAATACCTGTAGTTATACAGTTGGTGAGGCAACACTTGGAGTACGGAGTACAGTTCTAGTTACTACAACATGGGGACCCACCCATCTCAAGAGGCAGTACAGAGAAGATCAGCAAGGCTGATGCTGGCTTTTTTTTGTACGGTCTTTTGTGTTTTGAGATGGACTCTTCACAACAATCCTGAGATTTGTCCTTTTACCTATTAGTTTATTTGCAAAAAGGGCTAGCTTCTAGTTGCAGTAAGTTATTCAAATCACTTTCCAATTCTCTAGGTTCATGCTGCTATGGTTCAATCACTTTTTTAAACCACCTTCTCTGAGGACTCTGATAACTAATCAGACTGTGCAGATTTGAAAGTTGTGTGAGTGATTGTAGCTGAAATCTCAGGTGTAGTTTAAAGAGTCCATTCCAAACCTTGTTTGTCACAGGGCGAACTCCTGATCTCAGTTGTAGAGACCAACTGGTTCTCTACAGAGAGGTGAGGAAAAAAATAGGAAAGCAAGTTGAATTAAGATGCCCTTAAGCAGCTTAGTTGGGGTCTGGTCTGCTCAAGATCTGTGAGCAAGTCAATTGCTTGCCCCTCTCAAGTAGAAAATGCTATTTTAATAAAAATGAAATCCACACCCTTCTGTTTTGTAAATGCAACCATATTTGGTAAGAAATGACTTCCTATTACCTTCTGGTGAAATCCTTTGAATGTCAATCCTTCAATGCTTTCGCAGATTTGTATTAGACTTGAATGTTCTACATTAAGCTAAAATATACCAAATTAAATTCAGATGATTTCAGTGGCATTTCACTTCATTTGTTTGATTGTGCCATATTCTGGCTGCTTTTTGGTTTTAAAAAATTTACCTTTATTCAGCAGCTTATCAGGGACTTTTTTATGCATATTGCTTTTTTTAGTTGTGCTATATGACCTTTTAAATCCACTGGTAGGCTACCAAAGGTTGTAGTTTATTATAGAATTTTTATTTTTCCCCACACTGGTTAACTTGCAGCCAGAAGAATATGTTCCTGAAGAGGATCAAGACTCTGACGACTTGGAGGACGATGATGATGACTTTGAATCTGATGTGGTAAGTCATTTGTTCTGGAGGTGTAAGTACTTTAGATGTTTCTCTCTGATTCAGTGTCTCAGATCACTTCCACGAGTGTACTTTTGCTTCCTATAACCTGGAGTGTGCCTTTACCTATCCATCATCTCAGTAATTTGCTGCAAGCCCAGATATCTAACAAAAAAAACCCTTGTTGTATTTTGACTTCCTGGTTTGTATCATATACACTCACGTGATTTTCCTCTGCATCAGAAAGCAATGGAGTAAATGTTAAAATTGGATAGCCATGTGGTGAAGGATAGAATATTAGAGCCTGCTCTTTAGTTGCTTCCAAGCCTTTATTCAGAGATTCCCCTTGCACACCCACACCTGAGATAAGCTCTCCTATAAAAAGGATATAAAAGAGTCCCCAATTGAAACCCACCATCTGAATATAATTAATGCTCATTGATATAAATCATACAATTAACAGTAAACACTTCAGTAGACTGGCTTAGGCAGAGAACTGCCAAGCAGATATATAAACAGTAAATGGATAAGTGAACAGGAGCAATGACACATATGGTTAATATTCAGGGAACATGTAACACAAATTTGGCTGCTTGTTCCTGATTGTCCATGGAACTTCTCTCTGGGGTCTCTCTCTCAGTTCGACTGATTCAATTTGAACAAGATAGGTTGAGAATTTTTAAACAGAAGACAGGGACGAACAAAATATGTATCTCAACCTCAAAGAGCTCCCAATTCAACACACCAATAGATATATATAAAACCCACAAGATGCTTGTATTAGCAGTGAATAGCTTGCCCTCTCCTTTTATACACTTGGCCAGACACAATATCCCTATTTTGGAGTTATTTTATCAAAACAAATTGGGCCACTTTCTGTGAGCAAATTTTGCTTTTAAATCCTGTTGTTTGGTAACAGAATGAAAGAAACCAGTGTCCTGATGCATCATAGACAAATACATGTTTTTTATTACGCTTTCACTTTCATTTCTTTTTACTGACTGTTTTCTGCAAATTGACTGCCTTACCAACTTCCAGGACTTCCAAAGATTTTTCTGAGTCTTGCTAAATTTGTTTCTGTATGCTTCATTCTTTTGTACTTGGACAAGCCTTGTCTCCAGCATACCATTAGAAGGTCAGTTGCACACTTTCTGATAACTCGGTGGATAAAAGCACCATGCTTTATGGAGTCATACAGTGTCAGGGACTTGATTTGACTTTACTGGACTTCACTGTAATTATACTAGTTAGTACTTGTTGCTGTAAGAGTTGCATACTGATGCATAAGAGGCATTGCTGATAAACAAAACCCTCGATATCAGGATTGAAGAAATTTGCACCATAGCATCCTTGGAGAGAATAGTATGCTAAAATTGCCTCATATTCTGTTTGTCAATCCATGTGGTTGGTCGATACATATTTTGTTCAAGGAGAGTGTAGTAGATTTTTCATTCTACTTTTAAGAATTTTTTAGAATAGTTGTCACATTTTGTGATTTTTGATTATTTGGCCACAGAAGGATTTTATGTAATTTGCATTAAAATGTTACTATGAAATTAAATTTAGATCTTAAGGTGATAATTCCTTTGAATAACCATGCACTGGCAATGCGAATTACAACTAGACAAAGCAGTTGAAGAAGTGCTTACTGCAATTTTAAATTTTTTTTTCTCTGGATGTGGCTGATACTGTGCATTTATTTCCCTTCTCTACTGCCTGGAGCTTACCATTTTAACTTGAGACAATTGAAGTTTGTTTAGACATTTCAGTAAGCATTCACATCTGTTTTGCTGGGATGGTCCTGTTTATTGGGAGTCCAATCGGAGATGGCTGCCAGAAAGCCTTCACCTTGGAGAGTGGTGGCTGATTTGATTGGCAGCTCAACTGGTCAATCCCTAAAGACAGAGGTGGTGAGGGGGGTGGGGGAGTGCGTCAAAGGTCAAGCTGTTGGATTCCTATTCCCTTAACAAGTGAGGAGCAAAGAAGCACGTGGTCTGGGACAGTTTCGTTTGAGCTGATACGGAAGTCAAACCTAGATAGTCAGTGGGCTCTCTGAAACTGGTCGGCCCTAAACTTAGAGAAATTTCTGGTCAGAAGTGTGCACTTAGCCCGCTAGCAGGGACAGTGTGGTGTACTTTGTTATAAGGAGTGTTCCAAAGTTGAAGTAAAAGGGGGTTTAATATAATCTATTTGTTCACTTATTGTTTGTCGGTTAATTTGTAATTGACCCTGTTTAGCTAAAGTGTTCATCAGACTGCCTTTCGTAAGATTTGAGAAGGACACTCGGTGGCTTGTTTGGGATTACAGTTCATTTAACGAGGGCTTTCATTGTTTTGCTTCCCAGGTCATGCTATCGTATGACTCGATGTTGGGCAGCAAAATTAAAACCCTGATCATAAGGGATGCGAGGTCTGTTTACGAATGAGACCGGTGACGCTGAAGCTTGAGTGAATATCCAGTTCAGACATGAAATTTGTAATAGTAGTTTTATATTGTTCCAATGATTGTGTTCATAAGAATTTTTCTCTAACAAATGTAGTTAAGTGAAGTGTGAGTGTTTTCAATTTAATTCTGCTTTTATTATTATGTCTGAAATTATTTCAGCCTATTACTGAAATTGAAAATTCTGGTATTACAACTTTTTAATTTACTGCAACAAATAATTTTGTGAACATGTTTCTTGACCATCCAGAGTTCAGAGTCTAGTTTGAAAAGGAAGTGGAAGAAAAAAGGGAAGAATGACAGCCCGTGGCTTAAACCAACCAGGAAACGAAGACGGAAAACCCGACCAAAAACAAGTAATAATACAGGTAATAGAAATAAAAGCCATTACATAGAAAACAAAATTAGGGCAGGAACTGTTGCATACTATTTTTGACCATGATGTGGAGATGCCGGTGATGGACTGGGGTGGACAAATGTAAGGAATCTTACAACACCAGGTTATAGTCCAACAAATTTATTTTAAAATCACAAGCTTTCGGAGATTATCTCCTTCATCAGATGAATGAATGAAAAGGTTCTCAAATCGCATATCTTATACTATGTTGGGACAGCATCACACCAATCAAAAGGTGTCGTTGTTATTCAAACAGGCCAGTCACGGAGAACAGCACGTCCCAGTACACTCGATATACATTGTGTCTTTTACACAGGCAGGCAGAAAGAAACTCAAAATGGCAGAGAGAGAGAGAGAATTTTAAAAAACATATAAATTTTTTCCCCCTTTTTTTTCTCTCTCTCTCTCTCTGCCATTTTGAGTTTCTTTCTGCCTGCCTGTGTAAAAGACACAATGTATATCGAGTGTACTGGGACGTGCTGTTCTCCGTGACTGGCCTGTTTGAATAACAACGACACCTTTTGATTGGTGTGATGCTGTCCCAACATAGTATAAGATATGCGATTTGAGAACCTTTTCATTCATTCATCTGACGAAGGAGATAATCTCCGAAAGCTTGTGATTTTAAAATAAATTTGTTGGACTATAACCTGGTGTTGTAAGATTCCTTACTATTTTTGAGGCCTAGGAAGTTGCCACTTCATTTTAATCCAACATCATCCTACACCACAGCACCAACTAAAATAAAGATTACCCTTCCCTATATATTTTTGTAATTTCAAACATCAGTGTTTGAAGTATAGTTAAATCCTGTACTATTGGGAATGGTGAACTCTTTTATATAATTCACCTTTGAAGGTAAACAGGAACCCTGTGAGGTCCTATGGCAAAACGCAGTTCCGTGTCAATAATTCAATGCTGTCTTCCCTGAATTATCTGTATACAGAGATTAGGCCAAACAAGTATATTAGTTTGCAGCCTGATTTGCAGACTGTAAATTGGCATGATTCTCATCTGATGTGAATTGGCTGATTTCATTCATTTGTTCAGAACATTAAATTTACATGTTTTACATAAAGGCCTCGAGAAACATTTTGCCAGTGGTTGTGCTGCTGGTTTGTGACGGTGGGAGGTGAGGATAATTGATGCCAAATTAAGTCCTTATGAATTCTGACAATTTAACAAGAGTTAGAAGTGCATGATGACATAGCTGGAGATGCATTTCACTTTTATGCTCTTTCATTAGTACAGTGCTGATGTTTAGTTTTACATATTTTCTTTTAAGTTTCTATTATAGTACCACTTTTGCATTGCACAAACTGTTTTAGGTTTATATTGATACCAAAGTGACAGTATCACTTGAATCAGGTCAGCAATCTGACTCCCAAGCAAGAGGTGTAAGACCATCTCTAGTAAGTACTCTCACAATGCTTGGAACTTTGCACTGGGTGTCGCACAGCTCCATCGTGGCGCAAAGCCAATTTTATAAGGTGCTCAGGTAAACTATATATACTTTTGAGTCTTTATTTAACGTCTTGAGAGAAATGACATTGCTGGCTGCTCTCTCATAACATTAAAAAATAGCCAACTGGAGATCTGAACTTCATTCGTACATCCAGGCAACTCAGTGCAATCTGCAGTGAGGTGCAGCAGCAGCATGTCTCTCGTCTGAACCCACAGTGAGGTGCAGCAGGAGTGTATGCTGGGCTTAGAAGCACACAAAATGTTAATAAAACTATAAAGCATCTTGAGCCAAAAATGGTATACAATATTTTATACCCCAGGGCTTATCATGAATTAGCTTGTTCTTCTAAGTTTTTCTCCTAAAAAGGATTTTACCTTTTGTATGTCTTTCGCATTCTGTCTTTTCCAATATTCTGTAGATGTGGCACTTTGATTGTAATGGATGGATAATCCTGTATTTTCACATCACTTCATCACTATCATTTGACTATATTGTCCAATATGTTTTCAACTTTATTGCATTATTTATGAACATTTATTTTTAAATACATCGCATTCATTAAAATCACTGCTTCTTCCCTTTTTATTATGAATTCTCATAATTTCTACCTCTGATTAATTTTCAGTTTTTGTTTTCAGCTTCATTGCTTGGCTTTTCATTCTTCTGCCCTCGTCATCATTATTTAATTTTCTCTTTTTCACCTGTATTTGTAGGTGTGCAATTGTGTGATGTAATAATTGCTTTAATTGTCACTTACTTTTGTTACCGACTTTCTTTTCCTCAAACTGGATTTGTTTCCAAAAGAGCCTGTTTGGCTGATGGAGAAGGAAAGAAAAGGAAGAAATAATTTGGATTTAAGTAGCATCTTATCATGGCCTCAGGATGTCCCAAAACACTTCACAATCAATTAATTACTTTTTCCAAGTTCAGCCATTGTTGCTTTTTAGGCAAACATAGCAGTCAATTTGCACATAGCAAGTTCCAACAAATAACAATTTAAATATGTGACCAGTTAATATTTTTTTCTAAATGGTGGTGTTTGAGAGATAAATGTTGGTCAATACTGTCTACCGTTTCTTTGAATAAGGCTATGGATCTTTGATATCCGCTTGAAGAGACAGACAGCTTCTCGGTTTAATGCCTCATCTTAAAGAAAGTATCTCCATCAATGCAGTAGTCCCTGAATACTGCACTGAAGTGTCAGGCTAGATTATATGCTCAAATCCTGGAGTGGATTTGAATCCTCAACCTTCTGACTTGGAGGTTAGAATGCTACCACAGAGCCAAGCTGGCACTTGCGTACACCAATAGTAATTGTGATACTGAAATGAAAATGGATGATGATAAATATCAAAGTGGTACTTTGCGAGGTTCTGCTACTGGAATAGAGGGATCAGTGGATGAGCGCACATGGTGGAGCTATAACACCTTAGGGCTCATTCTGCAACCTCTGCTTCAGTTTAGCGAAGTCCCACACTAGGAGCCTCACCAAGTAAAATTAACACCTCAGATAGACAATATTGGGCCTGAATTTGTTGCAAACTTGGGCCATGGTAATAACTTATGAATGGCATGTGCCATTGTTAATACATAAAAGTTCCAGGAAATAATTGAGTAGGTGTGTTGAGTTGCGTTGCGCCGTAGTTTGCTGGCACATTTGCGCTGCTCCGCTGCTAGCCAAAGTTGATAAAAGGCCATTCTTGCCGCTCAGCCCTCCATTGTAGTCAATGGCGATCGCAAATTTGCTGGATTGACGCCATTATTTGCACCGCAGCCAGTTAGACTGAAAAATAATGGCGTGGGTGACCTGGTATTGATGTGAATTATGGTCAACACATGACACTTAGCCTGAGAGGCAAACAAAAGGACGATTAAAGCTGTGAAGCCTCATCCCAGCTCATGACTGGGATGTGCACACATTAGAGATTACTTTTTAAAGCCTTTTAGATAGTTTTGTTTTTAAAAGAGTAATTAACTTTTTAAAGTTGATTTAGCTTAATTTCAGAAGATGCAGCTCACTTACCTCCCAGTGCCACACCTCAGTCTGACTCAGGCATGTGTTCAAAGCTATTTATAGTGCCATGGTCTGTGGGGTAAGTCATTGGCTCCGCCGTCCACGAGGTCCCTGATTCGCCATTGACCTCGCCGCGCTGTAGATGGATTGACATTTAATTACGTGTGCAGCCAGTGATGAGCAACCCATGTGTCTGCAGTCAGCTGCACTCCTCTAACATAATACCACCAATAAAATATTCTGCTCTGAAATTCAATAGAGACCAACCTGCAAATGTTAGTCAATTAATCCTGATTTCCAGTCCTCACTAAAAAGTTAAGAATTCAGTGGACTGTTGAAACTGCACTTAGCAGAGAAAACAAGCACTGCAGGTAATCAATTATTATGGGGCTTATGTTTCTAACAAAACTTGGGAGCTTTCAGAACCAACCTCCAAATCCTGGCTGTTGTTTGGTTACATTGCTCCTATGAACTTTGAGTGTAGATTTCATTATTTACAGGTGCTGAAACAGAGACCCAAGTACTGACAGATAATAATGAGTACACCGAGGTGCCCCTTGACTCACTGGATCTGCCTGCAGGAGGTCTGTTTTCATCACAATCTACAGGTAAAGTTGCATTCCAGGTCTTAAGAATATTTATTTCTAAATGTACAGAGGGGATATAAAAATTTGGAAATTCCATGCAACCTGGAGGTTTTAGTCCAGTTGAATTTTGCATGACCTGTTTTAGTGGTCTGTGAATGCTTTTGACTGGTCGTGTTTATGATTTTTATACTAAAAAAAGGTTGAAATGGGCGATTTCAATATTGTGATTCCATGCAGGTATTTCCCAAAGCTCCGACCTAATGGAACTCGATAAGCTGCAGGAGTTACCTCTTTGTAGCTGTCGGATGGAAACACCAAAAAGCCGAGAGATTGTTAAACTGGCTAACAATAAGTGTATGGCCACTGAGAATATAGACAAAGAGGTAAGGGACTCCGAGGGTATGTTTGAGAAAGCAATTGTATGGGTAGATTTATGTTGATTGGTGGATTATTATGGTTCTCAATGTCTGAATTACATAGTCCAAACCTAAATTTAAATTTTCCAAAACTAATTATTCTTATGAGCAGATAAATCTTATTGAAGATGAAATTGCACAGAAAATTATAGAATGTAACAATTTAAAAAAATAAATAAACATGTTAAACATACCCTTCTGAAAGAATAAGAATACTACATTTAGGATGATGCATTTTAACTGATTTAGGAATTACCAAACTGAAGGATATTGAGTCTTAGTTTTTAATATTGCTTGCAATCATATTTTGTGAAGTTATGTTTGGGGTTTAGATTTGACAAAAGGAAATGTGCTTAACCTATTGGTTTTTGATATGTGCAAGACATAGTGCCATATCTTTAATGTTAATGTATCTGTCCATTGTGAAGGCTCAACCCTGGTTTTTCTTAGTGAGATTTTGCTGTAGCTTGTGGAATAGAAGGTTCCCTGCAATGTGTAGTGCATGTAAACACTAAAGTGCACCACATTTACACCGTGTTTGAAGACACTGGTGCCTTTTTAATTAGCTCTTTGTAGCTGTCTTCATTTCGTCCTGAAGCAAGTCCATCTAAATGGTTTGATAATGAAATATGCTGACTTGAAAGTAAATGTAGCATTCCCGATGATGTCGAGTCTCACATGTGGAGGACAGTGAATTTTTATATGTCACCTTAAAATACCTTAATTTAACCTGTGTAGAACTGCTTTACAAATCCAATCATCATCTGAGATTATACGTTGCGCAAAATGATTCTAAAAGTAACAATTGAAAAACATTGGGGGAAGGTTTCCTTTATTTATAGATAGGTTTTCAATTTTGTTACTTCTAGCATGCAGAAAAAAATCTTGCTCCACTGTGATTGTAATTGAAATGATCAGTTCACTGACGTCAAATTCACTAACCATAAAAGGGTTCAGCTCTTGCACTTTGCTTCTCTTTTATGGTTTATAATATACTTTAGGCCATTGAGTGGCATACTTCCACATAATGTGCAGAAGTGACTCAGAAACCTGTATGTTCACATCAGAGTTCAGCTGTGATGAAAATTTTGTGCTGATAAAATCTAGTTCATTGGTAATCAATTTAGAGTAAAATCTGTAGATCAGCAGCTATAATCTACCTGAATGAATATTTCTTGCAGTTAAGTAGCTGCATTAACACCGTGATCAAACAAGAGATGATGCGACCCTCAAATAAGGTGCAGCTAATGGTATTGTGTGAGGACCACAGATCCCGGATGGTTAAACATCAGTGTTGCCCAGGATGTGGATACTTCTGTACTGCTGTAAGTGTAGAGAGTCTCATACAGTGGATGAGTACATATATCAAGATGAGAAATATTTCACACTTATTTTGTAGCATGTAAAATAATTGTTCCAACTTTTTCCAGTATGAAGTTAACTTCTAAGCCAAAAGATCAATGTGATACGTGTGTCCCTTGTTAATAACCGGAAAATGTATAAATCTGTTTTTTTCAGGTAACTGAAATAGCCCTTTGAAAAATAGTGTTTATTGTGAGCTCCCTGGATTGTTTCAAATTAAGGAACAAAAAAAGTCTGCCTCTACTAACAGGCAGCTTAAGGATTCTTTATGCTGTAATTTTTTTTATTGGTTGCCCACCAGATGGCACATGAGACTTAAAGATAAATTTGGCTGCTTTGTCTTCATGGTGATAGAGATAGCAAAGCTTTTTCAATTTCAGTTGACTTGCTCTTTAATTGTCAATCCTTTTATGTACCAAATTTAAATTATTTTTGGATATAGTCCTCTCTATGTTGAAAGGAATTTAATTTCTCCACATGTCGAGGAATACAATCTTGGAGAGGGGAGAGGTGCTGCTTCTTGGTTGCCTCAAAAGTGGCCAGAGGCAAAGTGCAAGAGTTGGGTCAAGTTCAACAATTTTGATCCATTTTACTCATCCTTTATTTCATGAAATGCACACCATATTAATTTAGGTGACAACAGTCATGACACTAGCACATAGGGTTGCACTCCCAACCATATTTAGAATACAACCTTGTGTATCCAGTTGTGAAGTGAATCTTTATTACTACTCTGTACACATCTTGTGTTTGTTGGCTTGTATATACCACTCCAATCTCTAATTTAACAAATAAAGGAATTTTGAAGTTTATTGTTACCAGGATGAGCCCCCAGTAATGCAGCAGAATAGTAAAGCAAATGCTTTAATGGGAGTGGGGTGACTTGGGTTAAAAACTGAGAATTCCCATGTAGTCAATTTTCAGCTTCAACCAGAGTTAGTTGGGGAGGCACCAAGTAGAGTTGTGCCCCTTGTGCGTGGGAAATTAGGAAAATTTGGAATGGAAAGTCAGTTTGTGTCATTCACCATTCTGTTTGTTTATAGAGGGGTTTGGGAACATGCTGCTGTCAGCCTTTTCACTCACTTTGCATCGTAGGGGCTAAAAATAGCATTAAAACATTATGCTCAAATGCTTGTTAGTAATGAAAGGCCTATCCTAAATTTATATGGTCTTCACAGGGGACATTCATGGAATGCCAGCCTGATAGTACCATCTCTCACCGCTTTCACAAGAATTGTGCATCTTACATGAATGGGTTATCTTTCTGCCCGCACTGTGGTGAGGATACTGTTCAAGCAAAAGAAGTTACCATAGCAAAAGCGGACACTACCTCTATGGTACCTCTCCCAACACAGGAGAATACTGTTGCTGTGAATGGAAAAGCAGACACCACTACATCAAGGTGGGTCACCTTTAGTTAGGTGGTAATACTCTTACTGAAAAGAATTGCAAGCATTTAGAATCTGTGTATTTATGTCTTGTGCGTTTGGATAATGGCGAGAATTACATAGCGAGGACTGTTGAATTTTGATTTTTTAAAAAAAAATCTCATATTCCAGTTTAACTGATATTTGGAATAAAAAGTCTTGATAAAAGTCTTGATAAAATCCATGGTGTGATTTTTAAAAGTCTTGATAAAATCCATGGTGTGATTTTTTTTTTTTTCCCCTGCTCTTGCTTGCCTGGCTTCACACTGCTCGGGCTCAGCTAAATCTTCCTGTTGCACCATGTCTTTGAGATGTATAACAGACATTTTGTAGGAAGGGCTTGGAAGGCATTGGATGATTTCTCATTAAGAGTAATATTTCAAAGGTGTCTTTCCCTACTTATTTCACCCAGAAAGTGAAGTAAAATTAATGCCCCTTGGATCACTGAGATCAGAGTCCCTTTTGATCAAAAAATTAGTCGAAATTCCGAATATTCTTTTACCCTGTGTCCTTGTGCGATATTTGCAATCAATGCTTCACTATTTTGCAAATGTCTTGCACAAATGATACAATAGTCAGTACTTAAAAGTGCTCAAAATAATTTTAAGTACTGACCAATTCAAATAAACCTGTTTTCCACTTACACTATTTGTGAAAATGACTTGGTATACAATACCTAGTTGATGAAATAGAATCCAACAAATATATACATACGCATACCTTAGACCGTAGACTACTTAATTAGTATTATATAGGAAACAGTATACAACAGCCTGAGTTTTTTGTGCTGCAGATGTACCTTTTGTAGACCTCCATTATTTGTCTAGAATTTTATTTTATGGCTGAAGCTTTGAATTTTCATTACCAATTTTAAAACTTGCAAAATACTTTTATGTCAATGGTCAATTGGGTGCACTGGAAATGCATGATATGAATTACAGTTCCTAAATTTATTAAGACAGTTACTTCAAGTTTCGGAGCATTCAGCTATCCATATATCTATAAATAAATTATTGAAATTTGATATTCTCATTGTATCTTTAAGTTGGAATCTTTTCTGTATTGCACTACCTGAGAAGGTCTGTCGACACTTGCAATTTTGGTTTGGTACAATTTCTGGGGCAGAGATAAAACTCCTGCCATGTACGTGCTTCTCATTATTGCCAAATTTTACAGTCTTTATTGGACATAAATTTCTTGATATAACTTAATTTTAGCAATTTACTTCCATTTTTATGTGTCTTTATTGTGCCCCGTGAGGTGCTTTGGAATGTTTTCTGCATTAAAGGCAAGGTTTAAATGCGAGTTGTTAGCCAATTTATTTTGTCTTCAATGTCTTAGATATTCTACTTAGTTTTGAATTCATATATTCCTTGTTTGTATCAGCAGTTTCATTTTCATTATAGTTTAAAACTTGCTGTTAAATTAAAGTAGCAACCTAAGTAAACTTAAGGTTTGGTTGAGAGCACAGAGTTCCATTCCACCCGTGGTCAGTCTTGCTTTAATTGGGTCGTCATTTTCTGGAAATAGTAGAGTGAAGGGAGATGATGAGTAGTCAGTGGTTTTGAAGGTCGATGGATGGGTCTAAAAATAAAATGCTTTGTTTTGGTAAAGAAATCAAGATTCTTTACAGAATTCTGTTTTAAAAACAGAAAGTATGTTCATAAATGTAATTCATTTTTATATTTTTGAGTTGACATGTTCCACTTTAAATAATGTTAAGTACTTTCAACAACTTGGTATTAGAAATGTAATCTTTGTTGGAATGACCATCTACAGCAGAGTACAGTTTATTCAGTTAATATCATTTTCAAACTATTTTTACAGCAGTGCTCGGATAAAAATGTCTGTGGAAAACAAGCCTGAGAGTGCTATCTCCAAAGTAGCTGATAGTTCAGATACCTCCGGGCCTTCCACTACATTGAAATCAGGAGCAGTCATATCAGCTACAGGTCTACCAACTGGCCCCGGGAAAGAGACCATGGAAAGCATTCTTATTGCACTTGATACAGAGAGGTAAGCATTCAAAAGGTAAGGGTTTATGACACAACAAAGATAAAAAGCCATTTGTTATAGAGAACATGGAGTAGTAAAAATACTGATGTGAAAAAGAAGTAGTTAACAAGTCTAAAAATGTCAAAGTGAAGTTAATGTATTTATTTTTTCTTAACCTTTTGTGGACTCTATTGCTTTGAGGTTGCGCAGGCAGAGCTGTTGTCACCATTGCTCTGTAACTGAATGCTTAAAGTTGCACAAGAGTGGCATAGGGTTGCTGTTTTCCTCTTTCCCCTATCCATGTAGGGAGCCAGCAGATCCGCATTCCTCTAATGGCACTGTTGGAATTAGAAACTTGCATCTTGGGGGAATCCCAAGTGAAGTTCCTGTAATTGCACAACTTCTTGTACTTCAACATGTCGTGTCATCTGTGCAGCCTTCTGTGTGTCTGTGTTTTTAAAAAAAATTGATTCTGGAAATGTAAAAATAATCCTGTATTTATCCAACTAGTTCACATTGTATTTTGCAAGATATGAAATTCTCCTGTTATCTTCTGTTAATGAGTGTACATATTTTCAATATATTTGAAAACCTCCTTTGGTGGCTTATTGGATAAAAGCGGCACTCAGTGTAGCACTAAGCACACAGATGAGGTCCGAGATTTGATTGAGTCTCTGCTGAGTTTGCTGATTTGAGCCGGATCATAACAATTGGCACGTCAGTTGGCTTCCATGCCACTGATCTAGGGAAGGGAAAAAATCATTCATGGTTCCCGCTCTTTGTCATTATCCATTGCCTACTGTTGGGCAGTCTGCATGTGGACAAAGGGTGAGAACGGAATCAGTGTTGCCTATGATGTCCTCTGTGGGTGAATAGCGTGCCAAGCCTTGCTGGAGGACTGCTCATGCTTGTGGAACTGTGCACCAGTAAAAGTCAGCTCATGGAGCAGAGGAGAACAAATATCTATGAATGAAACAACATCCTAGCAATATTTTCTCAAGGAAGTGCTTCTAATCCAAGTCACAATTTCCTTGGACTAGCTCAGTGTGAAACTGAGGTGGTGTTCCACTTGTTGAATAAACCCATTGTTGATTCAGTTGAGCACAAATTGTCCCTTGACCTGTGGTAGAGCAATGTACATTTTAAATTCTCTTCATTGGACTCAAACAAATTGTACAAAAAAAATCTAATAAAGGAATGATCTTTTCATTTAAAGTACTTCTTATAGACAGGGCCCTAGATTTCTCCTGCATCTCAAGCCATTTTTGGTAATAACCCCAGTGAACTTGTGTGATGAGTGTCGCCATAGTGCTAAACTGGTACCTTTTTAGAAAAGCTGTTTACTGGCAGGGGAAAAATTCTTTGGCTGCAGATTGCAGAGTACTAGGAGCTGTGCCTGATGACTACTCCACCCTTCTGCTCTCCACCAGATTTATTCCCGTTATGATCATATTCTTGTTTTATTTCTAAATCGAAGGACAAGGCTCTGCTTTCTCCGCATCTCCCTGGTCTTCAGAGTCATGCAAAAACTGAATGCACAGGATATTAGGCTTCAGTAAAAGCTGCTCTTAACTGGGGACTCTGCTTGGACTTTGATGAGAGCAGCCTGGTAATGACTCTCCTAACAATTATTCCCTTCCTTTGTTTGGTGAAGTTCCCAGACTACTTGATGCTTCTCCACTATGATTAGGCTTGAGATTGGGAGCTCAGCTCTGGGAATAGTGGGCCCAAACCCATCTCCCACTGCTCTGTGGCAGTGTATGTTGGAGTTCACATGGTGCAATGTCATACTGCCCATGTTCCTACTTTTTATTACATAATACCTTATTGTGCTGTGTTTTCAAACAGACCCAAGAAGTTGCGCTTTCACCCGAAGCAGTTATATATCTCTGCAAAGCAGGGGGAGATGCAGAAAGTGCTTCTAATGCTGGGTAAGTTTTCAGATGTGTCTAAATGTGGAATATGAAAGCAAAACACCAATAAAATTAAAGGGAGGGGTCTTGTACACGTGGCGACCCTGGAGAGGGATCAAGAAAGAACAAGCAGCTGCAGTTCTATCAAACTGCCATGCAGTGCTGCTGCAGTCTCTATTTGAATTTGAAAAACTTGTAAAATATAAAACTGAAATGCAATGATTGAAGAAATTGTTGCTCAAAAAGATTAATTTAGGCCCAAATTGGAGAATATTATTTTAAAAGCTTTGGTTTTGTTTTTTCATATTTGATGCTTTTACAAGTTAGTTAAATTGTTGGTTTTGGTTTTTAGGATTTGCGTGAAGAAATTACTTAAAATTGCTGAATGTTTAGAGATCAATGTAAGCGTTACATTCTAAATTAAATACAGTGTAATGCAATTAGTGGATATCAAGTAGTCAAACTGTTTCCTGTGGTTCTTTGAGCTCTGTATGCTGGGGTGCATCTCAAGGGAATGTGATTACAAATGGGAACAGGTTACCCTGGCCATATATTGACCATTTGTGAGGCCCTATTTGGAATATTGTGTGCAATATTGGGTACCCTACCTTCAAAAGGACATTAAAACATTGGAAAGAGTTACAGAAGAGCCACAAGGATGATTTTATAACAATAAGGGCATGATTTTAGCACTTGGGGGACTCTTAAGTTATGAAGAGCAAAACTGAACTTAGTTTACTTGGAGCAAAGATTGAGATGAGACGTGATCGTGGTGTTTGAGATGCTGAATTGCATAGTTAGTGGATAGAAGCAGACTATTTAGCTTGGACTCTGAGTGCAGTACTAGCAGACATATTGAAAAATTCATAAACCTCGAGCAAAACTAGGGATTGGGAGAATTGTGTTAACCTCTTTTAGAAAAAGAGTTGGATGCTTCTTTGATCATGAATGGGATTGAAGATTTTTAGGATAAATGTAGCCTCAGTTGTCGTGTGCATCTGGGACCATAAAAATGTCATCTGTGAAAACCAACTGGTGAGGTTTGGTGGAGTTTTGATCTTTTGAGGATCAGAAAAATATTTTTGTAGAAATTTCCTCAGGCAGTTGAATAAGTGAAAATTCATAATAAGGCAACAACAACTTGCATTTATACAGCACCTTTACCATCACCAAATATCCTAAGATCTATCACAGAAGCAGATTGTAAGTGTTCTGTGTAAAGAGTGGGCTTTATGGGCTGAATGGCCTTTTCTTGTTACAATTTTTCTATTGTGTCTTTAACCTACTCGTAGAGATATCAAGTATGATTATTTGTTACATTTATTCACATGATCTACTGGCTTCAAATTGAAACCATAAAACCCAGAAATTTGCCTGAGTACTTATTATTTTCTTTGTCTTTTCTCTAGTTGATGGGATTGATCCTAACTTTAGAGCTGAACACCAGAATAAGCGGACACCTCTCCATGGAGCTGCTGAAATAGGCCACGTGGAAATTTGCCATATGCTCGTACAGGTTAAAATGCTTTTATTTTGTTGACTTTTAAACCTTTACAATTTTTTTTTGTTATATCTTGTGTGTGCTCTACCTATATAATTCTACAATAAAAGAAAGGGAGGGGTCGTCAGACTTCAAAAATCGTCTCCATGAATTCAGCAGAACAGACAAGCCGATAGTGTTGTAATTCACCATTTTGTAATCTCAGGATGTGTGCCTCACTGGCAAAGCTGGCATTGTGCCCATCCCCAGTTGCCCTTCAGAAGGTGGTGATGGGCCCTCTTCTTGAGCTGCTTCAGTCTGTGTGGTGCAACTTGTTCTAGTTTATCATATCTATTTTCATGTAAAAATACATAGTTGTTACAGAAGGTTGAGGGGTGAACGAGATGAACCTCTTCGATGAATTATGTAGTTGTCATTCTGATTTAAAGGAAGCAAACCATTACTGTCATCTGGTCATATCACGAGATAACTGAGCAGATTTTTTTCCAGAATTTTATTCATAAATGATACGATGGTTCCATTTTGTGTATCATAAAGACAGTTGGCCTCTTTTGCAGGCTGGTGCTAATCTAGATACCTGTGATGATGATCAGAGGACCCCACTGATGGAAGCAGCAGAGAACAACCAACTTGAAACAGTAAAATACCTCTTGAAGGCAGGTGCACTCGGCGATCATAAGGTTAGAATGAAAGATGCAAATAAAAAGCTTGCATCATTAGTTTCAGTGTTCATAGGTTTTTTTTTTCCCCCTTAAATTAAACATTGGACCTGAGTGTTGCACTGGATTACCGCACTGTCTTTTCACCCCTGTGATTTAGGTTGGAATCAAGTGTAAACTGATGGGATGAAAGTCTCCGTGATAGCTGTAAGGGTCCCAAGTGAAATGAGTTTGGGGAGTCTCATGCCCGTATTTTGTGAATGTATTGTGCAGAACATACTACCCATAATTTGGCACCAAACTGGCAGCCTCATTCATAAAAGCCAAGGGTGGCCATTGAGGAAAATAGAAATATTCATGGTGCAGTAAGGGGTACCCTTCGAGGCTGAAGTTGAAGCACACCATTAAAGGAACTTGATTTTGCATCTGTGGTTGAAATTGACACGGGCTGCCAAAAAGCATTCTGCTCCCCAGTACTGCCAACCCTCACTGATTTTAAAAATTGCCTCCAAATCTGTAAACTTAGGACAGCCTGCTGAGCTCTCTCACCTAACATCCCCATAACAGAATCTACTGACTTGTTCAGTTCTCTTTGTTTCTTTGTATATCCACTCTTGTTGATTCTTTGCCAGCTCCCATTGGTTCTGCTTTCTTGTATTGACTGTAATTTGTTATTCAACTGTGAATTATCATTAAATAAACTCACTGATTATGTCACAATCATCCTTTGGTCCGGATGTCAAGATACACCAAGTAGTGCAGTTATTTTGTGGATATCCACTGAGAAAGAAAAATACCAGAAATGCAATTATTTGATTCCCATACACCACCACACGTAAAAGACACAACTGGGAATGATTTCAAAGTCTGAGCTTTCCTGTTGTAGCTTGACGAGCTTGCTGCCTTGTGAGCACTCCCAGGGTATCCATTAGTTGTGTAATGGATGACATTGTATCTTTTTGGGGTCTGATTGGCTTTTTGGCAAAATTGTAGAAGGACGGTACATAGGTAGGGGAATAGTTGATTGGCAGGTGAACCTCCGAGAAGACTTGCCATAACTAGCATGGTAACAAAAATAAATCTGTATCCTACAATACTATTGGACAAAACTTATTTGTACCAGTATGCTGTTCCAATAGGCCATGTGATACAATCACCTTTTGGTATCTTAGGTGCTAACAATAACTTATCAGAAGAATAATGTTGGCAAGGTTTGTAGATGTCTGTTAAATTTCACAGTGAATGTGATTTATGCAGTCCTATTCTCCTCAATGGGAGAGAATAAACAAGAAGTTAATTATTCCAGTGATCATTTCTTAAAAAAATCAAAGCTAGAAAAATGACACTAGGTAAGGCATTTACACGTGTGATTATTACTTTCAGTATATCAAATGCCTGGGTCAAATGTGCGTGGCCTCTTGAGATTACAAAATTAAGGACAGTTTGGTGCCACGGGCTTGAGCCTACTGGAAACTAGTTTACACTATCCAAAATAAAAGCAGAAAATACTGGAAACACTCAGCAGGTCAGGCAGCATCTGTGGATGCTGGACTATCCAAAATCATTTCACTTCTGATTCCTGTGATCAGCTGATAGGGGAGATTTTGATCCCAGCAGTCTGGGCTGGAATCAAACCCAGTTCCCTTTAACGAGGACCATGTATCCATTACAGCACTTCATCTTTTAATATTAGATGCAATTTAATATTTTCAATATTGAGATCAATTTAAAATCACAAAGTGTATTGGAAGGATAAATTCTTGGTTAATATTTTTCTTAGTGTGACAAAGACATGTGTGAAACAAGGGCAAATGATTCACTGTTAGAAACTGTGTATATTAAAAATTGTGCATGCGATCAAGCGGCTAAGTTATAATTCTTTTTATAGATGTCAAAAAGGACAAAAAAAGGCTGCATTTGTAGTGACTTTTGACTTTCCAGCAACATTCCTTCCACATTGTCGAAAAAAGCACTTCTTTACCTTGCTGGCTTTACAGATCGACAGATGGTGCTAATTTTTCTCTTCATAATTTTGTTTTTTTTGGAAAAGATTTTATGAAACTTGAATATTTTCAGAAGGTTTATAGTAACCTTCAAGTTTTATTGATAGCTGAATGTGCTGCCAGTCAAGTTTCTATGGATCTCTGCAATAAGAGAGAAAGTAAACTGGTTGGTTCTGGAGTTTAGCTGCCAATGTGCACGGCTGAACCTTTATTAGGGCAAGAATTTGGACATTGAAGTTAGCGACTGCATTTATCTGTCTGCGTATTATTATGTAACATTTTACTTTTAACATCACAGTTACATTCTGATTTTTTTTAGGATGTTGAAGGATCAATTTGCCTTCATCTGGCTGCTAAGAAGGGACATTATGATGTGGTTGTGCATCTTCTGTCCACAGGATTAATAGATGTGAACTGTCAGGTGAGTCACACATTTGTGTTAGGTTGCAACCATGTCCATGACACTTTTATCTTTTCGCAAATTCCTCAGATTCACTAAGTTTTAAAAAAAAATCTTCCACTCATCCCTCGTGACTCATTGGATAGATGTCCTAAATGTTTTTGTCCCACAGACTCGATGTCAGAGGTTCAATCCCTGACCTCCACTGAGTTAGCCAGAACAGCAGTTGCCCTCCTTGTTCTTGGGTGAAGAAGGGGGGAAAGTAGGCTAGGATTCCCATTATTGATCTTAGCTGGAAGTACTCATCTCTGAATATCAAGTGAACACAGGGTTGCACTTGGCTTTGATGGCTCCTCTGCTCAAATATCCAATCAACATTGAATATCAAGGGACACACATAAAAAAATGGATACTAGTGTGAGGTACTGGAGAACTGTCGCCCATGAGTTATACGATAGGCTGAGATACCATTTCAGAAAAGAAAAAGGGAGAAAATCACACTGATCAACTGGTGAAAATGGAATCACGCCGTCTGACTCACCATTCAACTGTGTTGAATGGCGTGAAGTTCCTGTACTTACCTGCAGACATTACGATGCACCCAGGAGGAGGAGAGTTACCTGGATACTTTGATCCAGGAGGCAGTCACACCCCTTAGATTAGGTAGTAGTTTAGATTTGTTCAATGGTCAGGCAGGATCCAGTGGTGGAGGAGCCTCAGCCCTTGACCTTGTCCCATAGTTACGAGATACTTGCTACCTGTACGGATGAGGACATCGCCTCGCAGCTGGAAAAGAACTTGAAGCATGAGGGGAAGGATCCAGTTGTTATGGTCCGTGTAGGAACCAATGACATAGGTAGAACTAGGAATGAGGTTCTGCTGAGGAAGTTTGAGGAGCTAGGGTCTAAATTAATAAGTAGAACCTCAAAGGTAATAATCTCTGGATTACTATCTGAGCCACATACAAATTGGCATAGGGACAGACAGATCACAGAGTTAAATGTGTGGTTCAAAGAGTGGAGTGGGAGACAGGGGTTTCGATTCATGGGGGACTGGCACCAGTACTTGGGAAAGAGGGAGTTGTTCCGTTGGGACGGGCTCAACTTCAACCGGGCTGGGACCAGTGTTCTGGCGAATCGAATAACTGAGGCTGTAGATAGGGCTTTAAACTAAAAAAAAGGGTGGGGTGTCAGTTGAGGGGAAATTTAGAGATCTAATGAGAAAAGTCAAGGCAACAGAGCAGTGTAATGATTTGGGTAAAGATAAGCAGAGTGTGGCAGGAAGGGCCAGAGCGTTTACCAATAATACAGCATCAACAAGTAAGGCATTGCAGGAAAAAATGGTAAAAAGTCAAAATTAAAGACTCTTTTATCTGAATGCATGGAGCATTCGTAAGAAGATAGACGAATTAGTTGCACAAATAGAGATAAATGGATTTGATGTAATAGCCATTACAGACACATGGTTGCAAAGTGACCAAGATTGGGAACTAAATATTCCAGGGTACATGACGTTTAGAAAAGACAGACCGAATAAAAAAAAAAGAGGGGGTATAGCCCTAATACTAAAGCATGACATAAGGACACTGGTGAGAAAGGATCTTGGCTTGGAAAATCAGTAAGTAGAGTCAGTATGGGTGGAAATAAGAAATAACAAGGGGCAGAAAACACTGGTGGAAGTAGTTTATAGGCCCCCTTATCGTGGCTATACCATTGGACAGAGTATTAATCGTGAACTAACACGAGCTTGTAACAAAGGTAATGCAGTCATCATGGGGGACTTTAATCTTCATATAGACTGGGCAAATCAAATTGGCAAAGGTAGTTTGGAGGACGAGTTCATGGAATGCATTCGTGATGGTTTCATAGAGCAATACGTCATGGAACCAAGCAGGCAACAGGCTATTTTAGATCTTGTTTGTGTGATGAGACAGGATTAATTAATAATTTCACAGTGAAGGTTCCTCTGGGGAAGAGTGATCATAATGTGATAGAATTTCACATTGAGTTTGAGAGTGACGTACTTAAATCCAAAACTAGAGTCTTGAACTTAAAACCAATTACATAGGTATGAGGGGTGAGTTGGCTGAGGTAGATTGGGAAATTAAATTAAAGGATATGATGATTGAAAAGCAATGGCAAACATTTAAAGAAATATTTCAATATTCTCAACAAATATACATTCCATTGAGAAATAAAAACTCCACAGAAAAAGTGATCCACCCGTGGCTAACTAAAGAAGTTAAGGATAGTATAGATTAAAGGAAGAGGCCTATAATGTTGCCAAGAAGAGTAGTAAGCCTGAAGATTGGAAGAGTTTTAGAAACCTGCAAAGGACTACTAAAAAATTGATAAAACGGGAGAAAGTAGAATATGAAAGTAAATAAGCAAGAAATATAAAAACAGTTTGCAAGAGCTTCTACAAGTATGTAAAAAGGAAGAGAGTAGCAAAATTAAATGTTGGTCCCCTAGAGGTTGAGACAGGAGAAATTATAATGGGGAATCAGGAAATGGCAGCTGTGTTAAACAATATTTTGTATCTGTCTTCACAGTAGAAGACACAAAAAGCATACTGGAAATGGTGGGGAACCAAGGGGCTAAAGAGAGTGAGGAACTTAAAGTAATTATTATCAGTAGAGAAAAAGTACTTGAGAAACTAATGGGACTAAAAGCCGATAAATCCCCTGGACCTGATGGCTCACATCCAAGGGTTCTAAAAGAGATGGCTGCAGAGATAGTGGATGCATTGGTTGTGATCTTCCAGAATACCCTAGATTCTAGAACAGTCCCAGCGGTTTGGAAGGTAGCAAATATAACCCCACTATTCAAGAAAAGAGAGAGAAAGAAAACAGGGAACTATAGGCCAGTTAGCCTGACATCAGTCGTTGGGGAAAATGCTGGAATCCATTATTAAGGAAATGGTAACAGGGCACTTAGAACATCATCATATGATTTGGCAGAGTCAATATGGTTTTATGAAAGGGAAATTGTGTTTGACAAATTTATTATAGTTTTTTGAGGATGTAACTAGCAGGGCAGGTAAAGGGGAAACCAGTGGATATAGTATATTTGGATTTTGAAACGGCATTCGATAAAGTAGCACACAAAAGGTTGTTACGCAAGATAAGGGCTCATGGGGTTGGGGGTAACATGGATAGTGGATTGGTTAACGGACAGAAAACAGACAGTAGGGATAAACTGGTCATTTCATGTAGGCAGGCCGTAACTAGTGGGGTAGCGTAAGGATTGGTGCTTGGGCCTCAGCTATTTACAATCTATAGTAATGACTTGGATGAAGGGACCGAGTGCAGTGCATCCAAGTTTGCTGACAATACAAAGCTCGGTTGGAAAGTAAGCTGCGACTAGGACACAAAGAGTCTGCAAAGGGATATAGACAAGTTAAGTGAGTGGGCAAGAAGGTGGCAGATGGAGGGAAATGTGAGGTTATTTGCTTTGGTAGGAAGAATAGAAAAACAGAATATTTTTTAAATGGTGAGAAACTATTAAATGTTGGTGCCCAGAGAGACTTGGATGTCCTGGTACAAGAAACACAAAAAGTTAGCCTGCAGGTACAGCAAGCAATTAGGAAGGCAAGTGGCACGTCGGCCTTTATTGCACGGGGTTTTGAGTACAAGAGTAAGGAAGTCTTACTACAATTGTACAGGGCTTTGGTGAGACTTCACCTGGAATACTGTATACAGTTTTGTCCTCCTTACCTAAGGAAGGATATACTTGCATTAGAGGCGGTGCAACAAAGGTTCTCTAGAATAATTCCTGGGATGAGAGGGTTGTCCTATGAAGAGAGGTAGAGTAGAGTGGGCCTATATTCTCTGGAGTTTAGAAGAATGAGAGGTGATCTCACTGAAACATATAAGATTCTGAGGGGGCTTGACAGGGTAGAGACTGAGGTTGTTTCCCCTAGTTGGAGGGTCTGGAACTAGAGGGCATAGTCGCAGGGTAAGGGATTGGCCATTTAAGACTGAGATGAGGAGCAATTTCTTCAATCTGAGCATTGTGGATCTTTGGAATTCTCTACCCCAGAGGGCTGTGGATGCTGAGTTGTTGAGTTTATTCAGTGCTGAGATAGATAAATTTTTGGGCTCTAATGGAATGAAGGGATGTGTGGATCAGGCAAGAAAGTGGAGTTGAGGTTGAAGATTAGCCACGATTGAATGGCGGAGCAGGCTCAAGGGGCTGTATGGCCTAATCCTGATCCTATTTCTTATGTTCTTATGTACCTCATAGACTATAAACTCGTCAAAAAAAGTTAGGGCTTGTCCACTCTAGTGTCAGTACCCTTTTAACGGCGTTGTAAGTTTTAATTACTGCCAAACAATTTCTCTGGCACTGAAGATTAACTTTTACACTTTTACAAGTGTGGAGTCTCATTCTTTCAGGTTTTAATAATTGTTGAGTATTTAAAAAAAAAATTAAATAAACATTTTTTTCTTACATTTTCTTTCTGTCTCTCATCTCTGTCTCTTAATCCAATCTTTCTTTTCCTCTCTTTATTTTGCTTACTGTATCTGATTTGACGTTGAATTCACTATTCTGTCCTGTACTTTCTGGTTCACACGCTGCGCTGCTCATTAACGATTCTTCAATCTGATTGGCTAAGGAGATACATGGTTGCTTGCCCTGTCGAGGATGCAGCTGAATGGATCTGTAACTTACAGTAATTTGTTGTGCAAAACCCCAAAGGAAGTCTATGGGCAAGTGCAAGTCTAACGAGCGGCTGGTGCCGTCTGTTCGCTGCCCACAGCAACATCCGGCCCTTCAAGTTATAGCATCCGTGTGGCCCAAATTCTACTATAAATTTACTTGTGGCACAAATATGAAGGATGATTGTTCAGCCACCATTAGCTGTTTCTGAATAAAGTTATTATGAAGTTTGAAGTGGGAATTATTTTAAGTAGTACAAAGTAGTGTTTTTTTTATATGTTTCTCCATATCTGTTACGGGCCCCTGCCCTTCATGTAGTTTCCTGTAGCTTGGATTGTAAAGCATGGACACTTCTGATGCTAGTAATCGTTCAACCATATTGGAAAAGTTATGAAACTCTTTATGGAGGAATGGTTGGGTACGGCATTCTTCTGCAATGAGAGTTTAAATATTGTACTTGGGGTGGGGGAGGGTAAAAAAAGTAAAACTCTCGACTATGTTACTGAATTAAAAAGTGGCAATGTTATCATAGTGTTGCCTGTTATATGATCGCATTATTTATATATATTTGTAGTTCTAACTGATCTCCATGTCAAGTACATATGTAGTTGTATATGTAATTTCATTGATTTTTCACTTTTTAACTGTTTTCTAAATATAATTTTATATGTGAAAATTGTAAAACACAAATCTAATATTTGATTTGCCAGTTTACTTACTCTCTTTATTCTCTGAACAGGATGATGGTGGTTGGACATCCATGATTTGGGCCACAGAATATAAGCATATAGATATTGTAAAGCTGCTGCTGTCAAAAGGAGCTGATATCAACATTAGGGACAATGTGAGTTACTTCAGTACTTGGGCGTAAAGGAAGTTTATAGTACGAGTCTAGAACAAGACGGCTTTCTTAACAAAGTCAACGTATATACACAATTAAATTTGGAAACTTGGGAAGAACAAAAAGTTTCTGTACTGCTTTTTGGCCTCATTATGTTCTAATTTAATACTTAAAAGTTGCATGCATGAAGAAAAAAATCAAGGAGAAATATGAAATATTGTTATGTTTTCTGATCAACCATCGTGGTATCAATTCCGAGCGATGAGTTTTGTTGGGGCCAGACCGTACTTAATGGGGATCTTGGAATTACCTTTTAACATAAGCATTTCATCTCTAGGGTTTGGTTCCAATCTGGCACAGGCTGATGGAATTAAGTCGTCTTTCTCTTTCAGTTGTAATGATTTTGTGTGAATTGAGTTTGTGCAGTTTCATTCAGTGCCTTGTGGATGCAGATCTATGCCACATAACTGTCTGTAATTTTGCTGCTAAATTGGCAGTCTCGCTTGTATAAAACATAGTTGGTGTGAGAAGTAAAAAGCTTTATTCTGGTGCCATAGCTGCAGCTCTTCTCTTAAGGCACATTATTTGGACAGAGCAAGGGGAGTTTTATTGTGCATATGGTTCATGTTATCATATCATGAGCTCTGTCCGTTGCATATCATATTGTTTTAGCAGGATCGTTTTCCTTGTTGCTGGATGTCATTCCAATACCGTTAGCATTTAAATTATTTAGCACAGGCAGAGTTTGTAGGAGGAACAGAATTGTCAATGTTGAGAAATGTTCTGAGTGACACTTAGGAGCAATTCGAGTGACACAAACTGCAAACCCATTTAAAAATGTAGAGCTGTGCCTATGAAAAGTGAAATGCATCAAAATAGGTTAGATTTTGAAACGTTAGACTGTCACTCCTAATGAATTACACTTTGCACATATGTAGTACTCAGCTTGTATAGGAATATTTAAGGATGGCATGTTGAATTCAAGTATGGTGACAGCAGGATGTTGTCTTGGCCTCCCTTGACCTGGATTGCAAGGACCCTATGGAAATGCAATGCAATGCAATTTTGTTTAAAAAATATTAAAGAGAACAAGGAAAAGTACCTTGCATTGTTATTACATCCTTTCATCTCTAGCATATATTTCCCCTATAAAGTAATAGTTGAAATTTCACTGAACAAGTAGTGATTTTTTTTTGAAAATGTGTGTACTTTAATTTTACTGTGCTGAAGTATACTGTCAATGTAGCACACTACAGCAGGCTGTCCTAAAAACACCAAACTTTTATTTTGTCTTTTCCTCCTGAAAACCTGAGGTCATATAAAACGGTTCCTTGGAGATAACTTGATTTCTAATTTGATTTAAGTTCAGAAACTGTTCTCTTCACTCTTCAGCAATAAAAGTGGCATCTCGATGGTCTCTGACTTGTGCCGTATTCTTAGCACCATGGCTGTGAGATCATTGAGTAAAAACTGAAATTCCAAGGATCTCAGCAAACAAGATTTAATTACAAGTTTGAGTTGCTTTTGTAGGAACACTTGTACTTTTTTTGCTAAAAATTATTAAATCATTAAGTCTACAGTGTTCCTTTAAAGGTTCCCTGAAGTTGAAGTGGAACGTAAACCCTTAAAAGTGTGCTCTTATCCTATTTTCACTACACAGGAGGAGAATATTTGTTTGCACTGGGCAGCTTTCTCTGGATGTGTGGATATTGCAGAGATATTCTTGAATGCAAGGTGTGATCTAACCGCAGTAAATATGCATGGTGACTCACCTCTACACATCGCATCGAGGGAAAACCATTATGAGTGTGTGGTGTAAGTACTGTGTAAAATACTCTTTTATGTGCCACAGATAATTATGTAATTGCAATTTGTGAAACATGAATACGATTTCTATATAAATAATCAGACTAAGGTTTCTGTATAATAAAAAATAGTTCTCGTTTTGCTTTAGATAAACACCCTCAGAAGTTATAGGAGTTTGGCTAATAATGCATGCACACAGGATATCGTCATTTTAGTTTTTGAGTTATAACTTATCTTTGTACACTCAACTGGTCCTACTTAATGACCTCCTTTTAATGTTATCCAGATATGTTTAATTATGATTTGCTGTGACAAATATTGAATTTCTTGACTTTGTTCCTGACCCTTTCTTTTAGAAATACAAGATCAATTAAGTAGCAATATGAATAATTTACAGTCTACAAGTTTAAGCCCCAGAAAGCTTTCATCTTAAATCTAAAATTACCAGCAGTAACTCTTACGTAGAGACTATAATGGAGAACCTCATGAGAACATCAAAACTTCTTCCTTTTTAATTTTATTCCCCTTTCTGTCCTAGGGGAAATGACTCTGGTCAGTTACGCTTTGCAAGGTTATCCCTTTTTTCGTAGTCATTTGGGAGTATTGACTGTGTTCATGGAGAAGGCCTCTGACTGTTGTGGGAAAGAATGGAAAATTTTTATTTGAAGAAAAACACCATGCCCTGTCCATCACCAAAATTGTTTTTTTTTTAATCGTTACAGTGCCCAGTGCAGAAAAAGCTCCAGTTGAGAAAAGCTGTACAGCAGCATATATATAGCATGTTGTACAATGTTTTTATGTCAATTTTCCTAAATTGATGGAACACATCCATCTTGTGTGTTCTAGTGAAACACAGATGTGGTGAGGCCAAATTCAGACTCATATAGTTTATAAATAATGATTTGAAGTACAAACTAGGATAAAGTGTGAACTATTGTGCTTTGATACAAGTTATGAAAGGTTCCCAATCCAAGTGAAAATATGCTTTAAAAATTGTCATTTGACATGCATTTCATGGATATTTTGATACTAAAATTGGTTAATTGTGCACATCCAGGCTTTTTCTTTCACGCGGTGCTGATGTTAATATTAAGAATAAGGAAGGCGAGACGCCACTCGAATGTTCAAGTTTGAACTCACAAGTGTGGGTTGCACTACAGGTGAACAAAAAACTGAAACAAGCGTCAGCTAATAAGATTACCCAGGCTGAGAAACTAGTTAGCAGGTACAGTATAGCACACTTCTGTCTTTTTCTGCTTCAAATTAATAGCAAAATATTTTAACTTGAATATATTTGTACTTCAAGCTTTCTGTATCCGAAAACATTTTTTACTATTTGCATCTACCATATTGGCACATATGAAATGGTCTTCGAGCAATGTCAGTAATGTGTGGTAGTGAGTGAACTGTTCGAGTCACCTTCTTTATTAGCAGTTTCTGACAAAATCTACATAATTGGGGTGTCTTGAAATACATTTGACATGAAAAATCACAAAGTCGTGAGGTAGTTTTCTTTTCAACAAGAAAAACAAATCTTGCTGTTTTCATTTATTTTGCATACTGCATTTTCTATTGTATGTACTTGCATGGAATGTTTTATTTAATTGTTAAACGTACTATTAGTACTGCAATTATATGCAGTCAGTTCCAATTTATTGAAGATACATTCTCAGAGTGGATTTGATTTTGGTTGGGTTTTTAATGTGTGCTTTCTGCCACTAGATGACTGTTCTATCAATAGAATATTATAAAGTATTTATAAATGATGCTAACAATATTTACTGGCAGCCAGAATGATGGATCATTTTTCTGTTTTATTTTTCCACTTCAGTGAAAGTTGAGGTTTAATTTCTGATCTTTGCTGGTAAAAAATACTGGAGAACCAAGGGTCTGGCGAGAATGAGGAACCGAAAGAAATTAGTATTAGTAAAAAAAAAGTAGTAGAGAAATTAATGGGACTGAAAGTCAATAAATCCCAAGGACCTGATGATCTACATCCCAGGGTTTTGAAAGAGGTGGCTATAGAAATAGTGGATGCATTAGTTCTCATCTTCCAAAATTCTGTAGATTCTGGAATGGCTCCTAGAGATTGGAGGGTAGCAAATGTAACTCCACTATTTAAGAAAGGAGGGAGAGAGAAAACAGGGAACTAGAGACCTGTTAGCCTGACATCAGTAGTAGGGAAAATGCTAGAATCTATTATAAAGGATGTGATAACAGGACTCTTAGAAAATAATTATAGGATTTGGCAGAGTCAACATGGATTTATGAAAGGGAAATCATGTTTGACAAATCTATTGGAATTCTTTGAGGATGTAACTAGTAGAATAGATAAGGGGGAACCAGTGGATGTGGTGTATTTGGATTTTCAGCAGGCTTTGGATAAGGTCCCACAAAGGAGGTTAGTGAACAAAGTTAGAGCACATGGAATTGGGGGTAATATACTGGCATGGATTGAGAATTGGTTAACAGACAGAAAACAGAGTAGGAATAAACGGGTCTTTTTCAGGTTGGTAAACTGTGACTAATGGGGTGCTGCAGGGATTGGTGCTTGGGCCCCAGCTATTCACAATCTCTATCAATGATTTGGATGAGGGGATCAAATGTAATACTTCCAAGTTTGCTGTTGACACAAAGCTAGGTGGGATGGTGAGTTGTGAGGAGGATGCAAAGAGGCTTCAAGGGGATATAGACAGGCTAAGTGAGTGGGCAAGAACATGGCAGATGGAATATAATGTGGAAAAATGTGAAATTATCCACTTTGGTAGGACAAACAGAAATGCAGAGTACTTTTTAAATGGTGAGAGATTGAGAAATGTTGATGATCAAAGGGACCTGGGTGTCCTTGTACATGAGTCACTGAAAGCTAAAATGCAGGTGCAGCAAGCAATGAGGAAGGCAAATGGTATGTTGGCCTTCGTTACAAGAGGATTTGAGTATAGGAGTAAAGATATCTTACTGCAATTATGTAGGGCCTTGATGGGACCGCACCTGGAGTATTGTAAGCGTTTTGGTCTCCTTACCTAAGAAGGGATGTACTTAGCATGGAGGGAGTGCAACAAAAGTTCACCAGACTGATTTATGGGATGGCGGGATTGTCGTATGAGGAGAGATTGAGTAGACTAGGTCTGTATCCTCTGGAGTTTAGTTGTATATTTCAATGAGAGGTGATCTCATTGAAATATACAAAATTCTTAGAGGGCTCGACAGGGTAGATGCAGGGAGGATGTTTTCCCTGGCTGGGGAGTTGTAGAACCAGGGGTCACAGTCTCAGAATAAGGGGTAGGCCATTTAGGACTGAGATGAGGAGAAATTTCTTCACTGAGGGTGGTGAATCTTTGGAATTCTCTACCCCAGAGGGCTGTGGAGGCTCAGTCATTGAGTACATTCAAGACAGAGATCGATAGATTTCTAGATATTAAAGGCATCAAGGGATATGGGGATAGTGGAGGAAAATGGCATTGGGGTAGAAGATTGGCCACGGTCTTGTTGAGTGGCGGAGCAGGCTTGAGGGCCGGATGGCCTACTCCTGCTCCTATTTCTTACGTTCTTCTAAAATGTTTTGTTTGAAGCATCATTATGGATGGTTCTATTTGCCTGCATAACAATAGTCTCTGCACTTCGAACACAGACTGCAGCAGTTCAAGAAGGCGGCTCACCACCACCTTCTCAAGGGCAATTAGGGATGGGCAATAAATCCTGGCCTCGCCAGCGACGCCCACATCCCATGAACGAATAAAAAAAAAACTTCAAAGTAATTCATTGTATGTGAAGTGCTTTAAGATGATTCTGAGAGAAGCGGTAAGATTCTGTACTTGGTTGTTACATAAGTGTGATCTTGCTCACAATAGCAGATGGAGCAGAGCCAGAGGCTACTGCAAACAAACTGAACACTTTGAATCACTACAGTTGGAATAGCCAAGTGAAGGGGCAGCATTTAACTGTCAATGAAAGCATGCATTTACATGTGCAAATAGTAGTGGATGTTTCTTTTCACTGATTTAATTTTTTTCTCATTTGTTAACTGCCACTTCAATTTTCATGGGGGAATATATATGTTTGGAAGCAAGAGCGTCATTATGTTGTTTGAAGCATTGACACTGACTTTGTGACTCCACTGATAACTCATTAAATTTATCCAGTGTATGGCTGAGTCATACAGTCTCAGGTTTGATCCCCAGACTGTACTGTTAGCTGATATCATCTGTTTTGGATGGGGTATTAGGATTGGCCACTACTGCCCTGCTGCTTAACACTGTCCAACATTGAACTTTACTTGGGCAGAATGCAGGGAGAAAAACCAGGCGGGAAGGATTGCATGCCCATAACAAAATGTGCCTGATTTTCCTTAACTACATTTAAACTGATGGAAGAAAAATTGGCATGTTCTGTAACAGTCATGTCATCATCCCTGCTCATTTTGCCCCCCTTTTGCACAGATGATGCTTAATGTCCAGGTGGTAAAAATAAAAATTTACCCATGTTCAAAACATTGAAAATAAATCCAGCTCCTGAAATAGCTTTGTTAATTAGACCACGTTTACAACCACTCTTTCAGCTTTTTTGAGTGTGTGTGTGTGTATGTACGAATATGTGTGTATATGTATATATGTATTAAATGATATTAGCAAGAACATAAAAATTGCCCAGGCAGCAGTTGTAGCTCAAGTAGAGCTTTGAATAAGTTTCATCAGTTTAGAAACAAAATTCCACTGAGATTTGTATGGTATTATTTCCACATCTGTGTGCAAGTAAGTTCTCATTGCATTCAGACAACTTACTGAATACATTCCAAGACCAGTTCTGTTGGCACTTGGTACAGGTGGCGAACGCAAATTGAGCATTGTTTCCACCTTTTGTGTTCTGTATTCATTATAGCCTTTCTAAGTATTTACTGGTTTTAGTTGTTTTGTTTATCAGTGTGGCTTCAAAAAAATAATCATTTGTTTTTTTAATCCACACAACAGAGATATTGCTAGAGGTTATGAACATGTACCAATTCCATGTGTCAATGGTGTGGATGATGAACCTTGTCCAAGCGACTATAAATATGTTTCCCAAAACTGTGTAACTTCTCCAATGAACGTTGACAGGAATATCACGCATCTGCAGGTATGACCAAAGGGACACAAACTTCAACTGTGTCAATTATAAAATGTGGTGACATTAACAAATCCTAAGCCAGACTAAATAATTGCAGAGTACGGTCGCTTTGTTATTATGGTACTGGACTAGCAGCCCAGAGGTCATGGGTTCAGATCCCACCATGGCACGTTATGAAATTGAATTCTATAGAAATTGCGCTAGCAGCGGAAAATAACCAGAAAAGCTGCTGGATTGTCATTTTAAAAAAGAAACCCAACTGATGCGTTACGGACCTTCTGGGAAGTGAACCTGCCATCCCTACCTAGACTGGCCTTGACATGACTCCAGTTCCACATTATGTGGTTGACTCAATGCCCTCAGGGCAGCCATGGATTGGCAGCAAATACTGCCCTGCCAGCATCACCCACATCCGAAAAATAAATATATATAAAAATAGATAGCATAATGTGAAATAGACTGCCTGGAAAAATTACCAAAATTACAGCATATTACTGACACATTTAGTGCTGGTGATTTTTGAATAATGGGAATTGTATCCAAAAGTAAACTAACCATCAACTGTTGATTCAGTGCATCTTCTCTCTGACTCTCTTCAGCCCCAGTGGTGTCCTGCACTGTGGACCATGGCCGTTCACTTGGATATCTAAAAAAATAAAAAAGACAATAGGAAGAAAAGTGTCTTTTCTTTATGCTTCATGCAAGAGTTTAATATCAGAAATTGTACTGTCACTAGCTTCTTGAAAACAATTTTACAACACCAAGTTATAGTCCAGCAATTTTATTTTAAATTCACAAGCTTTCGGAGGCTTCCTACTTCATCAGGTGAACGATGTGAAAAGGAGGAAGCCTCCGAAAGCTTGTGAATTTAAAATAAAATTGCTGGACTATAACTTGGTGTTGTAAAATTGTTTACAATTGTCAACCCCAGTCCATCACCGGCATCTCCACATCATAGCTTCTTGAAGGTGTTGCATGATACACGAAAGTTACCTTTTTTTTAAAATACCAAAGACATGAGGACTGTCGAAGGTCATTATTAGATTTCTCTTAAAAGCTACTTAATACTTGTCGATTGGCCGTTGCAACATGTTGAATTTTCATAAGCTTATCCCCTAAATAGTGATTTTCCTTCAATGACGCAGAAATTTTATGTTATAACAAGTGCAAAAGTAATTTTATCTTCTATTCATTATTATAAATTAGCCGTAGGACATTTTAAAAAATAATTCACGATATTCTTAGCATAAAGCAAAGACATTTTGGTGTAGAAATTCTCCTTCAGTGCTCAAAGGATTAACTAAACCGTAAGCAATATTTCATGGAACAGAAGTGACTTAATGGACCCAGCACTTGACCTATGTTTGTCTATTATGTATATGTTAATAGGGTTTGGATCTGGATTTATAGTATGTATCATTGTTCTGTCTGGCTAACTAAGGCTTTTGTTACCATGCATTTGAAAAAGGTTATTCGCTATTGTTTGACTTCATTTATCGCTGTTTAATTCTTACCACTTTAGAGTTAAAGTGTTATCTTCCCGAACCAACTTCATTTTGTTAATAAAAATCATCACATGATCGTTGAATTGCCATTCTTTCAAAGAGATCCTCATACTCCAAACAATCAGAAACCTAAGTTGACCTCTAGTTTTCAGACCTACTGGTTGACACATATTTCACTGCATTTAGCTGTTGTGCCCACCCTGAGCTAACAGCATGCCGTTGTTCAGCCCTTGTAATCTATACACACAAATGATAAGGATCTCCATGGCAAAGAAGTCACTGATCAATCTTTAACATACCTGCCACTTAGTATTCCAGGTAAACATTATTGCACCAACGTCATTTGTTGTGGGCCGATTGTATCTTCCATGCACTAAATAATGCTGTGTTATGTATCCAAAGATAATTGTTCTGGATAGCACAGGCCTCTTCTTTTCTTTCAGAAGCATTGATCAGGGCTATTTTTGCACAGGCAGAAAGGGTCAGTATTTAGTAAGAGGTAATATTCTTCGACAAGTATTGAAATGTTTGGGCTTAGATACAAAACTTTGGATAGTGTATGCACCAGAAATTATAAGTGTAACAATACTGGTAACTCTTGGTACCGATCTTATTTGCAGGAGTAGGTAATAGCTATATCAGGGAGGTTAGTTAAACCTTTGGGAGAGTAGCAGTGGTGGTCGGGTGCAAGTATAGTGGCAAAGCAAGGACAAGACTCTGGAGTGAAGGAATGCATTTGATTTGGAGGTATAGTCCAAACTGAGTAGGATCAACTTTTTAAAAAAAAACTTTTTTGAAAAGGTGGACATTTTGTAACATGTTGTTACAAAATCCTGTCGACTTAAGTTTTGTGGTTTGTTTTGTATTGTGTCAGAGCTCACAAAAACAATTGTGTGCGCGCGCAAATGAGCATGTGCGCTGGTCACTTTTACAATTACAGATTGACGCAAAATGCATATATGGCATTTCTGCTTTACTTCTTGTGCCTTTCATTCCTGATGCACAAGTGCCTCGCAGTCAACTGCACTGCTAAATGTAAACTTAACAGCCTCCAGACAATTGATGGCTGTGGAGAATCATTTTTTCTTATGTCTCCTAATCTGCTGGTGGAACTGCGACCTCTCCGTTGGACTGCTAAATGCACTGAGCTGGTTTGGTGAGTCTGCATGCTAGCATATAAACTTCTGTCATAATGCTAGCACACGTGATGCAGTGGACTGACTCAGTATCTGTTGTCGGGCTTTCGACTTCAATTTTTAAAATTTGAAGTACTTTTTTTCTTAAATTAAAGTAGAACCATCTATATTTTATCGTGCCTCTAACTTTTATACATAAGTTGGAGGATGATTTGGAAAATGGAGGGATTCTGTTTTCCAAATCTTCAGCCGAAGGAAAGCAGCGGCAAAAAATTAAATAACAGGAGAGCAATGCATGAAGATCAGTTTGATGTTGCTCTCCTACCCTCAAAACAGGACCCTAAACATTAGTGACCATCCTTGAGTAAATATTGTAAATATGTGAGGTTTCTAGTAAATTTTCTTTTCAGGAGTACTGCAATTAAATCAAAGAAAATTTGGGGGAATGCAGCTTTCAAATCAGGAATATTTTGCAAAAATTACTGAGCAGAGAATTGCTAAACTGCCAATTATTATTTTCTGTCTGTCGTCAAGCTGCAGTATCAAATTCACCCTTTGAGGACTGCAGTAGCATTTAAGTACCACATGCTAGAATTTTTTGATTTTCAATATATGTTTCAAATGAGAATTTTTCATGCATTAACTTCAAATATGTTGTCTAATCGGTTATGTTTTGTAATGTATCATTTTAGAAGGGTGGCAACTTTTTTCAGAAACACGAAGTAGGGATGAGTAAACCAGTTTCATTCAGCTATTTTATTAACTCAAGCACATAAAATAATGCTTCCAATTTGAGTTCTTAAATTACTGCTGAAATAGGCAGCACATATTTAGCATTATTATGATGAAGGATTATCCGTGCAGCTGTCATAGGCTAATGTTAGTGAAAGTGGCTCATGATAATTGGCTTGATAACCATTTCAACAAGCAACTTAACCGTATTCTTTCAGAAATAGTGGCTTGAAATAACTGCCGAGAACCCTTTCAATCTGTTAATTTCGTATTTATCTACCTAGATGTTGAATATTTTTATTGCCAATATTACTTCAAAAAAAATAAGGTCACAGATATTAATAGGGAAACTAGTTGTAGTCTGCGCATGCGTGAATGTTTTTACGTTCGTTCCCGCAGTGCATTGGAGGAACATCAATCTCCAGGGTTGTTAGCAGGTATGTATTTTTTAAATTACATTTAATTATAATTATGTGTGCTCATGGAATTTTTTTTTAAAGAAAATTCTGTGGGTAATGTTGTGAGGCAGATTGGATATCAGGAAAGGATTTGGGATTTCAGAGACTTAAATTTGTCCAGATGGAGTTTGGTTTGCTTGTGGGAAGTGACATTTTGATGTGAAAAGTAGTTAGCAGAGGATTGTGCGTGGTAGGTTTATTGTTCTAGCTGTACGGAGAGAAGGGTTAGCGGATACCTTTTTTGAAAAAGAAAGTTAGCTACCATCCACAAAAGAAGATTATCAATCCTAACACAATTGTCACCTGGTAGATAAAAGTGAATATGAGGCTCACTTCCAAGAGACTTTGCTTAGATTGGGTTCAGATTTCTTGTACGTTCTTTCAGAATGTTACAGGAAATTCCATCCAGAAGTCAGCAAAGCTGAGTTCTGGCCTGGAGAAAGACCTGATCAAATTTGATTAGTTTAGATTACTGTACAAGAGTTATGATTATTACTACCAAGAAAGTCTTCAGTCCTCAAAGGGTTGTTTTTAAGTATTGATGCTGCACTTGAACCCGTGACTAGTTCGCTTTGCTAAATTTGAAACTAGTGTCAGGTGGAACTAACTTAACAATGTGGTTGATTTGCTTGTTACAACATACAGTAATATTTCCCAGATTAATGTGACCAGTGAATTTGCCAAATTTAAAGGAGGAAAAACAAAGATGCCTTTCTTTTATGAATAGCCTAAGTGCCCTTTACCAGGTGCATGGTACCTCACCTTAATGTGTGATGAAATGCCATTGTGCAAGATTTCTTTAAGATAGTATAACAGTTTGTTTTTCATATGATAGTAAGACTTTAAAAAAAATTATGTTTCAACCTCTACTAGCACAGTAATTGTTAGAATTCTTTAAAGATTTAATTTTTGTAATAAATAATTGTCTCTCATTCCATGTACAGTACTGTTTCTGTGACGATGATTGCTCTTCCAGTAACTGCATGTGTGGGCAACTAAGTATACGTTGCTGGTATGACCAGGTAAGCAAAATGGTTTCAGCTTAGAAAAATTATCCACCGTAATTTCCCTTGTGAAGATTTTTAAATTTGTTTTTCTGCATCTCACATGGTTTTAATATTGTAAAGCTTGTTTATTCTGTGGACGTGTTTCCATTTCTATCCTACAGCTTGTTTGTAGTTTATAGCTGTAGAGTCCATCAAAGCAAAGCTTGCTTTCTTACAAACAACAAATTGGAGACCCAGAACAGTTTTTATTGCCATAAATGAACTTACTGCAAGTTAAATTACTATGGCTGAATCACTTATCTTGTCTGTTCACCTGGCACAATGTTATATCAAGAAGTTAGGGACTTGGCACAGTTGGCAGGAAAGTTGTCTTATAAATTTGGAAATGTTAGGCACCAATGGCAACTTGCAGTATATAGTACCTTTTAATGTAAAAAAAATCCCAAGGCACTTCACAAATAGGCACAATGAAAACTGATGCTGAGCCTGGAAGGAAGAGATTAGGCAACTGAAAGGTGGGTTTTGAGGAGACTTTTAAAGGTGGAGTGACAGGTGCTGAAGTGGAGAGGTTTAGGGACGGAGATCCAAAGAGTAGAACCTGAGGCAGCTGAAGGCTCTGCTACCCACAGTGGAGCCAAAGATAGATTGAGATGCACAGAAGGCCAGTGTTAGAGCATTGGACTGTTGGGAAGGGGATATAGGGCTAGAAGAGATTTTAGAGGTAGGTGGGACAAAATCATGAAGGGATTTATGGACGAAGACAAGGATTTTTAATTAAATATATTGAGGGATGGGAAGCCAGTGTATGGGTGCAGGACAGGATATGTTCGACAAAGTTTTGGACAAGTTGGAGTTTGTGGAGGATGGGAGGCCAGAAAGGAGAGAGTTGGAGTGGTAGCATCTGCAGGCGACAAAGGCATGTATAAAAGGTTTCATTATGACATCATAATCATGTAATATCAGTGTGGTTTGATTTTTTTTTCATTTAAGAGCATTTGGCACCCATTTTGAATAAGTAACAAATTGGGTTTGTGAAGTATGACTATTTTAATCAACATGATCTTCATATGGGGCAAGAAAAGTGAACTGTTTTAATTTTATTTAAATTGGGGGTTGATGTGAGAGAAGTTTTCACCTCACATTTTGATTGTACTTCATTGTGGTTTTTTAGAGGAATCTGAACAATTGAAATTGTTTCTGTATTTCAATATGTATTGAAACTGTGTAAACTCTTCAGTGAAAGAAAAGTAACTCCTATCTTTGCTTAAGCATTTTGATTTTTTTTAAATGCTGATGATTCCTAAAAATAAAATGTATACTTTAGAAATTCAGAAAATGGGTTTGCTCTTTCTATTTATTTTGAACCGGGTGATCTACCAGAAATTTACAAACTGGATTACAGAGAGATGCAAAAGCTATAAAGTAGTGATAACTGGGGACTTCAACTATCCTGATATAGTCTGGGATAACAATAATAAAACATGGGGCAAAGAGGGGGAGGAATGTTTGAAATGTGTTCAGGATAACTTTCTTAACCAGTATCTTTCCGGCCCAACGGGGAAGGAGGTATTGCTGGACTTGGTTCTAGGGAATGAGGCGGGCCAAGTGGAGCAAGTGTCAGTGGGGGACCATTTAGGGAGCAGTGATCATAGTACCATAAGGTTTAGAATAGCTATGGAAAAGGACATGGACCACTCTAAAGTAAAAATGCTCAATTGGAGGAGGGTCAATTTCAATGGGATGAGAAGAGATCTCGCTGGGGTAAATTGGAATCAAAGATTGGCAGGCAAAACTGTAATTGAACAGTGGATGGCCTTTAAAGAGGAGATGGTTTGAGTACAGTCTTGGCACATTCCCATGAGGCAGAAAGGTAGGGCAACTAAAGCCAGAGCTCCCTGGACGACAAAAGAGATAGAGAGTAAGATGAAGCTGAAAAAAGGGGCTTTTGACAGATGTCAGGTTGATGACACAAGTGAGAACCAGGCAGAAAATAGAAACTTCAGAGGGGAAGTGAAAACGGAAATAAGAGGGGCAAAGAAAGAGAGTATGAGAATAGACTGGCGGCCAACATAAAAGGGTATCCAAAAGTCTTCTACTGGCATGTAAACTGTAAACGGGTAGTAAGAGGAGGGGTGGGGCCGATTAGGTACCATAAAGGAGATCTACTCATGGAAGCAGAGGGGATGGCCGAGGTACTAAATGAGTACTTTGCATCTGCCTTTACCAAGGAAGTAGATGCTGCCAGAGTCTCAGTAAAGGAAGATTTCCTTGAGATACTGGATGGGCTAAAAATTGATAAAGAAGGGGTACGAGAAAGGCCGGCTGTACTTAAAGTAGATAGGTCACCCGGTCCAGATGGGATGCATCCTAGGTTGCTAAGGGAAGTAAGGGTGGAAATTGCGGAGGTACTGGCCATAATCTTCCAAACATACGAAGATATGGGGGTGGTGCCAGAAGACTGGAGAATTGCAAATGTTACACCCTTGTTCAAAAAAGGGTGAGAATTAACAGTCACTTGGACAAGTGTGGATTGATCAGGGAAAGCCAGCACAGATTTGTTAAAGGCAAATCATGTTTAACTAACTTGACTGAGTTTTTTGATGGGGTAACAGAGAGGGTAGATGAGGGCAATGCAGTTGATGTGGTGCATATGGACTTTGAAAAGGCATTTGATAAAGTGCCGCACGATAGGCTTATCATCAAGATTGCAGCCCATGGAATAAAGGGGGCAGTCGCAACATGGATACAGAATTGACTAAGTGACAGGAAACAGAAAGGAGTGGTGAACGGTTGTTTTTCGGACTGGAGGGAGGTGTACAGTGGTGTTCCCCAGGGGTTGGTGCTGGGACCCCTGCTATTCTTGATATATATTAATGACTTGGACTTGGGTGTGCAGGGCACAATTTCAAAATTTGCACATGACACAAAACTTGGAAGAGTAGTAAACAGTGAGGAGGATAGTGATAGACTTCAAGAGGATATCGACAGGCTGGTGGCATGGGTGGACACGTGGCAGATGAAATTTAACGCAGAAAAATGCAAAGTGACACATTTTGGTAGGAAGAACGAGGAGAGGCAATATAAACAAGAGGGCACAACTCTAAAAGGGGTACAGTAACAGAGAGATCTGGGGGTACATGTGCACAAATCGTTGAAGGTGGCAGGACAGGTTGAAAAAGCAGTTAAAAAAGCATATGGGATCCTGGGCTTTATAACTCGAGGCGTCGAGTACAAAAGTATGGAAGTCATGATGAACCTTTATAAAACACTGGTTCAGCCACAACTGGAGTATTGTGTCCAGTTCTGGGCACCGCACTTCAGGAAAGATGTGAAGGCCTTAGAGAGGGTGCAGAAGAGATTTACTAGAATGATTCCAGGGATGAGGGGCTTTAGTTACATGAATAGACTGTAGAAGCTGGGGTTGTTCTGCTTGGAACAGAGATGGTTGCGAGGAGATTTGATAGAGGTATTCAAAATCATGAAGGGTCTAGATAGAGAGAAAATGTTCCCATTGGCGGAAGGGTCAAGAGCCAGAGGACATAGATTTAAGATCATTGGCAAAAGAACCAAAGGTGACATGAGGAAAAACCTTTTTACACAGCGAGTGGTTTGGATCTGGAATGCACTGCCCGAGGGGGTGGTCGAGGCAGATTCAACCATGGCGTTCGAAAGGGAATTGGATATGTACTTGAAAGGAAAAAATTTGCAGGGTGACGGGGATAGGGTGGGGGAGTGGGACCAGCTGGATTACTCTTGCATATAGCCGGTGCGGACTTGATGGGCCGAATGGCCTCCTTCAGTGCTGCAACCTTTCTATGATTCTGTGAACGAATTAGAAATCATCATTGATTCATAATTGATAGCATTAAAAGAGAAATTTTGTGACTATTCCCAAAGCAGTACTCCTGTATTTAACTGTTTATAGAAGTGGATTAAAAAAAAGCTTTAACCAGTTAATGTTTTTGTCAGTTATTCAGTGCTTAAACTCGTCACAGTCAAAAAGAAAACTGTAGTGCTTTGTATTTTAAGGATGGGCGACTTCTCCCCGAATTCAACATGTTAGAACCACCACTCATCTTTGAGTGTAACCATGCCTGTGGATGTTGGAGGACATGTAAAAATCGTGTGGTACAAAATGGAATCAGGTCAGGCAGAGTTCATTGTATTACTTTGATTAATTTAATGTAAACCACAAAGGCAGAGCTTACAGTATTTGGAAAATTGATTATATTTAGTTGTAAATGTGGTCCGCGTGTTCAGAAGTTAGTTCATGTGAAATTGTTATGTAAACTTTTCAGGTTCAAGATATTTGTAGTTTCTCAATGCCGATGCAGATATTATTTATCTTGTATAAGATTGCTTGTTGGCCACAACACAGTACTTGAGCATTGGTCTGAACTTGTACACCCAAGTTTGAATTTCAGTCTTAACTGATATTTCACTTGGCCTGTTCCAAATGGGTGAGTTTCATCACTTTCAGCTAACTTTCTGAGGGAGGAAAGTAGTCTGGAGGATTATTTCCTGTTTTCATCAACTTATTTCACTGGTTGACCAAATAATTACATTGAAACAGAATTCAAGCTCTCATCCCCTCCTTTTAATGCTTGCTTCTTTGGACTATACAGTATGAGACTACTACTTACAGGGTTGTAGAAATTGCAGGACAGAAAGTAGCCATTTGGGCATTCAGGTCTTTGGCAGTGTTAGCTCTTCAACTGGAGCTATCTATTCTAAAACCATTTTCCTGCTCTTCTATATCCTATAGAATCATAGACTTATGTTTTCCAATTTCTGTTCTGATTTTGTTCCAGGTTTTATTTATTTTTTCCTATGTAAAAATTAAAGGACTTGAAAAGGGCATCAAGTTTAATGTGGAAACTGGGGGTTTTGTTTTTATATCATTGCTATAGCAAAGAGCTGGCACAGACATGAGAGCCAAATGGATGGTTGTCTGAAGCAGTAAGGACAGCAATGTACTAAAACAATGCTGCAACTCCAAGGTGTACAAGTGCAACACTCTGTGCTCAAACAGTACTGATACGTACAGCAATTCTACAACTGGTGACTCAAAATAATGTTCAGAACAAATTATTTTATGGTGCTTTGATCACAATGCAACTACCCAGTTTCAACTGAGCTCTTTCGTCTGTCTGATATTCTGCAAACTGAAATACGTCAAAGTGAACCAGGTTTTTTTTCTCTGCCACACACAAGGAAAAATATTAAGAATCTCATATTTTGCTACTGGCAGAGAATAAAACGTCTGCTTTTCTTTTAGATTTTATTTAAACTTGGCCGTGTCGAGAATACCAACACTTTCCTGTCCCATGATGCTGCAATCAAAGCTGTTGTTTTTAACCTCTGTGTATAATGCATTGTATTGCATGATTTTGATAACATTCTAGCACCTAAGCAACTTTTGTTTCATAGTCATGAATTCTCATCTTATCATGTTTAGTTCCTCACAGTAATTTTACATGGTAAATTTATTTCATGGGGGTTAGTTCCACTTGCATGTTAACAGCAATTCACCATTCCAATATGAAAAATAAATCAGCTCTCAAACTCCACACCTCTTGTGTAGCACCAGAAAAACAAGCTTTCTGTTGAAATATAATGAATAAAATTAATGAGCTTTATATAAGGATACAAAGACTTGCATTTATTCGTGTCTTATCACCTTCACATACAGTGAATTACTTTGAAATGCATGATTTATTACGTGGGCAAATGCAGTAGCTATTTTGCACACAGCAGGATTTCACAAACAGCAGAGAGATTAATGACTAGTTAATCTGTGGCATGGACACTTTCAAGTTTTTCTGCACACTTTTGCTTAGATCTGTGCTGTATTTACAAATATTTCACAATTGCCTGTTCTGTTTTGCCACCTTTACAGGGTTCGACTACAGACCTATCGTACAAACAAAATGGGATGGGGTGTACGGTCATTGCAGGACATTCCCAAGGGTCATTTTATCTGCGAGTAAGTGTTCGGCATCACAGTCATTCATGCTACAAATGAAGGGAATTATTTATTTTTAACATGAGTTTTCCTGAATAAATGATTCAAATGCCTTTACTTCAAAACTCTACTCAACATGTGACAACATTTTTACTTCCCCACTAGTCTCTGAAGGATATTGATGTTTGATGATGGTGCATATCTGACAATTCTGAAGTCAAGAGTATAAAAAAGTATAAAATGAGGTCCGGCTATTTGGCCCACCAAGTCTGTTTCTTCCACAGACCGAGCACATTAGCCTATTGTATACAGTACACAAATTATAGTCTGTTGAAGGAAGTGAATAACTAAGGTATAACTTCCAAAAAGCTAAAGCTGTGAAAAGTGTCTCCCCTCGGGTAATTTACCAAAGCCCCAGGATACCAATTTAAAGGTTGCAATTTTGAGATGCAGCAGATGCTCATGTCAAAGATTCATACAGAAAAAACATACATTGCAGTTGCAGTAGAGCATGGGGTAGTTGCCTGTATCTGTCTTAATTTGTTTTGTTACATCTGACTTGGCTAACAATAGATACGCCCACATTGTGATTGAGTGTACTCTCATTTAATAGTCTTGCTGGATATTTATATTGGGAAAGGTCTTGATGTGGCAACAGCCATTTCAGAATCATTCAGCTTTAATTAGCTTTTGTATAATGATTTAATTTTTATTCGATGTCTTTACCTGTAGTTTTTTTTATTTTGTATTTTTGATGTTCACCTCTCAATCTTCTGCCTTTCTATGTAATCAGATTTTAATTATGTTCTCTGTTGTAAGCATAGTAAATGAGATCACTGTTGTGGTCAGTTTATTCACAGTCATTTTTCACAAAATAATCCTTGTGAAATTGATGCACTTGATTTGATTTTGCAACTGGTGAAAATAATCATTCTGTGGAAATAGCATTGCCTTTGAAAGCTTTGAAGAAACTTGACTGTTAATATGAATATTTCTATTCCACCGTGGAATTGTTCAAATCAACGAGAAGGGGAGAGATCAACAATTGTTAGCCTTATCCAATGGAGTAGAAACCTGCTTTTAAATATCTGAAACTTTTAGCTTCATTGACTAATTACTAAATGGATGATGATTAGGGTTGGGTAAAAGATTCAGGTTTGAAATTTCTTTGATACATTTTCTTGTTTCTGGGAAATTTCTGTGGACCTAAAAGAGCACTAGTATATTTGAAAAGGGATTTTGCTTCTATAAATCTTTTTGGAGGAGGTAGGGGGGAAGGAAGGCACGTTTCACTGTTAAATTAAAACCCTTTTTTAAACATTGATTTTGGTCTTCGGAAATGACAAAACCTGACAACAACAAATGTATCGTAACATGGTCCAGAAAATCCAAATCCTTTGGTGTACCTTTTAGAACCAGTACTTTCTAACAAGTTAAGATTGTGGATGAATCTACTACAAAATTAGCTTGCATTTCTTTGGTATTGCATACATGTATTGAAGTAAAGCAGATATTTAATTTCACCACCAGGGGATGCAATGGTCATAAAGTAGTACATAGACATACACTACATAGAAGTTACAACATAGAAACAGGCCATTCGACCCAACCAGTCCGTGTTGGTGTTTATCTTCCATGCAAGCAAATAGTTCTAATCACATTTGCTCACCCTGTTCCCATATCCCTTCAACTCCTTTTCCTTCATCCATCCATCCAAACCAATCTTTGTCAGACAGACATTAATGGCCAGCATTCTTCATGTGTATTTTATGCATATTGCACATTGATATTTACTTATCCTAGAAATGGCATATGCATTCTTTTATTTTTCTGTTAAGTCTGGGCTTTGTTGTGTAACTCTGTTAGTACTTGTGCTAGTTCAGTAAAGTGGGTTTATACCTCGGTTTGTGTTTTGTTTTCGCCTGAATTGTGGGCCTTCATAGTAAAAAAAAAGTTTTTTCTGTTTTGTTTAAAACATACAGTAAACCAGAAAACAACAACAACTTGCATTTATTAAACATCTTTAATATAGAAAAAACATCCCAAGGTACTTCAGAGATGTCAGGAAAAATTGAACACCGAGCCAAAGGAGGAGAAAGTAGGAGGGGTGACTAAAAGTTTGGTCAAAGAGGTGGGTTTTAAGGAGGATCTTTAAGGAGGTGGAGAGGCAAAGGTGTTTAAGCAGGGAATTCCAGAACATGGGGCCAAGGCAGCTGAAAGCTGTGATAGGGCGAAGGGTGTGTGGGACGTACAAGTGGCTAGGAACTTGGGGAGGAAATGGGCCCCGACTCGGCTGTGTGGTTGATAGTGAGGAGGACTGCTGTAGATTGCAGGAAGATACCAATGGACTGGTCAGGTGGGCAGAAAAGTGGCAAATGGAATTCAATCCAGAGAAGTGTGAGGTAATCCCAGTACCTTGGGATTTTTTTTTCTATATTAAAGATGTTTAATAAATGCAAGTTGTTGTTGTTTTTCTGGTTTACTGTGTGTTTTAAACAAAACAGAAAAGAAACTTTTTGGGGAGGGCAAACAAGGCAAGGGGAGTACACAATAAATGGGAGGATACTGAGAGAAGTGGAGGAAGAAGGGACCTTGGAGTGCATGTCCACAGATCCCTGGAGGTAGCCGGACAGGTAGATAAGGGATACTTTCCCTTATCCGAGGCACAGAATATAAGAGCAGGGAGGTTATGCTAGAACTGTATAAAACATTGGTTAGGCCACAGCTTGTGTACTGCATCACCACATTACAGGAAAAATTTGATTGCACTAGAGAGGGTACAGAGGAGATTTACGAGGATGTTGCCAGGACTGGAGAATTTTAGCTATGAGGAAAGATGGGATAGGCTGGTGTTGTTTTCTTTGGAACAAAGGAGGCTGAGGGGCGATTTAATTGAGGTGTATAAAATTATGAGGGGCCTAGATAGAGTGGATAGGGAGGACCTATTTCCCTTAGCAGAGGGGTCAGTGACCAGGAGGCATAGATTTAAAGTAATTGGTAGAAGGATTAGAGGGGAGCTGAGGAGAAATTTTTTCACCCAGAGGGTGGTGGGGGTCTGGAACTCATTGCCTGAAAGGGTGGTAGAGGCAGAAACCTTCAACTCATTTAAAAAGTACTTCGATGTGCACTTGAAGTGCCATAACCTCCAGGGCTGGAAAGTGACATTAAGCTGGATTGCGCTCTTTCGGCCAGCACAGACACGATGGGCCGAATGGCCTCCTTCTGTGCCGTAACTTTCTATGATTCTAGAGTCAGAGGAAAGGAGAGTTTTGAGGGGGGGCTGGTGTTGTTGGACTGGATGAGGTTATGGAGATAGGGAGGGGTAAGGCTTTGGAGGACTTCAAATACAAGAATAAGAATTTGAGGCGTTTGGGAACCAGGAGTCAAATCAAATTAGTGACGGCGGGAATTGGTGCAGGGTGGGGATACAGGCACCAGAGTTTAGGATGAGCTGAAGTTTACGGAGGAGTGGAAGATGCGAGGCTGGCCAGGCGAGCTTTGGATTAGCCGAGTCTGGAGGTAACAAAAGCATGGATGAGAGTTTCATGAGCAGATGGGTTGAAGCAGAGGTGGAGGCGGGCAGTGTTACACAGGTGAAATATCTCTGGTCGTAAACCCAGCTCAGGGTTGAATGGGACGCCCCGATTGCAAATAGTGTGTTCTACTGGAGACAGTGGCCGGGAAGGAGAATGGAATCGGTACCAAGGATATGGAGCTTGTGGTGGAGGCCGAAGGCAGTAAAACGTCTAGAGGCTATGGTTTTAAAAAGATGGCTCACAGTCTTAGTTTAAACAGAACAAGCACACATTGACACTCTGTTAGGAGGTAGTCGTGCGCCAAAGGGATCTCCTTGGCTGATGCTCTAGAGCCGGTACAGTTAATTAATGAAGTACTAACTGGGCTGCATGGAGGGGCCCTTAATCCTGATTATTTTAATTAGATTTTAAAACAATAGAGGAGTGCACATGCGATAATATCAAATCTTGAATATTTCCAATCTATGTTCTGAAATGTTCATTTACACATTGGGACATTGGGTTTATTAAAAACTTGCTGTGCAGGAGATTCTTGTCGTGTATATTTATTTGTTTACTTCTCTATTATTTGAAACTTGTTTTAGTTCATTTAAATCAACGTTAAGCATACTGTTGTCTAACAGAACACAAATAACACAAAAGCCTAACAATGCAGAGTGATACCTAGTTAATACTACTGCTGTTTGAGAGATGTTTTATGAGATAAACCAATATCATGGATCAGTATGATCTTAATGTGTATTTGTAATGACATTGTGACTAGAACTAATTTTCTGCTCTGTTTACTATCATAAATGTGCCATATTTAGACCTTTTAGGGAGGCAGGCAATTCTGTAAAAACACTTACTAATTTTGACCCAGGCAACCCCAGTAAAACTGGGGCAGGTACTTATGAAATGATGAGCGAGGCCAATCAGTGTTCATTGTATCTGTTATATAGTGCAGTCTCATGCATTTAACTTCCTGAGGCAATCAAGATAGCCCCAGGAGACCCATGACGTATCACTCGACTTAACAAATTACACCCCCTACATGTCTCGTACATGTGCCACTGACCTTCCATCCATCAGGCCTATCATCAGAGTTGCTGCTCCACTTTGTGTTTCGTAGCTTTCATTAGTCCTGTCTGCCCACTTGAAATTCATAAAATCCTCCACTTTCACTGTCAACCTGGTGAGGCTACTCTGTGCTTTCGCTACATTGTACCTGATGAAATGATTTCTTAATTCAACTTTTCTCATTCAAGCTTGATTCCATGTCCCTTTGCCCTAGAATGTCTGCTAAACTAGATCCCAGAGTGATGCTCAATACTATCCACTTCCGTTTGGATCTGAAAAATCTCATTAAGATCATCTTTAAGCCACCTTTTTTCCAATGTAAACAACTTTCCTTACAGCATAGGTGCCCAATATCATTCATCAGCTTTGTTGCCTTTTGTACTCTCTCCAAAGCCACTAATGTGTTCCTCCCCATGATGGTACAGTGCCCAGAAATGTGTGCACTACTCGGAGCAGAAGCTACTTTTTTGGACTTGTACTCTATCCTTTAAGCTATACAAGATCCTATTAGTCTTTTATCATATCTGCTGCCTGTTGTGCTGATGGGTTAAAGGAGCTTTCCCATGTTGTTTCTTGTAGACTGTTTGTTTCTACAGAGGCACCTGAGGCTTGTATTGCTATGGCCTCTACCCCTGCGAATATTACTTTTTTTGCTGGAAAAATTCCAGTTAAGTAAAACAAATGGACCACTTACCCAAAGGGAAACAGTTGATTTGCAACCTTGAGGGGTGTTTCTCTTCATAAAGCATCTGGAGAACTTGGCAACCTATTGTATGTTTTTTTTCCAATGGGGTAATAATGGCATATTCAGATAATTCCCCTTATGAAGATCATGAGTTTATACATTTCCCCATCTAGTAAAATAAATTACATGTTCCACTCTTCTCTCTGAAAATCTGTAATGATGAAGTTGAGCATAGTATATTAGTGAAAGGATGGCTTAGATCGTCTGATGAAAATTACTGAAGTATGTTACTGTATCCCGTGGGTTGTTGTGTAAAAAGTGATTTTGTTCTTTATACAACCATTGTTGGCGTATTATCCCGGTTTAATTACTTTGTAGCATGCCATAAATTTCATTTTTATTAATGTTAATGATTATTCTTCATATGTTAACAGTGGAAACCATTAGAAAACATTCTCCGATATAGTCACTTCCTGAATTTAAGCCATATGGCACCCAAATGGAGAGGTGATCTTCATCACTGATGTGTTTTTTAAAGTCTATGTCTGAAAATATTGTTTTCTGAGATTCTATTACAATTGGAAGATAAGATAGTTAAAATAATATTGTGACCAGATTATTACATGTTCCATCAACTATATTGGCTAACTTCAGTTTTTTGCTTCACAGTTAGTTTCAGTTCTGTATCACTTTTAGTTTACCAATAAAAACAGTTTTTCAAACAGTGCCTTCTTTTCTTTGTACAAGGTATGTTGGGGAACTTATAACCGATACAGAAGCAGATGTGCGAGAAGATGACTCTTATCTTTTTGACCTCGATAATAAGGTACTCATTATTTTGACTCATGGCTTTTCTGAGCCAGATCAACTGTACTTCCTGTGTTATTGCCACACCATGTTAAGGTTTGATTTACAAATTAGTTTAAGTAACGCTGACCCCCAAACCTTGAATGTTATCCCTTTTTCTTGAAATGCTGCCTGGTGATAGAAGAGATACAAAGAGAAACTCCTCAATAAAGAAAATGAGCAAAAATAAGAAGTCGGATTGGAAAAGTGCAATTAAAGTTGTTGCACTAAAATAACAAAGTTCAATTTGGCACTTTTTATATCTCCAGATGCACTGTCATTATTTGGTTATGAATTATTATATAGAATACAGATAGAAGATTTATATTAATAATGGTGGAAGAATGTCAACAAATTTGATAACATTAACTTTAATATGTAAAATTACCATTATTGAAAGGACCACAGCATATGGATCAAAAACTTTAAGAAGTAGCTTTGACTATTTAATGAAGGTAAGTGTAAGAGTGCTTTCAATATACAACATAATAGTCATCCTGTGGGGAAAAAAAGATTGTGAAGAAATCTTCTGCCAGGGAAAACATATATTTTAATCATTCTCTCCCCACCACATGGAAACCTCACCTCATGTGGGGCTTCTACACACAGGACCCACTACACGGATGTTAGTAATAAAAACTGTAACCAAATGGTTCGACTGACCGTCTGAAGTGATTGACATCCAGGTTGATAATGTGATGTGTACTGAGTTAGTGCTGAACTTTGCTGGCTCATTGCCTCCAAATCTAAGGCATGATGTGGAGATGCCGGTGATGGACTGGGGTTGACAATTGTAAACAATTTTACAACACCAAGTTATAGTCCAGCAATTTTATTTTAAATTCACAAGCTTTCGGAGGCTACCCCCTTCCTCAGGTGAACGATGTGGAAATGAAGTCCTCGAAATGAAGTCGCATTTATAATTCACAGAACAATGCTGGTGATAACAGACAGTTTTTTCAACTGCCCGTTGCCAAGGCAATCAGTGTGCAGACAGACAGGTGTTACCTGCCAGGTCTCAGAATATACAAATCACCAAAAAAAACAACAAACAAAAAAAAAACACAGAGATAGAGAGGTAGAAACATAGAAAAGACAGCAACTGACCCGTTATATTAAAAACAGATAACATTTGTTCGCTGGTGGGGTAACGTGTAGCGTGACATGAACCCAAGATCCCGGTTGAGGCCGTCCTCATGGATGCGGAACTTGGCTATCAATTTCTGCTCTACGATTTTGCGTTGTCGTGTGTCTCGAAGGCCGCCTTGGAGTACGCTTACCCGAAGGTCGGTGGCTGAATGTCCTTGACTGCTGAAGTGTTCCCCGACTGGGAGGGAACCCTCCTGTTTGGCGATTGTTGCGCGGTGTCCGTTCATCCGTTGTTGCAGTGTCTGCATGGTCTCGCCAATGTACCATGCTCCGGGGCATCCTTTCCTGCAACGTATGAGGTAGACAACGTTGGCCGAGTCACAGGAGTATGAACCATGCACCTGGTGGGTGGTGTCCTCTCGTGTGATGGTGGTATCTGTGTCGATGATCTGGCATGTCTTGCAGAGGTTACCGCGGCAGGGTTGTGTGGTGTCGTGGACGCTGTTCTCTTGAAAGCTGGGTAATTTGCTGCGAACGATGGTCTGTTTGAGGTTGGGTGGCTGTTTAAAGGCGAGTAGTGGAGGTGTGGGGATGGCCATAGCGAGGTGTTCGTCGTCATTGATGACATGTTGAAGGCTGCGGAGAACATGGCGTAGTTTCTCCGCTCCGGGGAAGTACTGGACGACAAAGGGTACTCTGTTGGTTGCGTCCCGTGTTAGTCTCCTGAGGAGGTCTATGCGATTTTTTGCTGTGGCCCGTCGGAACTGTCGATCGATGAGTCGAGCGTCATATCCCGTTCTTACTAGGGCGTCTTTCAGCGTCTGTAGGTGTCCATCGCGTTCCTCCTCGTCTGAGCAGACCCTGTGTATTCGCAGGGCCTGTCCATAGGGGATGGCCTCTTTGACGTGGTTAGGGTGGAAGCTGGAAAAGTGGAGCATCGTGAGGTTGTCCGTGGGCTTGCGGTAGAGTGAGGTGCTGAGGTGCCCGTCTTTGATGGAGATTCGTGTGTCCAAGAAAGAAACTGATTCTGAGGAGTAGTCCATGGTGAGCTTGATGGTGGGATGGAACTTGTTGATGTTATCGTGTAGTCTCTTTAGTGATTCCTTGCCGTGGGTCCATAGAAAGAAAATGTCGTCGATGTATCTGGTGTATAGTGTTGGTTGGAGGTCTTGTGCAGTGAAGAAGTCCTGCTCGAACTTGTGCATGAAAATGTTGGCGTATTGGGGTGCGAATTTGGTCCCCATGGCTGTTCCGTGTGTTTGGGTAAAGAACTGGTTATCGAAGGTGAAGACATTGTGATCCAGGATGAAGCGGATGAGTTGTAGGATGGCGTCCGGAGATTGGCTGTTGTTGGTGTTGAGTATTGATGCTGTCGCAGCGATGCCGTCATCGTGGGGGATACTGGTGTAGAGTGCCGAGACGTCCATCGTGGTGAGAAGTGTTCCTGGTTCAACTGGTCCGTGGGTACTGAGTTTTTGTAGGAAGTCTGTAGTGTCGCGACAGAAGCTGGGGGTTCCCTGTACGATGGGTTTCAGGATGCCCTCGATGTATCCAGAGAGGTTCTCACACAGGGTTCCGTTGCCTGATACGATAGGACGTCCAGGTGTGTTGGCTTTGTGTATCTTTGGGAGGCAGTAGAAGTCTCCCACGCGGGGATTACGTGGGATGAGAGTGCGTAGGATGCTTTGAAGGTCTGGATCGAAGGTCTTGATCAGTTTGTTGAGCTGGTGGGTGTGTTCTTTGGTCGGGTCTGCGGGTAACCGTCTGTAGTGTTCCTGGTTGTCCAGTTGTCGGTATGCTTCTTTGCAATAGTCTGTTCTGTTCTGTATGACTATGGCTCCTCCTTTGTCCGCTGGTTTGATGACGATGTTGCGGTTGGTCTTGAGAGCGTTGATGGCGTTGCGTTGTGCTCGGGTGACATTCTGGACTGTCTTCTGAGTGCGGCTGATGAATCTGGCATTGACGCATTTCCTGACAGCTTGAGCATACATGTCCAGCTGAGGGCAGTGACCCTCTGGAGGAGTCCAGTTTGACTCTTTCCTCTTCGGTTGCTGTACCGCGGATCCCTCTGTCTGCTGTTCCGGATCGTCGATTGTCTCATTGGGTTCGCTGCTGAAATTTTGTGGTTTGTGGTAGAATTCCCGGAGCCTCATTCTCCTGATGAATTCCTCTGTGTCCGCCGCGAGACTCGTGGGGTCCATTTTGGTAGTGGGGCAGAAATTGAGCCCTCGGCTGAGAACTTCGATTTCGTCTGGTTGAAGGGTGTGGTCGGACAAATTGACGATAGACTTCCCTGTGGTTGCAACCGTGGTACCAGGGGAAGCTTGGTCGATGCTGGTGGTGATGCCGAGTTTCTCAAGCTTCCTGCTCTTGGTTTTCATGTAGGCAGCGTAGTTCCGTTGCCTCGTCTGTTTGGCGGTATAACGTAGCTGGTCTGCTGTGTCCTGAGTACAGGTTGAGAGTATGGACTCTATCTTAGTTTCGAGGTTGTGGCGTCTGCTGTAGAGTTGGTGTACGAGATGGTTGCGGAGTGTGCGAGATGTACGGCGGCAGAGTCTCTCAGCATAATCCGAGTTGTATGTGGACCTGAGTGGGTTCGTGATCTGGAGTCCTTTTGGGATCTTGTCTGCTTTCTTGCAGCTCTGTAAAAACTTGATGTCTGTGTCTAAATGTGCGATCTTCTTGGATATCCTTTCCACTGTGAGCCGGCAGTTTGTGGTGTCGATGGTAGTCATGATGTGGAATCTAAGGCAGACTAAGGTGCCAATTTGCATGATTTCCATTTCATCTGCTTACTGACTGATCTTGTCACTGATGTCTGTGGGACTGCTTTCAGCTGTGAGAGATCCAAAATAGTGATCCTCCACAGGGAAGTAAAGGACCATCTCTCCTGTCAACTGGGAGGAGTTATTTTTTTTTTCACATTACTCAGCTGACCAAGTACTTGATTTTGAAATTACTGTCATTACAATTGACATTTTTCTTCAAATCTGTTTTTGTAAAGGTATATCCAAAATATGAATAACTATTTTGTGGTGTTTGATCTTGGGGGTTTCAGCAAATTCCCAGTTATTCTCCGTGATTCAGATTTTGTTTGCTAAACCACGAACGATATGTACTTTGGGACAAAATGACTATCAATCACAATAGTGCATCCAAGGGTATTTATAAGAGAGCATGGTAGATAATTGTATGCAACAGCATGGGACATGGATGAAATAATTCACAGTTCACTGACAGATTTCCTGTGATGTTGCATAGTAAATCAGAGGTTTTATAAGAACAAGGGTGATATGCCAAATAGAATAAGAAGAGACACTGACATACCATAATGTGGGTCGTCCAAGACCTGAGAGAACAAGGAAAGGGGCCTGGAATCTGACAGTACTGGAATGGGGGCACTAAGGGAAATTCTGGAAACACTGGGTAGGTGTTGGGATCTAGGATAATTGGGAAGGAGGATCTGGGAGTATGGTGAGGGAGTTCTCAGGATCTTGGAACATTGGGGCAGTTCTGGGATTTGGAAGCACTGGAATTGTGGTCTAGAAGTCTGTGAGCATGTTTAAGGGCCCCAGGTTCCTGGAGTTTGGAGTGGAGTTTTGGAGTCCAACAGGATTGGGGGGTGTTTTGAAGCTTTTGGGGCCAGTGTCTGGCAGTATTGGGGCTAATGAAGGTATTAAAAGGCACAAAGGCAATTCATTGGGTAAATAATCATGTCACTGTGCAGTTTGTAATTATTTGAATTTTTAAACTTTGTTTGAAATCTTAATTTGGACAATAGAAATTCTAGTTACTGAGGAAAAAATGACAGTTTTAAAAAAAATTTCAAAAAGCATTTTGAGTGATTCGATTGGTTCATCAATGTACTATGGTAGCAAGATGTTTACAGAGGAAGAATTTACATCTTTCGATAAGTAGTCCCATTACAAATGTTTACACAGTCATTTTCAACTTGAAATTTTGACACAAAAATTCAAAATTGTGGCACTGGTAGTAACATTTGTGGACAGGAAGTGTGAGCCACGTGCAAGATTTATAATATAGATGAGTCGATCTCTTATGGTATTGCACATGATGGAGAATATCGTTTCTCTCACCTGTTTGTGCTTTCTCTGTGTTGCTGTTTTATTCTCTTTTGTTCCCCTCCTACTTCTGTCACTTTCTTTCCCATCTGCTTCCGTCTCTCGACTCTCTTCGCTTCTCTGTCTTGCTCCTTTTTGGGGAAGTGGCGGTGGCATGGCTTGGTGTGGCAGGGAGAGGAACCGCCAATGGCTGCAGGCTGCATTTAAGTAGGGGATTCCAGTGCAAATGTGGCCTTCAGCGACTCCCCATCCCCTCCCCCAATCATGTATATTTCTCTGGCCTGAGATCCAATCACATCCCCCAAGCCCTTCTCTTTCGTACGACCTCCTCACTCCCATTATGACCTGTTCAATTCCTGTATCTTCTCTTCCCCTTTGCTCAGCTATCATTCACCGCACCTGTCACTATCCACCGCCCCTCACCCTCATGTTTTCTTCCCTCCTTCCTCCTTCCTACTCTTTTTTATCTATTTCCCTCAAAGAGGCTTGTTTGATTTCAAAATTCAACTTTTTTTTTTAAAAAGAAAAACAAATCGAAGAGAATGAGGAAAGACATTGTCCGCCTCCCCCTTTCTTTGTCTTATAGGCACTAACAATTAGAAGCTGTCTCACAGTTTTAAGCATATACCTTTTCTAACTGTCAGGTGAAATAATTGATTAGCTTCATAAAACATTTTTGAAAATTGAATTATTAGCACGAAGAAAGGCTCTCACGCTCGTGTGTGTGTGTGTCTGTCTGTCTTTCTCTCCTTCCTGCCCTCCTCCATCCCCACCTTCCCCATGTCCCTCAGTTTAATACACTTTCTAAAATATATAGAACACAAAACAAAAGCTATAGCAGGTGTGTAATCAGGACAGCCATTTTTTTCTCTCACACGGCCTCAGATTTAAAAAAAAACACTCAATATAAAGATTTTGAAATTAGTCCTTGCTTTTCTTCAAATAATTTTGAAAAAAACTGAGCACCAATTGCGAGAAACTGAAGAAAAATGTTTCATTAGTATAGTTGGCTGAATGGGACTGATGCATCCTGGGAAATTAGGCACACTGCACATGATCAGACAGCACAGTCCAAATTCAGCTCACATCACTACAGCTCTTGGGACCTGGTTTAAAAAAAACTTCAATCAAGACATTTCATTAGATGAATTTAATCACCATCTTATGAAATGTGTTTTACTTGTTTATTTTAAACCCTGATTGTGGGCAGTGGGAATCTCAGTTGCAGAGGTAAAACAAAATGGCGACCAAACATTTTTAAATGGAACAACATTTTCAACGATCGGTAGAAAAAGTGGCCAGATTATGTAATTACAGCATGACAAGTTTGCAGAAGCCAAACCCATTATAAATGAGAGAAATAGACATTTATAATAGTATAATATTGACATAAAAGTGTGACAATGGGACATAAAATCTTACATCTGTGTGCAAATGTTAATATTTTTAATATGGTGAATAAATATGTGTGATAGTAATTACCTACAAAGCTAATGTCTTCAGCAAGAACAGCTAAGAAACTGTCACAATAACGAAGAGCACTTCAAGTAGTATAAATGGAGTGTTGGATTTACCTTTTTTAGCCATCTCCTGATTCATATTATTGCTATTAATTTATGGACAAATTTCAGATTAATATGTTGCACTTCGTGCATTTTGCAAAATCGGAGAAATCAATTTAAATGTGTTTATTACAGCTTACCAGCTTTATTTAACAATTTAAAAGCATAATAGCAAGTGATAAGGAAGACTACTAATAGTACTACCAAAATTAATATCTCAAAATCACTTTTTAGCTGAGAGAATTTTCATTAGAACAGCACAAGCCATCCCCTGTATAATGTTATTGACATCATGCCATGGTATTGACAGAATGATGCAGTAGCTTTGATTGCTTCAGCTTCTTGTTTTGAATCATATGAACATTTAAAAGGAAAGGGTGTGCGTATTCTTGCTGCTTACTTAAGTAAAGTGGAATTACCAAAAACGTTTTGTCTAAACGGCCATCTGAAACTCAGGTCTGTCAATTTAAAAAAAATATTAATAATCTTCTGAATGGTGCAAATGATTCTGAAAATTAAATATTTTTTCTTGTTTAGAATAAGAATTGAATAAGTGAGCGATGTGCATCCGAATGCTTGCTTGACAGTTAACTATCGTTTTAAAACAATCTAAATAGATTTAAATTCTCAAAATGGCATTGAATTCAACTACTTTTTCAAATTTAAAATTTTAACATCTAAATTGAGGATAATCAGTGTTTCAGTTCATACTCTTGTAAATGTGTTAATTTGTGGCTGTCTGATCTCTGATTAGGATTCCGAGAAATGCCTCATAAAGTGCTCAAATTGAGCAGCTTTTTGTGATTAATTTGCGTGCTGACGTGTTGAGTGATGCCTAATACCGCTGTATAAACACAGAAAATTGCACTGACTGGAACATTGCGTGCAGTTCCCCCCCCTTAAAAGCACATTAGTTACAAATGTTATTACAGATAAAGGATTGCAAGGATTGGAAGAAAAATGACAAATTAAATTAATAAAATCAGTGACCATGAAATTAAAATGGAGCAAAAAAAGGGAAAATGCAACAAATGAAGGGTGAAGAAACTATTCTAAGAGGGGAACATGGGTGCATCCCAGAGAAACTTAAAATCCAAACAATATCCTTTCTAGAATCATACTTTTGTACGTTTTCAGACTCTTTTTGAAAGGGTCTGAAAACTGGATAAAGTTCAAACAATTATTCTTTATTTTGAGCACACATGTCGATCGGTTCAATCTAAAATATCAACCAGTACAATCCATCATTTTACCATCACAATAAATATTGCAACTTTCAAAAAGGATCGGAAAACCTACAAAAGTATGGTTCCAGAAAGGATATTGTTGGGATTTTAAGTTTCTCTAGAATGTACCCAGGTTCCCCTCTTTGAATAGTTTTTTCACCCTTCATTAGTTTAATTTTCCTTTTTTTTGCTCCATTTTAATTTTATGGTCACTGATTTTATTAATTTAATTTAATTTGTCATTTTTCTTCCAATTCTTGCAATCGTTATCTGCAATAACATTTGTAACTAATGTGCTTTTAAGGGAAATTAACACTTTTCAAATGTTTAGGAGATTGCACAGGATGCAGGAAAATGTATATATTTTTTTAAAAACTTGAACAGATTGAATATCTGTTAGAATACAAGGCAAAATCTGCATGTTGCAGCATGAGGGGTGAAATTTTTTTTAAATCTCGGCAAATTGATCCCCACTGACATGGAGCCACACTTGTAGCTGAATTCCCCCCCCCCCCCACCCCCCCCGGCCTCTGCCATCCCGCCTGTCTTCCTTGCAGCTTGCGCTTATGGCTTCAATCTTGGTTTTGATCATCTAGAATTCCCTAGATTTTATAACCGTCTCTGTGGATTGGAAGGTAGCAAATGTAACCCCGCTGTTCAAGAAAGGAAGGAGAGAGAAAACAGGAATCTATAGGCCAGTTAGCTTGTTACAAATTGGATCGCCAGGTGGTGAAGGATAGAATACAAGAGTCTGGTCTTCAGTTGCTTCCAAGCCTTTATTCAGAGATCAAACACAACCCACATCCGAGATGAGCTTTCTTATAAATGGATACAAGTGTCCCCAGTTGATGGGCGCCACCTGAATACAATTAATACTAATTGATACTAATTAATACTAATCTTCAGCTGCTTCATCATTGACCTTCCCTCCATCATAAGGTCAGAAATGGGGATGTTCGCTGATGACTGCACAGTGTTCAGTTCCATTCGTAACCCCTCAGATAATGAAGCAGTCCGAGCCCACATGCAGCAAGACCTGGACAATGTCCAGGCTTGGGCTCATAAGTGGCAAGTAACATTTGCGCCAGATAAGTGCCAGACAATGACCATCTCCAACAAGAGAGAGTCTAACCACCTCCCCTTGACATTCAACGGCATTACCATCGCCAAATCCCCCACCATCAACATCCTGGGGGTCACCATTGACCAGAAACTTAACTGGACCAGCCATATAAATACTGTGGCGACGAGAGCAGGTCAGAGGCTGGGTATTCTGCGGCAAGTGACTCACCTCCTGACTCCCCAAAGCCTTTCCACCATCTACAAGGCACAAGTCAGGAGTGTGATGGAATACTCTCCACTTGCCTGGATGAGTGCAGCTCCAACAACACTCAAGAAGCTCAACACCATCCAAGATAAAGCAGCCCGCTTGATTGGCACCCCATCCACCACCCTAAACATTCACTCCCTTCACCACCGGCGCACTGTGGCTGCAGTGTGCACCATCCACAGGATGCACTGCAGCAACTCGCCAAGGCTTCTTCGACAGCACCTCCCAAACCTGCGACCTCTACCACCTAGAAGGACAAGAGCAGCAGGCGCATGGGAACAACACCACCTGCACGTTCCCCTCCAAGTCACACACCATCCCGACTTGGAAATATATCGCCGTTCCTTCATTGTCGCTGGGTCAAAATCCTGGAACTCCCTTCCTAACAGCACTGTGGGAGAACCTTCACCACACGGACTGCAGCGATTCAAGAAGGCGGCTCACCACCACCTTCTCGAGGGCAATTAGGGATGGGCAATAAATGCTGGCCTCGCCAGCGACGCCCACATCCCGTGAACGAATAAGAAAATATATAAATCACATGGATACAATTAACAAGCCTGACATCAATAGTGGGGAAAATGCTAGAATCTATTATTAAGACATAGAAAGGGAAATTGTGTTTGACAGATCTGCTAAGAAAGGATCTTGGCTCGGAATATCAGGAAGCAGAATCAGCATGGATGGAAATAAGAAATAACAAGGGGCAGAAAACACTGGTGGGAGTAGTTTTCGGCCCCCTAATAGTAGCTATCCTATTGGACAGAGTATTAATTGTGAAATAATAGGAGCTTGTAACAAAGGTAATGCAGTAATCATGGGGGACTTTAATCTACATATAGACTGGGGAAATCAAATTGGCCAAGGTAGTTTGGAGGACGGGTTCATGGAATGCATTTGAGACAGTTTCCTAGAGCAATACGTCATGGATCCAACCAGGTAAGAAAAAAGGGAGAAAATAGAATATGAAAGTAAACTAGCAAGAAATATAAAAATGGATTGTCAGAGCTTCTACAAGTATGTAAAAAGGAAGAGAGTAACGAAAGTAAGCGTTGGTCCCCTAGAGGCTGAGGCAGGAGAAATTATAATGGCGAATCAGGAAATGACAGATGTGTTAAACAAATATTTTGTATCTGTCTTCACAGTAGAAGGTTTAAAAAGCATACCAGAAATCGTTGGGAACCAAGGGCTAATGAGAGTGAGGAGCTTAAAGTAATTATTATCAGTAGAGAAAAAGTACTTGAGAAACTCATGGGACTAAAAGCCGATAAATTCTCAGGACCTAATGGCCTGACATTCGAGGGTTCTAAAAGAGGCGGCTACAGAAATAGTTAATATATTGGTTATGATCTTCCCAAATTCCCCAGATTCTAGAATGATCCCAGAGGACTGAGGGGTAGCAAATGTAACCCCGCTATTCAAGAAAGGAGGGAGAGAGAAAACAGGGAACTATAGGCCAGTTAGCCTGACATCAGTCGTCGGTAAAATGTTGAAATCCATTTTTAAGGACGTGGTAACAGGGCACTTCGAACATCATAATATGATTAGGCAGAGTCAACATGGTTTTATGAAAGGGAAATTGTGTTTGACAAATTTATTATAGTTTTTTGAGGATGTAACTGGCAGGGTCGGTAAACCAGTGGATGTCGTATATTTGGATTTTGAAAAGGCATTCAATAAGGTGCCACATAAAAGGTGGTTACGCAAGACTCATGGGGTTGGGGGTAACATATTGGCATGGATAGAGGATTGGTTAACGGACAGAAAACAGAGAGTAGGGATAAATGGGTCATTTTTAGGTTGGCAGGCTGTACCTGGTGGGGTACTACAGGGATTGGTGCTTGGGCCTCAGCTATTTACAATCTATATTAATGACTTGTATGAAGGGACCGAGTGTGATGTATCCAAGTTTGCTGGCGATACAAAGTGAGGTAGGAAAGTAAGCTGTGAGGAGGACACAGAGTCTGCAAAGGGATATAGGCAGGTTAAGTGAGTGGGCAATAAGGTGGCAGATGGAATATAATATGGGGAAATGTGAAATTATCCACTTTGGTCAGAAGAATAGAAAAACAATATTTTTTCAAAAGATGAAACAAAAAGACATGTTGGTAGTCAGAGGGATTTAGGTGTCCTTGTACATGAATCACAGAAAGTTGACATGTAGATACAGCAAACAATTAGGAAGGCAAATGGTATGTTAGCCTCGATTACAAGGCGGTTGGAGTATTAGAGTAAGGAGGTTTTGCTGCAATTATAAAGGGCTCTGGTGAGACCACACCCGGAGTACTGGGTACAGTTTTGGTCTCCTTGCCTAAGGAAGGATATAGTTGCCTTGTTCAACGAAGGTTCATTAGATTGATTCCTGGGATGAGAGGGTTGTTCTATGAGGAGAGATTGAGTAGAATGGGCCTATATTCCCTGGAGTTTAAAAGAGTGAGAGGTGATCTCATTGAAATGTATAAGATTCTTCGAGGGCTTGACACGATAGATGCTGAGAGGCTGTTTCCCCTGGCTGGAGAGTCTAGAACTAGGGAACATAGTCTCAAGATAAAGGGTTGGCAATTTAGGACCAAGATGAGGTAAAATCTCTTCGCTCAGAGGGTTGTGAGTCTTTGGAATTCTCTGCCTCAGAGGACCGTGGATGCTCAGTCGTTGAGTATATTCAAGACTGAGATCAATAGATTTTTGGACACTAAGGGAATCAAGGAATATGTGGATGGCGCGGGGTGGGGGGTTGAGGTCAAAGATCAGCAATGATCTTATTGAATGGCGGAGCAGGCTCAATGGCCTACTCCTGCTCCTATTTCTTATGTTCTTATCTCAAGGATGTTGGAAGACCTATTGTCCTCTGTACTTGCCAGCAGGAATGGCGTGAGTTGAAGCCTGAGAAAATTTCATTGTTGTTTGCAGATCTTATTTTCTTGTAGTTTTGTACCCTTTATGTTGCATATCCATGCTGATGTTTTACCTCTGCTGTCATGTGCTTGTTGTTACTTAATTATAAACCTTATCCATGTGCTCAGTCAATCCTGACACGAAGTCAAATAAGTTTCATTAAAAAGGATGATTGGGTGCTGAGCGTTTTCATGTGTGTATACTGACTGAAAACCAGCTCAGGTATGGAACTGTGTCTTTCATTTGCTGTAATCATTCACTTCCATATTTGCAAGACAACACACTCTTGGATTTTTCCCATTTGATTAAAAAAATGCCAGATAGCAAATCTTAATGGCTTGACAGAGTGACTTTGGCACCTCCAGTGGTGCCATTCATTGTTTTAATGAGGTATAAACCTACCAGTGGAATACTCAAAATAACAAACTAACCTTTCCACTAGAAATAGAATCATACAGCACAGAAGGAGGCTATTCAGCCCATCGTGCCTGTGCTGGCTCTTTGAAAGATCTATCCAATTAGTCCCACTCCCCTACTCTTTCCCCATATCCCTGCAAATGTAGTCCTTTTCAAGTGTGTGTGTGTGTGTGTGTGTGTGTGTGTGTGTTTTTATAAATATATAAATTTCCCTTTTGAAAGTTACTATTGGATCTGCTTCCACCACCCTTTCAGGCAGTGCATTACAGACCATAATGACTCGCTGAGTGAAACATTTCTCCTCATCTCCCCTCAGCTTCTTTTGCCAATTACCTTGAATCTGTGTCCTCTGGTTACTGACCCATCTGCCAGTGGAAACAGTTTCTCCTTACTTTATCAAAACCCTTCATAATTTTGACATCTCTATTAAATCTCCCCATAATCCTTCTTTGCTCTAAGGTGAACAACCTCAGCTCTCTAATCTCTCCAGAATAATTTGAAAAAACAGCCTAAATGTGCATCTATTGTGTGCTGTTAATTTGTTACTAAATGTTCATAATTTCAGTTTTGTTTGAGGTATCATGGCAAAATTGAGTAACCTGGTATTATTGCCTTCAATTTATAGAATTCAATGAAAGGGGGTCAATTGTAATTAACACATGCACATTTTTACATTCAAAAGAATTTTTAAAAAAAACGTACACTCGTTTTGTCATTCAAGAGGAAAAGCATACTAGTGTCCATGGGGGCAGTCTGTAAAGGGCAAAATGAACAAGTAACATCCAGAGTGTGTTATAATAAACCAATGAGGTATCCATCTTTTCCCACAGACCTTTATGCACACTTTTATTTACCAGGCATTGAATTTACCATTCTGTAGTTATCATTTCTCTTAACCATCATATTAAGTTCTAAACTGATTGCTTTCTGATTTTTTTAAAGTTTTTTATACATGGATATGTTCTATGTGCTTGAATTCTGATTAGATAATGTTTTCCTTCATACGAGTAGCACTACAGCTAACATTTCTGGGTGAACATTATCGACGTGGAGAAATCTCTGATCTTAGTAATCATTTTTCGATTTTTTTTCTTTTCTGTGCTTATCAAATATGTGGCCTGTTAGTGTTGGGAATAGAACACTTTCCACTCAAGCACCCAGTGTCAGCATCATCTATTCCAGGGTCATGAACACGGCTAGATGCAGATTAACGCTTCCTCTTCTCTGTCACAACTTCAGAAGAGTGCTTTATAATCCACCATTATGGCATTTTTCCAGTTCCCTTACCAACCTGTGTAAAATAAAAAATTATTATCTAATTAAACAGTACATTTTAAAATAGATTTTTGGTGAATTGTTATGGATATACTTCAAATCCTTACAATTCTGTGATAAGAAATCTGCCACTGAGATGTTGTGTTTGCATTAGAAATTAGTATTTTTGTTCATGACCTGTATCAAGTGAAAACCCTATGTATAACTTTGTCTAGAATTTTAAAAAAGGCAAGTAGTTTGCAAGTTCTTCCCTTAGAAGTAAGATTCTTAGGTTGTTGCACCTATGCATTTTGTCTGTTGTAATAAAGTCCTTCCATCCTATTGTCCTTGAAAAGCAACAGCCTGGTTACTGCAATGATTTAATTTGAATTAATGGCAAATGTTTAAGAAGGGCAGGGAAATCATCTAATCTACCGATGTATTTGGCAAAAAATAATAGATGTTTTGATAATTCCAGTGGTTTATGATAGGCATCAGCTGTTGCTTTTGAGATTATATGTGCACAAGTTGACAAAACCAGGAAACAAAATAGGAAAATGTATCTGATTCTCTAAAGTGCCTCACACTATCCATTCTAAACATAAACATTCTAAACTCCACTTTAATTACATTTCCAGTATTTTTAACTGAGGGAAGAAGTAACCAAATCCATTTTTGTGCTTTTTCTTTTCTTTTTAGGAAGGGGAGGTGTACTGCATTGATGCTCGTTACTATGGAAATGTCAGCCGGTTTGTAAACCATCTGTGTGAGCCAAATCTGATCCCAGTGCGAGTTTTCATGTCACACCAGGATCTTCGTTTCCCAAGAATTGCATTCTTCAGCAGTAGAGAAATCAAGTCTGGAGAGGAACTAGGGTAAATATTTAACATTGGTTAAATAGAATGAATTTCCCAGAAGTAACATCCTTTTAACCTGTAGAGGCTGAATTAGCTGCCAGTAGATTAGAAACGGGCCAATTAGGTGTCCATTTTCAAAAAAGGGTGACAAGACACGGGCAGCTGCAGACTAATTAGTCTGTGTTCAATCCCATGTAAAATAATGGGATCAGTTTATTAGGAGAAAACTTGAGGATCATTTGTTTAATAATAACCAAGTAAACAGCAATCAACATGGTAGGAAATGATTCTGCTTGACCAATTCTCTTAATTTCTTTGAGAAAATGACAACCCAGGTAGACTGTGGAAAATCCTGCATGTTGTACCTACATGTATAAATCTACATGTAGATATAGAGAAGATGTTTCCACTTGTAGGGGAGACCAAAACTAGGGGCCATAAATGTAAAATAGTCTCTAATAAATCCAGTAAAGGATTCAGGAGAAACTTCCTTACCCAGAGAGTGGTTACATTGTAAAACTGGCTACCACAAGGAATGGTTGAGACAAATAGCTTAGGTGCATTTAAGGGGAAGCTGGATAAACACATGAGGGAGAAAGGAATAGAAGGATGTATTGATAGGGTGGGAAGAGGCTCATGTGGAGCATAAACACGGGCACAGACCTGTGGGCCACATGGCCTGTTTCTGTGCAATACATTCTATGTAATATGTAAACTTCCAAAATACATTTGACTAAGTTCCACATGAAAGGCAATTTGTCAAGCTCAAAACTGAGATTCAGGGAAATTCTTGTGAATGGAAGGATAAAAAGTTGGCTGAAAGTCGAAAGCAACAAGTACTTATCAGATGAGTTATGTTAGGGTACATAGGAGGTAATAAGTGTGTTGCCGCAGGGATTGGTGTTGGAACTACTGTTTCTAATTTACATCAATGACTTGGATTCAGAAATTCTTTGCAAATTGGTTAAATTTGCACAATACCAAACTAGGAGGGGCAGTGAAATTGGAGGAGGCAGCTCAAAAATTGCAACGAGTTGGACAAAGCATGTAAGTGGCTGAAACAATGGCAGGCGAAATTTAGTGCATTACATTTCATTTCCATTTTTGTGCCCATTGACATGTGTTGTCCAACTCATTTTGTTGTTAAGGCACTGCACATAAGAAGGAAAAATGGTTATCCATGTACCCCATGAATGGTGTTGAAATAGCTGTGGATGAAGTTGAAAGAGACATGAGGGTCTTTTTTAAACTGCACTCATCACATCCAACCAATTCAGGGCAGCAATCAACAAAGTCAATGGAATGTTAAACTCTGTTGCCAAAACAGTAAAATGCAAGTCATTCAAAGTCATGACTAAACTGCATAGTGCACTGGTCAGACCACACCTTGAGTACTGTGTCCAGTTCTGGTCACCAAAACACAATTAAAGCATTGGAAAAAATGCAATAAAGAGCCACTGGGCTGAACCCCATTTTCAGCAGTTTAGAGTTATGAGGAAAGATTGGAGAAACCTGAGCTTTGCAGCCATGAATCGAGACATATAACAGGTGATGTGGAAGTATTTAAGATAGATAATTAACAGAATGGAGAAAGTAAATCTGGAAAATTACAGGTTGCCTGAGTGGGACAAATAGGCACAGTTTCAAACTAATAAGTCAGTTTTAGACTGATACCAGGAAGTTCTTCACAGGGTGATGCAATGGACTTTCAGATGGAGTAGTGGAGATGAAAACCCTGGAATTATTTAAGAACCAATAGGATAAGATGTTGCAATGGAGGGACTGTAGCGTATTTCTGGATGGATGTCAGCCTTGGCTGAGTGGTAGCACTCTCGCTTCTGAGGCAGAAGGTTGAGAGTTCTAGCCCCACCCCAGAATTTAAGCACATAATCCAGGCTGACAGCTCAATGCAGTAGTGAGGGAGGTGCCATCTTCCAGATGAGACTTTAAACCAAAGTCCCTTCTGCTCTCTCAGGTGGACAGACATTATCCCATGGCACTATTTGAAGAAGAGCAGGGGAGTTTTCCAGGTGTCCTTGCCAATATTTATCACTCAACCAACATCATTAAAATAGATTATCTGGTCATTTATCTCATTGCTGTTTGTAGTACCTTGCTATACGCAATTGACTGAAGGCGTTTGCAATGTCCTGTGGCCCTGATAGGGGCTACATGAGTACAAGTTCATTCACTGTGTAAAATGGGCAGAATGGCCATATGGCCAAGATAATTTGTAATTATTTTGTGACTTTAAAATAGTCAAAGTTCAAACTAGTTGTTTTAAAAAAAGCACTTGGCAGAACTATTACACAAGAAGCTGATGTTCTTGGAATGTTTTCTGAAAAAGATGAACATAGAGGTAGCTGCCATATGCATTTGTTAAACATGCAACATTCGCTGATGATGTACATGTGTGCTGCACAATGGAGTTCTGTTTGTGCTCACCCATTGGATTGTGTGAGGAGTCTCTGAATGGACTTAACCCTCATACACCTAGCAGCTGAGTACAGAACTGCATTGGCAGAGGACTGGGAACAGCTAATTCTCTTGATTAAAGAAAATTGGTGTATGATAGAGGAAACCAATAAAGTTATGGAAGAAATGAGCTCTTTGAAAAGAGGATTGAACATTACCCTTGCTGTTATATTCAAATAATAATGCGTGACGAAATCAGACAGTTATTTTTTTTCAGGGAACTATTGAGACACTTAACCAAAATTGTCGTCTATAACATCCAGCTGTCTTCGTGCCGGCTGCGATCTTAAGATGACCCGGGAAATAGACCAAGGCTCCCACTGGAAACGGGCCTTATTACTTTGTACAAATCGGGGTCCTGTGATGTACAAAGGACCCTGATGCAGTTTTAAAGTTAGAACATGCAGTGCCCACGCTGCGCTAGTCCCGCCCACTTAAACTATGTGATAAGTGGTCACACAAACGTCGTTTAAAGAGATTGTCTGAGTCACTCAGGAAAAAGTCGGAATTCAGCTCAATTAGTGCTGGTGGTGTGCCAATTTTATTCTAATAACGTCCGAACTATATTATGGACAACCTGCCCACCTTCCGCCCAATCTCTGCTCCACAACAAAATCGATCCCATTGAGTTATATCTTGAATTGCTTGTTTGGAGTTTGTAATGCATATGCATGTATGGAAATTTAAAAACCTTTTAATCTTCTCTGCTGGAAGGATGGAAAGTATTTATGATCTAATCCTGTAAATCTATGAACATTAACTTTGAAACACTCCAGATTAACCATATTTCATTGGTGTCCTCTCATCAACTTGGATCGAGGTCCTGAGAATGGAAATAGTAGGAACAGGAGTAGACCCTCAAGCCTCTTCTGACATTCAGTGAGATCATGGCTGATCAGTTACCTGACTCCATATACCCGCCTTAGCCCCATATCCCTCAATACCTTTGGTTAACAAAAATCTATTAAACTCAGATTTTATAATTAACAATTGAGCTAGCATCAACTGCCATTTGCGGAAGAGAGTTCCAAACTTCTTGCACCCTTTGCGTGTAGAAGTGTTTCCTGACTTCATTCCTGAAAGTCCTGGCTCTAATTTTTAGGCTATGTGCCCTAGTCCTAGACTCCCCAACCAGCGGAAATACTTTCTCTCTATCTACCCTATCAGTTCCTCGTAATATCTTGAAAACTTCGATCAAATCACCCCTTAATCTTTGAAATTCCAGGGAATGAAACCTTAGTTTGTGTAATCTTTCCTGCTTATGAATCAAAAAGTAATGTAATTGTATAACTTAAAAATACAACGCTAAATTTTAAGCAAACTTATCAGTCTTTTTCTCATCGCTGTTTCCTTTGGAAATGGTTATGCCCAGAATATTTTGTGTTCCATTCTCACTTCTATGAGAAATGAATCACATTATTTTATTCAGGATGAGATTCCTTTTCTCTTATAGTTTTGGGTCTCCAAGCGCAATGCACGAATCACAGTCAAGATGACTGGCAGACAGTTTAGTCTCCTGTCTTAAACCAGGTGAACACGCACAGCACAGGATGACTGGTTTTTTCCCCTCCATCCACGTGAGGACATTTTACTTACCACGTGCCCTCGGTGGCACAGGTAGCTCAGATAGGAAAGTTGGATTCAGAGGAATGATGTTCGTGTCTCAATTATCTAAAAGCTAGCAGCTCCCTTGTAAATTTATATGTTCCTTTCAAATATGAGTATCACCGTATCTATAAATGTTCATGAACTTCTATTTTAACTCAGCGCATTTTTTAATATAGATTTGCACCTAAGTTTGGAAGAGATTTTTTTTCATCAGATACTTGGCCCCTTTCAAAATTGAGTGCCATGGAAGTTAAATGTTGTGCACACTGTGTTCTGACTTCAGTAAGGTGTGGGGGGACTTGTCTAGGGGTAGCTGGATTCCCTGGTTGAGACCTGCGTATGTCCATTTTAATGCAGGAGACAGGTTAGGATGATGTGTGGCAAATGGGGGTACTCTTGGGATGTTTGGCTATTCACTTACCTAAAATATTCTCAGTGCTCTGCTTTCCGCTCATTTCAGAGCAGTATGGAACCAGCAGTATACCTCTCTACTACTGGTTCATACTGCTCCAAAGAAAATACAGGTGACAAATGGACACCTGCAGTGTAGAAGTGATGTTCAATTTATGCAGTGATGAATGTCGTGTTGAAATCAGCATTTGCAATCAAGATGGAAAATAAAAGTGCTGTTAAGAGGCAGCAAAGAGTTGCATTAGGGGAATCATTGTTTTTTTTAAGGAGCACTTTTAATACATTGCTGTATTTGTTTTTTAGTTTTGACTATGGAGACAGGTTCTGGGACATCAAGAGTAAATATTTTACCTGTCAATGTGGTTCAGAGAAGTGCAAGCATTCAGCTGCTGCCATTGCTCAGCGACAAGTCACAGTGTCTCAACTGGAAGCACAACAAAACGGACTCCCAGACACCAGCTCAGCCACATCCGCCAATGTTTCTTGACATGCTAATTCAACCTGGACCACATCGAGCTGTATTGAGAGAAATGGCTCCACTTATGTGAACAGACTTCTTGAAGCACCAGCTCAGCTGTACTGATAAATTCTTCCTGCGAATTGTCTGTCTAGATATTGACGATAGGACATTTAATAAACTGAACTTTTGTTATAGTGAGGGCCAACAGTTATGGTGCTGATTATTGTGTGATTTTACTCTCAAGTAAAACTCACCTCAAGATTGTATAAATGAACAACCTGTTTTTAACATGAATTCAAGTAAAACTTTTTTACATGTAGTAGTATTAGTAATAGTAAAAGTAGTAATAGTTTGTCTTTATGAATTTGCCATCTGCTGTTGCGTGATGGTTGGACGTTAAAAACGCCATTTTGCATAAAATTTTTAAAGACCTTTAGTGCAGGTCAGTTTTTTTTGTGCAAGTCCTTCCAGAAATTTACAAATACATTACTGTTTGCATTCATTATAATTTTCAACGGTTTTAAGGGCATTTATGCTTGATCCATTAGTGTTCTGAATTTGTATGCAAATCTTGCTCAAATGTTATAAATAAAAGCAGTTCATAATAGATTTGTAAAGTGTGCAAATGCTTATTTTAAACTGATGTGACCACATTGCTTTAGGGAATCTAGTCTTAATGAAGGGTTCTAAATAGTTTGTTTATCCCAGAGGAGTTCAATTTGTGGCAACCTAATAGAAAATATGAAGAGAACACTATAAAGTCATGCAACAAGATACATGAAATGACCCTCTATGTGAAATGTGTCCACGGCCTCTTTTCAATTTCCAGCTAGAGATGGAATAGAAAAGGATGTAACAATTTTTTTTAAAGGTACATTTCTGTTATATTTGGATTCAATGGACTGAAGTGGTCGACCAGTGTTCACCATGTATGCTGTTGCCAAACACTTTTGATGTGTTCTGTTCAGTGTTGGTATAGAATCTTACAGCACAGAAAGGCCATTTGGCCCATCATGCCTGTGCCAGCTCTTTGAAAGAGCTATCCAATTAATCCCACTCCCCTGCTCTTTTCCCATAGTCCTGTGATTTTCTCCCTTCAAGTATTTATCCAATTCCCTTTTGAAAGTTACTATTGCATCTGCTTCCACTACCCTTTCAGGCAGTGCATTCCAGATCATAACAACTAAGAACAGGCCCGTTAGGACCGAGCACAGTCAGGTTTTTGTGCAACCGCACAAGATTCTAAACCTGCAGCTTGGGCTGTGGTGTTTTATAGAACATTATGCTTGATGAGGGGTTTATTCATTTTTGACTACCCATTTGTTTTTAAATGATTATATTGGAAAAGGTCTTGATCACTGAATCACCACTGAGCCAAGTCAACAGCTTTGTGTCTTCTCCCATTAATAGCAGGAATGTGTGAGAGTGTGCATGTGAAGAATTGCTTTGGACCCCAATGTTTTTTTCTTGGCCTTTCCTATTGCTCAGTCAGTGTGTGTGCTGGGGGAGAGGGAAGTTGCACTGCTAGGTTGAAGGAAGTGTGCCTTAATTATAACAGCCAGAGAGCAAAAACATTTTAAAATTTCTTACTATGTGCCATTCCGGTTTCTTCCTTCAACTCCACAAAACTGGCTGCCATTGTATGCTGTGACCACACAGCTAACTGTAGTCCAAGTACAGAGTGATAACGTCTTCTGGTTACTGCATGAAGCGATTAACCTGAAATGTTGGGAAACTACTACAATAAATGCATTCAGTATCATTGGTACTGTCTATATGCATTGGGCCTTTTTCCTTTTAAAGAAAAGGAAGGGAGGGAGATCTTAGTGGATTTTGGAAAAATTATTTTCCACACTGGGTTTCTGTAAATATTTCCCATCATTTTTAAAATATGGGCAAAGGTATTTGATTATAATCATTATTTCAGCCATATTTTTAGACAACTATAAGTTTAAATTGTCAAGATTTGTAATTTAACAGAGAATAATTATCTTAAAGAATCATTTTAAATATATTTCACTTCACCACACTCCACAAAAGATGGTTCCAATCATCCTTAGAATTATGGACAGAGTTTTAGCAGGTAATTGTTTAATGATACCTGTCATTGTTGCTTGTTTTCTTAAATATCCCTTCTAAGTTAAACCTAATAACCTTTTGGATGTCAAATATATTACACATGTATTTATATAACTTAGAAGCATAAAAATTGTAGGTTAGATTTGTCATACTCAGTTTTTTAGGCTTTTTCCACTGTTACATTGCTAGATTCGAAAATGTTTTGGATTTTTTTCCCTTGATTTTCACCTGAAAAGGGACAGACTTGTCAATCTGCTTGAATACCTGAATTTGAGATTTTTGTGCATATTACACAATTTGATTCATTTTGCTATTCTATCTTGGAGCTAGAATCTGTTGTCTAAGGCACTTTGTACCCTATCCAGTCCACCATCAAAAAGTATAAAATTGTTTACATATCCATTTACAAAAGGAAACCAATGTGAATAAATGTGCAAAGGTTTTTGCTGCATTTTGTGAAAAACTGAATTTCTTCTCCATTTTTACCAATAAAATTAAACATTCATTCCCCTAGCCCTGATTTTCACCAAATTGAAAAATTCCCTTGATAATTTAAACCTTGAAGTATCACCTATTTCAACAAACTCCTCCGGGATCATTGGTGAATTGCCTCATTGAGCAGTGTGTATCCCCTTGTGTCCTGAGAAACAACGTTTATATGATCTCTTGGCCCAGAATTTCCTGTCAATTTGCACCCAAAAATGGCATAATTACAGGCAATGCTGATTTCTGGAGCAAACGATTGAAGAAATTCGGATGTAAGTGACATCCTGCTCTTATGCTAGGCTTGAATTTCCTTGATATTTTGCACCAGGTCTTAGAAACCTTCAGCCGGACCCTCCATCACTCATAGCACCACCCTTACCCGAAAGAATGTACAATACAAATTTCCTGCATTTATACAGGATCAGCATAGGTCAGAGGGCATTTTTCCGTTACATTCTATTCACATTGGGTTTTTAACACTTCGTCATAGTCTAATTAGGTGCACAAGAAATTTTGACATAAATTGGCAAAATTGGTGTGCGAACAGTGATACACTGCTACAGGAAATTCTGCCCCCTTGTGTCTGACATGTTAAGGTCAAACTTCAAAAAATCCAATGTTGATTGGGTGAAGAAAATGGCTTATGGTTGATCAAAATTTAGTATTTTTGTACCCTTTTTGTCCCTCCTTTGCTCCATTTATGAAACTGGAGCAGGGGAGAGAAGCATATGAAGCAGTGCAAGAGCTGCTGCAAGATTTACTTGGAACTTGGAATCACTGGTCTTTGTAGTTTAGAGCAGCCCAGGAGTCCAGGTGTTAAGAGCAATTAAGGTAAAAATTGATTGGTAGGGATGATATAAATATTTGGTAAACAGAAATGAGCTTTGAGAAACATAGTTTGCAAACTATCTTCAGCATATCAAAAAGAAAGATGCAGAACTTTAAAGCATACTGTACTGGGTGAGCATCAGGCAACATTCTAGTGTGTCCTCTGATGTGCCTTTTATATATTGCCTTGTTTTATGATAAAAGACAGCCCAGATTAATTTTATTCTGGGTAATTTTGTGTTACCAGTCATTTGTGCACATACTCAACATTGTTGGTACTCCTACCATTCGTCTTCACTACAGATGGCTACCATCCATGATAAAAGCCACAACAGCGAGAGTTAGTGGAGAGGTAGAACTGGGGATCATTTGCCTGCAGCACTGAGACTGCACTAATCTTCTGTGAATACATGTGGCTTCTTATTTCTACGCATTCTTGACTTCTCTGATGAGGTCAAATTCTCCATTGTCCTCCTATGCCACTGCTCTCTCCTGGTACCAGTCAGCAAGAAAAACATCAGTCTTCCAATGGTTTCTTCCCTCAGCCCATACAACCAACCACCTCCACACTGTGCTCCTCTTCATTTAAGTGCTGCTCCTCAGCAATAGAGGGTCGTTTTCCAGCTTTACTTGTCCATCTTGTCTCATCAATCCCAAGGCTATTGTTGCTTTGGATGAGCTGGAATTTCCTCCAGCTTAATGTTTGTAAAACCAAAGCTACCCATATTCAGCTGCCAACTGCACTTTTGTACCTCTGGCTTTGATTCGATTAACTTTTCCAGCTGCTACCTCAGGGTAAGTTTGGAGGTACAGACCACAGCTCAACCCTGAGCTGAGGTTCCTTCACTACGTTCATTCCATGAACAAGATCAGTTTCTTCCATCCCCCATAACAACATTTGCCTCCCCCCTTATCTCTCCTCCAGTGCTGCCAAACCCTTAATGCATGCATCAAAGCACTTGGAGGCTTGAGTTCTTATGCTCTCCAACACAGCCTCCCCACTCCACAAATTAAAGCTCATTCACAAAGTTCTGGATTCCCATCAGTGTCTCCCTACGACTCAACAAAGTGACTGAGATCCTTGTCTTTAATTCAAAATCCCATCCAACCCTTTCCCTCCATACATCCCTTGTTCCCTCTGCTCTACTATTCTCAGCTGATCTTTCTGCCCTACCCTCAAACTCCATGTCTAAATTCTTCTGCCTTGTTACCTTCCTCTGTTTTCAAAAACCTCCTTTTAACCCCTTTTTTTTTAGCCTTTGCCCGCTCCACCTGTTCCTGATTCCGTGTTTTCCTCCTTCCTGTCCACTGTTTCTCTCTATCCCGTAAAACATTTTGAGATTTTTTTTTCTGTGCGTGCGGAACGCTAGAGAAATGTAAAGTGTAAAAGCACAGGAAACCCACATGTGTATCATAAAAGGTCTTCTGTACCTGTGCCTCCTGATGTCAGTGGAGAGTCGCACAGAATCAGATTGGGAGACTAACGAACAGTATAAAATCTTTAGCTATATGAATGTTTAAAGCTTGAAAAAACAAAAATGCATCATCCAACAAAAAAAAGATTTTACAATTGACTTTATCCGGTAACTCGTTGATATTTTCATACCTATTCCGTGTATGTTAGGGGTACATGTCCATAAACTGACAACTAAGTAAATGAACATAACCTAAAGGATTATTCTCCTGAGCTACTTCGGATTCTTAAATAAAACGTGAATGCCCAGGCTATCGCGTGATTGTGATTAGCTTTTTTTCCCCCTCCAGCAAACATTGAATTTTAGTAAGTGCTTTTAGCATAAAGTTCACACAATGTTTGTACTTTGATAGCAGGAAGTGGGTTTTCCTTTTGAACTTGGAACGCACCAGTTTTTGACTTGCATTCCGTTAAGGGACACAAGGATTTAGTCCACGGGATAAAATCTATATTTTTCATATTCTGTTTGACGTAGACTCAATAGTACAAAGTTTATTTTCTCATTTTAAACAATACCAAGCCTTTCCAATAGAAACTGAATATGGCACAGGGAAGACACGTAGAAGATTCGGTCTGGGACGAGTGGATATCATCTGTTGTTTATGGTGAGTTGTGGATGAGGGTTTAGGATATAATTATGATAAATTATTCTGTGTATTTGAAAAGTTGGAATCGGTTTAATAGGTAAACAAGAACTGCCAACTGAACCTCTCACGTTTATTCGTACACAGGTTGACGTTTTTTGCTTCCAGCTTTAACTGTTGTAGGTGTGTCACCCTAAACTCCCCGAGATTTCTCCTGTACCATTTCAGTTGTTTGGCCCGCCAGTGTTTTCCATCACCTGACATTTCGCCTCTGGTTCATTGCTTGTTTTTTGTTCTCCATTTCAGTATCTCTCCCCTTTCAACTGCCCTCTATCTTTTTCCCCTCCAATGCCCTATTGTTCACCGGAATAAATATGCTGTACATTTACCCAGAGTGTATTCTCGTCATTACTGTTGAGAGATTATCAGCAACTTTTAATGAACGTCCCTTAAGGATACACGCCCAGTTCCTGGTACTGGAGTGTCAATTTGAGCAAACAGGACGTTGCTCATGAATGCAGGGCTGCTGATTGCAATAATTGGCAGGTTTTTAAGTGATATTTGGATGTAGTTGCGAGCTCTGGTTCTGGAATTAAGAACAGGCTTGCAGAAATCATGCCAACAACCTGTGTCCTGCACATTATTCACATGGGACTATTTGTTTTGTGATGTTTCCCATTCTCATTGATATATCGCAGTGCAGTTTATCACAGCCTTTCCATCTGCTCTGCTGTTTGCTGACACGCTCACAGATGCACGGAGATCATTTACAGACTTTATGAAAGTGACCAGTCCGAAGGTATTTCCCCACAAAGTGAGAAAATTCTTTCAAAGATAATTTCTAAAATAAATTTTGTCCCAAAGGGGGATCTTGTGGAAGTTTAACTGAAGGAAAATTGGGAACGAAAGTGTGGGACCGATTTAGGGACAAGAAAGGAGATCTTATTGTGGAGGCAGAAGGCATAGCTGAGGCACTAAATGAATAATTGCATCGGTCTTTACTAGAGAAGAGGATCTGCCGTTGTAGCAGTGAAGGCAGTAGTAGCTATATTGGACAGGATACAAATAGATAAAGAGGACGTACTTAAAAGATTGGCAGTATTCAAAGTAGAAAAGTCACCTAGTCCAGATGGGCACATCCTAGGTACTGACGGAAGTAAGGGTAGACATTGCAGAGGCTCGGGCCACAATCTTCCAATCCTCCTTAGATATGGGATGGTGCGGGAGGACTGGAGAATTGCAAATGTTACACCCCTGTTCAAAAAAGGGGAGGGGATAAACCTGACAATTACAGGCCAGTCAGCCAAACGACGGTGGTAGGGGCAACTTTTAGAGATAATCTGGGACAAAATAAATTGGTGCTTGGAAAAGTATGGGCTAATAAATGAAAGTCAGCACAGATTTGTTAAAAGAAAATCATGTTTGACTCACTTGATTGAGTTCTTTGATGAAATAACAAAGGTTTGATGAGGGTAGTGCAGTTGATGTGTACATGGACTTTAAAAAGGCATTTGATAAAGTACCACATAATAGACTTGTTAGGAAAATTAAAGCCCATGGAATTAAAGGGACAGTGACAGCATGGATACAAAATTGACTAACGGACAGAAAGCAGAGAATAATGGTGAATGGTTGTTTTTCAGACTGGAGGAAAGTACACAGTGGTGTTCCCCAGGGGTCAGTATTAGGACCACTGCTCTTTTTGACATATATTAATAACCTGGACTTGGGTTTACGGGGTATAATTTCAAAGTTTGTAGATGACACAAAACTCGGAAATGTAGTAAACAATGCGGAGGATAGTAACAGACTTCAGGAGGACAGGGACAGACTGGTGAAATGGGCAGACACATGGCAGATGAAATTTAATGCAGGGAAGTATGAAGTGATGCATTTTGGTAGGAAGAACGAGAGGTAATATAAACTAAATGGTACAATTTTAAAGGGGGTGCAGGAACAGAGAGAACTGGGGGTGCACATACACAAATCTATGAAGCTGGCAGATCAAGTTGAGAAGGCTATTTAAAAAAACATATGGGCTTTATTAATAAAGGCACAGAGTACAAAAGCAAGGAAGTTATGCTAAACCTTTATAAAACACTGGTTAGATGTCAGCTGGAGTATTGTGTTCAATTCTGGGCACTGCACTTTAGGAAGGCTGTCAAAGCCTTGTAGAGGGTGCAGAAGAGATTTACTAGAATGGTGCCAGGGATGAGGAACTTCAGTTATGTGGAGAGATTGGAGAAGCTGGAGTTATTCTTCTTAGAACAGAGAAGGTTCAGGGAAGATCTGAGAGAGGTGTTCAAAATCATGAATGGTTTTGACAGTGTAAATAAGGAGAAACTATTCCCATTGACAGAGGGGTCAGTAACCAAAAGACACAGATTTAAGGTGATCGGCAAAAGAGCCAGAAGGGACATGAGGAAACATTTTTTTAACGCAGCGAGTTGTAATGGCCTGGAATGCATTGCCTGAAAGGGTGTTGGAAGCAGATTCAAGAGTAACTTGCAAAAGGGAATTTGATATATACTTGAAGGGAAAAACTTTATAAGGGAATTGGACTCATTGGATAGCTCTTTCAAAGAGCCAGCACAGGCACAATGGGCCAAATGGCCTCCTTCTGTACTGTATCTACTATGATATGATACTATGAAAGGCGGCTCATGAAGTTATTGAACTGCCACATGAGCTTGGGTAGGTGAAACACAGCCGCTGTTGTGAACCCACAGCACAACCAATCCATTCTCGCTGTTGTTATTAATGGAAAGGCTGCACTGTTGCAGAAGTTGCTGCTATTCTGATGGTGATGTTGAAGGGCAGGAGAGTTCTGCAGTTGGATATCATGATGACTAAATACTTGGTATTTCTTCCCTTCTTATCTCATGTCTTTTGAAGTTTAAACCCGGATGAGATGGACAAGGCTGTTAAATAGTTCATTCAAGAAAGTGTGTAAGATCTTTTCAAGATAACTTCACAGGGCAAAACCTAGTGTGCACTTTGCACACACCACCAAACAGGCATGCAGAAATTATTAGCTGTAACTGACTATCAAATAACTAGAGAAAGGAGTCGGAAGGACAAGCAGCTTGAGTTTTGAGGTGACTTGTTGGCTGTCCTTTTCTTTGCACTAAGTATACAGTGCTCACTGATCTGGTTGCTAGAGTTGTGCTTGAGTTATCCAGCAGAGGGAGTTATCTGTACTTTTGATTGCACCACTTTAGTACAATCAGATATTTTGAATTGGGATATAACACTTGCTGTACTCGTACAGGTTATATATAATGGTACTCGAACCAATGGAGTATGTTGAGATAATTATTAACAGCTATACTGGATAACAAATTATTCCCTTTTTAATTAAGATTACTTTTGTAAAATTGTGATCTGCCAAAGAAATGTGTAGTAATAACAATGCACATTTGATTATGTCAAAACATTATATTGCAACCATGTGAAAGTCATATTTAGAATATTCTGAGCAATTTGGCACGCTACTGAGTGAAGGCGATTGCAGGCCTAAACAATGTGTACAAAACTGACAACTGTTAAGTGGAACGAGAGACTGACTTATTTTTTATCAGGGTACTAGATATGTGGAATAAACACCTTTGTAAATGTAGTTAATACATTGAGCTTCATTAAATGGAGTTGGGCAAATATTGGGATTAAAGATTGTAGGTACATATGTAGATGATATACCTCTCAAGAACTCTATGATTTCTAAGCCTGACTGAAGCACGGGAATGCCATCTATGGAATGTAACTGATTGTCATTCAATAATGGTGACTATTATCGTGATTTCACACTCTAAAGTTTAGCATTGGTGTGAAGCCAATACTGAGCTTGAAATGGTTTTAAAGCCTGATCTAATTCTGAAGGAGAAGCTTAGTGAATCTGCCTCTTCCAGAGTCTCTTTTTTAAAAAAGTTTATTCTTGGGATGTCGGCATCGCTGGAAAGGCTGGCATCCCTAGTTTTCCTTTTCGAAGGTGATGGTAGGCCTTCCTCTTGAGAGGTTTGATACAGCTGAGTGGCTTGCTAGGCCACTTAAGTGGGCAGTTAAGAATCAACCATGTTGGTGTGGGACCAGTCACATATAGGCCAGTCTGGGTAAGGCTGGCAGATTTCCTTCCCAAAAGGACACTTGTAAACCAGTTGTCTTTTTATGATAATCTGACAGCTTCATGGTAACTTTTATTAGTACCAGATGCTTTTTTAAAACTGAATTCAAATTCTGCCATGGTGAGATTTGAACTCGCATTCTCTGGATTATTAGTCCAAACCTCTTGGATTACGAGTCCAGTGACATAACCACTACACTATTGAACCCTGAAATGCTGACTCTGGATTGACGCTGCATTTACACTATAATTGTAGCATTGACGTGAAGTAAAATTCCTAAGACGAAAGCTATTGTACAAATACACACTTGGACATTCCAGAGCTTTTTCTTGATTATCTTTAAGGAGCAGAAAGGGTGAGTGAATCCACAAAGGGGAAGATTAGCTCCTAACTAACATGCAGAGGTAATTGTAAACAATTTTACAACACCAAGTTATAGTCCAGCAATTTTATTTTAACTTCACAAGCTTTCGGAGGCTTCCTCCTTCCTCAGGTAAATGTTCAGGAGCTCCTGAACATTTACCTGAGGAAGGAGGAAGCCTCCGAAAGCTTGTGAAGTTAAAATAAAATTGCTGGACTATAACTTGGTGTTGTAAAATTGTTTACAATTGTCAACCCCAGTCCATCACCGGCATCTCCACATCATAACATGCAGAGGGAGTAATAAGCCAAGTTGGGGTTTAGCAATCAAGGTGTTACTTTTAAGATTAAATTGAGGACAGAATATATAATAAAAAGTACTGAGAAATTGGATTTCAAGAGAATAGACTTTGAGAGGGTGAAACTCTGCATAAAAAGAAAAATGGTGGTAAGAGTTAATTAAAGAAAAGGCGGTAGAGGGAAAATGAGAAGTATTTTAGGAAGTTTTTTTACATTACAGAAGTAGTTTATCTAAAAAAAGAGTCAAGGAAAGAAGCAGTTTGAAAGTAAAACCAATGTGGATGACAAAGAAGTCACAAAGGCATTAAGGAGAAAAAACAAGGCTATAGAAAATTCTGACTTGGATTCAAAAATGAATCAAATTCACAGAAGATACCAATCTAGGAGGGGCAGTTGATTCTGAAGAGGCAGCTCAGGAAATATAAAATGTGTAAGTGGCAGAACATTGAAAGATGAAATTTAATGTGGACAAGTTAAAGTACTGCACATATACTCCAGAATGGTGTCAAAATAGCTAAGGGTGAAATTGGAAGAGGCTTACGGATCGTGGAAGATTCTGTTTAACATGACCAGCAACATGACATTGCAGACCAGCAATTAACAAAACAAATGGAATGCTGAACTTTATGGTACAAGTCAAAGAATGTCATGCTGAAGCTGTATGGTGCTCTGGGCAGACCACACCTGAAGTACTTTTTTAAAATTCGTTCATAGGATGTGGGCGTCGCTGGCGAGGCCGGCATTTGTTGCCCATCCCTAATTGCCCTCGAGAAGGTGGTGGTGAGCCGCCTTCTTGAACCGCTGCAGTCCGTGTGGTGAAGTTTCTCCCACAGTGCTGTTAGGAAGGGAGTTCCAGGATTTTGACCCAGCGACGATGAAGGAACGGCGATATATTTCCAAGTCGGGATGGTGTGTGACTTGAGGGGAACGTGCAGGTGGTGTTGTTCCCATGCGCCTGCTGCTCCTGTCCTTCTAGGTGGTAGAGGTCGCGGGTTTGGGAGGTGCTGTCGAAGAAGCCTTGGCGAGTTGCTGCAGTGCATCCTGTGGATGGTACACACTGCAGCCACTGTGCGCCGGTGGTGAAGGGAGTGAATGTTTAGGGTGGTGGATGGGGTGCCAATCAAGTGGGCTGCTTTGTCCTGGATGGTGTTGAGCTTTTTGAGTGTTGTTGGCACTGCACTCATCCAAACAAGTGGAGAGTATTCCATCACATTCCTGACTTGTGCCTTGCAGATGGTGGAAAGATGGTGTCTTGCTCTGGTCGCTGAGATGCAAAGATGACATTCTGGAAGCAGTTCAGAAAAGAGCCACAAGACTGTCTTAGTGCTGGATATATGAGTTATGAATGAAGACTTAAGAAACTTGGGCTTCTAAACCTTGAAAAGAGCTCTCTGAGGTGTGATTCTATAGAGCTTTATGATAGTAAACAGCATGGAGAGGGTAAATCAGATAATGACCTCAAACTAAATTACATGAGTAGGACAAGGTAACACAAGTTCAAATAGTGAAAAGCAAATGTAGGACTTGAGAGTATGTTGTTCTTTACACGGACTGATGAACACATTGAATGAATTTCTGGGTGGCATAGCAGAGGGGCATTCCTGGAAACGTTGAAGAAAAAAATAGAAGTTGCAATGGGTGGAATGTGGGGTGTGTGTTGATTTAGTGAACTAGGAATGGTCTTTCTCATCGGTGTTGATCTTGTGGTAGGCTAGCCCGGAATAAAGGTCTTTTCTGCCCAAAACATTACTGTTACTAGTTTGGAGAAATTTGAGCATTTTCTCTCTTTGAAAGATTTAACCTGTGTTTTCAGCTGGGAGAGGTTATGATTCAAGTACTGTGTAATTCTGCGGTCGTTGAGAATGCCCTTTATCATTCCATACCTTCTTAAGTTCTTATTGTAAGCTCTCTTCCTCCTCCATCAAATTTTCCTCTTCTCTGATTCATAAAGCTTGAAATTTTAAATACAGTCCCCACCCTTTTTTGCGGACGTTTTGGTGCTAACATGATTTGCCCGCTATACTTGTTGACCAGTTTATTCCCCTCCATCTGCAACGCTTATACGATATTCAGAAGAAAGAACTGAAATGTCAATGAAATAGATTTCATGTTAAAATGTTAACCGCTATGTATAATTTTTTTTATCAAGGTTTAGCTATTCCGTTGTAGAAGTGCGTAATGATTTTGGATATTTTAGAATATTTCTTCGGTAGGTATCGTTAGAAAACTGAAAAATAAATAAGTGAAGTACATGTGTAACGATAGGTGGTGGTGGTCGTACTACAGAGGAGATGAAAGATTATCCATGGGCTACTTTGTACTTTGGATCTCACTGAGGTACGATTTACTTTGTTATTGCAGCCTGTGCTGAAAAGTGCAAGCTGTAACCTGACACCAGTTACTGGTCATGTATACAAGGTAATTGCATCTTAACGAGGTGTGAACCATATGAGTGAACACCTGTTTCTGTCCGAAATACTCTAAGCGCTTTCCACGCTGTAAGCGGCAACTTTGTAACTGACTATAATGGAAAATGGTTCGTGCTTTTTGGCCGATTTTTAAAAAAAAACTCCAGGCCTGTCCACCTTTCCTCACTGCTACATTGGTCGAAAATAACTGAGTAGTCCAGGAGTTAGCAATTATAGTATGCTATGGATGGTGAATTAATCAAACGTTAAACATCACGTCCATATCCTCTACAGACTGGTACAACAAACCTACCCAATGCTACCTAGGACCAGCAAAGTATAATAAAGGTATTATAAGATAGTAGTATTATACTTTTATCTCTATCTCTATACAATTTTAGCCATGATGTGGAGATGCCGGTGATGGACTGGGGTGGACAAATGTAAGGAATCTTACAACACCAGGTTATAGTCCAACTGTTTTATTTGAAAATCACAAGCTTTCGGAGGCTTTCTCCTTCATCAGGTGAAGTGTGGGATTCCATGGAAGGTTACCACATTTATAGTCAGAGAACAATACCTGGTGATTACAGATAATCTTTCCAACTGCCCGTTGTCAAGGCAATCAAAGTGTTCAGACCGAGAGATGTTACCTACAGGACCACCGAATACACAAACGGCCAGAACAAAAGACAGAGAGAGAGAGAGAAACATCCGCCACCAGCGAAAAAAAGTTAGCTGTTTTTATACAACAGGTCATTCTCTGTCTTTCTCTTCCTTTCGGATGTTTCTCTCTCTCTCTCTGTCTTTTGTTCTGGCCGTTTGTATATTCGGTGGTCCTGTAGGTAACATCTCTCTGTCTGGACACTTTGATTGATTGTCTTGACAACGGGCAGTTGGAAAGATTATCTGTAATCACCAGGTATTGTTCTGACTATAAATGCGGTAACCTTCCATGGAATCCCACACTTGCTCACCTGACGAAGGAGAAAGCCTCCGAAAGCTTGTGATTTTCAAATAAAACAGTTGGACTATAACCTGGTGTTGTAAGATTCCTTACATTTATACAATTTTAACCTGCATTAGAAGTTTAATGATTTGCAGCACTTGGTGAAAAAACTGCCTAATAATTTTTTTAAATTCTGAGAGCTTTACGGACCCAGTTGTATTTGTGAAGACTTTACTTTGTGTTGATCAACTATAAGATGATGTATATTAACACATGCCTCTTCTTGCTGTTCAGCTCTGCGCCACTTTGGACTGAATACCTGGAACATGCTGTGAAGGGGCACTGCACCTGGTCATTCCTGGTCTCGTACAGCATCCAATCAAGCTGAAAGGCTGAAGGGTGATGTAGAAATGACTGCAGCTCTGGATGCAAAGGAGCCATGTGCCTCTTCTGAGCCTACGACTTACTATCATGCCATTTATGAGCTGCAGGAGAGGGAAGAGAATATAAACCCAGATACTTCATTTAGTTCAGATGAATGCAACATGAGCTGCCACGAGCCAGTTGATCGAGAGCTCCAGGACTTGGATCAGAATTCAAGGAACAGGAAAGGGATTGTGCAACAAAACAGCGTAATCAGAACACATGAAATATACAAACATGACCTACCCCGAAGCAGTTACCAAAAACCCTTTCTCCAGCACAAGAACTTTCATCAGTCTCAACAAAGCAAAATGTACAAACACCACAGACCCAGGCAGAAGAATCCAAGACTGGGGTAAGCGAGAAAGAAACAGTTAGGTTATGTGGTTTTCCCACACTCCAGCTGTAGTTGTGCCCATGATTCATTAATAAAACAAGATTCTGCTTTTATTTTAAAGTTCTACACTATCAAAATTTGCCAGCTTCTTTCATTGGTTTATTGTTTGAATGAGAACTCTTAAAGGAGTATTGTCACCCTATGAGTGATTTATGAGATCATGTCAGTTTATTAAATAGCTTGCTCAGAAAATTTGGGGGTTTGCTTTCCTGCAAATGCTAACGTTAGCAAAATAACCGTGTGAGTATATAGCCGTTATGCTCATGATGACATTTTCACTAACAATGAACAGGAGAGAATATACCGCCAGTATCTCATTGTCATTACTGGCCTCTGACATAGTTAGAAACATAGAAAATAGGAGCAAGAGTAGGCCATTCGGCCCTTCGGGCCTGCTCCGCCATTCAAAATGATCATGGTTGATTGTCTAACTCAGTGCCTTTTTTCCCCCATATCCCTTGATCCCTTTAGCATTAAGAAATATATCTATCTCCTTCTTGAATACATCTAATGACTTGGCCTCCACTGCCTTCTGTGGTAGAGAATTCCATAGGTTTACCATTCTCTGAGTGAAGAAATTTCTCCTCATATCGGTTCTAAATGGCAAACCCCGTATCCTGAGACTGTGACCCCTGGTTCTGGACTCCCCAGCCATCAGGAACATCCTCCCTGCGTCTAGTCTGTCTAGTCCTGTTAGAATTTTATATGTTTCGATGAGATCACCGCTCATTCTTCTAAACTCTAGTGAATATAGGCCTAGTCGACCCAATCTCTCCTCATACGTCAGTCCTGCCATCCCAGGAATTAGTCTGGTAAACCTTCGTTGCACTCCCTCCATGGCAAGGACATCCTTCCTCAGATAAGGAGACCAAAACTGCACATAATACTCCAGATGTGGGCTAACACGAGCAAGCACAGTGGAGTTTTTACTGAGGATATTTAATATTTTGAAGAAACCTTTTGGCAATTGATTTTTTTCCTGATCAGTCTACTTCAGTTTCACTTAAATTTTTGTTTTATTTCTGAGAAAAGTTTCTTTTTAACTGTCTCAAAACAAAAAATTACAATTAAAAGTAGATCTTGATGATCATGATCCATTACACTTTGTAATCTAATTCCTGAAGAATTACAATTTCATAATTTCCAGTAGATCAGGATTAGGGGTTGCTGTAGAAATAAAATACAAAATATATTTGTAATTTGAGGAGTGTTCGATATGGAGTGCACTCAATAAAGGAACAATTGGGTTGGTGAGAAAATTGCTGTTTTTAAAAAAATTGTTGCACACTTCTACAGATGTTAAGAATGAATCATATCAGGATACAAACCCATTGCTAACTTTTCATTTACATTGACAGCAATCTTTGAGACATTAATCAGAGTTAAGAACATAAGAAATAGGATCAGCTCTCGAGCCTGCTCTGCCATTCAAGAAGATCATGACTGATCTTCGACCTCAACTCCACTTTCACGCCTGATCCCCATATCCCTTGATTCACTTAGAGTCCAAAAATCTATCGAGCTCAGCCTTGAATATATTCTACGACTCAGCATCCACAGCCCTCTGGGGTAGAGAATTCCAAAGATTCTTAATCCACTGAGTGAAGAAATTCCCCCCAGCTCAATCTTAATTGGCCAACCCCTTTTCCTGAGACAATGCCCCCTAGTTCCAGATTGCTGTCGATGCTGTGAAAATGTGGACTGTCAATGAGATTTTTACTTCATTATTTTAATTTCAATTTATACACTTTACATTGTGCCATGACCCAAGAGAGTACAAGGTATATTTTCGGTTACTTGACAAGTTCAGTACGCTTGAATGGTTTTACTTCCAGCTAGGGCTGGATCAGAGAATTAGTTGGAAACTGGGATTGTGCGGTCCCTGTGGGATGGGAGGGCAGGAGGGGGCTGAGTACTTCCATTCTTCAAGTGAATCTGTGTTCCCTTCAGTTGTGAGATTGGGCGTGGGAATTGTGTTGAGTATTGGGTGCAGTGTGCTAGCAAGAAAGACGTCTCATTTTCTAGCGTTTCTACAGCTTGAGCATTACTGGTTCCAAGTGGCAAATTTGAGTTCTTCAGAAGAACTTGTGGTACATTATGGGGTAGAGTTTCTGCTTTGGGTGCAATCAGCAAATTGGGCGCAAATTGCTCTGGTTAGCTAAAAGTTCAAGTTTCTGCTAAAATGTATTTGCATAATCACAAATGTAAAATCTTCCATGAACCAGCAGAATAGAACCTAATTATTATTTTTCTTTGCATTAAATAATATTCATTCATGTAAGAGTGGTAATCTGCTGCATGTTTATTAATATAGCTGATGGTCTTAACACAAAAAATAAGCATTTTTAATAAGTGTCTCGTCCTCCACCTGTGAGTAACCTGATTTTAAATCACTGAAAATGCCTTTTTAAAAAAAAGTGGTCTGAACCATTTAATAGTTTCATTGGTATACACTAGTCAGTTGCTGAGTAAATTAAATATGTTTTTAAAGTGCCTAATAGTGCCTGTGCGTCCAAGAAAACAAGCTCAATTTGAAGACCCTCTTTGAACTGGTGCAATCGGCAGAAACTCACCATCCTCATTATTTCAATTATGGGTGGGGCCGGCTTCGGGCACAATGATTTTTGAACTCGAGTTAAAGATCGCAGAAGCTCGATTTATGCTTGATGTAATTTATGGTTGATTTTCCGTGTTCTTTTGCACTGGTTTGGGCGGATTGCACTGATAAAACCAATGCAATCTAATGGAGAAACTATCCCATGATCTGTACTTCTGATTGTGTAGAACTTAAAGAACTAATCCATGCAACAAATAAGTGTAAGCTCCAGAAATGGCTCTGGATTGTAATTGCAAGAGCTATATTTAATACCTGGAAAAAAAATAAAATTACACCCTGCACTTGAGGTAACAACAACTTGTATTGATATCGTGCCTTTAACATAGAAAACGTCCCGAGGTGCTTCACAGATTAGACTTGAAAATGAAACCGAGCGTGGAAAATGGAAGAGAGAGAGGGAGAGAGTAGGAAATGGAGCGGAAGGCTAAGCTGGAGAGATGGGTTTAGAGGTTGACAGGTGAAGAGGTCTAGGGAAAGAAATTTCAGAATTCAGCTCTAATGGAATTGAATGCAAGGCATGAAATACTGTACCTTGACAGATAATGTGCAGAACAAGACTGGTATGTTTAGCATAAGCCCCGTTTCGCCTGCAGTTAAATTACCATGATCAATCTCTCCTGATATTCACGCTCCAAATTAATTACTTAGTGAACTATTAATGAGATTTTTTTGCTCTTGTGGGAATTTTTTGTAGTTTTTGTGTTCATATAAAAAGGAGTCCTGTCCTCCAGTAGAATTTGTTTTCGGGATGTGAATGATTCTGGTAAAGCCGCATTTATTGCCCATTCCTAAGCACAATCAACTGTAGTATGAATAATTGTAAAAGATCACTTGATATTATGCTCAGTGATAACCTGAAACCATTCGAAAATTATATCTGCAAAGGATATCTTTTCTTTTATAAAGCAGGGCTGCTTTTTGAGTTTGATTTTAGGTCAATGCTGCTGGCTTCCTCTGCTTGCTGTCTGTATGATACTTGACTGGGATCTGACTGAACAATTACATTGAAATGAATTTTTAAGAAAACTTTTTGCATTAAATATATACAGCATCCATCCTGTGAACCTTTGGCCTTTACATTAGCAAGAGACTCGGAAGAAAATTTGTTTCTACTGCGGGAATGATCCAGGTTTTAAAATGCTGAGCAGCATAGAAGATGCAAGGGGGTTATTTATCTTGGACTGTGAGAGCAGAACTAGAAGATACAAAATCAACAAGCCTCAAGATTAAACAGTAGAATATTTTTGCCCATCTAGTAGTGGATGCTTGGACCAGCCTGCGAGCTAAATGGTGTCTTGATCAACTATTTTTTTTTAAAAAGGTGGGTAAATATATCACTGAGAATAGAATTAAATTTGTGCGGATGCAGACAGTTGAGATAAACAAATACATGACGGTTCCTGGGACCATGGAGGTGTAAAATCATGAAAAGCAACTGATCAGCTTCAGAATGTTGCTTGAAAGAAAATAACTGAATAATTTTGAAAAGTTGAAAAAGGAGAATTAAAAGTTACTTAGTACAGACGAATCTGAGAAATGGAATGATTTTTTAATGAGAAGTTGAACAGGATGCTTCCTTCACACTGCTTTGGTCACACAATGAGATTCAAGCAGAAGCTGTCACTTGAGGCTGTCATCATTTGTGGGAAATTACAAAGACTGCTGGTTTTAATGACTCGTAATAGGGTTGTTTCAGGTTCACTGCAAAAAGCACCAGATACTGTATAGCCATTTGAAGCAGAATTGTTTCATGCATTAACATTGGGCCAGATTTTGCTGTAGGAGTGAATCTAACGGTGTCTGCCGTTAGTTAGACCTGCCCTCGCACATTTGGGTTTTAAAATTTTTTTTGGCGTGGCAAGTTGCTGAAAGTGCGAGCTGATAAGGGCACAGCGAGGGAAACAGGGCATCTGGGGCCTGAGTGAACAGGGCAAGTAACTGTGTATCTCGTTAACCACTCAGAATGTGAAATTGACAGCGCAAGGACTGAGGTGTAAATTAGAGTGCGTGAATTCAATGTCAAATCAGGCACAGAAAGAGAAGGAAAGATTAGATAGAGAGAAGAGACAAAGGAAAAATTGAAAAAAAATTAAATTTGACATTTTAAAAATCTCCAACAATTAAAACTTGAAGGAACGAGACCCCACACTTGTAATAGCATTTTCAGTGCCAGAAAGGTTGATTGGCAGTAATTAACAGTTACCATGTCATCAAAGGGGTACTTAGACTGGAATGGACCAGACTTAATTTTCTGTGGCGAGTTTAGTTCGTGTCTACTGCGCAAATACAGCAACTTCATGCCATTCAATGCATTTCAACGTTGAGGCAGATAGCGAGATACCGTTTTCGCAAAGCTACCAGAGGAGCGGTACAACTGGGACAGCAATTTTTGAGTTTAACGCGCATCTGCCCTTCGCCTGAAGTTGCTTTACCATTTGTGCATAAATAATGGCAAGCACCATTAGCCTCACCATTATTTTGACAGGAAAATCTGGGTCATTATCTCCTTATGTGGCGCGGTGTCAAATTTTGTTAATGCTCCTGTGAAGCGCCTTGAGATGCTTTACTAAGTTTAAGGCACTATATAAATGCAAGATGTTGTATTATTAGGTCCACTGAGGGCAAATGACTTATACTATGCTTAGGCTACGTAGAGCTTTGGTACATCCGCCCTTGGAGTATTGCGACCAGTTTTGGACCCTGCACTTGATGAAGGATATTGAGGCATTGGCGAGGATGCAGAATGGGTAACGGGATGATACAAAATCTGTGAGCTCTTAGTTGTGAGGATAGGCTGTGAGAGTTGCCGTTACTTACTTCGGTGAAGCACAGGCTGAGAGGGGATATGATTTTTTAAGAAGATGAAGGGATTGAATGCAATGTGGTGATTTGAAATGGAAGAGGTTGTGGGACTGGAAGCTCTGCCGACAGATACCAGATGGACAGAGTCATCGCCCTCTGGACCAAACGTACCCAACATATGGTGAGGGTGGGGTCACTACAGACTTTTAAAAGGAAACTCGAGTTCCTGAGAGGACATTGCCAGTTATAGGGAGTTTGTGGTTAGTTTAGATTGTGATGAGTCTCTCCTGGAGCCTTGGAGTGGGAGAGCAATTGTTTTTTCTGAGCTTTTCCTGAATTGACCACGTTTCTTTCTCTGTTCCAAGAGACAGCGTTACTCTGAGGTGGGACGGCAGCGTGCGAGGTTATACAGTACTGGATAGGTTGAGCTTAATGGGCTTGATGGTCTTTACTTGCCCTTTTTGTACATTTTGTATGTGCAGTCTGGGGCTTGTGTCTTGGCCCTGCCTGGTGTGTGGCTCAGAAATCACACAGTCAGCAGCTGAGCCCAGGGACAATTCCCAGTCTGCAATTCCCCAGTGGAGAACACATCTCTTCCCCTTTCTTCCTTGCTGCAATCTGTGCACGAATCAGAAAACACAGCTGGCTAATTTTCTATCCACGTTTATTTCCAGATGTTAAACTTCTCACATTTAAAGTTGTTGAAATAACGTGTCTCTGAATACATATGAAAAATGACAAATAGGCAAAGATCCTCTGGTCCATCCAGCCTGATCCACACAACTTCGATGCCTTGTATGTCAATATATAGATTCTTCACCCCATCTGAGACCGTAATCTCCTGGGAGAGGTGAGAAACCAAGTGAAAAATCCTGGTATAGGCATTCCATCTCAACTGCCAGGCCATCAATTAGCAGCTGCTGGGATTCAGATCCAGATCCTGACTGTTCAGTTTATTGTTTGGATCTAGTGCCTGTGAATAACACTCACTTTGATCTATTTGTCCTGGGAGCCAGAGTCTGTTCCGTTGCAGGGCCCACTTTTTTCACCCTGAGTAATAGTTGGACTGTGTCCAGCAGCGTGTGGAGGATTTCGGAATGAAAAAAGATTTTACTCTTCAAATGACTCGGCATTTTCCTGTCGGCTCCTGAAGTCAGACTTTTTTATTCGTTCATGGGATGTGGGCGTCGCTGGCAAGACCAGCATTTATTGCCCATCCCTAACTGTCCTTGAGAAGGTGATGGTGAGGCGCCTTCTTGAACCGCTGCAGTCTGTGTGGTGAAGGTTCTCCCACAATGCTGTTAGGTAGGGAGCTCCAGGATTTTGACCCACCGCGATGAAGGAACGGTGATATACTTCCAAGTCGGGATGGCGTGAGACTTGGAGGAGAACGTGCAGGTGGTGGTGTTCCCATTTGCTTGCTGTCCTTGTTCTTCTAGGTGGTAGAGGTCGCGGGTTTGGGAGATGCTGTCAAAGCCTTGGCGAATTGCTGCAGTGCATCTTGTAGATGGTACACACTGCAGCCACGGTGCGCCGGTGGTGGAGGGAGTGAATGTTGAGGGTGGTGGATGGGGTGCCAATCAAGCGGGCTGCTTTGTCCTGGATGGTGTCGAGTTTTGTGGGTGTTGTTGGAGCTGCACTCATCCAAGCAAGTGGAGAGTATTCCATCACACTCCTGACTTGTGCCTTGGAGATGGCGGAAAGGCTTTGGGGAGTCGGGAGGTGAGTAACTCGCCACAGAATACCCAGCTTCTGACCTGCTCTTGTAGCCACAGTATTTGTGTGGCTGGTCCAGTTTAGTTTCTGATCAATGTTGATGGTGGGGGATTCGGTGATGGTAATGCCGTTGAACGTCAAGGGAAGGTGGTTAGACTCCCGTTGGAGATGGTCATTGCCTAGCACTTGTCTGGTGTGAATGTTACTTGCCACTTATCAGCCCGAGCCTGAATATTGTCCAGGTCTTGCTGCATGCAGGCTCGTACTGCTTCATTATTTGAGGGGTTGCGAATGGAACTGAACACTGAGCAATCATCAGCGACCATCCCCATTTCTGACCTTATGATGGAGGGAAGGTCATTGATGAAGCAGCTGAAAATGGTTGGGCCGTGGACACTGCCCTGAGGAATTCCTGCAGCATTGTCCTGGGGCTGAGATGATTGGCCTCCAACAACCACTACCATCTTCCTTTGTGCTTGGTATGACTCCAGCCACTGGAGAGTTTTCCCCCTGATTCCCATTGACTTCAATTTTACTAGGGCTCCTTGGTGCCACACTCGGTCAAATGCTGCCTTGATGTCAAGGGCAGTCACTCTCTCCTCACCTCTGAAATTCAGTTCTTTTGTCCATGTTTGGACCAAGGCTGAAATGAGGTCTGGAGCCGAGTGGTCCTGGCAGAACCCAGACTGAGCATCGGTGAGCAGGTTATTGGTGAGTAAGTACTGCTTCATATCACTGTTGATGACACCTTCCATCACTTTGCGAGTAGGCTGATGGGGCGGTAATTGGCCGGATTGGATTTGTCCTGCTTTTTGTGGACAGGACATACCTGGGCAATTTTCCACATTGTCGGGTAGACGCCAGTGTTGTAACTGTACTGGAACAGCTTGGCTAGAGGCATGGCTAGTTCTGGAGCACAAGTCTTCAGCACTACAGCCGGGATGTTGTCGGGGCCCATAGCCTTTGCTGTATCCAGTGCACTCAGCCGTTTCTTGATATCACATGGAGTGAATCGAATTGGATGAAGACTGGCTTCTGTGATGGTGGGGATATCGGGAGGAGGCTGAGATGAATCATCCATTAGGCACTTTTGGCTGAAGATGGTTGCAAATGCTTCAGCCTTGTCTTTTGCACTCACGTGCTGGACTCCGCCATCATTGAGGATGGGGATGTTTGCAGAGCCTCCTCCTCCCGTTAGTTGTTTAATTGTCCACCACCATTCACGACTGGATGTGGCAGGACTGCAGAGCTTTGATCTGATCCGTTGGTTGTGGAATTGCCTCCGGGGGCAGCTTTCTTGGGCTGATCCGACAGGGAAGGTTGATAACGAGGTCCTGGGAACAGGGATAAGAACGGCTATATCAGCCCTTGAATACAGGCGCTAATCGAATTAAACCTGTGAGACATGAGCCCATGCCACTCAGGGGAGGTGCCACTGAGGCACACGTAACCTCCCTGGGATTGAGAGCTCTTGGAACCTGGATGACCCTCCAGGAATTGGAGGGTGCAGCTGAAGGTGGCTCCATAGTGGTGGGGAAGGAGACCCAGATCTATTAAAAAGCGAACGGAGACCTGCGACTGCCCTCACCGAAGTGGAACTCACCTGCAGCAGAGGTGACCCTGAGCAGGGTCGAGTCCTTAGTGGGCGGTGTCCCCAAATGAGCTGGCACCAACAGGAGACCAATGTCCTGGGGCTGGGTTGGTGTCACCAGAGGGATGACTGATGCCTCCCAACAGTAGCTGATGGTGTTTGGGGACACCAGTCTCATTCTGGCACCAGTAGGCATGGACACCCTCACAGCTGGTGCCGGAGGTGGACTCTTCCTCTTTATCCTGGGAGGCCTTGGCACAGCGGCTTCACCTGATGGTGTGGACTGGGATGACAGGGACGTGGTAGTTGGACGTGAAGGTCCAGTTTGGGGATTGGGGGGGTGGAAATTTTAAAATTAACAATCCAAATAGATGTCAGAATAAGTCAAATGGAGCTGGTATGGATGACAGACCCGGTGACCTCAGTGTTCAAACGACAGCCCACAGACAATAGATAACCTCTGTGATCCCCTGCAATCTGGCCAACGAGTGTCTTCCTCTGCTTCAAATATTTATCCAGCTTTCCCTTAAGAGATGCAATGGTCTTTACCTCAACCACTCCGTGGCGAAGCATTCCATGCTCCAAACAACTTGAAAGAAATTTGACTAAACCTCTCCTCACTCTGATCATTTCAAATTGTGGGTCCCCTTCAATGACCTCTTAACCAGAGGAGATGGTATTTCCCTATTTTTTTTATTCGTTCACGGGATGTGGGCGTCGCTGGCGAGGCCGGCATTTATTGACCATCCCTAATTGCCCTTGAGAAGGTGGTGGTGAGCCGCCTTCTTGAACCGCTGCAGTCCGTGTGGTGAAGGTTCTCCCACAGTGCTGTTAGGAAGGGAGTTCCAGGATTTTGACCCAGCGATGATGAAGGAACGGCGATATATTTCCAAGTCGGGATGGTGTGAGACTTGGAGGGGAACGTGCAGGTGGTGTTGTTCCCATGTGCCTGCTGCTCTTGTCCTTCTAGGTGGTAGAGGTCGCGGGTTTGGGAGGTGCTGTCGAAGAAGCCTTGGCGAGTTGCTGCAGTGCATCCTGTGGATGGTACACACTGCAGCCACTGTGTGCCGGTGGTGAAGGGAGTGAATGTTTAGGGTGGTGGATGGGGTGCCAATCAAGCGGGCTGCTTTATCTTGGATGGTGTCGAGCTTCTTGAGTGTTGTTGGAGCTGTACTCATCCAAGCAAGTGGAGAGTATTCCATCACACTCCTGACTTGTGCCTGGTAGATGGTGGAAAGGCTTTGGGGAGTGAGGAGGTGAGTCACTCGCCGCAGAATACCCAGCCTCTGACCTGCTCTCGTCGCCACAGTATTTATATGGCTGGTCCAGTTAAGTTTCTGGTCAATGGTGACCCCCAGGATGTTGATGGTGGGGGATTTGGCGATGGTAATGCCGTTGAATGTCAAGGGGAGGTGGTTAGACTCTCTTTTGTTGGAGATAGTCATTGCCTGGCACTTGTCTGGCGCGAATGTTACTTGCCACTTATCAGCCCAAGCCTGGATGTTGTCCAGGTCTTGCTGTATATGGGCTCATACTGCTTCATTATTTGAGGGGTTGCGAATGGAACTGAACACTGTGCAATCATCAGCGAACATCCCCATTTCTGACCTGATGATGGAGGGAAGGTCATTGATGAAGCAGCTGAAGATGGTTGGGCCTAGGACACTGCCCTGAGGAACTCCTGCAGCAATGCCCAGGGCTGAGATGATTGGCCTCCAACAACCGCTACCATCTTCCTTTGTGCTAGGTATGACTCCAGCCACTGGAGAGTTTTCCCCGATTCCCATTGACTTCAATTTTACCAGGGCTCCTTGGTGCCACACTCGGTCAAATGCTGCCTTGATGTCAAGGGCGGTCAATCTCGTCTCACCTCTGGAATTCAGCTCTTTTGTCCATGTTTGGATCAAGGCTGTAATGAGGTCTGGAGCCGAGTGGTCCTGGCGGAATCCAAACTGAGCATCGGTGAGCAGGTTATTGGTGAGTAAGTGCCGCTTGATAGCACTGTCGACGACACCTTCCATCACTTTGCTGATGATTGAGAGTAGACTGACAGGGCGGTAATTGGCCGGATTGGATTTGTCCTGCTTTTTGTGGACAGGACATACCTGGGCAATTTTCCACATTGTCGGGTAGATGCCAGTGTTGTAGCTGTACTGGAACAGCTTGGCTTGAGGGGCAGCTAGTTCTGGAGCACAAGTCTTCAGCACTACAGCTGGGATGTTGTCGGGGCCCATAGCCTTTGCTGTATCCAGTGCACTCAGCCGTTTCTTGATATCACGTGGAGTGAATCGAATTGGCTGAAGACTGGCTTCTGTGATGGTGGGGATTTCAGGAGGAGGCCGAGATGGATCATCCACTTGGCACTTCTGGCTGAAGATGGTTGTAAACACTTCAGCCTTGTCTTTTGCACTCACGTGCTGGACTCCACCACCATTGAGGGTGGGGATGTTTGCAGAGCCTCCTCCTCCCGTTAGTTGTTTAATTGTCCACCACCATTCACGACTGGATGTGGCAGGACTGCAGAGCTTTGATCTGATCCGTTGTTTGTGAAATTGCTTCGCTCTGTCTATAGCATGTTGCTTCCGCTGTTTAGCATGCATGTAGTCCTGAGTTGTAGCTTCACCAGGTTGGCACCTCATTTTTAGGTACGCCTGGTGCTGCTCCTGGCATGCTCTCCTACACTCCTCATTGAACCAGGGTTAATCCCCTGGCTTGTTGGTAATGGTAGAGTGAGGAATATGCTGGGCCATGAGGTTATAGATTGTGCTGGAATACAATTCTGCTGCTGCTGATGGCCCACAGTGCCTCATGGATGCCCAGTTTTGAGCTGCTAGATCTGTTCTGAATCTATGCCATTTAGCACGGTGGTAGTGTCACACAACACATTGGATGGTGTCCTCAGTTAGAAGACAGGACTTCGTCTCCACGAGGACTGTGCGGTGGTCACTCCTACCAGTACTGTCATGGACAGAAGCATTTGCGACAGGTAGATTGGTGAGGACGAGGCCAAGTAAGCTTTTCCCTCGTGTTGGTTCGCTCACCACCTGTCGCAGGCCCAGTCTAGCAGCTATGTCCTTCAGAACTCGGCCAGCTCGGTCAGTAGTGGTGCTACCGAGCCACTCTTGGTGATGGACATTGAAGTCCCCCACCCAGAGTGCCCTTGCTACCCTCAGTGCTTCCTCCAAGTGGTGCTCAACATGGAGGAGGACTGATTCATCAGCTGAGGGAGGACGGTAGGTGGTAATCAGCAGGAGGTTTCCTTGCCCATGTTTGACCTGATGCCATGAGATTTCATGGGGTCCAGAGTCAATGTTGAGGACTCCCAGGGCCACTCCCTCCTGACTGTATATCACTGTACCGCCACCTCTGGTGGGTCTGTCCTGCCGGTGGGACAGGACATACCCAGGGATGGTGATGGAAGAGTCTGGGACGTTGGCTGAAAGGTATGATTCTGTGAGTATGGCTATGTCAGGCTATTGCTTGACTAGTCTGTGGGACAGCTCTCCCAATTTTGGCACAAGTCCCCAGATGTTAGTGAGGAGGACTTTGCAGGGTCAATTGGGCTTGGTTTGCCGTTGTCGTGTCCGGTGCCTAGTGGTCCGATGCCGGGTGGTCCGTCCGGTTGATCAAAACCCTTCATAATTTTAATAACCTCAATTAAATCTCCTCTTGGCTCCACTGCTCCAGTTGAAATACTCACAGCATTGATGGCTGGATGAGATTGAGGGATGGGCCTGTCAATGAGGCACAACCAATGGAGGAAGGGGCTAAGGTTCTCTCTGGGCACTTTCTTTGCTTGAATCAATGAACCAGCTCCTAACTTTTAATTTTGCGATTAGTTCCTTATCAGACATCTATTTGTATTGTTAATTCTTGTCGTCTTTGATTCTGCTGATTTTCTGGAATCTATTTTAATCACTTTATCCTGGAAGGTGCACAAAGTCGACTTGGCGGGTCGACCCTTAAATTTTGCTAAATGTCTGGGATGGGAGGGAAATGCACCAGAAGGGAGTGTGGGTTTAACACAATCTCCATCCATTGGCTGCATGTTTAGATGGGTCAGTGGGCAGTTGGTCGTTGGCTATCAATAAAATCAAATTAAAAGATGTGGAGTCAGCACTGAGAAACGGATAGGATGCAGAGGGGGATGGCGTGAGGAGAATTTCAGTTGCACTGCTCCCTCCTTTGCAGTGTCTCGACTGGCATTGACCCGATTTCGGTCGGGATGTGCTCTCTCTTCTATTAGATCCACTTGTTTTTGTGGTTATCCTCCCGACTTTAGTCTATGGGTAGTTTAATTTAAAAAAACCCATTTCCTCTTGCTCATCCTGATACCAATCGTGTACCTGTGGCAGAGGAAGGAATTACACACAAAAATACTGGATAGCAACAAGAACAATGACAATCATTTTATAACTCCCCTCATATAGTAAACCATTTAACCTGTAAATACTTAATGCAGATTCTGGGTACAAAACTTGACTTGTTTCTTTTCGTGTAACGTTACTGGCCACAGATTCTGATGCCACCTGAATATTAAAAGCTGAAGATTCCACCTGTTCTGGAGTTGGACAATTGATGCCGCCTTCAGAATCCGAGAGAAGGTCCAGACTGGCTGAAATGCCATCCGGTGAACCAGGATCACTGGCACAAGAGGCACTGTCTGACACTATTGGAGTGCTTTAGATGGCAGTACCTGAGCCCGTTGACCTGGGAGGTCCTTAGTAAGGACTGGGAACAGTAGCACTTGTCTCAAGGTGTGGAATATGCTCGATTTGCCTGCAAGAGCAAATTGTCACTCTAGCCTGCTGACTAATCCAGCCAATTGCTGCTCAATTACAGCACAGACGGGGACCATTAGGATTGTGCACTTTTGCCCAGTGCCAGCTCTTCAACTGATGCCACCTAATCCTTGCCTTTCCCTGTATCCTTTTACATTTTTCCTTTTCAAATTTCCAATTCCTATTTAAATGATCTTACAGTCTGTGTCTGAATAGCCACTTGTTCCCGTAATCCTGTGTGAAGAATTTCTTCAAGCTGAGCTGTCCCACAGATTATTCCAGGGTCCAGAACAACCAAGGTGTACTGATGAGGAAAACCTGCACATTTAATACGAACTGGTTTCAGTTTCCAGGACTTGAGCCTTTATATCTGTATGGTCACTGCAGTGGATTTTACTGTTTGTCACTCTGACTTCCACAGGGAATGATGCAAGCTGGAACTACAGGTATAAACAAACTTTCTATCGCAACAACCTTCCGACTGTCAGCTGGCGAGTGATATTTCCATTGTTCACGCTCCCTTCACAAAGCAAAGCTGTTCAGATCTTCTACCCGACCGCTTTTACTCCTAGATCAATCAGCCAGTTAGTCACAGTCAGTACAGCTCCCTTTCCTTCACTTAAACTGGTCATGCAGCCTCCTGCCTCAAATTTACCCAGTTTACAAACCTATTGTGATGTCTGATCTCACTGTGATGCGCAGTGTGAGGGTCAGACTTGCCTTGTGATGTCATAGTTTAACCCGTCCAGTTAAAGGGGCCTCACCTTAAAGAAACAGTGTTTGGCAAACTCTTGGGCTTCGTTTAGATTACAATGACTTGATGTGCTAGAATGCAATAACAGGTTTCCACGTGGTTATGACCCAGAGAACAGGGTGTGCGGGCAATGGGCAGTGATGGGATTGTTTGCATCAGTGATCTCTTGGTGGAGGATGATTCCAGTGCTCCAATGTCCGGCTGAAACTGCAATTATGTTTCTTGGGTTTGGAGCACTGTCAAGCTAGGTGCTCCAGGTCATCGGTGGTACCGGATACCATTGATCAGGACTGACCGATCCTGGGTTGGTGCCAGTGAGGTGGGGGAGCAGGCCGGTGCTGGTGGGGGCCTTATAAGGAGCTGAATCCAATTCCTGCTGGGCTATACATGTTGTTGGAGCTGAGGCTTTTCAACAACGTCCTTGCCTGAGAGAAAGACCAGGCAAGATGAACCAGTTCCGTTAAGCTCTATTATGTACCTGCAGGTAGCAGAGAGCAAACGTCTGCCTGGGACTTGAGTGAGTTCCAGTCAACGCTTAGAACTTTTGCCCACCCTCCAGAACTACCTCTGAGCAATGCCATGGGAGATCTACCAATGATGTTTAGCAGTTGTGTATATATTTGCAGGACAGGGAGTGAACATGAAACTCAAGGACTGGAAGCAGCTGGTCAATGAGGGACAGCAGGGAGGGACCTGAGAGTGGAGATGAGTAACCAGGTTCCAGGCCTCAGACTATGAGCAATGCCATGGAAGATCTTCTAGTGACAAATTCAACTATTCCACCCTACTGTGCTTCAATATTACTGGGTCTGTTAAACTGTTCATATTGCTGTATGACTTTCACACATATCGATACAAAATAACCAAGTTGAAACAAACCTTTCAGTGTCCCCAACCGTCCGTCTAATCTACTGCTTGATGATGTTTTCATTGTTTGTTTGTGTTCTTCACAAAGTAAACCTGTTCAGATCTTCTACCCAGCCACATTCACACCTAGATTGACCAGCCAGTTAGTCACGGTCAGTGCAGCTCCCTTTCCTTCACTTAAACTGATTGTGCAGTCTCCTGCCTCAAATTTACCCAGTTTGCAAACCTATTGTGATGTCTGGACCCACTGTGATGTGTTGTGTGAGGGTGAGGCTTGCCCTGTGATGTCACGGTTTAACCTTCCAGTTAAAGGGGCCTCACCTTAATGAAACAGTGTTTGGCAAATCTTAAAATTAGAGATAGGCCATTCAGGAGCGAAGAACTTTCCCACGTTTAAGGATAGTAGAAATCTAGAACTCTCTTTCCCCCAAAAGACTGTGGATGCTGGGTGACAGTTGAAGCTTTCAAGACTGAAATAGATTTTTGTTGGTTAGCGGTATCAAGGAATATGAAGCAAAGGCGGGTAAATGGAGTTGAGATGCAGATCAGCCATGATCTAATTGAGTGGCGGAACAGGCTCGAGGGGCTGGATGGCCTACTCCCGCTCCTGTGTAATGCATTATTGAAACCCCTGTTGATGACTGTCCTGTCAAAGGAGGAAGTGACATTATAGCCCAAGGTGCAAATGGCTACAGTCTGAGTATTCAGGAGAGAGGTAAAAACTGGCATTGTGGCCTCTGCGATGAGGGGCTGCACTGCAAATGTCTCTTGAGCTGACACTTACAACAAGGCTGATTGCAGCCTTTCAGTGCCGTGCTCGAAGACCCCACAGATGCGGGCATGTGGATTGTTCCACACTGCCATCATGTGTTTGAAATCTCCTGGGCAAATCGACCAATGACCCTAACAATCTCTCGTGTTCTGTTTCTTTTAAAGGCTGAGCCCTGGAGATCAGAATCTCTTTTCCTCCACTCTCCACCCAGATGCTTCCTGCTCCTCATTGAGCGCCTCCATTTGCTCCTGCTCACTTCTGCTCTACTAATTCTCACCCCTCCCCGCACCATGCAGCCCTCAAACTGACCGCCTAAATCCACCCCCTGTGCTGGATCTGTGCAGGTGCTGGTGAGAGTGAGATTGAAAAAATTAGATCTTGAGATTAATGGAAAGTTTTTTCAATGGATTGACATCAGATGCAGAGGTTTGTCATTAATGATACTGGGTCTGATTGGGTCCCAGTTATGAGTGGAATTCCTCAGGATCCATTACTGCTCATCATTTTTGTTATTGATCCAGAAGAGGACTAAACATAATAATCTAAAATTCACTGTTGATGGGTCAATTGGTTGCTGGCAGATTTAGATTAGTTGGTGAAATTCGCCAAGGCTTCTTTGACAGCACCTCCAAAACCCGCGACCTCTACCACCTAGAAGGTCAAGAGCAGCAGGCACACGGGAACAACACCACCTGCGCGTTCCCCTCCAAGTCACAAACCATCCTGACTTGGAAATATATCACCGTTCCTTCATCGTCGCTGGGACAAAATCCTAGAACTCCCTTCCTAACAGCACTGTGGGAGAACCTTCACCACACGGACTGCAACAGTTCAAGAAGGCAGCTCACCACCACCTTCTGAAGGGCAATTGGGGATGGGCAATAAATGCTGGCCTTGCCAGCGACGCCCACATCCCATGAATGAATTTTTAAAAAATGGACTTGTGTGGGGCCGATGTTACTTGACAAAGAATTTACAGTGCAAAAACAGGCCATTTGGCCCTATAGATCTATGCCGGTGTTTCTGCTCCATATGAGCCTCCTCCCACCTTACTTCATCTCACCACCGTATCAGCATAATCTTCTATTCCTTTCTCCCGCATGGACTTATTGAGCTTCCCCTAAAATGCATCTTTGCTATTCGCCTCAACTACTCCATGTGGTAGCAAGTTCCACATTCTCCACTCTGAGTAAAGAAGTTTTTCCTGAATTCCTTAATGGATTTATTAGTGACTATCTTTATATTTATGGCCCCTAGTTTTGGATTTCCCCCACAAGTGAAACATCTTCACTACATCCACCCTATCAAACCCTTTCATAATTTTAAATTACTTAATGTGGACAGGTGCAGTGTCATGTACATGGGGCTAGGAAACTCCAGGAATGTCTATACGATGCAAAGGTGTCTGCTAAATGAAACAGATCAGGAAAGAGGCTTGGGGGCAGTAGATGATCAATGTTAAGATGCACAAGGAATGTGAGGTTGCAATAGGGAAAGGAAACCATGTTGTGGTTGTATTGGTAGGACCACTGAGGACAAATGAAGAATACCCTACTTCGGCTTTGGTACATCTGCACTTGGAGTATTGTGACCAGTTTTGGACCCTGCACTTGATGAAGGATATTGAGGTAATGGAGAGGATGCAGAAGGGGTAACAGGATGATATAAAATCTTTGTGCCCTTAATTATCAGGATAGACTGTGAGAGTTGGGTATCACCCATTCACCCATCACCCCTGTGCTTGCTGACCTACATTGGCTCCAGGTCCGGCAAAGCCTCGATTGTAAAATTCTCGTTGTTGTTTTCAAATCCGTCCATGGCCTTGCCAATCCCTATCTCTGTCACCTCCTCCGGCCCTACAACCCTCGAGCTCCTCCAATTCTGCCCTCTTGTGTGTCCCTGATTTTCATTGCTCTACCATTGGCAGCCAAGATCCTTAACTCTGGAATTCCCTCCCTAAACTGCTCCGCCTCTCTACCTCTCTATCCTTTTCAGACGATCCTTAAAATCTACCTCTTTGACCAAGCTTTTGGTCACCTGTCCTAATAGACCAGATTTTGCTGTAGGAGTGAACCTGACAGCATCTGCCATTAGTTAAAACCTGATGGAATGAGACTCCATACTTGAAATAGTTAATTTTCAGTGCCAGAGAGGTTGTTGGGCAGTAATTAACTGTTCCCATGTTGTTAAAAAGGTACTTAGACTGGAATGGACAAGACTTAACTTTCTGTGGCGAGTTTAGTTCGTATCTACTGCGTAAATACAGCAACTTCATGCCATTCAAAGCATTTCAACTGTGAGGCAGAGAGCGAGATGCTGTTTTCGAGAAGCTAAAGGCAGAGCGGCGCAACTGGGAGAGCAACTTTTGAATTTTTGAGTTTAACCGCGCAGCTGCCCCTCGCCTGAAGTTGCTGTACCATTTGCGCATAAATAACGGCAAGTGCCATTCGCCTCACTGTTATTTTGACAGGAAAATCTGGCCCATTAACTCTATCTTGTGAAACTCATCTGGTCATTTCTGCACAAAGTTATAAAGATTTTGAATAACAAGCCATTTAGGAAATCTACACACAGCTTATGCAAAATAGTTCCATGTAAAGTAGTCCAGTTTTCCTTCCTACAGTATCACACCACAGCCTCAAGCAAGTAACTTGCAGTGACATTTGAAAAAAGGAATGCTGGCAATTCACTGCAAGCTGGTCAGTATCTGAAAGGGAAACATTGATTCATGTTCTGGGTTGTGATGAAGGGTCACCTAACTTTTCCTTTCAGAAGCTTCTCACTCTGCTGTGTATTTTCAGAATTTTCTGTGTTTATTTCAGAATTTCTTTGTCTCTTAGTAACAGTTTATGAAGCTGTAAGCCAGAGTGTGTTAAACTGAGGAGGCTTCAAACGAAAGTGCCAGAAAGTGCAACTAAATGTCTCTCAAATATTTAATTATTGCTCAACTTCATTTTCTTTCAAAATATAGATGGGCCAATAGTTTACTTACATTAGCTGCTGCCTTCTGTTTTGAGGTCGGTGATTGTGCAAGTTGAAACTGAAAAGCAACCAATGTTGGAAAAGTTTTATTTTTTAAAAAAGGATATCGTACATGAGAGAGTAATGTGGGAATAATTTACCTCCTGATGGCCAGTTGCATATTTGCAATTCGGCTGTTTCTGGTATCCGTGGATCTTGTAACAGACATCTAAAAGAATGGCCAGGGATGGCCCTTTCAAAACTAACGGAAGGGCTCAGACGACATTGGCAATGAGGCTCTAATGGCATGAAAATGGGCCTGGTATTCTGGGAGATGGGATCAAATGGATTCAACATGTCTTGTGAAGCTAACGCCTCACGGAGCAATACCTGATTATTGAAACCGCCAAGCAATAAAAATGGAGTATTAGAACTTAATTTCAGTATTACATTTTTTTATAGTAATGAATGGCTTGTGAAAGAATTCAGAAATAGGAGAAATTGTAGTGTGCGGTGCCTTAAGCAATTGCCAATATCTATATTTTAGATTATTGCAGAAGGATTCAATTTAGAGGAATTACTGTTTACTGAAACTAAAGAAACATTTGAGTTACATGCTGAAAAAGACACCGTTAGAATAAGACTATGCAGGGAAATGGTTTATTTATGTGTGAGAGACCAATGATGTGAGCAAATCTTGCTGCCAAAGGTTCAATTCAGTATTGTACTGAATCTGATGGATTTATAAGTACATTTCTGGAATTAATAAATTGCAGAGTATTGGATCAGACAGGAAACAATATAAGGGTTTGGTGCCTTCAGTCCATCATTTGGAGACTTGAAAACACATGAGCTACATTGGGGAAAGAAAAGAGAGAGAGATTACATAGCACCTTTCATGTCCTGAGGATGTCCCAAAGTGCATCTCTGCTAATGAAGAGTAGTCACTGTTGTTATGTAGGCAAATGCAGCTGATGATTTGTGCACAGCAAGATGCCACAACAAATGAGATAAATGGCCAGTTAATCTGTTTTTGGCTGCGTTGATTGAGGGGCAATTGTTATCCAGGGCACCAGGAGATCTCCGTGCTTCTCATTGAAAATGTGCAATGGGATCTTTTATGTCCAGCTGTACAGACAGACAAGAACTCAATTTAACAACTCATCCAAAAGACAGCACCTCTGACAATTCAGTATTGCACGGAAGTGTCAGTCTAAATTTTGTGCTCAAGACCTGGAACGGAGCTTGAATATGGAATCGCCATGGTAATAATTAGCAACCTGAAAATGGTTTGAAGGATGAGGGCAGTAAATATCACCATCTACCATAACAGCAAATTGGTTTTTTTCATCACTAATCAGGCTACCCAATAGGTGGGTGTTTGTTCCATTGGTGAAACTTTGATTATAGGTGAGCATTGTGGAAAGACACAGAGAGCCTTTTCCATAACTCTCATATCCCATAACTTGGAATGAATTTTCTGGATACAAATAATTTATTCATTCAAGAGGCAGTTGGATGCTGTGATTAGGGGAGGGAGGAGAGACAAAACTTTTCTTTTCAGACAGATGAGTTAAGTTGGGATGAATTGCCCACTTCATCTGAATTAACCTTGTGAGCTGAAAGATGTTTCATGATGGCGAGGGCCCACATATGGGAAGGGAACTGAGCATGGTTTTCATTCTTCAAAACTGGTAATATTAACATAACTGAACATATTGTTTTAAATAGAATTAAGAACATGTAAACAGGGCAGCCGGGCCGGTTAATATCTATCCGAGGGTCCTCGAGGAGATGGGACACCTGCTGTGCAAGCCCGTTGGCCGTATTTTTAATAGCTCACTCCACTCTGGGACGGTTCCCGTAGACTGGAAGGAGGCGAATGTCGTCCCCATCTTTTAAAAAAAAAGGAGACAAGATTGACCTGGGTAACTATGGGCCCATTAGTTTGACATCAGTAGTAGGAAAGATGCTTGAGGGAATCGTTAGGGATGGAATACATGATTATTTGGATAGAGAGGGACATATTAGGGGCACCCAACATGGCTTCAAAAAAAGGTCAGATCTTACAAATTTGATATTTTTTGAAGAAGTCAGCAAAATAGTGGATGAGGGATGCTCAGTAGACAAGTAGTCTACTTCGACTTCCAAAAAACTTTTGACAAGGTACAGCACAAGAGGCTTCTCTACAAGATTGAAGCCTCTGGTATTAATGCTAACATATTGAGCTGGATTGAGAACTGGCTGGAAGACTATAGGCAGAAAGTAGTCATTGATGGATTTGGATCTGTTTGGAGACCAGTCACCAGTGGTGTCCCGCAGGGATCAGTGTTGGGACCGTTGCTCTTCACTATTTTTATCAGTGATCTAGATGTAGGTATTGGGGGCACAATCTGCAAATTTGCAGATGATACCAATATTAATTGTATGATATATATCAATGAGTGTTAATTGTATTTGGATGGTGGGTATCAATTGGGGACTCTTGTATACTTTTTATAGGAGAGCTTATCCAGGGTGTGGTGTGTGTGAGTAAGGGGAATCTCTGCGAATAAAGGCTTGGAAGCAACTGAAGACCAGGCTGTTGTATTCTATGCTTCACCACATGGCTACCCAATTTTAATAACTAAGATCAGTGCGAGTGTCAGGACCAAAGATGGTGCTCGATTGCTTCAGGTCGATCTTGATGTGTTGGGGGATTGAGCTCGTGACTGGCAAATGATGTTTAATTTGGAAAAGTATTGTGTTATGCATGTGGGCAGGGTGAATGCTCAATGTACATACACCCTTCAGGGAAAAGCGTTAAAGGAGGTTAAGAAAGAAATTGATCTGGGTGTTCTAGTAGATCTCTAAAGGTTCTTGAGCAATGCCGTGAAGCGATAGCTGGAGTGAATAAGTTGTTGGGGTGCATTTATAGGATAATTGACTAAGACAAAGTGTACAATTTTGTCCTTGTGCAAGACCTTGGTCAGGCCTCGGTTGGAATACTGTGTCCACTTTTGGTCGTCTCACATGGCGGGTGGAAAGGGCGCAGAGGAGGGTCAGTAGATTAATTCCCAGTTTAAAGCATCTTAATTATGAAGATAGGCTAAAAGAGCTGGGACTCTACACTGAGAGAAGAATAGATTTGGGAGTGATCTGATCGAGGTTTATACGATGATGAAGGGAATAGATTGTGTTTGAGTTGATAGTTTGCTCCAATTAAATAGGTTAGGGAGGACCACGGTCACAATTTTATCAGGCCATATCTAGGTTAGTTGTTCGGAGGTGGTTCTTTTTCCAGAGAATAATGGACCTCTGGAACAGGCTATCGGCTCATGCAGTTGACGCCAGTTCGCTGATTTCCTTCAAGTGAGAGCTGGACCTGTTTTTGGCTGGGGTGGAATTCACTTCTTAGAAAATGTAGCCAAAGAATTATCAGGGAAGGCGATCTCCTGGACTTTGATTACTTAGGCTGGGGGTAGGGGGGTCAGAAGGATCGGAGAGGAATTTCCCAGATATTTTCCCCCCAATTGGCCTGGGTTTTTATCTGGTTTGCCTCTCCCAGGAGATCCCATGATTTCGGGTGGGGTAGAAAGTGTCACTTTGTGTATCTCAATTGTGTGGGGCAGGCTGGATGGACCAGAGGGTCTTCTCCTGTGTATCATTGTTCGTACGTAAGAAACTAAAACAGGCAGAAAATTCTCTCCAACACAGTGACATTTAGTGTAATTTTAACTGATTAATTCAAAGAACATGGGACATAAAAGTTAAAATGTCTTTGTCATAATAGTCATAATTGTCTGTAAGTGCTGCTGATTGAATTATCCTGTAGGAGGATTTCAATGATGATTTAAAATTTTGTTGACTCTCTCCCCTCCTTCAAAAGCCTCTTCAAAACCTACCTTTTTTATTTTGGCTGCCTCTAACTCTTCCATCACTGCTCAGTGCCGTTTACACTTCTGTGAAGCACTTCAGGATATTATTATGTTAAATGTTATCCAAATGTGAGTTGTGAATAGACAAAGATGGGGAAATATAAACAGCCACTTAAATTTCTATAGCACCTTTTAATGTGATAAAACATCCCAAGGTGCTTCACAGAAGTATAACCAGACAAAAAAAATTGACACTGAGCAAAAGAAGGAGACATTAGTACAGGTGACCAAAAACTTGGTCAAAGAGCGAGGTTTTAAGGAGTGTCTTAAAGGAGAATAGAGAGGCAGAGAGGTTTAGGGAGCGATTTCTCGAGTTCAGGGCCCAGGTGGTTGAAGGCACAGCTGCCTATGGTTGGGCAAAGGAAGTCAGGGATGCACAAGAGGCCAGAATTGGAGGAACGCAAAGTTCTCTGAGAGTTGTCGGGCTGGAGGAGGTTACGGAGATGGGGAGGGGCAAGGCCATGGAGGGATTTGAACACTAGGATGAGAATTTTTAAATCGAGGTCTTCAGGGACCGAGAGTCAGCGAGCACAGGGGTGATGGGTGAATGGGACTTGGTGCTGGTTAGGATTCGGGCAGCAGAGTTTTGGATAACTTCTTAGCAATAGAAAAAAAAATGAACAAGCCGTGAATTGGAACAGGAAAGGAATGTTAATCATAAATAAGGATTATTAAAATTGTGTTTTACCGATTTCCACAGATAAATTCCTGGATTTTTTTTATGGTGGTAAATGGGTGAAAAATGACTTCCTCCAGAATTTGAGGGAGAAATAACGCTATAATTTTCCATTATTTTCCCACCAAAAGTCAAGTCTGGAGAAGTGTGGGCATCACATCCATGACATCAGCACATATGTTGAGTGCTGTTCATGCCATGCTGATGTCATGGATGCACTGTGTGCGCACTTTGGATTGGATTTCCAATAGGAAAAGAAACAAATACTTTGGATATTTTAAGGGGCCTTGGACCATCTTTAGGTACCACTCATCCTCAATGATATTCTTTATACTGCAACAAACATCAGTCTTTTGTTCCGAGTTGCGTATGGTGCAAGGGCAGCAGTGCGCTGACACGGTTATACCATACTGATGATCCCCAGTAGAAAGACTAGGAATCATCAGCCAAAGGCTGACTTGGGTCACTGTATCCCTGTGCACAATCTCCCAACAATTTTTATTCGCCCACCATTATGGCTGGAGCCGTAACAAGATAAATATCTCCATTTTAAAAAAAATTATTTGGTGGTTAAGTGAGAGTCTGATGACACTTTATAAAGGTGGTCTCCATGAACTATAAATTAATTATGGGTTTTCATTTAACTTGACTGTACCTTTCTTAAAAAAAAAAGTCTTTTGCTTGTTTTCTTAAATTTTGTCTTCCAAATAAAAACAGATTTACTGATTTATCTTGGAATTCATCTGGGTTGTTGGGGTCCAATTGTTTGAGTTTTCTCCCTTTTTCCACTGAAACTAAAAGTGGAGACAAATGGGTTTTAAAATCGGCAATAAAAATGGACTTTAGTGATCCTCAATTGAAAGAAAGGGGGGGGGAATGGTAATCAATTGTAAGCGTGTAAGAATTTGAAGTGCATAGAAATACATCGAAGTTATAACACAGAAAAAGGCCATTTGACTCAAACGACCTGTTTAGGCATTTACCCTCCACGCAAGCATTGTTTTTATTTATATGGGAAACTAAAGATCTCGAATGAATAACTGGTTTAGTTGAAACTATAAGCAGTTACCACAACCTTTTTAATTCTAAATTTCAGAAATCACCTGCATTTTCCCATTCTTTTTACTCTTGAAATATTCTAAATATGATTTGAAGCAGGAAAGTTTATAGTCTTCAGCACAAATTCATGTTCCAAATTTTTAAACAGGCTGATCTAAAACACATCTTGCACTGTACATTACTGAACCTTTTGTGACTACATGCCCAAACATTTTTTTTGCATAATTACACAACTGCACTTACTCTTTGTATTTCGATAATTTAAATGATTTCAGTAAATTCACAGTTTCTCTATTGTTAAATCAACTCGCTTTAATTCTGGGTGGTGGAGATATTGGAATAAAATCACACAGCTGAAATATACCTTTTAGCCTATTAGCAGGGGTGGCAGAGCAGAACACAGCACCTGCTACTGCACCTTACAGCAGGCGATTACAACACACGCACACAATCTTGTAAAATTCAGTATATAGTTTCTCTGAATATTTTTTTTTGAAATGTCTATCAGATTGTATAAAACCACTGAATATAAACAAAATGTGGTTTTGGTGATTATCTTCAAATTAATCTATGGGGTGAAGAAGCAAGCAGGCTTTACAGCACAGTGGCTTTTCCATGTAGAGGGAACATGATTACAAAAAATAATTCTGCCTAGGGTGGAGTTTTTAAAATTGAGTCACCTAAGTGAAGGGCCAAAATCCATGTTGTGAACTCATGTTTCTACAGTACAAACCGAAGCAGCAGATTCAGAATAGTGAATTTACATCAATCCATCAACTAGGTTTTTACAATTTTTAAAAAAAATGTCAAAATAAATAGGGTGAAATAACAAAACACACAAACTGCAGCTAATTAAAACCCTCAAAAAATAAATAAAGGTATCTTGGTCCATTTAATAAAGTAGAAAATGCAAACAATTACACATGAGCAGAAAGAAACATTTCGTTTTTAAAAAAAGGGCCAGTTAAGTTCCATGGCTAAGGTAGAGAAGATGAGAGAAATCAACAAGTCGTTGTTGAGTAAAGTCAAGCCTGGGTTCAAAAGCCAGTGGACTTTAGTATGGAAGTAAGGGGTTTCTCAGTTTTGAGGTCCTGAGAAAGAATGGAAAGGGGGAACAGCAGGAGGATGGCATGTTTGGATTTTAGGAGGAACAAAAAAGTTCAGAGCGGTCATAATCATATTAATATTTATTAACGTGCAGAGGGGTGAGGAAGGCCATGACACAGAAGTTGGAGGCCAGAGATGAGACAAGGATCTCCTATTGGATAACAGGCATGCATGAGTTATGTGGACTGTACCACAGGTGGTTCATTTTTTTTTCCTGGTTGATCAATTGCCTGTCATCTGATCATAACACGTTTACATTTGTGTGTGTGTTTTTAATAATGTTTTTAACCATCTTTTCCCACATGTTTCCAGCACACTTATTTTGGCAGCTGTCCAAATGTTGTACATTGCTACCCTGTTGTGATGCTGTTGGAAGCTGTGCTACAGGGTTGATCTCGCAATTGCATTTTTATGTCGTGTCTGGATGTTTACCTATTGGAGCTGTCTGACCTGTGTAAGTATTACTGTAGTGTTTATGGAGGAGTTCTTCAAATTCATACAAGGGTGATCCTAGATCTACAAAAACTCATTACATCAAGCAGAAGCTGTGGATTTGTAATTATTTCTCAGTGTTTGTTGGTACATGCCAGTGGAACTCGAAAATGAACAACTAGGATTAATAATTTCTGATTATCTGAAGTACATAATTAAAAAATATTTATATACATCAATATTACTTTTTTGAAGCTGCACTCCAGGGATTTGTATGGACATGCTGATATCTGTTTGGCATTGCAATCGTTGCCATACAGTCTATGCATCTCCAATCTTTCTCCTTTGCCCATGCAACTAACCAAATACTCGGTCTCTGCAAAGCCTTTTGAATTATATTTCTCTCCTTTGTACATCTTGCTTTCCTAAATAAAAATAGCTTTATTTGCAAACCTGAACAATCTGCATGTATGATAGCAGAGGTTCCTTGGATTGAGGTTTGTTGGACCTGAATGTCACTACTGTACAGTTGAGACTATTCTGCTTTTGTGATCACTCTGTGCTGCCTATTAAGCCAGTTCTTGAATCTATTTTTCAACTTTTCCCTGATTCCAGGAGTTATTTTCTGAGAGATGTTGTCAAATGCTTTCTCAAAACTGAGATACACGTCAATCCATATTTCATTTTACCGCTGACTTGACTGCATCTGAGTTCCAATTTCTTGAGCTGTGCATGATTTATTTAACATGCACCAATGTTGGCTTTCATTATCTTCTCATTGGAAACTGCAAAAATCTTTTCCTTTCTGATAAACTCTAGTTTTTTCCCACGATTGATGCAAACCAAATCAATCTGTAATTCTTAGGGTCATGTGTCTGACTATTTTGAAATTTGGGAATTCCTTATTCCTTGCCCGCTCTGACCTATATGTGACTAAAGTCCCACTACAATGACTCTTAACTGCCCTCTTAAGTGGCCTAGCAAGCCACTCCGTTGTGTCAAACTTAGGGCAATAGGGATGGGCAATAAATGCCAGCCATGTCAGCAACACCCACATCCCAAGAATGAATATATATATTTTTAAAAATTGCATTAGTGATTTCCAATCTTCCTATGTCCAAAAAATTATGGAAGACAACTCAGTGTTTCCCTCCTTTCAGTATTCTCAGCTATAGTCTACATAGGGGGCTCAGGGCTGACTGAGTGCGATTGTTAAATTTGCTCAGATTTATTTCTGAAATCCAGAAATTATAGAATGTTCAGGAATATGATAGTTATTAAAGTTAACAGATTATGTTGCTAATATGAATGTAATGAAAGCCAAAGAATGTAATTTTTTTCTATATGGTCATTGAGAGAAATATTTGTTAGTTTAATCATGATCCTGTGTTCTATTTGGCCCCACACAACTCTAATACTTTGATGCTTGTGATGTTATCAGGGAAATAGATTATTCTCATTAACGGACAGACGCAGATCAGGACAGTTCCTATCATAGCCTTAGCTTTACTGTTACTAAAGTCGTTTATGTTCAATTATTCAGTAAATACTTGCCATAACTTTCCTCATTACCAAAGCCCATGGAATGTATAGGTATTTTTGCACATATTTTTGCACTACTTTAGTAATTTATACCAATGAATCATAGTTATAATTTGATGTTAGCAATTACTCATGTTTGTGTTTTGACAAAAGTACTTTTGAACAATTAGCTACTAATATCTCCATATCTTTTCACTTAATTGTCTCATTGTTATTTCTCTCTCTTATTGAACCAACTTGTCCTTTACATAGCATAGGATTATATCATAATGCCAAAACAGAGATGGCTACTTATGGTTTCATGTTGAGGCCTACATTAAGGACCCAAACATCTAAAAGATTATCTTCTTTGGAAGATTAGTCCAGGCAACTGTGTTCAGTCAAGGCAGGAAGATTGCTCCATCTAAATGCCTTACAAATGGAGTCTCAAGTGACCCTTTTAATATTGGCAATAACTCAAATGGAATGAGCTTTTACTTTATCTGGTGATGTTTGACCCAACAATTCATAACATAGGCATAATTTCCACAGCCAATCTAGTGATAGATTATCTGCATTTACTTATTTTAATGTCTGCACTCCATTTCTGTTAGCTGACAATTGCGGGGGAATAAAAATATTTCAGAAGAGTTCAGTGAAATATTGGTAGGAGCTGTCTATGAAGAACTCCTTGAAATCTTTTAGTTGGAATTGTAGGTCTTCCAAAATGTGAACTGTTTGAAACCATTACTGCTATTAATTTTATTGTAGTTAGTAGACTACAGAAACAATAGCATGTACCAGACACAAACTCATTTGGATTGATACATTTCCCTACAAGAAACAATTTTTGCTCAAACTACCCAATGTATCATGTGGCATGACACTGAGCTCTACAGTGCAGAAGGGTTCCTGGCTAGATCCATGGTCTGTGATGAATTAGTTGATCTCAGCTGCAGTAGTAGGTGAGGGCATTCCAACTCACGTTAGTATTTCTGGGCTGGTGAGAGATAAAAGTTGCCCAGAGTTTCTGCTCATGATCATTTATCAGTAACCTCTGCTAGAAGTGCATGTGTATGAACTGTTGGTGAAGATAACTCCAGGCCGAGCTCTGATGGTCCCCATGGTTGAAAAAACACTGACTCTTACTTCCAGAGTCCCATTCAAAGTTGCTACTGGAGGACCCATGGAATTATAGCTGAGCAAGAGCCATGAGATGTTAATCAAGGGAGAAAGCTCAATTCAAAATAATTTCACTTCAATTAATGGGAATAATTCTATTTATTTCATACAAAGATTTGCCCAGATAGTCAGTTAGGTAAAATTGACTAACAACAGCAACAAAGGAAGCTGGATAAACACATGAGGGTGAAAGAGATAGAAGGTTTTGTTGATAGGGAGGGAGGAGGCTCATGTGGAGCATAAACACTAGCATGGGCCTGTTGGGCCAAATGGCCTGTTTCTGTGCTGTACATTTTTTGTAATTCTTTGTAATATTTTGAAATCAAATTTCTTTCCACATGGAAAATAATGAATCATCTGCTTATCAAATTCAAACAAGGCGTCTGGATAATTCCTATGCAAGTCTCTCTTTAATAAATAAATCATAACACTTCCAGTGTTAAATTTAATTATGTTGTGCCATATGCATTATTTATATTGCAAAATATAATCTGCATTTAAGGAAAATGACAGGTGAAAGAAAAAAAGACCTCATATTAACGTGTTAATATAATGTACAGGTCAGGCCTGTTTGGTCATTGGAATTCAGTTGTCTTTGGTTAGGCATGCAACTCCCAAAATTGACTTCAAAATGCAAACTGGTTGCTTATCAGAGTTGGCCAGGGTGCTGCCATTAATAGTTAACAAGAACCTTGATAACAGAATTAAGGGAAAAAGAAAATCTGAGTGGCAGCATATTTAATATGTCTCACCTTTGTGATAATTTCAGTATAAAACATCAGTATTTTCTAAAATCCAAATTAAAAATGTGTTGGATATATTATGTACAACATAGAATTTGTTTTGTGAGTGAGGAGGATCAAATAATATCTGTTACCTTGAGCATTTTACTAATATATTTGTAATAAGGAGCCTTCTAAATCTAAGTGGTTGTTTTAATATTCAGCTGCTTCCCAGATTACAAGGACCTGATCTTCAAAATTCTTTGTCGGAGTGAAGAATATATTAGTGGTTTCACCCTGGTATTTGCACTGCATGCTGCACAACCAGTATCCTAGACTTAAATTGCATTGTGACAAATCACAGAGATCAGTGACAAACTTGGCTTATATTCCGTTGAGTATAGAAGATTGAATGGTGATCTGATCGAGGTGTTTACAATGTTAAAAGGATATGATAGGGTAGATACAGAGAAATTATTTCCTCTGGTGGGGGAATCAAGAACAAGGGGACATAATTTTAAAATGAGAGCTAGGCTGTCCAGGTTGGAAATCAGGAAGTACTTTATCACAACAAGGGTAGTAGAAATCTGGAACTCATTCCTTCTCCTCCCCCCCCCCCCCCCCAAAAAAAAGGATGTAGATGCAAGGACAGTTGGAGCTTCAAAGACTGAGACAGATAGATTTTAGTTAGGTTAAAAACAAAAAAAAATGCTGGAGAAGCTCAGCAAGTGAAGCAGCATCTGTGGGGAAAGAAACAGAGTTAATGTTTCAGATTGAAGACCTTTCGTCAGAACTGGAAGATGTTAAAGAGTTAATGTTTTTAAGCAAGTACAGAGCCAGGGAAAGGGGGGGGAGGAAAGAACAAAAGTGAAGGCACCCTCCTTGCCTTGCACAGTCATCCCTTTTGACATTTAATCTCTCTTGTCCTCTACCCTATCAGAGACCTTCCCTTTTTGTTCTTTCCTCCCCCCTCCCCCCTTTTCCTAGCTCTGTACTTGCTTAAAAACATTAACTCTTTAACATCTTCCAGCTCTGACGAAAGGCCTTCGACCTGATACATTAACTCTGTTTCTTTCTCCACAGATGCTGCCTGACTTGCTGAGCTTCTCCAGCATTTTCTGTTTTTATTTCAGATTTCCAGCAGTATTTTGTTTTAGTTTAGTTCGGTAAGGGTATGGAGGGTTATGGAACAAAGGTCGGTATTTGGGGATTGAGGTGCCGATCAGCCATTATCTTATTGACTGGGGGTACATGCTGGAGGGACTGAATGGCCTGCTCGTGTTCCTTAAGGTCTGTGCCTGTGTGCTTGGATACATTCACAGAGCTTTGCTCTTCACATGAATTATTTTGATGTTGGGGAATATTGCTTGCTTCTAGTAAATTTTTAAACTTCGAGGAGGTCTCGTGTACTGTTGGTCACTTTCATAATGTGGTCCGCATGCGGCTGGAGTTCCCCTGCGCCTGGTGCAGACTCAGACTGAAGTGAAAGAGCTTTAAATTATATGGCTTTCGAGTGCTTGGGACTCGGATTAGGACCCGAGACATGAGTTATACTATTACGTTCACATTGATGCACAAGTAGTGGTATAACATCACCCGAAAATTCATGGGGTGTCCTTGGGCTGAAATTAAATCTGTTGTTGGGTTGAGTCACTGAGTTGGGGGGTGAAGATTTTCATGCCTAACGATTAGAAAGACAAATTAGTATGAAACAATTGTTACAATTTGAATTCGCCCATCGTAACATTGAAATGCCCCATTATTGCATCAGTTCTACTTTATGGCTGAGTCCTTGTTTTACAGTATTTTATTATGTTCACGCTGTGTCGGGTAATTTTAACTTTTGAGGATAGTGTGAAACGGGCGATATCGGATTGGCCGCCTGTTATATGATCTCTCGATTTTCCATTCTTCTGGCTGACTTTAGCCCCCCCCCCATTATACCATTTACTATTTATCACTGGGGAATGGATGAAAACCCTCAAACCCAGCTGGGACTCAGACTTCCAACGGATTTGATGTCAGCCCGAGGTCTGAGCTCTGACCCCGTTAGATTTCACCCGGGATGATTCACCGTAATGAGTTCCAGTCTATACCAAGATCAAATGGACGCATCACTTTTTTTTTAGTCTTCGTAAGTTTTCAATATCCTGTGTTTCATTATTGAACCATCACAAATTGAAATTCATAGATCTTGTAATGGTTGCATTTGACTGTTTTGGATAGCATCCCAGATTTACAGAATAACTAATTCTATTTTTTTAAACCTCATATTTCAAATTACTTGCATTAAATTGCTTTTCCATTACAGCTGTGGAACCAGGAGGAAAACAGTGAGTTTGCCGTTTCTGGCTGTAGAAACCACAAACCCCATTAACTCAGTAACCTGTTACTTGGAAGCCTGTTGATTTTTCAAAAATGGAAATAGCTCCGTTTGAGCAACAAGGCTCATTTCCAAACGGGCCTGTGAAAAATCGATTTACAACAATCATATTAAAATAATTGGACAGGGAAACGAATGCGTATGTAGTAGTTATAAAGGGGATGCATATAAACCACATATCGTATATATCTCTTTAGGTTCGGGGGGCACTGGAAGGAATCCACTCGGGGGTATTTTAGGGGCAAATTAAGTTTGAATTGCAGATAGATTCTGTAAAAGTTTCGTGTAGCTGTGTTGGAGGCGTGCACGGTGAGGTGCGCCCGCTGGTCTATGTGCACGGTGCGTGTGCACGCCGGACACGCCTGTCTTTGTTGGGGCTGTTTTGTTTCTCTTGTAATTGACAGCGGGGCTCTCATGCACATCTCCCGCCAGGAACCTGGCTCCAAGGCTTGAGAGCCCATCTCAGTGTTAGGAGAAGATGCCAGTGAACGATTCTTGATTTTTCATCTTTAAAAAGCAAAAAGAAAAAAACCCCAATCTAAATGATTTGGAAATAAAGGTGGTGTTCTTGCTGATTGGCTTCCAGGAATCACATGGGTAGGTTTCTATAAGGGGCTGAGATTCGCAAATTGGTTACTTTCAGCATTTTGAAATTGACAACTGCTTGTGTGTTGGTCGCGGCTCCTGTTTAAAATACTGGACAAGAGCACAAAAAAAGGAAGCGGATGCATTTTTAACAACTGTTCTCTTTCTTACGCGATGTCTGATTTCCCAGTTGTTGCTCTGGATGTGTGCTGAACCTATTGGAAGTTATGGGAATAAGACCGAATATTTGCGTTGGTGTCGCTTAGATTGTAAGAAGACTTAAATTGCACACAAGACTGAGAGATCAATCTCGCTCATTTCTTCTTTTGATGTACACCTGCAACCAGGAATAGGAGACCTATGCGTTTGTGATGCGTCTTCCTTCTGTGTCTAATCTGAGGTGGGATTTTAACGTGTGGTTTACTTTTCTAGAATGGCTCGGTTCGGAGACGACGTGTCAGCTCGGTATGGAGGTGGAGGTCCGGCGGGCGGGGGAAGAGGTGGAAGCCGCCAGGGAGGCCCCCAAGCCGCTCAGAGGGGGATGTATGGCTCCAAGTCGATGGCCCAAAGAGCCCGGACTATGGCTCTTTACAACCCCATCCCTGTCCGTCAGAACTGCTTTACAGTCAACAGATCACTTTTTATATTTAGTGAAGACAATGTCATACGAAAATACGCCAAAAGAATAACAGAGTGGCCATATCCTTTTATATATAGCCGAGGCATTCAGATTGTAAAGGGGATACAGAATGATAGTGCTATGCGGTGCCACTGGTTGTTGGCAAAGGTTAACCTCGCCGTTGCCTGGGCGTGTGTATGGATGGCGTGTGCCGGTGTGAGTGCTTTGTGCTACGCGTCTCAAGGGAGGCTGTTGTTTTTTTTCATCTATAATCACAGTCCCTATTGATTCTTTGTAAGAGCAGTAGATCTCATTCACAGACGCACGCTGTCTGATGATCAACGGGTTATGTGATAGATACTTATTTATCTTTTTTTCTCTCCAATGTGGTTGTATTCAAACGGTTTAAGGGATAACCAATCCAGTATCAATAATCCATTATTAATAGATTAGACCCTGATAAATCCGCTGCCAGATACTTAAACTCGATTATTTTTGACCAAGTGGACGGCTCAGAGTTTTTGTACATGACACGAATGTTTCTTGTGGGTCGCTGTATGTTAGAGTGGTGCTAACAGATGCTTTAAAACATCTGCAACACGCGGCCCCGAGCATCCCCCTTTGCTAACTTGTACTGCAACACATTAAAAAGTACCTTCTGAAAAATACTGCTTTTGGAAATTACATCTATCTATAGTATGTTCTTGTATTCTCCCCAAGAGCCAATTTCTAAAGAGACACACTGTTCAGCCGCTTTCCTATTTACACCGGAGATCAGCGGCAGTGAAAGGGGATTTTCTGTTTGCTGAGAAAGTTGCTAGAATGCCGTGTGTATGTGTGTGTGTGTGTGTGTCGATAAAATGGTGTTCTGTCGGAGGGCGCTGCCGCCGAGGCGCTGTTCACCGTTCAGTGGAGCTGTCCTAGGTGCTGAAATGCGCCCACGCCTCCACGCAATCTGGAGTCTGCTACCCGCCTGGAGATGGCGAATCCCATGTTGTTGGGAGGAGGCGATGGGGATCGTCTGTTACGTAGGATGAACGCAAATCAGTTATTTTGAGCAAGAGTATGAGAAAAAGATGTTTGTAATATATCTGGATATACACATCATATTGACCTGATCTTGTCGATGTCTCGGATTAAGATTCGTACAGCGCTGGCTCATTATTTATAGTAAAGACTCAAAATGAAAGGCAAGTTAGTTGGTATAACGGTGCATTTGATTTTTTTTCCTCTGGAAAGTATAGTTCGAAGCAGCGCCTCTTGGCAGACGAACTTTCATCTCAAATTTCCCCAAACTTCAGCTCAACCAGTAGTTTTATCCCAACCCGCTGATGAGACAGACCAATTTGTAAGAATATCTACAGTTTCTATTAAAAAAAGTCTTCTCTATCCACCTCAACATCCCCTGAATTGGGGGAGGTGGGGGGAGGGTTGAAATCACATTGCACGGTTTTTATATCAAAAGTCAAGAATGTGTTGATTTATGAAGATGACAACGTCCCTATTGCCCGAGATTAGAGAAAGGTATCAAACAATTACAAGTTTATCTACCTAATTATCTTTTTAAAAACAAATATGGTTTTACAAGCCAAAGCCAGAAACAAAGTCAATTTGATTGTGGATACTCATTTTCCTTAACCTTACTTACTCCATTTGAATACATGATATTAGCGACCATTATTGCAAACTGCATTGTTTTAGCGTTGGAGCAACACCTTCCTGATGGAGATAAAACGCCCATGTCGGAGAGATTGGTGAGTATCGTATGCTGGTTACATTTTTCACGACACTGTGATGCTCAACTCATATTTAAAAAAAGACCCTACAAATTGTAAGTGTAACTTAAATAAACTTTGCACTGCTTCTGGATTCCCTCATAAATTCCAAGAATTACAAAGAATGTACAACACAGAAACGGGCCTTTCGGCCCAACCGGTCTATGCCGGTGTTTATGCTCCACACGAGCCACCTCCCTCTCCTTCATTTAACTCTTATCAGCATAACGAACATTTCTTAAAATGTGTCAACGTTTTTCTTGCGATTCCAGCTGTTTAAATAAGAACATGGCCTGTTGTGGTTCTAAAAGGGGCGAAACACACTTAAGTTGTACAGTCCTAGAAAATATTAAAAAATGTGAAACTTTTTGTGCGTGTTTAAATAACACGACGACTTTGGAACACCAACTAAAATTGAAGAACAAAGGCTTTCAGAACAAGATAATCATTTACGTTCAACACGAAAGAAATCTCTCATTAAAAAAGATAAGCATTCATAACTTGAGACACAATCATATTTTATGCCTAATAACAGTAGCAACAGTACAAAAATAGGGAAGTGGGCCCCTAAAGCAGAAAAAGTTACTTTCATAATGTAAGCAATAGGTGGGAAAGGTCTTTTTTCTGTGAAATAATGTTAAATAGTCCCATCATGTATGAATAAAATGCAAATAATAGTTTTATTTCAAAAATCAAGAATTGATACCTTGATGCTGTGTCGAGAATCCTAAACAGGTTTATCAAGAATCTCTGAGTTGACTATACTGAGCGCCTGGACCCCACTCCCAACATAGTTTTAAAATAAACACCATTTGTGCTGTGTCAATTCAGAGATTGTTATTGCTACATGATTGTCAGCAACACGATGTAGAAAAAAACAATCCACACAATGGGATCTAACTCTGGTCTCTCTGGCACATTAATCATTGAGACACATAATTGTGCTTTAATTGGGCAATAAAGAATGCGAAGGCACCTTTTTTTTAATGGTCCTTGCCATGTGTTAGTGATGATCTAGGTACATCTGAGTGCTGAAAAGGTGCAGGTCAACTTTATTCTGTGATTTTCATCATGTAAAGTTGACAGAAACTGAGACACATTTATTCAAATGTTTTCAAGTTGTTCTGAGCCAATCAGAATATCCTTCTGTCCATTAACCATAATCTAATTCATTCAATAAAACTCAAATTGCAAGCGAAGTATCGGTAGTTCACACTGGTTAATCAATTTGGAATTCAACCTCTAACATTAGTGCTCCCTAATGACTCATTCGGTAAAGACAGTGTAACTGGGCCATTTCATCCAGAAAGTCTCAGATTCAACCCCCAGTCTGTGTTACATTAGTTAAATTCAATGGAGATAGTGGTGCCTCAATTGACTTTAGTTTTCTTGGGTTTGCATAGGGAGGGTCATCCAGGATTCCTGCTCCTGATTGTTAACCGGTAACAGCTGCTGGAAAGAGCATATATATAGATATCGGGTGAGAATATGGTTGGGCTTGGTGCCTCCATGATAGATTACTCTGCGAGCTCTCACTGTCTGGTGTCAGGCTTGACCATGAAGAATAGACATTTGGCTGAGGTATCAGATTATGGAGCTGTACTCCAACAGGAATTAATGACAGGGAAAGAAGAAGGAGGAAAACCCTGCTGTGAAATTATTTTGCACACTGAACATTATAAACACCAACCACACGGATATCACGTAGAGAGTCGAGAAATAGGGGGCAAAGTCTCAGGATAAGAAGTCAACCATTTAAGACTGAGATGAGGAGGAATTTCTTCACAGAGTTGTGAATCTTTGGCATTCTCTACCCCAGAGGGCTGTGGATGCTGAGTCGTTGAGTATATTCAAAGCTGAGTTCGGTAGATTTTTGGGCTGTACGAGAATCAAGGGATATGGGGATCAGGCGGGAAAGTGGAGTTGAGGTCGAAGATCAGCCATGATCTTGTTGAATGGCGGAGCAGGCTCGAGGGTCCGTATGGCCTACTCCTGCTGCTGCTACTTATGTACTTATCGGGATATTTATTTAATAGCTGCTATAAATGCAAGAGTTAGGACATCAATTTGTCTAATTGTAAAAGACTTGACAAATGTTGCCTCAAGCAGTAACCATTCTACCTGGTTTATAAAATAGTTGAAATTTTTGTTTTTGAACTTTGCTTAATTGGAGTCTATCAACCAAATCTATAGTCCTTTGACACCCTGTTCTACACATGTGAATGGACTCACCTCTACATGGTTTAATCAGAGCACAGCAAATGGCTTATTGATTACTTTTTCATAGCAAAGGCACAGCAAGCCCTGTGAGATTATAATCAGATCAATTAAGTAGAATTTTGCTTTATTTATTGAAAAATATAATACTGATTTTGCTCAATCCAAATTGAATTTAAAAAAAATATTAATTTTAACTTTGAAGAAGGTTTCACAGACTTTTGTGCACCTGAAATTATTCATTTATTGGCTATTATAAGCAAAACTTTAATACAAAAGTTAAAGTAAGAATTTTCATGTGCTATTTGGCATTACTAAACAAACAATTTAAATTACTATTCATTATATTTAGGATTTCAAAGAGAAGCTATCACAAAATGGCATTTGTGTACTTCATACATTCCTGCTGGTTCACTGATTACAGTACTAAAATTCATTAGTGAAGTCATTTCAATTCATAGTGGTAAACTTAGTTTATGGATTTGGTATTCCTGGATGGCGTGGTGATTGAAGAGGTATTTCCTTCAGTTTTTAAAATGTTTTGAGAGGTATTTACTTGTTAGTGAAGGGCACTGGTCCCTCAATTTTCTCCCTTTTAGGATTTGTCTCAGCCCTGTACTTCTGGCAAAAGGTTGGCTTGCTTCCACAATTTGAAAAACTGCTAGTAACCAACAATTTGTGGCAACCCAGCAAAGTCAACCCCATCCGACTCTCTGCCCAGGCAATCCTTCACTCTGTGACTTGAATCAGGAGTTGAGTTGAATAGAGGATGTTGTGTGCCTCCAGCCGCACATTCCATGGCACTGTTCATTACTGGCTGTAATGCTTAGCACTATTGTACCACTGGTTCCTTCATGTTTTTATCAATGCAATTGTTTATTGAATAGCAAAGCACTCAGGCTGATAAACCAATATAGGTAAATTGGAACATTTTATTATTTGAAAAATAATAAGTATCTGCTTCTTAAGAGATTTCAATCAACTGCACATCAAAGATCAATGTAACATCCTGTGGTGCAATTTAAAAATAGTAATTGGCAATTGTGCCATTTATTTATTTATTTATTTATATATATATATATAAAAAAAATATCTGGTTTTGCTAAAAATCTGCAAAACCAGTATACTTTTCTTCAATTAATAGGATCTGTGAAGGACCCTGAATAAACATCTGCATTTCATTAAAAAAAATTAATTCATTGCAGCACACCAACTTATGAATAATTCATAAATCTACAATATTCTTGTATGCAAACCAGACATAACATTGTGGTTAAAACCTAATCATCAGTAAGAACTGTAACATCCTAGGCATGCTTATCTTATACATTCTCCTGTGTCGCAAAAAGCGACGGTGCTGATGAATGCTTTCGAATTGTTCCTGGAACAAATATAGTGATAATTAAGCACCTGACAACCTATTTACATTTTTTAATGCTGCAGCATCCCATAACTATATTTTCAGCCCAGGAGGTGAAACTATTTGCATGCAACATATACTATGCTTGAAGTGTGACCCTTCTTTCAAGAAATATCTGTCTTCAATCTGAAATATTCCTCTGGCATGGTTCAAGCTCCGTAAGGGAAGTTAGTTAATCCTGTTAAAACGAGTTCCTGCCCCATTTCCTGCTAATCCCAATACATGAAACTAAAAAAGAAAGGTGGAGATTAAAATCAAATTGCAAACAGAAATTATGCCTTCAATGATCTGTTACGCTAAAAGTGCATGTCCACTGCAAGTTTAGTAGCAGTACAAATCAGTTTTGGCTTTGGATTGATGCAAAACTTGCATCGTATAAATCTGGTGTTAAAGCCTGACTTGATTCTAGAGACAAGGATAGTGAGGCTTACTCCCCAGGGAGTCTCACTCCGCTTTGCTCTGGTGGCAGATCAGGCCCTGACTCCGGATTTAGGTTGCCCAGAAAGGGCAGCGATGATGCCAAGACACTGATTGTGGTTTAAATGCACTTCTACACTATTAAAAATGTAAAAAGTTGTGACCATTGCAGCTTTTAAGAAGCCAACTGTAATTCTTGGTTTTGTTGTTTATGGTGGATTAGCTTGTGTTGGCATACAAGTTAACAGCTGACATTTGGGTGGCCTATTGAAGAGGGTGAAAGCATAGTTCAAGAGTATCTCTAAAAGGCAGATGGTAAAATTGGAGGACTAGTCACCCAGTTCACTCACCTCTGCACCACATAACAGACGGTTCAAGGAAGGCATTGTCTGCCCATCTTCTCTGCTAGGGAATCATGTGTAACATTGGACGATTAATAGAAGAGAAGAAAAGTAAATTTAAAAATCGCAGAGGGGGCAATTGAAGAAATGCTGGTTGGAACGTGTCACTACTTTAGGAAATTAAAGCCTGGTTTTCAGTGTTGTTTATCAATAGATTGTATTTTTAAAAATTGTAATATCTTTTGAGTTTATAATTTCAGTTCAGAAATTTCCATTAACTCTGAGATGCACTTGTTTAGCAAAGTCTCTTCATGACGCTACAAGTATCCACTTGGAACGTTCTTATGTAATTGTATATTGAGAGAAATTATATGTATCATCCTAGTTGGACTAGTGTTATAAATGCTAAAATATGCTGGGTGGATTGGTCTCCAAATTACTCTGTTTTCTTGTCTCTCTCCTCTCCCTCATTTTTTTCACTTTTGACCTGAAGACACTAATTCTTGCTGTGGTACAGCTACCTCAGCCTAGTTGCTATCCTTCATACATGAGCCGAGACAATGTGTTGGCAGGGTATTTTATCCTGATCCGATCTTCACCTAACATCCACCCACACACGTGCACTTTCCAGCAGGAGTCACTGGATAGTAATCAGAAGCTCTAACACTGGCTGATTTTATTTCTCCTTGGCCCAGGGGTACTAATGGTAATAGTGACACTCATGCTGCTGGTCCGACTGAGATCAGCTAATTCAACATAGACAGACAATTGAATCTGATACTTTCTGATCAGTAAGGCTTAGGGAACCAAATCATTCTTAAGACATCGATTGTTAGGATTTTGAGAGTCACACAGCAAAACAGGTACTGTTTCCTCTGTGATTTTGTTAAAAGTCAGACATATTAGTTCTCAGTGCTGCTTTATGTCATTGTCACCTCAAATGTATGTTTCATACAAGACTGTAAGAATATTATTTAATGGTGACCATCTTTATATTTAATCTGAACTCTCAGTGCCCCATATTTCACCTCTCCAGCAAAACCACTCCGAGCTGATAAATAGGTGATGTAAAAGTATTATAGTTTAAAATTATTTGACCATTTCCAGATAAACATCTAAAAATAATCACTCAGTAAAAATGATAAAATGTATTTCTTCTGGCTGTTGAGCAAACAGCTTGAACAATTTGACATTTTTTTGTTATCAGGTAAGATAACCTTTCTCATTGGTGTATTTTGCTCTTTCAGGATGACACTGAGCCTTATTTCATTGGAATATTTTGCTTTGAAGCTGGCATCAAAATCATTGCTCTAGGATTCGCTTTTCATAAAGGTTCTTACCTTCGAAATGGCTGGAACGTGATGGATTTTGTAGTGGTTCTCACTGGGTAAGTTGCTGAAAATCACACACTGCCAGTGTAATTGTTTTGTTTTAGAAGATTTCATATATTTTTCAGGTGAAAGGTTGAAATATAAGGCATTTTGAAACTGCAAAGCTCAATATTATGTTGGAGGCTTTGTTATACTCCGTACAATGGAACCTCCATTATCTGCACTCCTATTATCCAACATCCCAATTATCAGTCAGAATATTCTCAGGACAGAACCTTGTATGAAATGTCATTTCATTGCACAGATTCTTTTGTTTGTATTTATGAATAAAACTAGTAATATTTAGCTGTAGGTATTTTACTTGTCTTCACTCCTCTACCCAAAGCAATGCTGTATCACATGTATAACACCAAGATTTGGACATACTCGATTATCCTCCAGTTTCTAATATCCATCATGGAATCCCCTTCATATTAATGGATGATAATGGAGGTCCTACTGTATACTTACACACAGGTGGCTCATGCACCATATTCTTCTTATGATGAAGTGGCAAAAGTGAGCTCATGTGGAGATCAGTTGGACCTTCTGAACCTGCCCTCAAAGTTACTTCAGGAGAATGAGAAAATATAGAGTCCTGCACCATTTGATCTAAGTATGCACTACATTGGATACAAAATTGCACTCTCTTATTTAATGCTGAGTTTGCAGTTGTTCGCCTATGTTTTCTTGAACTAAAGTAGTGATCATGTTGCATAAAAATCAAAAAGAATCATACAGAAAAGCTTTGTCTAACTTAAACATTTATATGGTGATAGAAAAAGTGAGAAGCAATTTTTGCCTCTGTTGGCTTGTGATAAGGATGTAGATTGTTTTCCATGGTGTAACCTCGTGCTAAAATATTGCCAGATTATAATTTAAATTTGAAACAAAACAGAAAATGCTGTAAATGCACGGCATCTGTGTTGAGAAAGGACTTGTTTAACGTCTTAAGGCAGGGCCCTTCAGAACTGAAAAATGAGGGATTAATGAGCACATTAGAATGATCTGAGAAAGGAACAATAGGGAGCAAGATATGCCAATCACACAATTATTTTACTTGTTTAATTTAAGTTTCATATATTCAGTAACTAATTGAACTGTTGTTTATTCTTGTCCAAGTTGAGGACCATTGTGTAGTGTTTTAACTGCAGTGAAATTCAGAATATTTTTGAAACATTTAAAGGGCTACTTGGTTGTAAGTAAATGTAATCCTGAAAAGCTGATGAGACAAAGAAAGCATATTTAAATGAGTGCATTAAAAAGCAATATAGCAGGAAACACATGATTTTGAAGATCCTCATTGAACTGTCAGTGAGTATCCCGTATATGAATACCAGGCTGAGCTTCATTGTCTATCACTGTTTCAAACCATTGATAACAACTAACTAATACCATGAAAGTTCACTTCAAGTCATTAGTAATTAACATAATGAAGTTATTATTTCAGATACTGCCTGAAATGGCCTATAATGGGAATTACACTTTTCAAACTTCATAGTTCTGCCTGTGGTTCAGTGGGAATGTTTCAGTAAATGCTTGGTACACGTGGTTATCTGCATCCATACTTAAAAGAACTGTTTAAAGTGCCATGATATTTAATGGTAGTTTAATCTGTTACTGTACATTGTACATAAAAGGTACACAGTTAAAATCTAGCTGGACATGTATTGTTTAACTATTGGGTTTTGTACTGTTACTGGAATAACAGTTGGATTAAGGATATTTGATCTCTTATTGGAGCAGAAACATTGGAGTAGACTGTCATCGTAGATGGCCTGAGTTTTATCGCTGAAACAAAATTCAAAAATACTGGCACAGATTTATCTTTACTAATGGTGGTTATACATAAAGTGAAGATTGGGTAACTAGCTTTTTTTTTTGTTCATGGCGATATACATTGCACATAAATTTGAAAAACAAATGTCGTTATTAGGTCCAGTCATTGTTCAGAAGCTCGAGTGATCGATAACTTGGACTGCTGCTGATTTTCACAATGTCTTGACAACTTGCCCTCGCAGACTACATTTCACTTGAAAATGGACAGCTGTGACCAAATGCTTCAGCAGCGTTTAGTCCGCGTTCTTTTTAATGAAGCAGACTGAACATTTGATTGCTTTTACAAGTCTCATTTCGTACAATAAATGGATCATGCTTGTAATCCAGTGAGCTTGAAATGGACTGGCTCTATGCGAGACCCGGTTCCATTAAATGTATTTCTTTTACTTTAAAAAAAAGTATTCTAATCTCTGAGGTCAGTATAGAATGCGGAGAATATGTCTGGGGAATTTCCTTCAAATTGTTGATCTTGGCTGCTCATCCCAGATTTTAAACCAGGATTGTTTATCCAAATTAAGAGATAAATGTATTTTTACATTGATTTGTATTAAAACACTCAAATTCTCTGTGATGCCCTGCAGTGAACATTTAAATAAGCACACTCTGCACCGTGCAAATGTGTTGATGCGGAATAAAGAAACCCTGAGCAACTGATGCATGGCGCAGTCCTGACAGACACTTCGCGCTCAGCTATTGAACTGCACCTTCCTCCCATCCGCCAGATCCATTGTTGACAGAAGGCAGTCGTTCTGATTCGTTTTAGTGCAGTCATTGATCAAACTGATTTTTCTATCTGAGAGTTCAAAGCTCTGCGACTGGAAAATAAAATGTGTTTATCATGGGGGCAGGTGTCCAATTCGCTGTGTGAAATGCATTTATCCAATCAGACACTAGCTAGCTTGACAGAATCTTTCAGGAGTGGCTTTGTATTCTGGCCACTGGTGACAGACACATAATCTATCTAGATCCGGTATAAGAATGTGCTAATTGGGAAAGTAAATTTAGTATTTTAGGCCCTAGAAAAAGATCAATATCTCATTGAATGACTGTAGAAAATCTAATAGACCCAGGCTAAGGGCTTGCATTGTTGCTTCAGGAGATATATCTCCACATCCAATAGCTTCACATTTTGTTTTGAATTGTTCATTTCTAATCCATCCCAATTCCAAGAACAAAAATTTATGTTACCATACCTTGCTTTTTATGAATCATAAGCTGCTTGTATCTTAATTTAAAATAATAATTTCGCAAAGTCAGTTGTGTCCTCAGTAGAATCTGAAACTGTAATCTGGAAATCGAATATTGGAAAAGTGTGACATTTTCCTCCTGGTTCCGCCCCCATCACATGTCCTGAGACTCACGATGTAACTTAAAACAAAATCACTTGCTCACTATCGTTCTGCGTAACTATTTTGACGCCGATCTGTTATTTCAGTACCTGGGAGACACTCTGTCAGATTACCACCGGACATGAGCACTTCCTATCACTGAAACCCTACTTTGTTGGCATCATTTTATCTGAAATGATGTTACAATTTGCTCTCTTGTTTTCCCAATTGAGCCTCTGCAAATTCAGCGACAATCGTCGCAAAACATTGACTTCAAATTGACAAGGGTTTTGATGGTGAAATCCCAGTCTCGGTTCCATCTTGCTGCCTCCAAGCTTGTCCTCGGGAGCAAGCAACCTCTGAAGGGACATTTCTTCACGCAGACTGAGTGCATCAAGGAGGTGCTGTAGCTTACTCCCAATAGAATGAACAGGATTAGTGAGGTGGTTGGTCAGTGGAAGTGGTGAATCTGTTCTTGTAGTTTTCCTGCAGATCTTTAGATGAATATTTTGACTGTTTATGTGTAGCCTTGTAATTTTTTCCTTTTTTGCTTTAATATATATATATTTATTTTTGTGCTCACCCTAGCAAGGGACTTTTTGTGGAGAATGGAGTGTTTTCCCCCTTCAGGGATGTAAAATTAGCATTGGGCACTTATAGGGCAGGTATAGCACAGACATGAACAATAGAGCTCCTTGGGCCTGGACAGGATGCCTTAACCTCAAACTTCCGTGAGTGGTGTGCCATTTCCAATTTGGTGTTGCAGAGTGAGATTGCTAACCTATATCTCATTGTCAGGAGTCCAGTAATTTATACTTTAACCCATTAAGAACTGCCTTGAGTTCCCCAATGGCTTGGGGGGTGTGGAGGTAAAGATGCCCACCCAGCTCAATCCCTGGATTATGTGGATTTTGTTGAACTTAGCGAGGACAGAGTTGGGGTGCTTCAAATGGTTGGGGACTAGCTTGTGGGAAAATCATCCAGGATTCCTGCTCCTGGTCACTATTCAGTGACGTCCCCTCCCCAACTGTAGACATCCAAGTGAGTTCAATATCAGCAGCGATGTGCTTTAAGGTCCAGTGGACACCTACTTTCTGTCCCACATAAAGAATGGCTGAAGTACTGGAGGGCTGCTGATACCTGTGGAACTGTACTTCAGGAGAGAGAACATTTTGGTGGGGGAGGAAAGGAAATGCCTCAAGCTTCCGCAAACTTGCTTCACCCGTAATGGAGACAGGTTGATTTGAACCCTGGGCCCAAGGGAGCAAGGATAAGTGTGACCTTTTAGATTTTCGTAACTTTTCTTACTAAGATTCTGTTCATTTGGTGTCTTCATCCCAAGCTCCAAAAAAAACCAGAATGGTGCTGTATTCCACCTGGTACTTGATAAACAAAAATCCCATTATTTCTGGAAGCTCTCCATTTCCTGTCTGTATTTTAAATATTCTGTTAGGGAGTCAGGCTGTTTTGGTGGTGCAGTGCATTAGAACGAATTGGTAGGATGTGGGTTCTCATCCATAAGTCTGCTCCCACTGAATCCTATATTTTGGTTGGGCCAGCAGAAGTGTTGTTATGTGCAAGTTCATTGATAAAATGGAAGGAAGCAAATTCATCAGGCAAGCCCCAAGATTTGTTTTCCACTTTTTCCAGGAGTCACAGTGCATGTTTGAAGCCTTTAAATCATCCATCTGAGATTCAGAATGCTCCACAATATTAGGGGCTGAAAAAAGAAAAAAAATAATTGATAGAAAATGGGGAACTAAGTACATCATTTAAAAACTACTAGACATATTTCATGACTAAAGAAAATCTGTATTAAAGGAATATTTCATTTTTGTAATTCGTATTCATCTCTCTTCCATTCAAATCAGGTTTAAGTTGCTTTTTGTCTGTCTAATTGAATTTCATCTGGAGATGACTCTATTGTACATCATTTGTAAGAGCACTTCAAAGAACAGCAAGTGATGTTTTTTTTTGCATTTGTGCATAGTTTCCAAGGGGATATGGATACAGGTCTGGGGACACATACTTATGAAATCAGCCCAGAACCATTGTATTATGTTCACAAGCCGTGTGAACAGCTACATATTGGTGCCAATACGGTTTCAATCAAAAACTCGATCACTTTTAAAGTCAATTGTTAATGTAGCATTTGGTGTCTGGGAGATACCATTATTCCTAGCCAATATTGTGGATATAACTAATGCAATTGAAGAGAGCAGTTGTTCATTGTCATGGACTGGTTTGTTGTCATTTGTTGTTGAGCCATACTTAATTTTATTTTTAAACAAAGCATTCTGAACTACTAGAAAATGTACAATTTGTTAGTGTCAATACCCAAGGCCTTTAAAATGACCCCATTTATTTTAATAAGTTAACACCTCCATTAAAAAAGCAGAGTGAGGAATTTTAGACGAAGGTGTGAAGTGTTTGTCTGCTAGTGTCCCACGGCATAATTTTTGATGAACACAAAATAATTTGCCCATCTTTTCCTTTAATCAATAAACATCTGTCAATTGAACTCTTTTTAATGTTTTGAGGATACATAGGTATACTTTGGAATCTGAACTTTAATAAGTGGAAGTATAAGGTAAATTATAACATTAAAAAATTACAGTGGGGATTGAATGTCATGTGTGGATTTCCTTGCAATATGCTGCATAATTCATGATTTCTCTTCAGTAGTTTTTAATTTGAATGCTGGTTAAACCAAATGCTGCCTGTACTTTCATCTTGACTTTCTACCTCTGATGCAGGTTGTGTTAATGCTATATCAGGAACATACCAAGCTGAAAATTATTAGAGTAGGTCTACGCTGGAGATGAGTTCCAGGTGAATGGTAAAGATTCATTCAGATTTTCCACCTCACCCTGAACCACCTTGCATATGGTAGAAGTAACAAACAGTAGGAAAGCTAACACCAAGGCTCAAGGGTCTTCAAATGGGAATGTAGCAGTTAAAATCGTGCTGTTCTCTACATGCCATAAATATTTGATCTGTCCCTATTAGATGGTTTTGTTTGTGGAAGGTGGTGTCTTCATGGGTCAGAACAATAAGGCAACTGTGTGTAAAATCTATGATTTTTGTCAAGGTTTTAAAAAGGTCAGGGGTCAATGACCCATGGGGTATGTGGGATGTAACTTGCGTTTGACAAGCTGCCTTCCCCACCATTTAATACCATATTTATATTTATACCAGTCAGTTAGATTTGATCTTCCCATCACTGACACAGTTTCTTCTGCAAGGTAGAAACTTACTGTGCTGTATTGAGGTATCTGTCTATACGAGCTAGTAAAGAGAGCATGGAATCAAATGGAGGCCATTTGACAATATTTTCAGTGAAAAGTTATAACATTTTTATACTTGATATTTACGTTGATCAGACTCAGATTCTTTAATCTAAGTTGACAAGGTCATAGTGTGACCTCTTCTCAGATAAAATAATGGATTTTCATCGCACATGTGGTTATGCGATTGTCCTGTTAAAGTGCACATCCGGTTACATTATGTTTCCTCCTTATGTTTTTATTCTCTTGTCTTTTTAAAGGTTGAAATCCCACCCGGATGTTGGTAACATGTTTGATTATGTATTGGCATGAAATTCCTTTGTGTTCTCCTTTCACAAACTTATTAATCCATTCATTTTACAAATTTTGTGGATTTGTTAAGTTGGCCAATGCATTGTAAATACTGCACAATGGAATTTTGCCCTAATGGCCACATGCTCTATCACATCACTGCAAAGATGGACAGTTGACCACCTTCCTGGTCTTTGCCAGCTCGGCTCTGCAGAGAGCCACTAGAAGGCGAGCAATATTAATTCTTTCTCTGATTTTTTTTTTCTCCATTCACTTTGGGGAAGCGTCTCATTTCCATTAGAGGTTGGGAAATATCTGTGTATTCAATTATCTATGAACCATGTATGGGTATATTGATTATTGTAAAATTTAATAACCTCACTGCCATCCACAGTGTAACACAGTGATTGGGAATCCAATATTACAAGATTTGTGTAATAATTAGCCTCTCATAGTATAACCAAAGATGTACAATTAGAAAGTTAGGAGTCAAATCCTGTAGCATTAAAATGCAGATAACATAACTCAGAGCTTCACAAATAGAGCTGCAATATATTTATCCCAACCTGGTTTAGATGGGTTCATACAAGCATCAGGAGGTGAGTTTTTCTCCTGTCGAAGTAATTTAGAAGAAATTAGTTCACACTGTACTGTACAGTTTAATTTGAAACAACAATAAATTAGCAACTGGGAAACAAGTATAAATTTACAGCTATGGTGCAAATGAGGCCTTTAGGAGGCATGCTGTACACTTGCATACTCACTAATAGTTTATTAAAATGTAAAACTGTTGGATCTGTTTCTTATATGAGAGAGTCTCTTTATACTGCAGCTACATAGCTCCTGAACTTTTTTCCCAACCTCATTTCTTTATCTCCCCAAGGCTAGGTACTTGAGGCCAATTGTTAGGGCCCTTACTTCTGCCTTAGCTGGGGTCCGCTACCTTGGTATGCTTCTAGTCTGTGTAGTTCAGTGCCACCACTCAAGTCAGTGCATTTACTCACTAAGCCATCCATAGAGATACAGGGTGAATTTATATTTGATTATAGCATGTATTTGGTAAAAAAAATTCTGGAGGTCAGTTGAATTGGATCCAGTTCCAGTTTTGATTTTGGAGAGCTTGAGCGCTTTCTCAATGTGATTGTTTCATATGTAATAAGGGATGATCATAGATTAATTGAAGCTAAGTACGTGGATCGGAGTTAGTTTTTAGTCCACTCTGACAATGCATGTCTCTCTTATTTTCTATTGTGTAGTTGATTTATGACTCATTACAGATGATTTCTTTTGAACAATTTCTCTTGACTGAGTTTTTTTTAATACCTCTCTATTTCTCTCAAGCTGGTAACCTGTTCCCTTTGGCCTCTCGCCTTTGTGCCATTCTTCATGAGAGTCTAGACAGTGAGCACTGGGGCTATTGCAGCTGAGCCTGACCTGTTGCTCACCTGATCCACACTGCTTCCTGCAGGGGTTGCTGAATAATAATTAGGAGCAGTAAGTGTGGTTGCCTTTTCCTCCCCTCCCCTCATTTATTGCCTTCCTAGCCTAGGGATGGTGATGCTAATTGTAGTGAACAACTTCTGCCTCATCTGAGATCAGCTAACAAAACACAGACATTGAACCTGGGACACCTCTGATTCGTATGGCACATGCAGTATATTTATACACTGAGCCATCAGAAGAGACATTGGGTGGACACTTTGAGATCAAACTAATTGAGGGTGTAAGATAATCGAAGATTTGTTGTGTCACCAAAATAGGATTGTCTGATTATGTTTGAAGATAAATACAGCATGTATTTGAAAGGTACTTTTTCCCTTGTTTACATTTGTGAAAAATGACTGGCTTTGTTCCAAGCTGAGCTGAATGTATGGATGCTTGGGTCATGTGACATCACAGGTGCACCAGTATAATAAATGCCTGCTGCCCAGAGCTGCACGATTATAACAGAATAATCTGGATGACCTGATGTGGACCATGTGCGCTTTACAAGGGTACGATTTTGGGAACATGCAGGGAGATAAAATAATTTCTCTGTACGTTGGGTTGGAGAGTGGGAAGTCATATTGGTCGGCATTCAGCCCCCTCAAATTCTGTCCAATATAATTCATTGACTAACTGAAATCCATTCCATGATTGAAGGTGCAGTAAGCTGACGTCTTTGCACTGATGCAGAAAAGGGCCTGTGTTTTTTCTCCACATGCAATAAATGCATCACATGTTGCGCTTGTCTATCTTTCAATTTGAATATTGAATTAAACTGGTCTCTTGGAAGAACTCTTCTTGAAAATTGAGGATAATTTATTGGTGACTCTAAAACTGCAGAGACGCAAGTTGTTTAAACTGCTCTTGAATTATTTGCAAACTGCAGAGTGATAACATGCACATATTCAGCATCCACATTTAATACTATGCTTCTCTGGCGATTTTCAGAGATTGTCACATACCCTGTCATTTACACAAGACAATTTGGTGTTGAGAGTTGTGTAAACATTACAATATCTTTCATTGAAAAGGATTTTAGTATAATGTGATGCTCTCAAATTATCTTGGCCCTCAAATTAATCAAATACTCCAGCTTTATGTCACCAGCCTAGTCACTGAACAATAGAACATGTGTTTCAGTAATGACAGATGAAAGATTTTCTTACTTTGCTTTACCACTTAGCTTTAGCAATAACCATATGCAAGTCCTTTAAACGTTAATTGAAAATTCAAATTCTATTCACAATAGTATTATAGTATAATTATAAAATAAAGGACAGATTGAATATTTAGTTGTTAACGGTGTAAGAATTTGTTCAGAAAATGGACAAAGTGAGTTTTGTATCAAATGAAATTAGAAAGAAATTGCATCGAGGGAATGAAAAAGCAATGGAACTGCAATATACTGCTACATTTTCAGACAGGTCTGAATGAACTTACCACTAAACAGCACTGACCATATTTATTACTTTGTAGCCGTTCAAATAACTTGCATTTTTAGCAAAGGAATTAATTGAAAAGATTGGCGCAGTTACTAAAAGAAGAAAATGTCAGCTTGTCTCAGTTGATAGCAATTTTGCCTGAGTCAGAAGTTTGTCGGTTCTAGCCTTATTCCCAGACTTAAGCACACAAGCTAGTGTGACATTCCAATGAAAATGTACTTTGTTAAAAGTGCTGTCTTTCACACCAGACGTTGAACCAAGGCACAGTCTCTGTTCCAGATTTCATATTGATCCCATGGCACAATTTGAATAAGATCAGGGAGTCAACCTGCTATCCTGCAATACGTTCTTCCCTCAGGCAAAACCAGCAAAAGTGAACATGGATAACCTGCTTATTCATTTCATTGATGTTTGTAAGATTTTGCTGTGTCACATGGCTGTTGTATTGGGGGTAATTTTAACTTTTATCACCAGGCGACAGTGAATCGGCTGCTTGATTTACACCCTGCCAATTTTCTTTTCCATTGATAATAGTTAAAATGACCCCTATTGTGCTTGATTATATAAATCACTGCATTTGAAAAGTAATTTCAATATTCATGACTCATTTTGAAATGTTTGAGATGGGTTAAGGTGCTATATAAATGCAATTTTAAAAAATTTTGGTTGTAATACAGTAAGGAGACAATTTTAAAAATACTACAGTGACAGTGAGAACAACAGTTGTGATGTTACAATGTGACTGTGACGATACATGAGATGAGCTGAACTCTCCTCACCTCCACAGACACTTAGCCATTCTAATGTAGATTACGGACAGAGCCAGAGAGCAATGATCAGTCATTGATGGGAGAAATGCAAAATTTATTTCTGCATTAACAATCTGGGGAAAAAAAGAAGGCAAGAATAAAGTGGACTAGTGCTCATAGAGAACTCCCTGCCCCAGCTTGTTTTAACATTTGTACTGGTTTAAGTACATGCATTTTCTTTGTATGACACAACCAAGAGCATAGAGACTATTGTGAGCAATATTGTTTGTTTATCTGTAAATCTAAACTTCTTGTGAATACAGTGTTAAAGGTACAGAACTAATAGTCGGAAAGTGGTTTGCCTAATATTATTAAAGGGTAATGAATTTCCTATATGTTAAATGGAATAAAAGGTGATACTTGCCTCTCAATCTCTTCCTGTGACATTCTCAAGTCTTGTCCATTAACATCACAACTAGTGAAATCTGCTCATAATCCATGGCCCGTCGTAATGTCAGTCGGTGGATCTTTGAGAGAATTTTTACATAGATTATCTTTTGCCAGGCTGCCAATAGCTTGTAGTGCTAGAGTCCTTTAACTGATTCTGATAATTTTTGTGTGATCACATTTTGCATTGTATTCCTTCAAATTTGACCAGAAACTAAACTGGACCAGTCACACAAATACTGTGGCTACAAGAGCAGGTCAGAGGCTGGGTATTCTGCGGCGAGTGACTCACCTCCTAACTCCCCAAAGCCTTTCCACCATCTACAAGGCACAAGTCAGGAGTGTGATGGAATACTCTCCACTTGCCTGGATGAGTGCAGCTCCAACAATACACAAGAAGCTCGACACCATCCAGGACAAAGCAGCCTGCTTGATTGGCACCCCATCCACCACCTTAAAAATTAATTCCCTCCACCACTGGCGCACCGTGGCTGCAGTGTGTACCATCTACAAGATGCACAGCAGCAACTCACCAAGGCTTCTTCGGCACCTGCGAACTCTACTACCTAGAAGGACAAGGGCAGCAGGCACATGGGAACATCAGCACCTGCACGTTCCCCTCCAAGTCACACATCATCCCAACTTGGAAATATATCGCCGTTCCTTCATCACCGCTGGGTCAAAATCCTGGAACTCCCTACCTAACAGCACTGTGAGAGAACCTTCACCACACAGACTGCAGTGGTTCAAGAAGGCGGCTCACCACCACCTTCTCAAGGGTAATTAGGGATGGGCAATAACTGCTGGCCTTGCCAGTGATGCCCACGTCCCATGAACGAATTTAAAAAAAAGGATGAGCTGTATGTGGTTCTCATTCTTCACTACTTTTATTAATACCAGTTCTGTGCCATATTCACCTTTTTATAAAAAGAACCCACATGCTGCAAGCAAAATTCCTCAATACTTCAGTGAATTGTTGACAAGGCCATAAAAAATGCAACCAAAGCACTGGGGTTCATTTTTAGAGGAACAGAATTGAAAAGCAGGAAAGTTATGTTAAACTAGTATCGAACTTTGGTGAGACCACACTCGGGGTACGGTGCACAGTACTGGTCTCCATATTGCAAAAAGGATTTAGAGTTAGTGGAGAAGATGCAAAAAGATTTACTGGGATCATACCAGAACTGAGAACAGGCTGAGGCTCTTTTCTCGAGAAATGAGAAGGCTGAGGGGTGACCTAATAGAGGTCTTTTGATAGGGTAGATGTAGAGAAGATATTTCCATGTGTGGGTAGTCCAAAACTAGGGCCCATAAATATGATAGTCACTAATAAAGAATTCAGGAGAAACTTCTTTACCCAGAAAGAAGATAGAATGCATAACTTGCTACCACATGAAGTAGTTGAGGTGACTGGAATAGATGCATTTAAGGGGAAGCTAGATAAGTACACGAGGGAGAAAGAATAGAAGGATATGCTGATAGAGTTAGATTGAAGAGATGAAGTAGGGTAGGAGGAGGCCCGTGTGGAGCATAAAGACTGGCACACACGAGTTGGGCCGAATGGCCTGTTCCTGTGCTGTAATTTCTATGTAATTGGACACAAACTCTGGTGTGTGAGGAGACAGGAAGACAGAACAGTTTGATGCATTGAGTACCAACCATTGCTGTAGAAATTCCATTAACAACTAGAAGTCGATGAGAATAGCAGTTGAGTATCTATAAATAACAATTGATGGGAGCGAGAGATTATATAGATGCTATAAAACAACAATAATATGCATCTCACACTGCTGGTAACCAGACACTGAACAACCAACCAATTTGTAAGAGCATTAATTTTTCATTCAGCCTGTTGCTACATAACCTGGAATAATAAATGACTCGTGATTTATGGAAGTGCTGGGCTATTGGCCCTTCTACATTCAATTGTAGAGTGCTGTATTTTTTTAAAGAACAGTTAACAATCTGACCTGAAAAGTACTACACAATGAGCTAGCTATGAATCAGGAGATTTAGTTTAACTTTCTATGTTGTTAAGATGGCTTTATCTTCCATACATTGCTTTACATTGTCTCTGTATTTCTAATTGCTTGTATCTCATTTCTATTTAATATATGCTCCTCTCCTTCATTCTTCTATTTAAAAGATATGTTTTGTCGCTTCTAGGTGTTGCTCTAAACCTTCGTACTGCTGTTATTGTTATTGTCCACCACAGTGTCTTGTTCAGTTGGTAGGGTTGAGCCATCTGGGCCTTGCAGCCCATTCATACCGATTGGGCTAAATTTGGCAGCAAATGTGTAGTTTAAAGGCAATCAGCACCACTGAAATTATTCTTCATTCATGCCACTGAAGGCGCTGCTGCCTTCGACTACAATGTAAACACCAGTGGAGGCAAATGCAGCAAAATACATGGCCGCTGCCAAAGTAAGTGGTAAAAGTGCTTCCAGAGCTGTGACCTACAGCCCTTTATACTGGGCACCATGGATGGGTGGGGAGGGGGGGTGGGGTGGGGGTTTCAGCTGAAGCATTGCTTTGTGCTGAAAACATAAACCTGCTTTAAAGCAGCAAACTGCATTCATCATGATGAAGAATTTGAATGTTAGTTAAAACTAAAATTTGAGGTTGGGCTTTCAAATTGGATATCCAATAATTTTTATCGACTTACTGTGTCACCATACACCTGTTATTCCATTATTTAGAAAGCTTTGTTAGTTTAATTTTTTTTTAAATTCTGAAATTATGAGAAACTAATGTCCACTTAAGTATCTGAACTAAAATTAATTAGAGCCATTGAAATGAAATAATGGCCTGGAATTTGTTCCAAAAATAATGGAGAGCCAAACAGTGCTCACCATTATTTAAGGGCAAATGGAAGCTTAATATTCGGGCGAGCAGACATGCGCAGTCAAACGCGCAAATCTGGAAGTTGCTCTTCGAGATCCCTGTTTGTTTGAAAGCTCGCTGGTGAAATGAATGGACCAGTGCGAAATTGCTGCACTGCCCAGCAGGAAACAAACTAATCTACACAGAAAAAGGTACTCTGGGTTTTTCAGATCTAAACTAACTTTTAACAGCGTGCTAAATCTTAATGACTGCCAAATAACCCCTCTCGCACTGAAAATTAACTTTTAAAAATGTGGTGTCTCATTCCTTCCAATTTTAATTGCTGTTTGAGATCTATAAAAAATTCAAAAAATAATTTTTTAACTTTTTATTTCTGTCTTTTAATTCCAATATTTCTTACCCTCTCTTTCGCTTTCTCTAACTGATTTTACATTGAATTAACTGTTGTAGCGTGCACTTCCTGGTTCTGCCTCTGTGCGGCTGGTTAAGGATGCTTCAATCTAATTGGGGGGACAGAGAATTCCTTTCTCTGTTCACACAGCTCATAGACGCCCGGAGAGGACTTTTTGCAGCTCACCATTAGAGGAAGTTCCCGCACTAAAGCCTGTGGATCGTTTGTGGGCAAGTTTAAATCTAATGAGCGGCAGGTGCCTCTCATGCAAACTGCTCAGAGCAAATTCCAGGCCAATGTCTCAGTGTATAAATTAGTAACCAAATAAACAACCACAGTAAATGTTTCACCCATGAAAGAAATAGTTCTAAGCTGGGGCTGCAGTCAGGGCTTTACAATTGATCTCACTGTCCCTGGGCTAGAGAATGTAAAGATTGACCAAAGATCCTGTCCTGTTTGCTTCCCAGTGAATTGTGCTGGACAGTATGCACGTGAAGGTCAGGCTTGGCTGTGAGGCCCATGTGGTCAATCTGCCTGCCAACATTCTCTGTCCGGCATTTGAGTGAGGTACTGGGGGCTGCTGATGCCCATTAAACTACACCCCACAAGAGTTAGCATAACTTCAGGAGAGGAGGGGAGTAAATTAGATGGACAAACAGGAAATTAAAAAAAGGTTTTTTTCTCACTTCAAATGTCGGATATAATTTTGTTCCAAATCGTAATTTTATTTTATTTTTTTGAAAAGAGGAATGTTTAGCCATGAGATCTATTTAATACCCAAAATAATATTTTAGTGTTCAGTCAGCAGTGTCGAAGATAAACATTTGATAATGGGAGTTTAGAACAAACAGGCAGGGTTTCAGGTGAACCGAATTTATTGCCCAAGAGTCATCTTTGTTGACCATGGTATTTAACTCTGGGGACACACTCAGCTGCATTGTTGAGTATTGTGGAAGGTAACAGAATTTTGTTGAAGTTAACAGATGGGGTAACTGAATTGTGTGGAACTCACTGTAAATTCATGAGGTATTTGTCATCCTTTTGTGAATAACTGAGGGGGGAAATTGAAGATTTAGAAACAGACATTGCATTGACAAAAGCACTTCAACCTGATTTTTCAGCATTGCAAAGTATTTGTTCATTTTCTAATTCAAAGCCTATTATGAGTTATAAATAGAATGTGCTGGGGTCAGCAGGGTGATGACATAAAAAGTCTATTTTGTCTCATTGACCTGCATTTAGCGTCTCAAGTTATCCAGGCCAGCGACAGCACTGGAGATGCTTGCCCTTTTGCATTGTGACCTATTTCGCCTATACCCTTAATTGCTACTGCTGTACAATTTCTTTTTTAGCACTTGCTCCTTTATCCAATGTCAAAATATCCTTGAGCTTTTTCCTTGGAATGTCAAGTACTTTCGCATCTTTTTTCACTATAACATAAAAAAGGATTCCCATTAATGACATTTGAATCTTCAAATGGGTTCTTTGTGGCTTTACGGCTGAACAGACTTTTCTCTAGAAAAGAGAAGGCTGTGGGTTGACCTGATAGAGGCCTTTAAGATAATAGGGTTTGATAGGGTAGATGTAGAGAAAATGTTTCCATTTGTGGGGGAGTCCAAAACTCGAGGTCATAAATATAAAATAGTCACTAATAAATCCAATAGGGAATTCAGGAGAAACATCTTTACCCAGAGAGTGGTAAAATGTGGAATGCACTACCACAAGGAGCAGTTGAGGCAAATAACACACATGTATTTAAGGGGAAAAACTACATAAATACACGCGGGAGAAAAGAATAGAAGGGTATACTGATAGGATTAGATGAAGTAGGGAGGCTCATGTGGAGCATAAACTCAGGCATGGATCAGTTGGGTTGAATGGCCTGTTTCTGTGCTGTAAGCTAGATGATGATGTGACTGTGCCGCTATTCGGTGTTCAATTACACTTAAGAAGCACAGGTATTCAGTTGTACACAGATGGAAATTTACTTCTTTGGATTGTCAAGTACCTTTTTCAGCTTTCATAATCCATATCTATTTTCACTCCTATCACATGTTATGACTGTGTACATATTGTGCCCATGTAAAATGACTGAATATAATGGTGTAGTGAAGAATAAACATTTTTTTTATTTGAGATATCTAGGGTCACCACCAGGTGAAAAAAATAGGAGACACAAATATATAAACTGAGTAGTGGTTAGGTGACACCATCTTTGTATTCATCGGATGAACTGTAAAATTGTTTCCTTTTTGGTGCTAAAGTACTTTTGATTAACAACCAAAATTTCTTTCAATGGGAATGTAAAGAGTTTAAAGTGTTTTGCTGTGACTTTGCAACTGGTTCCACAGCTCATGTGAAATTTGCCAGCGATTCTTTCTGGCACTATAATAATATGTAGTTTTCTCTTCAAATGGGATACACTATTTACTAAACTGTACAAGTGCAGAGCCTTGCTATCATTATTTGCAAGAAATACTGCACTCCTGTAACCTACAGCAGAAGAAATGATCTGACAGAAAATTCTGCTTCATTACTGTGTATACTTTAAGGGAACCTAGAGGCTTCCCTTGAATAAAAGGCATCTACTGAATTTGATAAACTATTGAGGTAAAACTGTTCTGAATCTGTTTGTTGGCGTGCATAATTATGAATTAATGAACGACAAGTGATTTCACTATTAGTGAAGTACACTACAATTAGGTTTGCATTTTGGGATGCATTGCTTACCTGTTATGCTTATACTTTTGCACTCTTCAGTTTAACATCATGGCATTGTTATATTTTGAGGTAATGAAAATATACTTCTACACAAAAGAAGGATTGGCCATGATCTTTAAACTGCAATGCAAAAAAGCACTTCTAGACAAGATTGCTCAATAATTTACTTCATCTTGCATTGTAAGACGAGTATGAGCCCTTCAGATCAACTGAAAATAGAGAATGGGTCCGGTGGCATCTCAACAGAGAAGAGACTAGTTAATGTTTCCAGTTGCGACCCTTTATCAGAACTAGTGGGACTTTTAGACCTGGTTTTCTGTTTTATGATGCTGATGAACCTGCTTTGTGTTCACAGCATTATCTCAATTTTATTTCAGTATTCTAGCCCTCATGGTTTTTTTAATCTCAGTTGATTGCCTGAAAGTTGCTGCTCAATTTTCATTCTCTTCTGAGGGTTAGTTGCCTGAGGTGCAAAGGGAGCTTGATGGCTATCTGATTGCTTCTGTTATTACAAGTCACGCACAGAGACCCATGAAGCACAGAATAAAGTCAGATGTTTCCAGCAGTGTTAATGACAATCATTTTGGCCCAGTGTAACAATTTTCCCCATCTTTCACAAATCAAAGAAATATATATCGTGTACTTAAGGTGATGCAATGTTGATTACAATTTTGTTCATTTAGCCATGCCTACACAATATGCTTCCGTATCAGTAAGTCAGGAAACCAAATTTGTATCTTTTTTTAAATGTTTAGTTTTTAAAAGACTTTTTTGGCTGCTTTAAAGAAGGAAAGGAAGAACTTTCATTTATACAGTGCCTTTCATGACTCGAGGACGTCCCAAAGCACTTTACATTGAATGACATACTTTTGAAGTGCAGTCACTACTGTAATGTAGGAAACGCGGCAGCCAATTTGCACACAGCAAGGTCCCACAAACAGCAATGAGATAATGACCAGATGATCTGCTTTTTAATATTGGTAGAGGGATAAATATTGGACAGGACACTGTGGAGACCTCACCTGTTCTTCGAATAGTGCCATGGGATCTTTTACATCCTCCTGAGAGGGCAAACGGGGCCTCGTTTAATGTCTCATCCGAAAGACGGCACCTCTGACAGCGCAGCATTCCTCAGTACTGCACTGGAATACTTTTACCTTGAAAGAAGTTGCATTTATATTGTGCCTTTTGTGTCCAAGATATTCCAAGCATCTCACAGCCAATTAATTACTTTTGAAGTGTATTTGCTTTTTTTATGTGGGCAAACACAATAGGCGACTTGAACACAGGAAGATCCCAAAAATGGGAATGACCGGTTATTCTGTTTTGGTGCTGTTGGTTGAGAGATTAATGTTGGTCAGGACACTGGGCAAACTCCCCTGCCATTCTTCAAATGGTATCTCGGGATCTTTTACGTCCACTTGAACAGGCAAATGACTTGGGGGTTGGGGGGTCAGGTTAATTTATCATCTGAAAGACAATACATCCGACAGTGCAGCACATCCTCAGCACCACACTGAAGTACCAGCCTAGATTATGCGCTCACATCCTATGGTGGTGCTTGAACCCACAACCTGCTGATCCAGATGTGAGTGCTTTCACTGAGCCAAGGTGACGGATGGATTGAGTGTGATGTAGTTCTGCAAAATGTTGAACTGATATGACTCCTATGTGTTTCAGTTAAAGAATATAATTATAATTAACAGGAGCACATATGTTGGAGGCAGCCATGACCAAAATGTATAGTAGTCTGGTCAGACCACAGCTCCAGTGCTGCATTCAGTTATGGTCACCGAGATACACCTGGAATACTGCATACAGTTTTGGTGTCCACACTTAAGAAAAGACATACTTGCTCTCGAGGCAGTACAAAGAAGGTTCACTCGGTTAATCCCGGGGATGAGGGGGCGGACATATGAGGAGAGGTTGAGTAGATTGGGACTCGACTCATTGGAGTTCAGAAGAATGAGAGGCGATCTTATTGAAACATATAAGATTGTGAAGGGTCTTGATCGGGTGGATGCGGTAAGGATGTTCTCAATGATGGGTGAAACTAGAACTAGGGGGCATAATCTTAGAATAAGGGGCTGCTCTTTCAAAACTGAGATGAGGAGAAATTTCTTCACTCAGAGGGTGGTGGGTCTGTGGAATTTGCTGCCCCAGGAAGCTGTGGAAGCTACATCATTAGATAAATTTAAAACAGAAATAGACAGTTTCCTAGAAGTAAAGGGAATTAGCGGTTATGGGGAGCGGGCAGGAAATTGGACATGAAGCTGAGTTCGGATCGGTCAAGGCCCTGTGGGTGGCGGAGAGGGCCCAGGGGCTGAGTGGCCGGGTCCTGCTCCTGCTTCTTGTGTTCTTTAGATTTGTGGTTGGGATCGGATCAGCCATGATCTTATTGAATGGCGGAGCAGGCTCGAGGGGCCGATTGGCCTACTCCTGCTCCTATTTCTTATGTTCTTATACAAGGGTGACTCAGTTCTTTGGACGCAGTGCAGTCAAGAGCCATGAGTCAAAGGTCAGAGTTATGATGATAGATTGGGGAAACTCAGACTTTTCAGCCTGGAAAGGAAGTGCCTGAGTTGTAATCTTACAGATATATATACGACAGTTAATAACATGGTAAAGGTAAATCTGGAATATGACTAAGTTAAATTAAGATTGTAGGACAAAGGGGCACAGACTCAAGCTAGTTTAAAAAAAAATGTTGTGGCCTTGCTTCAGGGGTAGCACTGTCACCTTGGAGTCTGAAGGCCATGGATTCAAGCCCCACTCCAGGGACTCAGAATCCATAATCAGGACAGTATTGAGGCAATAGTGCCATCGTTTGGATGAGATGTTAAATAGAGGCCCTGTCTGCTTCCTCAGGTGGACATAAAAGATCCCATGGCACTTATCAAGGATGAACAAGAGAGTTCTCCTGGTGTCCTAGCGAACCTCCATCCTTCAACCGAAACCAGATTAACTGTTCATTTATCTCATTGCTGTTTGTGAGACCTTGGGCTCAATTTTGAAATGGTGGTGGGTTGGCAGTGGGGGGTGGAGGGTGGGGGTGAAGGTACACGTGGCAAACCCAAATTTAAAAAAAAAAACTTACCTTTTCCGACACGATCGTGATGTAATTGATGATGATTAAAGTTTTTTCCAGGTTTCGTGCCCGGCAGTCAGCCTGATTGACAGGCTGGCTGCTAATGGGAGCTGCACCTCCGAGGGCGGGGGTAGCGGGGTGGGGGAGACATCATCCAGCGCTGGAAAAGAAGATCGTGGGGGGGGTAATGGGGGAAGATCCTGGGGAGGGGGGGGTGGTAGGAGGGAAGATCGGAGGGGAATGAGGGGGAGATTGGAGAGGGAGACATCGGGGGCTGAGAGGGACATCGGAGAGGGGGACATCAGAGCAGGGTGGAACAGTGTTTTAATTTTGCGCAATGGTTTTTTATTTAATTTATTTTGTTTATTTTTGCCTGATCTGGCAACCAGGCGTGAATTGGAAGCCGTGGGAAAGCTGCCCAGGTATGTTTAAAAAAAATCGTTCTCACTACCTAATGTATCACAAGTAAAGTACCTTAAGTACCTCAATGAGATATATTTGGTTCTTTAACTATCATCCCACCGGCTTTAATTGCTGGCGGGACTTCTAGATTCGGGAAGCCCGTGCGTGCACAGGTGCGTCTGTGGGGAACTCGAAAGTCGGCGGGTTGGAGCCGGCTTCCGAACCTGCTCTGCATTTTTGCAGCCCTCTGCCCCCAGCGCGTCCGCAATTTAAGTTTAAAATTGAGTCTGTTGTGTGCAAATTGGCTGCTGCATTTGCCTACATTACAACAGTGACTGCACTTCAAAACATACTTCATTGGCTGTGGAGTGCCTTGGGATGTCCTGAGGTCATGAAAAGCACTGTATAAAAGCAAGTTATTTTTAAAAGGCAATTTTAGGACTGATATCAGGAAATTCCTCTTTATGCAGAGTGACCAATATGTGGGATAGACTGTTGGTTAGAGTAAAGCCCTCGGATCATTTAAGAAACAATTGGATGCAGCAATGGGGGAACTTTGGCTTTCTCTCAGACATAGAGAAATTAGTGCAAAATACAATTATTTGAAATGGGTATATATGAATAACTGCTTCAATTGGTCATGAAAAATAGCACGTTAAAATCTTTTTGGAAATAATCAGTTTGCATTATGAAATTAAATGAAGGATGGCAGTTGGTAGCATCCTTTCTCAATTTGAATTTGTAAAACAAAAAGCTTATTTTTATCATCCAGTGATTTCCTACATTTTGTCACCGAGCCTCAATCGCTGGCGTCAGATATCCGCTATTTCAGTGTTGAGAGTTGGTGCTTTCCTGTTTTGCTTGCAGTTCTTTTTCATTAAATCTGTACCAATTTTTAAAAAAATGCACATTCCCCTGGGGAAAACAAATGCTGTCTATCACATTCTACATGTGGCCAATCAAAGCATTGGCTGTCTGCCTCTTCCCAGGGAATTGATGTTTCACAGTGAGTGTACTCTGATTGCAGACGCTTGAGTATCATATCATTAGCATACTCTGTGGTACTGAGACCAGGCACTGTGCACTGGTTTCAACTCTCCCTGTAAACCTAGTGTTGTTAATCAATTATACACAAAGCCAAAGAAATGAACACATCCTTGTCGATTGAATGTTTTAGGGGGCTGCTAATGTTGTTGTGATTTTCTAACGCTACTTCATATTGGAAAATTAACTGCTTTTATGATTGATTATTTATTTATAAAGTCATTACTTTTTTAATATTATGTCAATATAGCAATAAGCAGATTCTATTAACAATTGTTTTGAAATATTTATGCTGCTTGATTTTGGATTATAAATATAAAAGCTCTCTTAACCTTTTCAAGTTGACACAATGTTACCTTGGCTATTTCACCTTACCCCAGATTATTGGGTTATGCACTGCTTATAAATTTTCTTGAGTTGTACTTTGATAATATGTTGCTGTCACTTGGTGCCATCAATTCCTATGTTCCTATAATATTTTTTGATCCAAATCTCTTGTTCTAGTAACAATTTTCTGCAGATCCATGGTAAACACAAAGATCCACAGCAGTTATAGATAATCCAGCTCACTGGACTTTTTTAATATACTGCCTTGTGTTGCATACTGAAAATAGTCAGATGCCGTGGTGTAAAGAGGCATTTGCCCAAAGCATCATTCTCTCCGAGCTGTAATTTTAAGATTAATTTTGAAAACCGTTAATGACATAACCATGACTTGAAAATGATGGTGTCTAATTTGTTTGAGTTATTTGTATATCATGATGCAAAACTGTCTGTCTGGTTTTAGAGTTGTCCATTATTATTGTGGGAATCAGTAAGGCCAGAGGCTGCTGTCAGATGGGAACCTTTGGTCATAGCTCTGCCCACATACTTTACTGACAGTTGCAGGAAAATAAAAGATATGCTCAGCAATTAGAGGGAACTATAGGCTGGCTTTTATTCTTTGTATTATTTTGGATGGTGCTTTAGAATTTTTTTAAAAGAATGGTACTGCAAGGTTAGCACACATGTTCTGTATCTGATCCTATTAAAGGTTCAATAGTTGTTGAAAACAACAAACCAGAGCTCACAACTCTTCTGTAAGTCTTTGAAGAGGTGATCTAATGAGTAAACATAGGCTTGTTATGAAATATTTAAACATAAAATGAATGAGAAATGGCTGGATAGCTCTGCAAATGTATGTACAAGAAGGTAAATATCTGTCAGAAGTGCAGTGAGTTCTGGAGGAGGATGTCCTGGATTTCCTGCTCTTGATACTATTTGTAAATGGAGTAGAGCAAGGCCTTTGCAACATTTTGAAGTTCATTGACACCAAGCTATGTAGCGAGGTGACTTGTATGAGAGAGACTGAGTATTCAAAGGGATCCGTATCAATTCGATAGATGGTCTGGTGAATAGCAGATGGATCTTAATGTAGGTGTACAAAAGGAAGGCCATGCATAGCGCAGCAGGAAGTGTGTACATTAAATATGTTAGAAAGGGTGGGACAGGTTTAGGGATGATCATTGGTTATTCACTGAACATCACTGAGCATATCCATTGTGAAATTATCAGAAAAAGTAATCAAATACTCGGTCACATCTCGAGAGAATTTGAAAACCAATGATTGTAATCTTGTATGGCAAAGCAACACTTGGAAGTTTCAGGCATGCTTACATCAAAAGGATATAGATGGATTGATGGGGATTCAGCGAAGTGATCGTGTCTCTGGGACATGGAGACTGTAAAGCTTGAAGACAGCTTCGCGGAACTGAACTTGTTCTCATTTGACTAAAATTAATTTAGCTCCTTAAGCTTCTTGGAGGTATGGATGATATAAGCAGCTTTCAAAGAAATTTGCTTTCTTTTTCTCAATAACTTCTTGCCCTTCCCTCCTCTCTTTCCTGCCTCCCCTCTAACCATGCTGACTCTAGTTGAGTATGGTTCTGCAGGCACCTTGCTTTAGTGGCTAGTACTCATGGGCCTTTATAGTGAGTGTCTGTAGGCTATTGCACTGTGGAAGCATCACAGCTGAGCCTGATCTGACCCCCACCTGAGATCCACATATGCACACTTCCCAACAGAATAGTCAGTCAGTCATTCAGTCTCTCTCACTGTTCCTCCACCCCCTTCCATCCTTCCCCCTCAGTCTCAATCCAGCTACAAGGACTCATGGTCTATAGTACATAACTTGGCACTAATTAACAAGCTTATTCAAAATGGAAACAGGACAGCTGATGTGAGAAATGAAAAAATGCCACAGTGATGCAATAGAGGGTGCTGTTTGAAGATTGGGGTTGGGCAGAGTTGAGGGAGCTTTACTTTGCATAGCCTGGGTGTGCTTGATATGAGTACTGGGTGCCTGAAATGGGAAGAGTTCCATTACCCAGCACTAACCTCCCTCACCTTGGTGAGCACAAAATCAGAACATCAAATGCATTCTTTTCACTGATAGTTTTTGTAAAATATGCCAAACAGTTTTTTTGAGGAAGATTGTGTCTCCATGTCCATGCCAGACCTTGGGACTACTCTAGGTTGGATACCACATTAATCAAATACTTGGTGATGCAGTTGGTTGGTGCATAGACATTGAGTGGTCAGATGCCAAATCATCATCACTTCTCCATGTGAGGGGTTTCCTGTCACGACAGGATTCTTTTGGAAGCTGTTGAGCGTAGAACGGGTATGCAGTTTAAGGGATGAAAGAAAACTGGTAAACCACTAAAACAAGTCCCCCTCATGTCCACCTCAATGTTGATTCAAGAGTGGAAGAGGTGACTATTTCTGTGCTTTGCCATGAAGATTTTTTTTAATTTCACATTTTTTCAAAACTGATTCTTTTGAAGATATATGTCCTCCTCCACATGATTTAAAAAAAAATTCATTGAAGCACTTTAACGTCCAATTGTCACATACAAAGTTTAAAAAATGTCAAAATCTGCTTTGAAGGCTATTGACAGACTGTCTAACCCGTCGGTTGCATTTTTGATCATTTTGAAATAGGTTAAAACGAAGGATGGTGATGTAGCTTTTAACAATGATTTGTCATTGTAGTAGAGGGCTCCAAAGCATTTGTTCTCTACAACGTGAAGTGCCCTTTAGTGGATAACTTCTCTTTCTTTGGTTCCTGAAGTGAGTGTTAAGTTAAAGTGGTTTTGTATTGCACTTAAGCAAACATACCAAGTGATGGGGATGCTTGAAGCAGTGTATTTTTCAGTGTGACCTGGGTATCTTTGGCTCTGAGCCATCTGTCTATGCTTGTGTGTCTGGATATGTTAATATCTATTCAGGTTTCAACATGAACTTTTCTAAAGTTTCAACAGCTTACGTTAGTAAGTGGACAACTTGGGGGGAGGGGGGGGGTTGACAGAGAGGAATTATCCAGATTGCTTTTTTTCTTGAATTGGCTTGGGTTTTTAATTGCTTCTCAGGAGATTACATGGCTGCTGCTGGGTGGGATGCTTAGTTGCAAGACGACTGTATGGGAAAGGCTTGATGGAACAGCTGGTCTTTTCCTGTCCATTAGTTTCATATGTTCGTATTTATTCCAGTTATTTAAATTGTGGTGTTCACACATGATTGCTTGTTGCAGTTCCATTCGGGCGTTGTGTACATTTTTATAGGTGGCACAGTGCAGGAGGCAGTGTTTGAACACAGCGACTTAAATCATCAGGGAAAAATAACAGACTCATTATTTCCCCCTCCCACTCACTACATGTCAGATTCTTCCCCTTTTTGTGTTCTTTAACTCCTCCTTCAGTCTATATCTCTGATTCCCAATGTCTATTGCCTCAAACTTCTGATGTCCTCCTAATGTCTCTATTTGCCTGCCCTACATGCTTTCCAGTTTCCTTTTCCCTGCAGCAATGTCTCTGAATCAGTTCTAATTTCATACTCAGTCAAGAAATGCTTTTATCAGCCTCCATTTGAAACCAGTCTATAAGGAAGAGACCAGCTTTATAGAATTCCTTGAAACTTGCGCTGTGGCCGTGAGAGCAGGGAGGAGCAGCAATATATGAAGTACTAATTGACCACCCATGTCTGAGGATATGCTCTTTTATCAGGACAGAGGCATTATACCATGTAATGCACAACATATTATTCTGCTGCTAAAGTGGTGCCGCTGTGTGTGACTGGTGTGCCCCTTTAAGGTCACAAAGTCCAATTGCTGTACAGACACATTGAGATCCATTACAGATTAATTATACTTGGGCAGACCCTGAGGTAAATTAAAGACTATTCTACATTGCAGGGGAAGTTTCTCCAAAGCCAATGGCAAATGATTTGTTTTTTTTCCCTTTTCCATCATTTCTTTTGAAGTGTGATACATAAATTTCATACATGACACTTGGAAATTTGAAGATCTCATAAGTATTGTTCAACATTATTGTAGTGTCACCTTTTGACTTTGCTTTCTACACCTTTTCACATTTGTATTTTGTTTTATGTTAGTCATTGAAGATGTGAAAGTAATTAAGTTAATAGGTGTTTTAAGTGTGTAATCAATCTTTTTACAGTTAAATAATGATATCTGGGACAGTGAACACTTGGCAAATGATATCATGTATTGCAAATGCTGTTTGAATGCTTCTAATGGTCTGATATTGAAGTTACAGAAATATTTTTAAAATGATCATACTAAGATTAATAATTAGGTAATCCATTATTATTTAATCCTAGCATTAATTGGAGATTTCGTATTGAAAAACTAAGATCGTAGCACCCTTCAAGTACCTGCAAAATAAAATCCAAATGCCAAGACTAAATTCTAACATTCAGAAATTATTATATACTGTACAGTTGTTATTTGACTTGGCAAAGATACATTGATAATTTAGTCTATATTTAATTATACTTGATAAATCCTCCTTCCTGTTGCAGTTTTTTTTGGGTTGGATAGGCTTGCAGTTTGCTGTCATATTTAAATTAGCTGTGGAGAGGTGCATCAGTGCTGACTAGTTCAGTTTCTATGGAGATGTTCCATGGTGCTGTCTTCAGTGATTCGGTTATTTCCCAGCAGATGAACCTTCTATGCCCATACCACAGGCAGTAATATTCAAACAAGCTGTGTTCGTGTAAGAAAAAAATTGAATAATTCTGGAACACAATTTGCTCACAGCAAATCTATATCAAGGCAAATAGATATTTAATCTTGATTAACATTTAAACCAGCCACTGATAAATGTAGATTTTGTTTTCTGCTGCCATCTATTACTAACTTAAGCTGTCTTGTAGAAACACAACAGGTGTATTAACCCATCAGGAACATTAATACCTGACATGAATTACCAAGCAGAACACACAGCCTTAATTAGCAACACATCTACTTAAATAACCATTGCATTGCAGATATTTATTTTATTAATAAGATGGATGTCAATTTGCCATCTAACTACTCTTCCCCCGCACTAGTTTTCTCCCTCGTCTCCTGTAGGTGTTGACTCATGTTGGAACATGGTTCTGTAGGCACCAGCCACCCTCTGGTACCTTGCACAAGTGATCATTCTTCATGTGGGCGCTTAGACAGTAAGTGTTAGCAAGCTTTTGTTGTTAGCAGGGACATTGTCAAAGCTGAAACCAATATTGTTTTTGATCAATATCCACAAAGGTGTATTTTCCACTTCAGTCATTGGATAACGATCGGGAATCGAATCCCTGGCTGATTCTCCTCCCCCACTCCCCACCTTCTGGCCTTGCGAAGCTGAGGTCAATTTAACGCCTCTACTGTTGCCCGGATACGATCTGTTAACTCAACACAGCCTGGACGTTGAACCTAGAGCTTTTCTAGTCTGCATGGTCCCGTTGCACACCAGGCAGTTGATTTAACCACTGAGCCATTCATTACTTTTGCCTGAACATTAGTGGCTTTACTGGATGTGTTCTTCAATAGCTACATACCTCTTGTAGATTCAATTTAATGGTAAAATAAAAGATGAACAGTTTATCTCATTTTGTTTGGGTCAGGTTATTGTGAAGAGCTTTTCACAAATGGATTGGGTGTTGCACTGCATTTTTTTTTATGATCAGTGCGAGGTGATTTTGTTGAAATAACTGAAGTAAGCCTGCCATGTTCCTTTTGTAATGTGGATTCTGATTACAAGTGGGCAAAACATTATATCATGCGAGCTGCCTCTTGCTGTGATGGTGGATGGAACCATCCATCTTTTGGAAAACGCTCATTTTGGAAAATGGTGTGTTAAGTTCATAAGGCTGTGCTAAATGTGACATAAGCTGCTGTACAGTATGAAGTGCTGCCATTGGCTCAATACAATAGTGTTGCACTTGTGCAGTGAAATGCTAGAATACAACAAATTTATGGTGGTAATTGGAGACGAAGACATTGTCCCATCCATCGCACTGAAGTGTCATAGCTTATCACCCTGTTTCATTTGAATTTTTTTTAGATGTCAATCCCAGTGGAGGAGCTCAAATAGTCAAACTCCAGAAACTGTATGAATTGGTTCGGTGTGTTCTGAGCATTGAGACATGTGCTGGTGGCATCAGCTGCTGATTCCCTGCTCTTGCATAGCCAGCTGCAACCCAAACATGCTGAATTTCACCAAGGCCAGCAGTTTGAAAGACCCTGTAAAAAGACCCAGGTTTTGGGAGCTGTTGCCACAAGCTGAGTGTCTTAGCTCAGTGTAAAAGTAGCATCAGTCTATTGCACTGTGTATTTTGAAATTAAATTGTGTTTGACGGGTTAAGGACTTCCAGTTGGAGATTTCCTTCCACGCAGCCTCTCCTTTCTGGTATTTCTGCATTGGATTATGAGGAAAGATAATATTCTGAAAGCAAACTGCCATTGACTGTTAAAAGTTGCTGCATGATTGAAACGTAGAACCGCAATGTTGTTACTGCAGAATTGCACACTAATTGCTTTAGCAACATAGTTGATCAAACAGCCCAAATGGCTGGCATGTCAAGAATTGAAAATGATCTTCCTGGACATTTATTATCCTCACCAATGTACATACATATGCACTTGGGAAAGCAAGTCAGAAGCAGGAACACTGGTTGCTACTTTTTTTTTCTATCCCTAGCTGCAGGGTTCCTGCAGCCATTTGCAGCACCCTGTTTGAGATCTGCTAACTGAGCACAGGCAGCCTTATTAGATTTTATCAGATTTATGACAGACTTGCTCATAAAACACTGATTTGGTTCTAAAATTAGTAATTGTGCATCTACAGATAGAAAGTTACATACAACAACTTAAATCCTAAACACTGAGTATACTTTCCATCATGCATAAAATATCCAAGTGTTTAGTGCTAGTGAAATAAGGCACATTTATAATATTAATTAGCCACCTATTCCAGTCACATTTCAAAACTTGGGCCCATTTAAATTATAATGGTATTTGTGTGTCTGAGTGCACCCTCTTCAAATTATATCTTGACTATTTTTACAACACTCTGTACGGATACATTCAGAACATAACTCTTTCTCCCCCACTCCCCAAATCAGTATAAGCACCTTAAAACATCTGGCTCAATTTAATATGGAGTGTTGGCTTGGATCAATGATAGTACTCTTTGATAGTGAGAGTTAGAAGGTTGTAGGTTGAAGCCCTGTTCCAGCACATAATCTAAACTGGCATTTCAGTGAAGTACTTGGGAAATACTTCACTGTTGCCATCCATCAGATGAGATATTGAATAGAGGCTCTTTCTACCCATTGTGATGGTTCAGATGGACATTCAAGAACCAAAAGCAAATTGTCCTTGTGTCCAGGTCAACATTCTTCCTTCAAGCAACACTGCTGATAGAAAAATTGATCGAGGGTATTAATTACCCTCTACGTTCCCAGAAGAAAAATAAAAATCATGCTGGCAACTTTTACTTGCAGTTTTTAAATTTGATTTTTCAGCGTTTATAATGGACTACATAATCAATTAAACTGCTGTATGTTTTGTTCAAATCATGCTTTCAGAAACATGCATTGGTTACACCTGGTGTGCTGCAATGGTTGTACATCATTAGATATTGTTACTTGTTTTGAGGAATGAGGTGGTTCGTCAGCAATTACTTCAGTGGACCTTGTCAGACAAAGGATGTTGGAAACCTTTCAACATTGGATTGGGTCATAGCTCTCTTTAGGGTGTTGCGCTACTTCCCATATCTTTCTCTTTATGCTGGCCTGCCTCCCCCTCCCCCTGCCCCTCCCCCTCCCCCAATCCTTCATGAGGTATGTTGGATATTTATGGAGGGGACTTTATGCTGTGTGGGTCTTTAATAATAGCACACAATACTGTGTACTATTTCTGAGGCTTTATATGGAGACCATCAATCACGTGCTGCAACTGATGTGTCCCATAAGTGCATTAACTGCAATTTTTTTTTGAAAATGGGATGCACAACTGCATGAAGTGATGGGTGAGGGAATGTTGTTTTAATGGTTGTAAAGTCACAGATAGCTCTGTTATACAATGCTGGCAGGCCAGGCTTCTGTGCCAATAGCACAGACTTGTAAAATTTCAAGATATTTATCTTGCTGAAATAAAGGAATTGCAGATTTTATCATTATAGAAACAAAAAATCGAGTTACTTTTGAAGCTGATGTTATGGAACGTCATTCCCCATGTCATGACGAAAGCTGTTAAGCAGTGCAAGAGGATTGGAATCTACATTGTAACTGGGTTGATGGGATAACTTGTCTGTTGCTCTTTGTCTCTTTCTACCCCCGCCCCGGTTCAAATTGAGGAAAGCCTGGTCTACACTTGGTGCCTCCCTGACAACCCAAGTAAAACTGGGGAGCAGAAAGCAGAAGCCTTCTCTTTGGTAGGGTGTGTTGATGTGCCAACCTACTAGCTGATGGTTAAATAATTAACCGTTACCTGCTGAATAAATAGCACAAATGTCTTGTGCTTTAAGGGTTAAACTATTTTTGTCAATAACCTTTTCAGACATGAGACAAATCGATGTTAATGTGCTGACTTTCCCAGTGTGCAGTTCAAAAATATTCATCAGACACAAAGGGCCAATGAACAGGTTTTTCTAAGGTGCTATGGCATATGGCGATATTTCAACACTTTTCATGCCATGATGTATAACCATTACAGCATACTTGGTGTAACCGATGCATGTTTCTGAAAGCATGATCTGAACAAAACATACAGCAATTTAATTGATCATGTAACTCATTATAAATGCTGAAAAATCAAATTTGAAGTGCAAAGTGAAAGTTGAAATGTAAGGTGTTCTTTTGGTACTTGTTTGATATTTCTTTACATAAATGACCAGTTTAGATTTTATAACTTTATATAAATATATTTGGGGGGGGGGTGGGGCAGAAAGGACTTTGAATGAGCTTTATTAGTTTTAGAAACCCACAATGTTATGAGATAAATTGGGTTGAAACTCACTGTAACGCTTGCTTGGGACATCTTCAAGATAATGCAAGGATGTTTTGGTTCTTCCTCCCCACATGGTTCTTAATTTAGAGATCGTCCAAGACTACAAAAAAGCTCAGGGACTTGTTTTATTTGACCCAGAAAATTAAGAAAGCTCGTCTCATCTCTACAGCCTTGAGTAAACAGATTTCGATGTGGGACTTGTAGCTATTGTCACATGTTAATGTGGCAGTCTGCACAGGAGTGTTAGTGCCCCTGAAGTAGACCATAAAGGGGTGGAGAATTCATGGGGTCTTTTATCATCTGATGGTGATGCTTTCTGTGAAATACATCAAATTTAAAACTAATGGGGGTGATTTTAACCCCCATGAACAGGTGGGTTGGGGGTGGGTGTGAGTTGAAAATAGTTGTTTTTTGGGTTGCGACTGCAACCCGGCTTTATTTCCGGGTGTAACTTGGGCGCGTAAAAGTACAGGCTTCCTACTGGGAATGCAAAGTCTGAAAATTTTGCAGTTGCGACCCAAAAGAACAATTATTTTCAACTCCCACCCGTCCCCAACCTACCCATTCTTGGGGGTTAAAATCACCCCCATGTGTTTGTTGCATAACCTGAAGAAACTTGTGGTAAATCAGAATAATGTGTCTGATCTCACAAATTCAGATGACAATGTGGTTTGGGTAATTTTTCGTCAGATTATCCTTTCAATTCTATACAATGCATTCTTACACTTTTAATATATGCACTGCAGTTTTGAGATTCCATGATCAGTTCAGGGAGTTGAATTGGTAAGTAATTTCCTTAAAGGATATATTTTACTCACTGATGGTAAATGAACTGTCTGCTGGAGGAGGGTGCTGAAAACTGGCCCATCAAGATTTTTTTTTCAATTTTCTTCTGTCATCAAGGCGGTGACTCTTGCTTGGGTAAGGCTGCACAAAGAAAAGCCTCCAGTACCTCGCTCAAGTAGCCATTCTTTATGTGTGAGTCTAGTCGGCGAATATCAGCAGGCTGTTTGGGCTCTGTTGCAATGACCAGGCATGGTCAATCAGCACAGTTACTGGCGGTGATCAGGAACTGGAACCCTCCTTGAATTTTTTCTTACCTTTCCCTAGTACAGAGATGCTGTGGCTAATTTTAATGCCTCAAATGCCATTCCAGTTGAAATTGGCAAACCTGGCCCTGCCCAGGGTTGAAGTTGGGCTGTTTCTGGTCTCTGTCTTGGTACTCTGCAAACTTGGGATTATCCAAAACTCTGCTGCTTGTGTCCTAACTCGCACCAAGTCCCATTCATTCATCCATCACCCCTGTGCTCGCTGACCTACTGGTTCAACAATTAGCTTCTGGTTCAACAATGCCTTGATTTTAAAATTCTCATCTTTGTGTTCAAATCCCTCTATGGCCTCGCTCCTCCCTATCTCTATGACATCCTTCGGCCCACAACTCACTGAGATCTCTGTGCTCCTCCAATTCTAGCCTCTTGCGTATCCCTGATTTCCATCGCTCCACCATTGGCGGCCGCACCTTCAGCTGCCTAAGCCCTAAGCTCTGTAATTCCCTCCCTAAACCCATCCGCCTTTCTATCTTTCACTCCTCCTTTAAGTCGCTCCTTAAAACCTATCTCTTTGACCAAGCCTTTGGTCACCTGTCCTAATATCTCTTAATGTGGCTCGGTGTCACATTTTTTCTGATAATGATCCTGTGAAGCACCTTGGGACATTAGGCACTGTACAAATGCAAGTTGTTGTTGGTATACATGGAGCAATGAATCTTTGCTACTGAGCTCAACATCAAAAATTGTTCTTGCAAACAAATATTCTCTTTCTGGTGGTGGATATTTGTGTTTGCTCTGCACACTCATCGACTTTTTCTTTATAATGGCGATGAGCATAATTGTGGGAATTGGGCAGTATTTGCTGTTTGAACACAGATTCCTCTTCCCAACCTAATTACAAAGCAGCCTGCTTTGAAAATTGCCACTGCAAAAAGAAGCACAATTAAAATGAATGAAAATACTGTTATCATCCCTGCGCAAATTGTTCTGGAAAGTTAAACAATTATGTGCACTCAAATTAATAAACAAAATCAATTTTTTTTGTGAATTTTTTGTGCATCAGAAAATGAGGGATGTTAATGTTTCATCTTGGATACCTTGTGTTAGTGTCCCAACCTTGTTAGATGCAGAGTATAGCTCCCTATACTTTATCTCAGTCTAACCTTAGAGAAGCACATTTATTATAGAACTGCGGCATTTGCACAAAGGGACCTGCTTTGTACTTTGAAGGGTGAGTGCAGCCTTAGAAATCTTGCAGCCAGCAGAGAGAGGAGACTTTCTTCCATTAATCTGAGCTGAAATCAAACCCACATTATCCATGGGGTGGCTTCTCTTGAGCTTGGGCTAAGAGATTAATGGGAACCTTGCTCCCATTAAATGTGCTGCACCAGATCTGGGATTACTTGCTGCTAACAATGGTTGTACAACATGAAACGCCTTGATGAGCACAAATTTTGCGACAAAAGTGAACATAGATTTTGCCAGGAGATTGGGAAATGAGACTGGAGTTAGTGGAGGAGAATCAGCAGTCTAGCAGGTGAGAAAGATGAATGTGAGGCAGCACGCATCAACACTCATGTTTTTCAAATGTCAATGTAGAGTGAACCTCATTATTCAGCTTAGCTATAAACTGAAAGTTCATTGTGTATATGTAGCATTTAGCTACTGTGGCCCTGGCAGGTGCTCTCTTTTTCCTGTGGTAGGGTTTTTTTCTGCAGAGGGCATTTTTTGTATTCTTTTGAATGTTTGGGGATTTTGCTGGATGTAACTTTTCGCTTGTGCATGATTTTTTTCTAACCTGTTTCAGTGAGGTTTGCTAGAGTTTTATGTGGTGGTGGGAAATTTAACTTTGTTGAGTGGAGTAGTTACAATAAGTGTAGTATTTCAAATGTTAGGTTGGGAAAGAATCAATTATTATATCTTTAGGACAGAGACTTGGAGAGTGAGGGCTTAAGCAGTACTTAAAAGCCCATTTAGGTTTGTCATATGCTGCAAATTAGACCTATTTGAAGTTGCAGGAAACTGCGAATACCAACAAAATGGCAATCTTGCTTAGTGAAAGCCAGTGTGCACCATCCAAATACATGGGTTCGGCTAGTGCTTCTGATGGCTACACTGCCTCCAATAACAACATTACCATTAGCAGCTTAGCGTAAGAGGAGGGAAAAAGGAACAGGAACACCAGTAAGCAGAGAAGCTAAAGTACTTTTGTCGGCTCTGCACAGGCTAGTGAAGGATAGCCATTCTGCTGACCTGTTCAGACCCTGCAATGCGATTGGGGAAGCCATTGGAGCAGAACAAAATAATGGCTGTTTGGAAATTTAAAACTGATTATAGATTTGAGTCAGATGTTCAAAATCTTGAATATGTCCCTTAATTTATATGGTAGAATTTGTTGTGCTCCCTGCCACCCCCCACCCCCCCCCCCGCCGACCCGTCTCAGTGGAGTGTCTCGTTGATGAAATCGTGGGTTGAATTTTCTTCCGTTCAACTTCTAACATCATACATCACATCCGTGTGCAGAATAGTTCATTTAAAGAAAGGAGAGCAAAATGATTTTGCCAGTATCTGTGAACATACTAACAGTGAGGAATTTGAAAAATTTACTTCCCAGTAAGAACGATACAAAATGAAACAGTAAAAAAAAATCTGAAGTTCACAGCTGAAGGTTTGAGGTACAGATGTGGGATTCTGAATATTTGGGATTCCTTTTTAAATAAGTGAACATTTTAAGAATGTTTGGACAATAACAGCTAGTCTAAAGACTACAATCCAACATCCATGATTTATTCCTAGTTAATAATAGAATTTGTTTTTTTATTGGATCCTGAATAGACAAAGGACAGGGTACTAAACATATTTTAAATATTCAACAATTTTGAAGGGAATTTAGCTCTTCTGACAGGATTTTCTAATGGTAGTTAATGAAGATTCAACTTGAGATGGGCAATTTATGATCACTTGCCGATAATGGCTGTGTCTTCTGAAACAATGGGATAAAATGGAAAATTGTCTATAGCATGTCAAGAGTTGCCAGCAAAGGGCTGTATAAAACAGTATGGGCAGCAGTGATTACTATCTGATGGAGTGGTCTGTGATGAAATGGAAGAGACTATACCATTTCAGCTAAAGAATTATCTCTCAATTTTCCACTCAATTGTTGTTACCCCTTCACTGCTGATGCTTGTTGAAATATGACTGCACACACTGGAAATTCTCCAGCTACCTGCCCAAGTAACTATCTATTGAGTGTTGCAAAGGTATTCAACCACAGGTATGTGGTGGAAGGCAAGGTCATAATTAAGCCTGATCTTGCTTTAACCTGATCTCCACACGTGCACACTTTTTCAGCAGGAGTCACTAAACAGTGAAAAGGATCACAGGTTGATTTGTGTTTCTCCTTTCCTCCCAAGGCCAGGGTGCTGAGGCCAATTGTAGTAGTACATGTTCTTAAAATTCAAACACCATGCTTAATAGAATAGCTCCAGAATTGCTCTATATTTCTGTAGGATTGCAGAGAGAGATTGAGCTGGAGCTGTGAGGTAATTTTCCATCATCAGACTGCATGCTTCAGGTGTGTTTTAAATACCATCAGATCTTTCAACCGTTATTGGAAGCAATCACTCTAAGATAGCTCATAGTCAGCAAAGTAGTGTAAAATATGCTTATTGTAATAGATTTGAAGCTGTTTTGCGAGTGTATATGTTACAATGTAAATGGATACTTGATGTTGCTTTTTGGATTATGCAGGTAAAAATGCAGAGAAGAAAAATCATCATTTTAGTGTCAGTATTTATTATGAATATTATGTGAAAAGTCAAACCAACATCTGGATACAGTTACATAGGATGACAAAACACTTAATCTATAATAGATTGTTTCTATTCACACAATGTGGCATTGTTACTGTTCAGAAATGCAATCTGGGAATTCTGAATTCTATTATTTCATTGCTTTTGCCAAATTTTATCAAGAAAATCTTAATCAATATGTCTCATTATAATCAATTTGACATTCATTTTTAACCTTTTCATTGGCCCAAACCTGATTCTGGTATAAAACAGTAATTTCATTTTATAGATGGTATCTTCGATATAAGTACAGCTATAAATAGAATCTGTATAGTTGATTAGATATTAAATGTTTCATGTCTGGCTCATGAGATGCTCAGTCATGCTCTAAGCGTCCTTCCTTGTAAACCATGCCCAGTTTTCTAATATTGACAGTTCTTGAGATTGTACCATTCGACTATACTCATTGTTCCAGACATCAGACAATTCTGATTGTCGAGGATCTTTAAGTGTCTGGTATCTCACTAGGGATAGAGTGATGAAATCCAGCTTCCAGTGTTATTTTGCTGCCAATTATGCTGGGATTCAGCCTGCAGTCTCCTTTTGGATTACTTGTCAGAATTGGGTACCTTGGACTGGTTTTCCACAGATGATCAGATCCATCTTTTCAATTTGACTGTGAATGGGATTAGCGCTCTCATACAAGTTAGGAGAGATTCCTTCCTCACCCCCCCCTCCCCCCCTCACCCCACCCCATACACACACCAGTGGAACAAGCACTGCATATGGCTGTGGACTCGCCTACTGATCATTGGACATTCAATACATCTACATATGAACTTCACCTATTGCAGACAAACCTGTACCCAATTCAGCCTGTGGGGAAAGACCTATGCCATCCTGAGTATGTATAAGCAGACCCTGTGACACCAGTCGTAGATGATAACTGGGATCCTCTGACCACAGCAGATGCTCCATCGAACTGGACATCGTGCATTCTGCAATCAACGTGCTAAGCAGGCTCGTACAAGGTGAAGGATTGAGCATTGGTCAGTCCCACCACATTTCCCAGCATTCAATAAGGAGTTCACCTTATGCAGCACCAAGAACTCCAGGGGCACAGGGAATGAAGGATGAGAGATAGTGGAGGGGAGAAAAATCTACAGCACACAGGGTGCTGAGGAATCAATAACTGTGATATTCCGTGCATGGGAGCACTGTGTGAGGTCCCCGGGGGGTGGTATCCCCAGGGCATGGGATTGCAGGTGAAATTGGAAGAACTGAGCAGCCCCACTTTGCAGTGACCCCCAAGTGAGGAAGGTATATCTGCGGCCCACCTGAAGAAAAATCAACCACCCCAGGCACGAAATACCAATCTGCCCTCTTTTCCCCTCTCATCCGCCTAAATCCAGCCTATTGTATAATTATATCACTAATTGTCAAGAGACTTGCACTCCAGTAAGCAGATAAAAATTCTAACCTACTTTATGGTTTTATCCACGGCTCCCTCTTAAAGGACAGTACAAGTTGGCTGTTCAATGTGGTGCATCACTGCATTGGCACCAACACAACCATCCTAGATGTGGAAAAGGCATTTGACCAAGTTGAGTAGAAATTTCATCTCTTGACACTTGAGATTTGCCTTTGGTGGCACTTTTAGGAGGTGGATTGCAATGCTGTATTTGCACCTCACGTCCACCATGTGTTACAATTGTCTTGGTTCCCCTGGCCTCTTTACACTGGTCAGAGAATCTCTAGTGCCAAGCATTAGAGTGAACCCAGGCCTCCACGGAGTCCAGGCACAAGTGAGTGAACAGAAAATATTCTTGTACGTTGATTACATGCTGCCAAATGTAAGCAACCCAACTATCTTATTCTCAAGCCTCTTCCAAAGTATCATGCCTGGTGAGATACCAGCCTGACTATTCTGTAACCTGAACAATTGATTTCCTAAGTTCCTCTAGCTAGGTAAAGGCTTTGAATACACCCTAAATCCCTCCAGCTCCCAAAGCAAGAGGGAAGACTCAGTTTCCCAAACTTCAGACACTACCATTCAGTAATGCAGACCCAAGTGATTGTGAGTCCCTAACTCCCTGACATAACCAGGGCTGGCCATGGAAGCCAGAACCTCCCTCCCAACCACCCCCACCCCCACACAGTCTACCATTCATGCACCCTAACAAGAAGCCAGTAGAGAGCCAGAAACAAATTTTACCTCACCCAACGTGACCATTAATGCTATCTCCAAATGAAACACTGTCTCCTGAATCCTCAATACTTGCAGACTTCAGCATGAGCGAGCCAACTTGCTTTGGAATTTTCCTCTACTCCCCAACAGCTTCTTGTGGATGTATCTCTACACTCTGTGCCATTTTTACTTCTGGTACCAAGGATGAAACAGACAGCATGAAAGTTGCCTGGGAATGTAACCTAGGCTGACTGTTAAGGGAGGAGGAATGACAAAATGTATGGAGTCAAACCCTGAACGCACCACCTGCAGCAAATACAGGAAGGCCAATTTGAAATCATACGTCGCATATACCCACCCTGCATGTGATCCATAAATTTTATCCGTCCATACCGGATAATTGCTGTGGCCAGAAGGGCCTCCTCACTAATGAGTCAGGCTAGCACAACTCCTATTACTATCTGCAAGAAGACGCATCCTCCTCTGTGGCAGAGTGCAGCCTCACCCATTACAAATGTGACCAAAACATGCAGGACATCAGGAACTCTGCAGCCTGTTCTTAGAGACCCACTCAACACAAACTACCCTCTCAGCACAGCAGCCCCTCTCACTGGCCACGAGGAGCACCAACCCCAACTAATTAGACCACCAGTGTTTAGAGCCCCTTCGCAACATTCTCAAGCCAAGAAACCAGAAGCAAAGCAGCTGCTCTTTGCTTCCTCTCCCTTCCAATTTGCATTGTTCCCATTGCAAGCAGCCTAGTGTGGTGATGCATCCGACCCACAGGCACTGTGCAGTCAGGATGCACGGTGACTTCATAAGCTACGTATGGGAGTGTACACTCTGTTAAAATGTCTGTGCTTGTACATTTAAGTACCTGTATACATTGGCTCCGTAAAGTATATATGTGACTATTCATTATTATACAGTGGCTTCATAGAATGTATGTGAATGTATATCTAATAGGTTCATAATTTATGTATGTGTACACCCATATGTATAATAGCATCATAAAATATAAATGTACTTTGTTGACAACTTAATTAAAAAAAAATGTGTGGGAAGCTCTCCCGGGGAGAAACAAGAGTTATAGAATAAAATGATCTCTCTCGTAATGCCCTCTCTTTATTTACTTACCCTGTAGCAAGCGCATACACTGTGTGAAATGAGCTTATTAAATAAAGAAGCAAATAAAAGATGTTTGAGAGTTTACCATTGGAGTTCATATCTCCCATCAATAAATGTGTGGTCTTCTTGCATGACGAGAAGATTATGCTTTGCTTAAAAATAACAAATTCTTTCACTGAGCTATGATATATCTGTGTATATTACAAAAAAAGTGAAGACAGTTTCAGTTGTGGGAAAGAAAAATTAATAGATTCCTTCTGTCTGTAACTAAGTTTCATGATAAACACTGGACACGTCGAGGGATGACTATACCGAGTTACTTTAAGTCGAACTGCAGCAATTATTTGAAATCTAGCAATCTCAGCATTGGAAATGGATACATTTTAATGAGTTTTCTTGCATAGGTTATTGACTTGATCAATTCAGTGAGACTGAGAAAGATGGGAAATTCTCCCAAATTGGTTCTCCCCCCGCCCCGTTCCTGGTCTACTCTCAACAATAAATAGGTCCAGCAATTCTCTTTCCCAAAAGTCACATCACCTGATTGATTAAGCAAAACCCTGAGCTTTCAACACGAAGGCCACAGTATCAGCATCATAAGGTGATGGAACTAATGGAAAACACAGCCAAATAGCAAAGTACTTTGGCTAGTTACCAAAGCAAACCATCAGTTTATTTTGCCAGCTGTCCTGCACCTCATGTTTCCTGTTACACAGTGCTGTATACTGTGCACCATGAAAATAATGTATGATAATGCATTGTAAGTGAACCATTTTAACAAAATAAATATGCAAATAAATCCTTAGTGATTTACCTCGAGGAAAGAGATTGATTGAAATCTGCATGGATTTCTAAATTTAAAGAACATTTAGTGACTAGCATTTACCTTTGTGACTAACATTTGGTCTTTTAGCTTAATACCTTAAGCCAGGGGTGTCCATGTAATGGCCCATGGACTACTTATGACCTGAGTCCTTGCAATCAGGCATATGAGACCAAGGCAACTCCATTCTAATTGTATCTTTCTTTCTTGCTGGTTTGTCCTGTTTGAATTTTGTGGGGTTTTGGAAAAGTCTGTTATTTTTGTTGCCTCCCTGTTGGATAAATACTATATCAGAACACTAAGATCGCATAGTATTAGCTAATTGAGTTACATGCAAAGTAATGGGAAAATGGATTTAAACTTTATATATGTGACCCATGAAACTCCATCATATGGATCTAAGATCAGGAAGTTTGGACAGTCGATAAGGCTATTAAAAAAGCAAATGGGATCCTGCGCTTTAGAAATAGAGGAATAGAGTACTAAAGGAAGGAAGTTATACTGGACCTTTATAAATTATTGGTTGGACCTCAGCTGGAGTATTCTGTCCAATTCTGGGCACCACACTTTAAGAAGGGTGTCAAGGCCTTGGAAAGGGTGCAGAGGGGATTTACTAGAATGATACCAAGGATGAGGGACTTTCAGTTACTTGGAAAGACTAGAGAAGCTGGGATTGTTCTCCTTAGAGTAGAGAAGGTTAAAGGGAGATTTAATGGAAGTGTTCAAAATTATGATGGAGTAGATAGGGAAAAATTATTTTCCACTGGTAGGAGGGTCAGTAATCAGAGGACATAGATTTAAGATAATTGGCAAAAGAACCAGAGGGGAGATAAGAGATTTTTTATGCAGCGAGTTATGATGATCAGGAATGCACTACCTGAAAGGGTGGTGGAAGCAGAGTCAATGGTAACATTCAAAAGGGAATTGGTTATATACGAAGAGGAAAAAATTGCAGGGCTATGGGGAAAGAGCAGGGGTGCGGGCCTAATTGGATAGCTCTTTCAAAGAGCCAGCACGAACATGATGGGCTGAATGATCTCCATCTGTGCTGTAAGATTCTATGATCCTGTCTTCAGTTATATTACTAAATGGAATCTGAGCTCATTTGTAAAATAGATTTGATAAATATCAACTGACCAAGAAATTAATGATTACAAATGGCAAGATTTGACAAAATCATGGAATAAATTCAACACAGCATGGCACTGAGTCTGCCAAATTCTGAAGCACTGATTTTTGTATAGCTTTTTCTAGAATTTGTAGCACCACACGAGAACAAAACTGAATAAATGATTTGTGATGTGTATGTATAATTTAATACAAAAAAATAAAGTGGATCAGTTCTACATTTCAACACATGCAGAGGCAGTGTGATATATTTTAAAGGGTAAACAACTAAAGAGGTTGGAGTTAGGAAGGCCTTGGAGCCCACTGGTGGACTTTGATTTCAAGTGCTTGGTGTACAGATATCTTATTAAAGGAAAGGAAACTATCCTTTGACATTTTCATGGTTAAGTCAGATTAAATGTCTCAGCTTGTCACAGAATTTGGAACAGGTCAACAAAACCATCCAGAGACAAATCAAAGGAACCCCTAAACAGACCTTTTGAGTATTAGTTTTCAGTGTAAATGTTGTTGATCTTTTAAAATAACATTCCAGTAACCCTTAACCAGAGGGCGTTTCCAGAAAACATGGGAGAATATTTTGAAACTCTCATCACATCCTTTCCACCATGCCTGAGACATGGCTAGGTTCCAGCAGTTCAGGCAGGCTGAGGTGGAGCAGATTCTGTGTATTGTATTAAGTTGGTTGCTGTTAGCAGTCGCTGATTGATATTGTTGGGGCAGCAACAGAAGGTTCCTGTCATTCATCTTTTATTTTGCAACCAGTACAATGTCCCCAAGCTTGTTGCATTGAACTTGAGCTCTCAAAGTTCATAGACTTAAGAAGAGTGCCTAAATAGGGAACCAATTTCACTTCAATCAATAAGATTGAGGGAAAGATTTTTAGTACCAATAGTTGAGAGGCCATTGACATTGGTAATGATTTGAAAGGTGGTGATGTACGTACAGAGCCAGTACAGTCTTTGTCTAGCCTCATACCAACCTTCCCACCCCCAACCCTCCGCAGCTGCATTTCGAGAGATAGTGAATTACACTTTTTTTGCACAATTTTGCCATAAATTTGCCTCAAGCGGTTTGTGAATTGGGCTGTAAATTTATGGAGAAAATGCTCGGGTTTGCTGCCTATGATATTTTATTGCAAAACTGTAAGTCCAGTTTGAAGCAGTGAATAAGTCATCAATACACAAAGGTTGATGGAAAACAATCTAAACTGAGCTGGTGCAGCTTATAGACACATCTAAGGAAAATGTGTTTTCAAGGGTTTTAATCAGAAGGGAAACCTGGAAAAGTGCCCAAAACCACTTTTTCAGGGGCTGAAAAATTAATTGAATTGAAAGCAGTTGGAGATAAATAATCTATGTTAGCAACAAATATTCTTTGGTGGGAAGATGGCTTGATCCTATGTTTTTTTTGAGCAGGCTGGAATGTTTGGTGTTGTGCTTCAGTTTCCTCCTATTTTGAGAAGGTGGAATGGCTTGAGATACTGACTACTCTGTTAACACACTGATCTGTAAATTGTATGACGGGAATTGTGGAAATAGCCTTTTTTCAATTACTTCTGACCTTTTTGGAGATAGGGTGTACCAGCATGGTATCATGCTCCATCTGGACCTAGAAGATTTGCTTCCAATGGTTTCAAATGGGCTCAAAATGACAGTTGATGTCGCAATCAAACTGACAAGTATCTTGTTTGCAAACTTGTACTCAACAGTTATTGCATCACCTTACCTTTTTTTTAAAAGACTTTGTCCTGTTAAGATCAGGTTATTGCAGAATTGCTAATATAGAGATTTTACGATATGAAAATTCTTTTTCTTTCAAAAAAGAATGATTTTTTTTTTCACATTTATTGAACTCTTTGTTCTGAAGGGATAGGGACTTATAATTTTGTAGTCCCTATACCCAATATGACTGCATTTCCCTGATAGCCGCTGTCAAATGACAGATGCAATAGGCTCATTAATGTGTATCTGTACAGAAATGAAAGCTTACCTGCAGGTTCTGAAGGTATCAATTAGAAGACCTATAGGCAAGGATTACATTTTATTGGCCTATTTAGGCACTATAGCTCTTTAAATTAATTTGAGGTTTCTGTAACACCAATCCTTTCTGCAACCTTCATTTAGCCAATGTCTGTCATTTTTTAAAAAAAACACTGTTACAGATACAGGAAATGGTTCAAAAATATTGTTAGGTATTATTAAAAGTCTAAGTGTCCACATTACCCTTAGTTCATTTTTCATGCTTTTATAATGGGGAAAAAAAACCAAAAGATATCACAATAACATAGTTAAATTTACCTTTGAATTGTCTTTTGTGTCCTTTAGTACCTTCACTCAAGTTTTTATTTGAAGTCCCCTGCCTCTCTCAAAAACCTGACATGTTACAATGGAAAAACCCCATGTAAATCTTGGCAAAACCCAGTGTCAACAGTTCACTGTCATGCTTTGTTAGTGGGCCAATTGAATCACTCAAAATGCTTTTTGAAAATTGACTGCTGTTTTTGCTTGATAACTGAAATTTATAATCTCCAAAATGAGTTTTTATACAAAACAAAAATTCAAAACATTACACATTTCACATTTATCATTGACATATCTTTTAATAACTTAATTTGAGATTTACTTGAAGGCCTCAGCCTCTGCCTAGAGCAGTTTAGGCCAATCATGTGTTGTGTACAGTTTCCCAGGATGCATCAGTAGAATCTCGCTCGCCAAATGATGCAATGCTTTTCTTTTAGACACGAGCAAAATCTATTTGATTGTTTTTCCACATTATTGGAAGAAAAGCTAGAGGACAAATTTTTAAAGACTTATTAAATAAAGTTTATATTGAGCGTTTTTTGAGCCAGAGAGGTTGGGTGGGAAAGACTACTGATTGCACACCTGCTGTGACTTTTAAACCAAACTTCAGATGCATATTAAGTATCTTTCCTCCTCCTAATTTGAGTTTTAAATAAAGTGCATTGAATTTTGAAAGCAAACAGCCTTAATGATCACCTGATTATGACATGTTTTGTTTATAATTGGCAAACGTAAACATTCTACTTAGTAACAGCTGTCAGGCACAGAGACAAGATAGACAGTGCCGTTCTTCTTGAGCTCTTTTTTCAAATTAAAGCACAAGTAAGTTGAACTTAGAAAGCAAACAGAAAAATTAATGATCTAATTATCATCAATGTGTGTGTTTTCTGGTCACGTACAATCACAAAAGATCAAAGTAAGAAAGAAATCACATTTATATAGTGCCTTTCATGTCCTCAGGACTTCCCAAAGCATTTTACAGCCAATGTAATACTCTTGAAGTGTTGTCACTGTTGCTTGTAGGCAAAGATGGAAAGCCAATTTGCTCACAGCAAGGTCCAACAAATGTCAAATGGGATAAATGACCAGTTGATCTGTGTTTGGCGGTGTTGGTTGAGTGTTAATAGTTAGCCAGGAAACTTGGAGAATTTCCCTTCTTCTGTGAATAGTGCATTGGGATCTTTTGCGTCTTGAGAGGATTGTCGGGGCCTCCAATTCAATGTTTGCAGCGATCTCTTACAAAATTACAAACCAGTGCTGCCAGATCCAAGCCCATGCCCTTTCCCCATCTCTGACAGACATCAGGATTCTACTAGCCAGCCAAACTGTACATTGTACCAGAGTTCTGCCAAGTCTCAGGTTCCCCTTTACAGTGATGCCAGACCAAAGAACAACCCCCTTCCCCCATCTCCGCCCCACCTTCCAGTGTGGCCAAACACCAGCAGTCTCACTGCAGTTTTGAAAATTTTCGGACCACCACACCAGTTCTGTCAAAGCCCAGGACCAGCCCCTAGTGCTACCAAAGCCAAGGAATGTCCTACTCTACTGCCCTGTATTTCCAGAGTCAGAGGAATGGAGAGTTCAGGTGGTGGGGAGGATGTAGGGATAGGGAAGGGTGAGGCCATGAAGGAATTTAAAAAGGATAAGAATTTAAAATTTAAGGCATTGGGGGACTGGAAGCCAATGTAGGTCAGTAAGGACAGGAGTCATGGGTGAGCAGGCCTTGGTGTGGGTTAGGATCCAGACAGCATAATTATGGATGATCTGGTTTATGGAGGGTGCAAACTGGGAGGCTGGCCAAGAGAGCATTAAATAGTCAAGTCTGGATGTGACAGGCATGGAGCACTGATTAGGAGCGGGCAGTTGACCATGTGCCAGCAGAGGTTGATCCTTGGGTCCTCCAGAGATGTGTAGTGGTCTTGGATGTTAACAGAGCGCTCCTAATTGCTGTCCAATGACCCTTGCAGGAAAGTGGATGTAAGATGAGAATAGAATCAGTTTTAGCAGTGATATTTTCCTTGCTTGAATAGGCAGCACTGCTTGTGCTCACACATGAAGAATGGGCACTTGAACAAGGTACTGGAGGACTGCCATTGGCCATGAAGCTGCAGCCCAGCATGTTGGTGCCTTCAGGAGGTGATAAATCCAAACCACGACAGCAGGATATTCTTTAAAGCTGGAAGATTAGCATTACTGCACCAGCTTTTCTCCACTTAGACTTTTAAATATGGACTCTTAAAAAGTTGCTATCAGAGTCTGACTGAAGCCTTCGTTTAGGAATCTAGGATGCAATCGTTTCCTGGTTGGCTGGGGCTGAGGAGTTCGGCTCATGCATACCAATCTTTAAATGGTAAGGATCTTGGTTCTTGGAGTTCTATTGTTGTAGGCCAGTGGAGGGTTTGGCAGCCCAAATGCCTGTAATTATAATCCTGCCCCAAGTTGAACAGTACCATCAGATCACAGCAATTTTGCCGAGAGAATCATTAGTGTTTTTTTTTCTTGCAGTGGTAGTCTGGGTAAGGATTTAGCAATCAGATTAGAGTGTAATCTGTGCTTTTGCTTATCTGAATGTTGCAGCTTTAATCAACTTAGAGGAGCATGAAAAAAATAATGAAAACTGGATTCTGTGGTGCACGGATTCTGGTAAAAATGTGAGGATTCTTGTTGTAAAGCACACTGAATAAATTGCTTAATACTTCTGTTGTAAACAAAAGGGCTGCTGCCTGTCATGGAAGAAATACCTTGCTGAAGTGTCTGTGAAACGTGCAGTGTGTAATGTTGTTATAACACCACTTGCTGCTTTGCTTATTTTACAGTCTGCTGATGGGATTCGGCAGTGTACAAATATTGATTCAAGTGAACTAAATATAAGGTTACGTTTAACCTGAGTCACTGGCATGATGAGAGCAAATATGGCCTCCTATTCACTGCAACTTGAAGTCCTTTATTTAAATGTTTTCATTATGTTTGTTATGTTTGCAGAAGTCAATAGAAAACTACTATAGATGCAGACTACCTAAAATCTAATGGGAATGTAATAAAACAGCACATCAATGTGCAGAACACAATGGGTGCGTTAGGAGTTGAATTGCAACCTACGTTTCACTGCTGTACCTTGAGAGTGAGTTTTTCCAGTGTTCTAACAGGAGGAAAAGCTATGATTCTATTTTCAACCTGTACTCTTTTTGTTAGAGATCTAGCAATTTTCTAAAATGTAATTTGTTTTCGCCTACTTGGAGTTTTAAAAACTGGCAAGTAAGTTGCAATGGATCAATACTTTTGTTCGATTATTGTTTTGGATTTTACTCGTTATGAGCACCACACATGTAATAATACATCTTGAACGCACGAGTCATTTCATAACTAAAAACAGGTTCATAGCAATTGCAACACAGAAGGATGTCATTCGGCCTATCATGCCTGTGTCAATAATTAGCTCTTCAACTGGAGTTGTCAACTTTAATCCCATTTCTCTACTCTTTCCTTGTATCTTTTTATATTCTTCCATTTCAAACACTTAACCAATTCCCTTTTAATTGAGGTAATCTCTGTCTCAATATCTGCTTGTGGTAAAGCATTCATGTTCTAATCACTAACTTCTTCTAACTTCCCACTTCGTTCTACTGATGCTGATCCTTGACTCTATGCCCCCTTGCTACTTGTAAAATGGTTCTGACTACATAGGAATGATGCTTCCAGTGAGGAGTGGGGATTGCAGGGAGCGCTGCTTGGGAAACTCCTGCCCCGTAGCCCCTGATTTTCTGTCTGTTTAAGTTAATGATTTCAAACATACAAACATTCGAAATGATAGGCAGGAAAAGATCAGCTGGTCCATCAAGCCTGCCCCACACCATCATGGCGAAACACTTTTTCCTGCCCCCACCTCCCACCCACTCCCGCAGCCATGTAATCTCCTGGGAGAGGCAAAAAAACAGAAGAAAAACTCAGGGCCAATAAGGGCAAAAATACACTGGAAATTTACGATCGAAACCAGTCCAGGAGATCACATGGACCAAGTGCGGTGAAGACGCTTACCTTCAATATGGTGTGATCTCTTCCCCAGTCAGGAATCGATTCAGCTCCCTCTTGAAGGCTTACAGAGAGTCAGCACCCACCACACCAGCTGCTTCCCAGCCAGCGTTCCTTCAAAGTGCTGCTCCTTGTCGGGAATGCCCAATTGGGTAATCAGCCCTTATATGTTGGCGTTGAGTTCAACTTCTGATGTTAAGGAATAGATAGCAGGGTTCAATTGTTAAGTGTCACAACAATATTATTCGAGTAAGTCATAGACTTTATTATTTTATTTGGTGTCTGGTTTTGAAATTGAGGTGTCAGTGTGATCAGCAAAGGTAAGCTGTAGGAATAGTCCAAGATAGCTGCTGGTCCCATGTCACTCAAAGTAGGTGTGCTTACTTTAGGAAGAAGTACTATCTGCTAAGAAGAAGGAAATTTGCACTCTGGGGTGTAAATCCTGCCAAACATCATTAGGCGCTCGTTGTTGCTTCATTTTTGGATGAGTCTAGCTACTTGTTTTTGGGGCCTTTCATCAGCTGGGAGCTTGTCTTGGGATGGAGAACATAGTATGGATCTTCACCCATGATCACTGTACCTTCTACATGGGGTATAGACATTCAGCGTTATTATCAACTCTCCCACTATTTGTGCTTTCATTGGGATTGAGTGGCCATCTTCTCCAAGGATAATGGGGAGATGCTGGCTGATCACTATGGCCATCTCTCTGCCATTGGATGAAACGGTGACAACCAGTGTTGGGTCCTTTATGAGGTTGGCATTCTGAGGTGGTGAGGAGGTTGTCTTGTAGGAATGCCACACCACCCATTCTGTCTTTACGTAGTTTAGCATTTTTTTTCCTTGATTGGGTGGGGTGAGTCCCTTGACATTTGGGGATATAATTTTGAGTTCAGCCATTTTGGGAGTCAGGTTAGTACGCTGTGCATGTGATGTTGCTGCGTCCTGCTCCAAGGTGGTTTTTCAATGCGCTGCAGGTTTGCCTTCCATTTTTTAGGTCTGGGTATAGGGGCTGCCAGAAATGAATCCTATTTTCCTCATGATTGCACCATCAGCGTTGTTCCCAGGGCTGCGTGCATATAAGAAGAAAAGGAACGTGCTTTTATATAGCACCTTTCAGGACCCAAAATGCTTCGCAACCAATGAATTACTTTTTTTTAACATGTAGTCACTGTTGTAATGTAGGGAAAGGTAGCAGCCAATTTGCAAACAGCAACAAGATAAATGACCAGTTAAACTGTTCTTGTGATATAGAGGAATAAATATTAACCAGGAAACCAGAACTCCACTGCTATTCTTTGAATAATGCCATGTGATCTTTTAAGTCAACCTGAGAGGGTGGATGGGACCTCAGTTTAACATCTCATCCAAAAGACGGCACCTCCTACTGTGTAGTACTCCTTCAGCCTAGATTATGTACTCAAGTTCTGGAGTGGAGTTTGAGCCAACTTCTGTTTCGAGGCGAGAATGCTACCACTGATCCAAGGATGTACCACCATTGATATGTATCCGCAGTACTATGTGTACTATAAGGTTCCATATCCAATCCCATACCCAGCTGTCCTATCCTGCAACTCTTTTCCCCCCTCTTGAGGCCCCTCCCCAAGACTCTGAATCACATCCAGGAAGGGACGCAGGAATTCTTTGCCGAGTATTGCTTTTCTGTTTGTTGCCCCTCCCATGTGCCTGGTCTTGCTCATCCGGCTGGCTGCAGGATACACAATTTTTTGGACAGGGCTTGTGATTCCCGATACCAAATTGTGAGTATGTTAAGGGTCAGCAGTGCTTCATGTTTACACAATGTGAGATGAACGCCTTTCCCTACAAAATGACAGTGTGTACAGGTTCACTTGTGTTGAGCGAAAGCATGCTAATGGTTGGTAACTGCAAATAACCAGCATCTTACCAGGTATGCCCACTACAATAGACTGTTTGCAGTGAGAGTTCTTAAAGGTTGGTTTCGATTGTTACCAGTTTTTCAGGTTTGCCTCCTTTCCCGTATCTAAGCGAGCGACTCTTCAGTTCCTATGAGTGATGGGAGGGGATTGAAGGGTCTGGCCTTGTTGCATGGGACTGAAGTGGGGAGAACCCGGCCAGCCACCTGGGATAATGTGCACTGATGGGGTTAGTTGGAGAGACAGCTAACTCACTACTAAGCCTTTTTCTCCAGTGCTTGGTCCAGTCCGTGTCAGTTTGTTCTTCATATTAAAAGGAACATCATTCAGCACTCCAAGATAACCATTACTTTCAGACTCTCCTGTCTAAGTAAGACTATAGACTATTTAATAAAAACATTCTATGTGATTTGTTTTTAAGCTTGTATTCAGAAATTGGAGACTGCAACTTGCAAAGGTTTTTATGAGGAAGTATTTATTATAGAGCAAGATGCTAGCTGCATGTTTTAAATTTCTTGATACTATATTGCAGAACTACTGCAAGTAATGTAACAAGCTATAGGATTCAGACTGTTCCCACTGGATTGGTATATATCCTTTAATGGTTTTTAAGTTTTACATGCCTGAGTTACTAAGCTGCTGGGGAATGTCTGGCTCCAAATGCTGAATAAATGATAAGGGGAGAGGTTTACGACTGGACAGAAACTACTTATGTAGAATACATTGAGTAGCTTTGACATGTTTCGCTGTTATACCATTTTTTTAGGACACAATTTGTTTTTGACTTTTCATAATAAATTTTGCAAATATAATTTATTTTCCCCAATGCTTTCCCCTCTCCCCGAAGGTGTTGACTTATGCTGGGGTACAGTTCTGTAGATGCTAACAGCTGTCTGGTACCTGGCCCACATTGCTACTTTATATGTATAAGCATAGCTGGTAAGAGTTTCAGGAGGTTATTTGAGAAAGAGAGGCATCACAGCTGAGCTCAATTGTCCTGGCATCCACATACATGGACCTTTAAGCAGTGGTCACTGGATAGTGGTTAGGAGTGGATCTTGCTCCTTCGGCTAGCGACACTAAGGGCAATTATTGTGACAGTGCTGTTGGCTTGGCTGAAGTGAAGACCTTTATGGTCTGTATGGCTCACTCCACAGGAGAAGGCCATTCTGCCCCTTGAGCCTGTTGCACCATGCAATTAGATCATGCCTGATCTGAACCTCAACTCCATTTACCCACCTTTCTTCCATATACCTTGATACCCTTAACTAACAAAAATCTATCAATCTCAGTCTTGAAATTTTCAATTGACCCAACATCCACAGCCTTTTGAGGGAACAGGTTCCATGTTTCCACTACCCTTTGTGTGAAAAAGTGCTTCCTGCTTTCACTCCTAAATGGCAGCTTGAATTTTAAAATTATTCCCTCTTGTTCTGGATTCCCCCACCAGAGGAAATAGCTTCTCTATATCTACCCTATCAAATCCCTTTATCATTTTAAACACTTTGATTCGATCACCCTCAACTTTCTAAACTCTAGGGAATACAAGCCAAATTTATGCAACCTGTGCTCATAATTTAATCCAGTTAAGTCCTGGTATCATTCTGGTGAATCTGCACTGTACCCCTTCCAAAGCCAATATATCTTTCCTGAGGTTTGATGTCCAAAACTGAATGCAGTACTCCAGGGTCTGACCAAGGCTTTGTACAGCTGAAGCATAATTTCCTCACTTTTGAATTCCAGCCCCATTGAGATAAAGGTCAATATTCCATTAGCCTTTTAAATTATTTTTTGTACCTGTGCACGAGCTCTTAGTGATTCATGAACGTGGGCACCTAAATCTTTTTGCTCCTCTGGTGCTCCTATTCCCTCACCATGAAGAAAATATTCTGATTTGTCCTTCTCAGATCCAAAGTGGATGACCTGTCACTTTTCGCACTTGAACTCCATCTGCCATTGTTTTTCCCGTTAATTTAGTCTGTCTAAGAACCTTTGTCATTTCCTGCTCCCATCCAAACAACTTATTGTGCCTCCTAACTTTGTGTCAGCTGCAAACTTGGATATACAACTCTCTATTCCTTCATTCAAGTCATTTAATATGATGAAAAGCTGAGGCCCCAGTACAGATCCCTGGGGAACACCACTTGTCACATCCTGCCAATGAGAGAACGAACCCTTTATCCCTGATCTCTGTCTCCCAACCAAATATCGATCCATGACACAAGGTTACCTCCAGGTCAATGTGCGCTCATTTTTGCTAATAATCTCGTGTTGAATCTTATCAAGTGCCTTCTGGAAGTCCATATAGACAACATCCATAGACATTCCTCTATCCACCGTGCTGATGACCTCCTTAGAAAATTCATCCAGATTAATCAGACATGATCTATCCTTCACAAATCTATGCTGAACCTCTTTGATCAGCTGATACTTGTCCAAGTGCTCAGTCACTCTGTATTTGATGATAGATTCCAGTAACTTTCCCACAATGATGTTAAACTAACAGATCTGTAGTTGCCTGATTTCTCCCTTCTTAAATAATGGAGTTCCATTTGCAACTTTCCAATCCAAAAGCATAATTCCTTAATCTAGAGAGCTTTGAAAATTATGACTAATGCATCTGCAATTTCCTCACTTTTTTTAAATACCCTGAGGCCAAAACCATTAGGTCCTGGAGATTTATCTATCTTCAGTCCCATTATTTTCTCCATTACCATTTTTTAAAGCTTGTACTAAATCCACTAAATTCCTCCTCTTGATTTATCTTCAGGTTCCCTTGTACCACTGATATTTTGTCCTCTTCCTCCACTGTGAAAACAGGTACAAAGTACTGATTTAACAAGACTGCCATTTCCTTATTATCTATTATAATCTTGCATGCATCTAACTTTAATGGGCCCACTTTCTCCTTTACCACTCTATTGCTCTTAAAATATATATATATATAAAAACTTTTGTTAGCTTTAATATCCATTGCAAGTTTTTTTTCATATTCCGTTTTGGATTACTTTCTTTGCATCCATTTGTTGCATTTTATAGCTCTGCCAGCCCACTGAATTTCCACTTTTCCTTGCATTTTTGAAATCCTTTTCTTTTAGCTTAATGCTGTCTCTTACCTAATTTGTTGACCATGGTTGCTTAACTATGCAATTGGAGCATTTAAGGCTATGTACTGGTTTTTGTATCATACCAAATACTTCTTTGAATACTTCCCACTGTTTGTCAGTTTACCCATTAACAGTTCAACCCAGTTTACTGTGGTCAATTTATTTCTGATCCCTTTGAACTTTGCCTTACTTGAATTTAAAACCTTGCTTTGTGATTCTCCCTTCTGCCTCTCAAACCTAATATCAAATTCAATCATATTATGGTCACTATTTACAAGATGCTCCCTTACAGTCAGATTGCTAACTAATTCTGGTTCTTAACTCAGCACTAAATTCAATATGGCCTGTTTCCATGTCAGCTCTAAAACATATTGGCATAGAATTTGCTGTCAAAATAATGGTGGGGCTAATGGCGCTCACTGTTGTTTATGCGCAAATTGCACAGCAACTTTAGGCGAGGGCAGGTGCGGGGTTAAATGCGAAAATTGGGAAGTTGCTGTCCGAGATGCGCCGCTCCACTGTTAGCTTTGCGAAAACTGCATTGCGCTTTTTGGCTCACCATTGAAATGCATTGAACGGCATGAAGTTCCTGTACTTGCGCGGCAGATACAAACTAAATGCGCCACAGAAAGTTAGGGCTTGTCCATTTCAGTCTAAGTACCCTTCTTAAGCGCGTGATAAGTGTTAATTACTGCCAAATAACCTTTCTTGCATTGAAAATTAACTATTACAAGTGTGGAGTCTCGTTCCTTTAGGTTTTAATTGTTGGAGTTTTTTTTTTAAATGTAATTTTTTAAAACTTGTCTCTTTTTTTCCTTCTCTTTATTTCTCTTTTTCTACCTGATTTGACATTGAATTCACTATTCCAACTTAAACTTCCTTGTTCAGACTTTGTGCAGTTCATTTAACAATCCTTCAATCTTTTTGGTTAAGGAGACGCACAGTTGCTTGCCCTGTTCACTCAGATCCCAAATGCCCTGTTCACTCGGATCCCAAATGCCCTGTTCACTCAGATCCCAAATGCCCTGTTCACTCGGATCCCAGATGCGCTGTAGAGAGCACTGCACTATTTCCATCTCCCACTTCCAGCAACATGGAGTGCAAAATCTTATGGAAATTAAACGGGCAAGGGCAAGTCTAACTAATGGCAGGCACCGTTTGTTGACCGGCTACTGCAAATTCTGGGCCATTGTTCGAGAGAACTGTCCCGAAAACATTCTAGAAATTCATTGCTGTTGCTGCTTGAGCTGTGCTGCTTCTCCCAGTCTATGTGAAAATTAAAATCTCCCATTATAACTACTTTGTTCTTGCTATATGCTTCCCTGATCTCTGTATTTATACATCCCCCCACCAAATACATTCCTACCTTTACTGTCCTTTAACTCTACCCATAGTGTTTCCAATGCCAGAGCACCCTTTTTGAAATCCCTTCTTTCTACTGCAGTAATTGTGTCTTTTATCAATATTGCTAGCACTTATCTACTAAACCCCGTGTGGATGTTTTTAATTGTAGTAATGAATCATGTTTGTTTTCTTGATAAGAGGAAAATAATTGGGTGTACAGTTTTTGTTGCAACTATATGATAAAATGGATCAAATAGTTTTAAAATGGTCTCAGCCCTATGTTTGAATGAGTAGTACATATCGACAGGGGTTCTATTGTTAAGTGTTGAGTCATTGCTGGGTACCATGGTAAAATGTCAGTGGTATTATACAAATGATCTATGAGCAACTTTTTTCTCCTCAACGTGGCTGAAACTTATCTAGTGTATTTCAATCCAAGAACATTCTACTGAATACGCGTAACAAAGCTCCCTGCCCCACTATCTATCACCTGTGCGATTCTTTATCAGACAGTATCATTATCTCATACTGTGTCCATCATATGAAGAAGATGAAATACATCCCTCACTGAACCTGGGTTGTTGGCACATGAATCTGGTTGTTGTTACACAGAGACAGTTTCTTCAAGAGCTTTTGTGCTCCTAGCAACCAGCAGGGTCAGTTTTGTGAAACATCTGTCCTCATCTACAGATGCACCCGGTTGCTATGCCACCTCATACACAACCAAAAAAATTATAAGGTAAGCACTGAATATACTCTGCAACTGCCAAGTTTATGAGGCAATAAATGACGGTCATGCTGAATAAATGATAAGACTGCAGGCAGAGCTATTTGTGAGTATGCGGAAGTAATAACAATAAATTTTGCTGTAATTTTTATATTGTAGTTTTTGGTGCGAATGCAATTGGTGAAGATTTGTCTCAACTGTTTGGATTTGGCGTGCTGTTCTACAGTATTTTCAGAAAGGAGGTTTGTCAGACCTGCTTTTTAAAAAATATTTGTTCTTGGGATGTTGGTGACACTGGCAAGGCTGTCTTTACTGCCCAACCTTTGATGCCCTAAGGGCATTGAGAATCAACCACATAATGTGGGATTGGAGTCATGTAGGTCGGTTATGGTAGGGGCGGCAGGCTCCCTCGTTTTTACAACAATCCGGTAGCTGTCATAGTTTTTCTGGTGCCAGTTCACTATGGTCTCACTTTTTGTTTTAATAGGATGCAATTTGTCAAAGAAAGACTTAATAGCCTGTTGTAATGTTATTGGTTAGCAAATGTCAAAGGTTATTTATTATGAATTCAGATCAGACCTTTGTTGTTTTAAAAAAAAGTGGTAAAATTGGTGTGATTAAAATGTGAATCTCAAGGGATGAGACTGTCAGCTGCTCATTTGTCAGTATTCTGATTAGCTAGGATCTGCTTTATGAAGTGTAATATGATGTGTATATGGATAGCTGAGCTGCTACAAATTGGCAATCTTACGGATCTAACAGACATTTTACCTTCCCAGTTTCAATCATGGCTTATTTGCTTTCAGTTAGGCAGTACATTAATTTATATTGTAATTCTCAAAAAAGAGCTGCTCTACCTACATTTTAGGTGGATGAAATGAGATATTTTTTTAAAAGACAAATTCTCTCCAAACTTTTATAATTGTCCTTCTATTAGGATAGCCTGACTTATGGAAATCTCTATAGTGTTGGTGCTGCTCAATCATTATTCACTTAATAAATTCCAGTTTAGTCATTGAAACTTGGTCAAACAACAAAAAAAAACTTTGGTAAAATGAATATGATTAAAATGTTAATCACGAGTCTGTCAGTTAACCATCCTTTTAAAACAGCAACAAGGCTGATCAGATTTTAGCACTGATTTTTTCCCGTTGGTGAATTGTTGTACTTGAGGTAAGAAACAGTGATCTTTGTAAACAAAATACTTTTTACATCATTGGCTGTGAAGCATTTTGCTATGTCCTGGGGTCATGAAAGGTGCAATATTAATCAAGTTCTTCTGTCACTTACACCATCCACTGTCGGCACTAAGTCAATCCAGATCAAAAAAATGTTCTTCTACCTTCCCTAACGATGTGCCTTAACCCCAATCTCAGATGATCCCATACTTACACCAGTGTGAAATTTTCCATTTTGTACACTTGTGGTCTGTACGAGTAAGATTGCCAATTTGTGTTGAACTGTAGGTAGTTTGATGCATCTGCTACACATCTTTTGGATTGAGACTGACCAAAAGCATTTCACATCCGATCCTTCCAGGTTATGGGGAGAGCAGAATTTCATCTCATTAGTCCGGGCTGGATTTGAACTCGGCTGTTAGAATTGAAGACACAAACTGCTAACGAACTGCATTGCAGTCTCCCTTCTTAAGAGGATACAATTTGTCAAAGAAAGGTTTAATTTTGATCTCTTGCATTTATCCACCTCGAAGGGGAAAATTGTTTTTCATACATTTTATTTTCACTAACCCGTGCTCTAATTTGGCTGCAAGATTAGTGGCTGTTTTTTTTTTGTTTCATTTATAAAATCTGGTGAACCAGAATTAAGTACAGGAATGTTAATTATCTTCATCCAAAATATTTCATATTTAAAACCTAATGAACATTACGAATGTATTAAATTGCAGAATTGCTCTCGTCACAGCCTGTAGTGAGATTGTAAATGCATTCAAAAAGAACATTACAATTTTGACACACACAGTGATCAGATCAGTTCTTCCCTCAAGGTCATTGTGTGAACAGTTGTGCCCCAATTAAATATTCTCCCACCAGAATATGATGACATGCTGGGATACAATTCCATGGGAAGCAAGGCTGGTGGTGGTGGAGTGGGGGGTGCGGGAGGGAGAGAATGACGTCAATATAGTTGAGGCCAAACATGCCCTTGTCAGATACCCCTGTTTCTTCTCGTTAGTCAGGGATGCTGAAACCTACCTTAGTATCCTAAACCATAGGTAACATCAATGGGGCTTTTCTTGTAGCCAGGCTGGCTAAAACAATGAGTTGCTGAGCCATCCATACAAGCAAAGTCCCAGGTTTGATACCTGACGTGTTGTTAGCTGATCTCAGGCAAGAGGCAATAGGGCTACTACAATTGGTCTTAGTGAACCTGTGATAAGCGGGGAGAAAATAGGATCCAGTCCTATTACTGTACATGTATGCGCGTGTGAGTGCATGTATAAAAATCGAGCAAGGACAGGATGGTCTCTGCTGTGATGCCTATACAGGTGAATAGCATGCTGACACATAAAGAATGACTATTTGGATAAAGTATTAGAGGACCACCACTCATGGAATTGTACTATGGCAAGAAGTCAATACCGATATGAGAGGACGAAAAGAGAAAACTGGCAAAAAAAAAAGGAAAAAGAAAAAAAAATCAAACCAAAGATTACACTGGGCCCTTCCTAGTGTGCATAGTTCAATCCCACATCACATGGAATATGTACACACTGATCTACCAATGGTTTTAGAGGCTAGTCGTCTTCATTTTTCAGTGCTTGGATTGGCTTTTATAAAACAAAAAGGTAAATTAAATAATCATAATTGGTGATATTTTGTTTAGCAGGAACAATATCTTTCCATCCTAAAACTTATTTGAGACAGCGTTACATTTGTTGGCACTCAAAATGAACAGAAAGTAAAATTAACAAATAAAATAGAAACCGGTTTGTTGTTTATTTTACCAGTGATTTATAGAATTACTTTCACCACTTTGTTTTGTGGATTGTAATTTGAATGTTTGTACCTGAGGACTTGCATGTTGCCCATTATGTGCTATTTTACCTGTGTGTCTATTGTCCTCATTGTCAATGGCTGGGTCACATACTTTTTATCTTGACTTCTGTGTATGAACAATAACTCGTATGTAGTAGGGTATGATTCGGAGTTGGCATCAACTTTATATAGGACATCTCATTAATTTTAACCTCTAAGTACATTCAGTCCCTGTACAAGTCTTCAGTTCACCCCTGGGGGAAAATCTGTTATTCTTTATCAAGCAAAGTAATGCCAGAAATTCCAAAATTCTCATTAACAGTTTTGATCGTTGTTCAAGAGTTCTCAAGGAGATGACTAGAAAATATATGGACAAGAAAAGATGGAATGAAAATTGGGGAAAGAAAATATGCATTGAAAGTTGGGAAAACAAAAATAAGGGGAAATGTTAATAAAAGACTCTTCGGGTTTTTTTTGCAGTGGGCCAAGTATTAAAGACTGCAGATGGTAAGCTAGTGGGGATGGAAATTTTTACTTATTCATTATTGACTAGAAAGCATTGGAAGCATTTTCATTTGTTAATTGAGCTGCTGGGATAATGTATCTGTGTCATAATGAAAATGGAGGTTAGGAATGTGATGGTCACTTAAAACTCTGAAAAATTTGAATATTCATTAGGTCGTTCTACCAGATGAAATACATCCAAGAGTACTTAAAGAAATGAGGATAGAAGTAAGAGAGCTGTGGCAGAAATTTTTCACAGCTCATTGGCCCCATACTACCAGAAGATTGGAAAATAGCTAATGTTATTGCAATCTTTTCAAAAAAAAAATGGTCAGACACACAACATTAGATAGGATAGGCCTGTTAACTTGACGGCTATAATTAGGAAAAAGATTTATGCACAGCGAGTGATAATTGATCATACATTGAAGGTGCTGACACTGGGAAAAAATTCTTTGGTCGCTATTTATAATGAAATCATAACAATCTCTTTTTGAACTCATTTCTGATGTCATTACACATAGTGCCCCAAGCAGTTCTTCCTCTAGGGTGCATGAGGCCATCTTCAAAGGTGAATAAAATGTTGAAGCCTGATGTTTTATTTTGAGGAGTGCCTTTTCAGAATCCTTCAGGCAGGTTTAGGGGATGTTGCCCGATTTTTTTCATTTTCAATTCACTGGGTTATTTAAGCTATCTTAACTGATTATTATAGGCTCATTTTTATTCCTGCTTCTCTGTGTTGGTGCAGCTTTTTCAACAGTAATAGAAACTTGTTCTGTGTAATTAATATTTAAGCTGTAGAGGGCAGCCTAGCGGCATACTAGATATGTGGCATTCTGATTTGGATCAAGAGTGGCGTGCTTTAAAAATAACTTGAATTATTTTTATTGTCATCTACTTGGGGGAAGGGGTGAAGCATTTGCTGGAAGTCCAAAGATCAGCATAAATTTATTTAACATAACACAATGCTGGAGAACCCACCTATATTCTTGTTAATGTAGGAAGTATAGGTTGACCCAACAACTTGGGAATTAGGTTTTCACTTTGTGAACACTTGTGTCTAATTAACTGCAGTGTAAGTGGAATTAAGGAATAACATTTTCATGCTTATAGTCATTAGTTTACAGACTAGACTGCATCCAATGCAGTAAATAACAACTTGGTTAAAACATTCAAAGTGAATTGGATTGATTTTTCATCTCAAACCCATATACCTGATTCCTCTGATAAAGTTACAAGATAATGATGGATGGATGAGGAAGACCATTTGTCACATCCATCAAAACAAACCCAAAGTTCCTCATTGCAGCATCTAATTGGTTGTGGAATGAATCCAGGGTTTTTGCCTGCCTCACTTTATCTGTGAGTCCATTCCATGTTTTGATCATTCTGTGAAGAACAACTTCCTGATATCCATCCTAAATTTGCCCTTTACTGGTTGGAACCAGTGATCCCTTGTTCTTTCTAAACTTAGTTTGAAGTAATTTTCTGGATATACCTTTTCCATACATTGAAAAGCCCAAGTCTCTCCTCATAATTCAGGCCTCCAACACTGGAGATCAGTCCTGTGGGTCTTCTCTGCACTGCCTTCAGCACTTGAATGTCTCCTTTGTTTCACAGCAACCAGAACTGGACAGAGTATTCAAAGTGTAGTCTGACCACAGCATATACGGTTTGATCATGACTTCTTTTAACTTGTATTCGACTGTTTTGAGAGAAAGGATGAAACAAGGCTGTCATTATTATTCAGATGACCTTTAGCCATCATTTGATGCATGTTACTTTGGATAATATTTTCCAGTTTGAGCATTTCATAGCTTAATCCTTATACAGTTAGGACTTCTTGCAGATATAAAGTAATTGCAGATTTTTTTTCTGAAACTGAATAATTTGAAGAATAAGGAATTATAAAGTAAATTGTGTAAGAATCAGAAAGAAGTACTAACTTGCACTTGCTGTATTTAATCTTTCCAAAGCCTTGATGAAAGATGTCTCAGTCATTGCTGTTTGTGTCTTGGGAATGCATTGGCAGCACGTTCTCAAAAGCTGGATTTGATTATGAATAAAATGAGGTGAGCTTTTCTCACGCGGTAAAAGCCTGGAGCTGAATTTTATTACATATGTTTAATGTACTGATTGGCCATTTGTGCAATGCAGAGCGAACCACCTTTAAGATGAAAAAATAGGGCAAAGCAATTTTATTTTAGGAAAGCCTATGCTTCAATTTTCACATGTACAGCGTGGAAGAAGATGGTTAAATAATATTGGGTGTTAATGAGTGGACATTTCACGTAACTATTTCCCGGTATTGCATTGAGTTAGCTGCTGAAGTTAAATGGAAGCTTCCAGTGAGTGTGTGCATTTCAATCACCTCTAAATTGATTATCCTACTTGAGGCCTGTGTAGGACCATGTCTAAATTCCACATGTCCCAAAGTACCCAAGAAAATGTGCAATAACCATGAATGAAAAAGTCACGCAGATGTCACTTGGCCTTAAATGCTCTCACAACCTGTAAATTACTAGTCATAAAACTGAATTGCACATTTTTCACATGTAAGAACAGAACCATGTAATCTTGGGACATTTTAAGTGCAAGTAGGTATTTGCACAGTCTTGAGCTGAATAAGTAGCACTGCACTTATTGTATCAAGATTTTTAAGTAGAAAAGTAGAAACTCTAAACTTGGCATGTGCCGGATTTATGTGTAGAATTGTTTGTTTTCCTTATTTTCTTGCCAATGTTCTCCCCATCTCTCTCCTGGAAGTGTTGATTCCTTGCTGGGGTTCAATTCCATGGCTGCTGATTAACCTCCAGAGTCTTTGACCAAGAGCCCAATATTCGTGTTTGAGTCTTGACCAGTTTGTGTGTCAGCAGGCTATTTAACTGCAGGGGCTCATACCCAAACCTAATTCTGTTCTGACCTGACTTCGACATATTGTGCATTTCCAACAGGGATTGTTAGAAAGCAAACAGGAATGAAAACCCTGGCCAGTTTTCCTCTTAACCTCGGGACTAAAAAAAAACTTAATGAAAACAATTTTCAGGATGTGATCTATCCTTTTGTGATGTGACTAATATACTCTTCTGCTTTCGTGTGTTTCTGCTGGTGTTTTGTGCTGATATGTGAGCAGTGCCATTTTCTACAATACAAAATGAGGCTTTTAGTATTTACATGCCTTGTTGCACAATAAATTAGGCAAATTAACCACAAGCCACACATGCTATTCCACAGCCCGCTTTGAGGTGCAAAGTGGGTATTGCACTGGATATTGCCAATTCCATATTTTCAATGAAATTGAACCATTCAAATAGTTAACTGGAGCTGAGTCCTGCAAATAGTATCAGTCCCAAAATGGCTGAAGGCTTTCTGCATGCAAGGCACTCTGGAGAAGAGCGTACTCTGAAAGAATCCACAGACAGTGAATTAACTTCCTGGACTGAGCTGACATTCGTTGTTACTATCAATTTATATTTCACTAGAAAATGCTCTGTTATCCATTGAAAAGAATTTAAAACAGAATTTGGAGCGTCACACACTCATTAATTGTGCTTTTCTGGTACCAGTGAAGCTGATCACTCAACTTCGATGCCATAAGTACCTTTAAGACGAGTGCTATCGTGACCATTTATCAGCAGTATCCAAGTGCGTCCCTCAGTAGAGTTGACGTACCATTGGCGTTTCTTGGTCTCACTCCAGAACAAAATGTTTTTTTTGGCACTGTGGAATTTCCTAATAGTCTATGAGCAACTAATATTCTTGGACCCTTCATAGCAACCTCATTGAAAAGAATTATTTTCAGAAGCAGAAAAATGGCTTTCACTCAGTGAATGTTAAAGCATCAGTGTGACGCTTGTAATGTTTGGGGTGAAAGAGTCCAAAGTGGGTTTTGTTTTGACAAATCATTTTACATGGCTTCCTGGCTGGGAGTTGTACTGTTTGCAAATCCTGAAACACAAATCGGACCTGGGGGGATGTTTTACATTACAGTGATTGTTCCTTTCTAATAATAATCATTTACTTAATGGCATTGAAAATCTCGTAGGTGTACTCATATTCAGAATATTTCCAGTGCCAACCACAATGGATCTTTCTTGCTTCAAATAAGAGTAACTAACTTATTGTAATTGGTTATAAATAATGCATAAAGTTTATTTATTTTAATACTGATGGTTTTTTATTGAATAGTCCTTTGGACATGATGTTGCTTCCCAAATCTCTGCCCATCTTTCCTGCAACTCCATGTTTGAATCTCTTCAATTGGGTTTCCGACCTTGCAAAACACCAAAACAGCCCTAATCAAAGGCACACATGACATCCTCTGTGATTATGACCATAATGTACTATCCCTCCTCGTACTTCTCGAATTCTCTGCAGCTTTTGACATGCTCGACTACACCATCCTTCTCCAATACCTCTCCTCCATTGCCTAGCTCAATGGGAGTTCCCTCGCTTGGCTCCACTCTTAACACTCAATCATAGCCTAAACACCTCTAGCAATGGCTTCTCTTCCCACCCCTGTTACTTCTGGAGTCCCCCAAGGATCAATCCTTGGCCTCCTCTATTTTCTCATCTACACGTTACCTTTTGATGACATCATCTGATGACATGGGGTCAGATTGCACACTGTACACTGATGACACCCAGTTCTACCTCTCCACTACCTCTTTCAACCCGTGTACTGCCTCTATGTTGTCCGACTGCTTGACCAACATACAGTCCTGGATCAGTCGCAATTTCCTCGAGCTAAACATTGCGAAGACCAAAGCCATTATCTTCGGTCCCTGCCACAAACTCCATACCTTTGCCACTGATTCCATCCCCCTCCATGGTCATTGTCTCGGGTTGAATCAGACTGTTTGCAATCTTCATAGAATCATACAGCACAGAAGGAGGCCATTTGGCCCATTGTGTCTGTGCTGGCTCTTTGAAAGAGCTATCCAGTTGGTGCCACTAGCCAAGCAAATTTCTCTTTTCCTTGATGACTTATTTGACCCCAGATGAGCATCTGACACCATATCCTGTTCATTACAAAGACCACTTACTTCCATCTCCAGAACATTGCCCACCTCCACCCTTTCTTCGGCCCATCTGCTGCTGAAACCTTCATGCATGCCTTTATTACCTCCAGATTCGAATAATCCAATGCTCTTCTGGCCAGCGTCCCATCCTCCACCCTTCGTAAACCAGCTCATCCAAAACTCTGCTGCCTCTATTCTATCCCATACTAAGTCCTGCTCATCCATTTGACCGTTAACCTACGTTGACTCTCAGTCACTCAACGCCTCAAATTTAAAATTCACATTCTCATGTTTAAATCCCTTTGTGGCCTTGCCCTTCCCTATTTCTAACCTCCTCCAGCCCTGCAACCCTTTCAGTTCTCTGTATTCCTCCGACTGTGATCTCTTGTGCACCTCCCACCCCCTTCGGCCCCACCATTGGCTGCCGTGCCTTCTGCTGTCTAGGCCCTGTACTGCTCTGGAATTCCTTCCCTAAATCTCTCTGCCTCCATCTCCCTCTCTTCCTTTAAGACCCTCCTGAAAACCGACCTCTTTGACCGTGCTTTTGGTCACCCCTCCTAATATCTTTTTTTTTGGTTAGGCATCCATTTTTGTATGATTATGCGTCTGTAAAGCACCGTGGAATATTTTTCGATGTTAAAGGAGCGATGTTAAGTGCACGTTGTTGTTATTGCTAAATGTATGACCTACCTCTTATGCTCAGAAGCCATGGTGTAGGAAAGCACTATCTAGATAGGATGAATATAACCATTTCAGGTGCGTGTTCTACATCTGTCATGGCGTTACATCGACTCATACTTTGGATCTCATTGCCGAAACAAAATTTGGCAGTATTTTCAATATTTTACATCTTTCAAAATAAAATGTAGTTTCGGCGCCTCCAATGGTTTGCTGAGTCTATTCAGTGAGTAGGTGAGACATGGAAACCAGGAAGGTCCCAAGATTAATCCCCGTTCGATGTTGAATTAGCTGATCGAGGGCTGTGATGACATTAGGGGCGCTACAAATGGCCTCTAAGTCAAACATTATGAAAGGGAAATTCAACTAGGGTCCCTGCTCATCATTATACAGTAACCCTTTGTAGCGATCTGCATGGCTGGACTTTGGGTAAGCACAAAATCAGGATCTGCTCTGATGCCCCCTACAAACAGCCTGCCAACGATCAAGTCTCATGTATGAAAAAAGGCTACTTGGACAAGAGTCTAAAACGTGTCTGATTATTGTGTGAATATACCTCATTAAGGAGTGAATGCCTTCAGGAGTTGAGGAGAGAAGGAAAATTGGTGAAGAAAATTTTCTTAGTTTATTTTGAGACAGGTGCAATAGAAAATGAGTAATAATGAAACAAATATGAAATTTCTCTCTTGCCTCTCTTTCTCTGTTTTGATCCCTGCTGCCATATACTTGAAAGTTAGGTGAGTGGCAGTAGTGTGAGGCAAAGAAGCTGCCTTCCAACAATGTCCCTGAGTGCTTTGATGCAAGTGGAAACAGCAGGAATTGGAGTGAGAGAAGAAGATAGGAAATGTGAAAGGGGGGAATCCTGAGGTACAGGGTGGGGGGAGGAAGGAAGCTGAAAAGAAAAAGGCACAAATGAAGTCTGTCTGTTTCTCCTACGTCAGACAACAGAAAGCACATGCCATGCAGTTCACAATTTTTAATATAATACATTAATAAAAGTCAGTACGAAACTTAGATGCATGAGTGATGCGCCACAACTGTGAACTTAGCAAATCTTAAACTTTTTCTGCTGAAATGATATAGCCTTTTACCATCAGAGTAAACCTGCAGCTTTCAGCTGGAGGTTTAATAATCGAGCCCACGATGCCACACGATTAATGCTGGAGGGCATGAGAAGATTGTTTTCATTGATTAGATTTCATGGGGGGTAAATTGCATTATAGCTCTTAAAAACATGTGCGAGTTCTTTCTTCACTAGTTGTTGTGTTACATGACAACTATCCAAAACCCTGAGGACGTTGGCAAAATAATATGATGGAGGTCATTTCACTGGTAAAACAGGGGAAGCAGGTAACAATTCAGCTGCTGGGGACATTCAACAATGGCTGTATGGGCTTGAGACAAAGTGCGCAACAAGAAAACGCTAGTTGGCCCCATCAGGTCTCCTCCTTCTAAGAAGCCAACTGTGATTTGTATCACTCTGCTCTCTCCAATGTGTGTAATCTCCCGAGGGAACGGACTAACCACAGGGGAGAGTTTCAGCAGATTCAACTCTGAAATCTTTCTGTGATCATGAAAGTGATTGAGCAAGAACTTCAGGATGTCAATTGAACCATACCATTTCGATAGCTGAATCCAGACCATTGCTTTCCACATATAACATTCCCATGGCCTCACTCCACCATGTTCCATAAAGTATTCAATCAGCCATGTCTCCACTTATCCTTTTCACCTTTCACTTTAACCTGACATTCATCCAACTCTTTTGAAAGGAGTACATTTCAGACAGCACTAAACTACTTGAATGGGTATCTGTTTCCTATATTCTTTGAATCTCTAATGTCTTGCGGCTTATTAATTTTGTACTTATGTTCTTCAGAACGGGAACAATAGTATGTGTAATGCAATGTTAAGGTGAATATGATATTTGTAAGTGAAAATCTGGGGTTGCCTGGTTGATTTGTTACTCAGTTAAAGGTGCAGTACTCAGCCAGATGGTTCGCTAAGCTGCAATGATTAGTGTCAAATGTTTCTCTTTTTTGGTGCATTCTAGTCGTTCTTTTGTTATCCTGCATTCACTTGAAGATTGAATCATAGAAAACTACTTTTGCAACAAATGCTGTCCACGTAGAATCCTCTAAAAATGGTTATTACACTGAACTGCAACTTTAGTTCACTTATAATGGACATGGTGAAGAGGGAGAAACACTTACGCAATGAAACCATTGAATAAGCCAAAAAATGTAACCCATTATTGGCAGAGACGTACACCTGTCATCTGTATAAAAATAACCAGATCAATACCTGTTAAAATGTGAATTTATATGAAAAATGATCTAATATTTAGACATCCACCTGCACCTTTTCCATACCTATTGCCATATGTTCTTTATGATCTCTTCTACTTCTCTGATGACTTGAATCCCCTCCCTAGACCAGCACGCAGTGCAGGAGAACTAGAATCATTCAAAGATGGGACTTATGGATTACTACTCTGAACATATATGTGGAGACATTTCTGATTAGGTCACAGATAAATTGGGAGTTGTGTAAGAGTGCGTTGCTGTTAAATAGCCTTGGTGATCTTCCATCTTTCTTTCCTCATTGCAGTTCTTGTTTCATTCAAACACCTGTCCAAAACCTTGCTGTCGGAGGGCTGAAAACTCTTTGCCAAAATGGATTCTAGTTTATTTACAAATGTCTCTCCAGGTCTTGTGTGTGGGACACCTATTGGACAATGCATCATTTTCCTTGGGATTATCTGGATAATTTTGAATTTTCTGTGGTGAATGAGACAGAATTCTGATGCTTCATAAGTAGATCGATTTGGCTGAGAAGTTTGCCTCGAGTGGATTCCTGAATTCTGTTATCAGCAAGAAAGAATATTGAATAATGAAATATTGGATTTGCATGTGTGAAGCATTGAATTAATGTTGGCTTAAGGAACTTTCACTATTTATCTTGACTGCAGAAGCCAGCCTGCTGCTGGAGGAGTATTAAACAATGGCCTCTCAGGCCCCTTTAGTAGCCCTTCACCCTTATTGGGATATCCGATTGTTCTCTTTCCTTCTTTCCTTTAGCTGTATTGCACTTGCACATGCCAACTGTGTAAGGATTCCACATCAATTTCTTTCTGTTGGGTGAAGCTTACTAGCTTGATCCTCTTTGATGACCATTTGGGCAGTTTTGGTAGTCGGCTTGTTCGTGTATTCTCACCTTTACCAAAATTCTTCTGCAGAATTTTCTGGGCTGTTTCTGACTAAATTTTTTAACGAGACTGATGTGAGGAGCTACTGAAACAATTGCTTTAGAGATGAGCAAGGGAACTTAAGCAGTTCACACTATTCTCTCTCTCTCTCTCCCCTTCCTTCCTCTCTCTATCTCTCTCTCTGGAGAAGTAAAGGGAATGGGGGATAGTTAACATTGTAAGTATTATTGCAAATATTATGTATTTAAAGTTAAGTAGGGTAATCGGATGGTTCTCTATTAAACACAAATGAATTACGCTTTATGCACATTTTTGAAAGATAGAAAACCCCGCATTTATGCTAAAAGATGTTGATTAAAATATCTAATCAATTTAATTTTACACATTTTAGTAACATTTCATAATAAGTGTTAAAGTATATCTGTACGATGCCGATTCATAAAATTAGCATTTTGATTAATGTTTACTAATCTAATTTTGTGAAGCAATTTGCTTGGCAAAACCATAGCCATTTCCAGGCAGATCTTTATGTTTTTGTATTATGCATGGTACTAAAAATAAGTTTCTAGGCTTCACGGTTGCTGATTAAAGTTCAAATCGTATGTTGCACAGGAATTTTGCCAAATTATGTAATTGCTTGATCAAAATATTCAGTGTCGCCACACCCTAAAAGCGAGAGGTTTAAGGTTGTCCCCTGATAATTAACGTTTTAGCTGTAACATAATATTAGACTAGCATTGCTGCTGAATGTTGTTCATTGTCTAAGAGATTCATTTTATTTCTGGCATGCTAAGGAATTCTTCTCACTTGAATGCAGTAGACCTGCTGCAGCTAGTGCCAGATGGTATAAATCACTGAACTCTGCTGGGTGATAGGGTGACTGAGGAGAACACTGTTAATCATTCCCTTTGAAATGTATGGGTAGATTTTTTTTAAAAAATGGATTAATGTTCTTGTGCTAATGGAACAAATCTAATTGTTTAGGCAGAGAAAGAATTCAATTGCATTACCTTTGTAGAGAGAATGCAACAGCATTGATATTTTCCATATGTTTGCATCTAGTCATTTGGAATAGCTAACGTGGTCAATAAGAGATGAATCCTCACTTAACAGTGCTGTATATCTTGATCAGATTTTTTGATGTATACCATGCATCATTCTCCTGCACTTTGTTTCTATTTTCCCTGTACGTTTCCATGTGCACATAGACGCAAGGAGATACCAAGGAAGAAAAGTACATCTTAGTTGTTTGCACACTTTCTTCGTGTGTTGCCAGCTGTATGATATATATATATATATGACTGCTAATGGTTAGGATGCAATGAGCCATCCCATGGAAAATCCCACAAATTCTTCCACTTGCACAATGTGCTGTCCAAGTCCTGCATTTTTTTGTTTAAAAAGTCAAAGGCACAAGAAAAATGAAAATACATAATACTTTCAACATTGACTGTCCCCTCATTCCCTTTGCTTCTCCACACTTTCTCTCTTTATATACTGTTGGACAGTTGTCCATCGTTCTCCATGCTGCCTTTCACTTATTGTTGTGCCCTTCATCTGGTTGGGAGTTTCCCCTGATAATACATCCATTCAGATTTTCAAAAATCTGTCACTATTTCTGTGTTTCTGAGGTGCTGGGTGATGCCAGTGTGATTCTGAGGACTGAGTGTACTTCCCTGCATGGTCTGTGATACACAGAGCTCACACTAGACAGAATACAAATGGTACACAGGAATGGGAAACATTAGTTGACATTTTGCAGTTTTGTTGGTTGTGGCTACCATTTTGATGTCCTGGCTCATTTCGATGGCAGGCAAGCTGGCTGCAAAAGCTCAGTGGAAATTAAATTGTGGAAATGGGCCACAAATCCCATTCAAAATGTGAATCTGTGAATAGATGAGGAGCACTGGTCACACTGCTTTACTTTGTTACAAAGGTAGAGAAGAGTATAATTTTGAGTAATGCACTGACTGTAGATAAATGCGTATCTGAACCACACATCCATTCCTTTGCACTGCCATTGTATAGAATCCCTGATCTAGACATGGTGCTTCAATATTCAATCCTGCTATAAGCATAAATATTCTGTTTCATCTATGCTTTCCCTTCTCTGTACATTGAGGATTGCTAGTTCAGCACCTGACAGTTATCTTCTGCATGCAAAGAACTTCTTATGAAATATTTCATGCTGTTTTAATTCAAATTCAGTTGCATATGAATGATTTAAATGGTTGAGCTACAAACTGGCTTTCAAGAAAAACTGCTACCCTATTTAATCCTTTGAGTGCTGAAGATGAGTTTACATGTCTGGATGCTGACAGCTGACCATATGTTTGATGATCAAATCTCATAAATCTTCTGAGCCTAAAGAAAGATAGAAAGAGCTTGAATTTATACAGTGCCTTTCATGTCCTCAGGACATCCCAAAGCACCTTACCACACATGAATTACTATTGTAGTGTAGTCACTGTTGTTATGTAGGAAAATGGATTAGCCAATTTGTGCACAGTAAGGTCCCACAATCAGCTAAGAGATAAATGACCAGTTGATCCGTCTTGATGGTGTTTGAATAGTGCCTTGGGATCTATTTCATCCATCTAAGCAGGCAGACTGGTTTAATGTCATCCAAAAGATGGCACCTTTGAGAATGCAACTCTCTTGGTACTGCATTGACGTGTCGGCCTAGATTACATGCTTGAACCCATGACTTTCTGAATCAGAGGTGAGAGTGCCACCACTGAGCCGAGCTGACACTTTAGCCTAGCTCTTTGTTTGGAAATCTATCACTTAAAAGCAGGTTTTCAGACAATCAAACTTGTGCCCACCATCAAAGTAGAGGCTGGAGCCAGAAGAATGTCAAAAAAACATAACTGGCAAGGTTTAAAGCTTATTTTTCTCAAGAAGAGCATTTTAAGAAAGATCGTATCGGCCAGAGATAACTAGGAGAAGTGTAAAATTGAAGCTTAAAAAATAAGACTAGGACTGAGAGACTGAAGGAAAATGGCCAAAAAGCCAAGTGCAGCATGGTGATTTTTAAAAAATTGATGTAACGTTTTCCTTTCAATATTTTAGTAGCATAGCATCAATATTACAATAATAAAGTAATTCCTGAGATTTTTAGCATCATGGTACATAAACTTACAACACGAGTTGAACCAGGGACACAGAAGTTTGCCGAGCACTGTCAGCACCCTAAGAGTTAAAGTGACATTATTACCACCTGAAGGGGTTTGCAGACAGGCTCAGCTCTTAATGAGTCAGCAACAAGCAGCTTAAGAAACTCCACTGCTGTGCGCCATGTTAGCAGCCATATCTGCTGCAGTGGGAGCTTGACTGCGATGGTATAAATCTTGTAATTTAAATTTGTTTTTGTTTTATTTATCAAAACAAAAATTTTAAAAATGGAAGCAGATGGGATCAGCAATGCAATGAGAACACAGCCCTTTTAATGTTTTGAAGGTAATAGCAGCCCTTTAGCACCAAATCAAAGAAACAAAATCAGATTAACATTTTCTTTGTTTATTGGCAGCATTATATTAATTAAGTAACAGCTATTATTTCTGTGAATTTATCTAATGCTATCAAAGGAACTTTAGAGGCTCTTTACCCAAGAAATTGATGTTAGTACAGAAACGCTTAACATGTTTGTATACTGCAGCTTTGATATTTTAAATGCTTAAAAATGTGGTGGAAGCAGATTCAATAGGAACTTTCGAAAGGGACTTGGATACATATTTAGAATCCTAGAATCATACAGTACAGAAGGAGGCCATTCAGCCCATCGTGCCTGTGCTGGCTCTTAGAAAGAGTTATCCCATTGGTCCCATTCCCCTGCTCTTTTCCTCATAGCCCTGCAATGTTTGCACCTTCATGTGTTTATCCAATTCCCTTTTGAAAGTTGCTATTGAATCTGCTTCCACCACCCTTTCAGGCAGTGCATTCCAGATCATCATAACTCGCTGCGCAAAAAAAAATCTCCTCATCTCCCCTCTGGTTCTTTTGCCAATTGCCTTAAATCTGTATCCTCTGGTTACTGACCCTCCTGCCAATGGAAATAGTTTCTTCCTATTTACTTTATCAAAACCCCTCTTGAAAAGGAAACGTTTGCAGGGCCGTGGGAAAAGAACGGGGGAGTGGGACTAACTGGATGGCTCTTTCACCTGAGCCAGCACAGACACGATGGGCTGAATGGCCTCCTTCTGTGCTGTATGATTCTATGATTTTACGATAAAGAAGGTGTTATCCTGTTTATTCTAAATCTAATAATATCGGCAATAGTAATTTCTCAGCTCTGAAAAGAACATAAAAATAGGAGCAGGAGTAGGCTATACAGCTGCTCAAGCCTGCTCCGCCATTCAATAAGATCATGGCTGATCTTCTACCTCAACTCCACTTCCCCACCCGCCCCCCCCCCATCCCCATATCCCTTCATTCCCTTAGTGTCCAAAAATCTATTGATCTCTGTCTTGAATATGTTTATCGATTGAGCATCCACAGCCCTCTGGGGTAGAGAATTCCAAAGATTTACACCCCTCTGAGTGAAGAAATATTTCCTCATCTCAGTCCTAAATGGCTGACCATTTTTCTTAAGACCATGCCTCCTAGTTCTAGACTCTCCAGCCAGTGGAAACAGCCTCTCAGCATCTACCCTGTTAAGCCCTCTAAGAATTTTATGCATTTCAATGAGTTCACCCCTCATTCTTCTAAAGAAGAACAGTGAATAGTCTTAATGAAAAAAGCTCAGAGGGTTAGGAATAACACAAACTGATGAACAGAATACTGTCAATTGTTTTGAGCAGCATGTAGGAGCCACTCAGCTTGTCGCATTGTCATTTGTCTCCACTTGTGTGGCAGTTCCTGCAGGTTTGCCATTCTGTATTGTGCCAAATTTCTTAGTAAAGTATGGGAGTGCCACATTACATGACTACTCGTAGATCACTGGGCAGCGTTTTATAATGGAGGGCTGTACTTTGACTAAGTTATATCTCACCTTTGAAAGGAACCCTGGTGACAAGAAGTCAGGGAGTAAATAGGGAGGAGGGGAAAATGTCGCATAACCAGGTAAAGGCAGTTTGTGCTGTTAAAGGTTGGGTTTCTGCACAACAGTCGCACAGTTGAGAACATTGGATAGACACTTGTATGAGCAAAAATATTAACCCTTCGCATGTCACAGATGAGTTTATTCAACAGTCGGTGAAGGCATCCTCCAGGTTGGAGAATCAAGTTTTCAGCCAAATGTTAGACGATTTTTATGCAACCAAAGGAAGTTTTTTAAAGCATGAAAGTTACTCCCAGCTCCAAAATGGACTGAGAGAGCAGCAAGATGGATCAAAAAAAGGTAAGTTCAAGATTTTCAAGGTTTTTAAAAAAAAAAGTCAGTATGGGTATATAGTAAATGAGTTGGAAAAAGAGTCAAATTAAAAGTAGAATAAAAAAAGAGCGAGTGGACAGAGGAAAAAAAAGTGAAAACAAGGCAAACATATGTTAAGTGTAAATTGATATAAAATTGTGCTTTGTGTATATTTGGTTGTTTATAGGTATAGTAATAAAATTACTTCTAATATTTGATCAGATTATTATTATTGATATTTTCATTGTCTCAATCCATGAGCTGAGTCTTACAAAAATGGCTGATCCAAGGAGATAGGAACTTCCCTCAATCTACTGGCATTCTAAAATTGGCCATCACTCCTGATCACTATCCAACAACCACTGCAAGCTCTGTGTACGCATATATGCCAGAAGAGGACAGAGCCAGATTCAGCTGAGCATCTGGCATTCACTGACCAACAAGCACAACCACTTGTACTTATTTAGCACCCTTAACGTGGAAAGATGTCCCAAAGGCTTTCACAGAGGCTTAATCAGATTAAAAATAAGATTCTGAGTTGAAAATGAGATATGCGGAGGGGGGAACCAAAAGCTTGGTCAAAGAGATGGGTTTTAATGAGGATCATGAAGGAAGAGAGGCGGAGGGGTTTTAGGGTCAGAAAGTCAGAGCATTGCCATCAATGGTGGGGCAAAGGAAGGTGCAGATGCATGTGGCCGGAATCGGAGGAATGGAGAGTTCTGGGTAGGAGCGTTGTAGGGCTGGAGGTTACAGAAAATGGGAGGGGCGAGGCCATGAAGGGATTTAAATATGAGGATGGGAATTTTAAACTGGGGGCATTGGGGGACCAGAAATCAATAGGTCAGCATGGCTGAGCTGAACTTGGTGTTGGGTAGGATATGGCAGCAGAGTTTTGGATGAGTTGACGTTTACCGAGCGTGTAGGTTCCAAGTCTGGCCAGGACAGCACTGGAATAGTTGAGCCTGGAGCTGACAATGCATGGATGTGAGCTTCTGCAACAGATGGGCTGAGGCAGGGTGGGCAATGTTGCGGACATGGAAGTAGACGGTCTTTGTGATGGAGAGGGTATGAGGACCAGCCTCTTGGCACAAGTACTGGAGGGCTGTCACTGTCTCCAGGATCCTACCCTGTGAATCGTAACCATTTTGCTTTCAGTGATATGTCTTAAAACTGTGAGTGGCTTGGAAGCTCTGGATGGAGACCGAGTGGGGCAAAGTAGCAAAGCACCTTTATTTCCCTTCTGGGAACTGGGTTCAAATCCAGCCAGAATAATAAATTGGAAGGCATCCTTATACTGTCAGGGTCCCAAGTGAAATGAGTTTAATTAATTTTCTGAAAAAGCAATAATTGGGCTCCCTTATGGCGCAGTTTAAAAACAGTGATCTGGCCCAGATAGTTTCAATCACTATTCTTTGCTGCCTTAGCTGATCTCAGCAGGGGCAGTGGTAAGGGCAAAGCAAGTGGCCTCCGTGACTTGGTTTTACAGAGGTTGATTTTGCCCAAGGTTCCCACTAGTGATCACTGTTGCAACTCGCAGTCTGATAATCTACCAATGCTCACTGATTATGCTTAAACCTGAAAAATGACCAAGTGGGTAAGATACTGGAGGGCAGTGTTAGTAAAGGAATCTATCACAGTGCTAGAACGTAACAATGTCCTTGGGGATTGCATTAAAACAGAATCCATATGGATAGAATTAAGAAATAAGGGATTTGGTACAAATCTTGGTACACATTAAAGGCCACCAACAATGGAGAAAAGATAGAGGGGAGTTATGTGGACAATTTAGAGAGTAACAAGAACAACAGGGCAATAATATTAATGATTTCAACTGTGTCAAGATGAGCTGGAATAAAAGTAATGCATGTAGCAAAGTGGGGAATGCTTTACTGAATGTATCCAGGACTGCTTCCTAGATCAGCATATTTCTAGTCCAACAAGCAAAGATGCATTGGTTGATTTAGTTTGAGTGGGAGAACAATTGGTTAATAATGACTATAACATTGCTGGTTTAAGAACAGGAAAGGATAATGAAGTCAAAGATGAAGAGACTGAATTGGAAAAGGCAAAGTTCAGAAAGATAAGAAGGGGTCTGTACTAAATTAGCTGGGCAGAAAGGTTATTAAACAGTTCGCTAATCAGCAGTGGGAAATCTTACAATGTGATATGGGTAGAGTACAAAATATATTCCCACAAGGTGAAAAGGCAGTGCATCAACAAATAGAGTTTGATGAATAAATAAAAAGATTACCACATGCCTTCCTTTTAAGCTTTTATTTTTAAAGTTGGGACGAACAATACTAAAGAACATCATGAGGAATGTAGAAATGGTGAAAAGGAACATTAAAAGGGTTAACAGGGAATATGAAAAAAAAAGACTAGCAGATAATACAAAAAGAAATAGTAAGGGTTTTTATAAGCATATGAAAAGTTAATAAAAATAGTTAGTGAGGGTAGGACCGCTCAGAGATGAAGGATGGTATCTAATTATGGAGGAGATATTAAATAAATATCATGCTTCGGTTTTTACAAATGATGGAAGTGAAAGCAGAGGAGGATATGCAGCAATTGTTAGAGAAAACCGTATAAAAGGAATTAGTTCTTGAAAACAAAATATCAGAACTTAAGATGGACTCGCTACTGAATCCTGTTGGAAAGCATCCTAGGCTGTTGAAGGAAGTTAGGAGATAGCAGAGGCTCTGTCCACAATTTTCAATCCCCCTTAAATATGAAAATTGTTCAATGGGACTGGAGAGTTGCCAATGGAACACTTTTGTGAGAAGAATGAATTGGGGAACCACAGACCAGTTAGTCTAACGTCAGTTGCAGGAAAACTCTTAGTATCCATAATTTAAAATAAAATTAGCAAACATTTAAAAATGCATGGATTAATCAAGGACATTTAACATGGATCTGTTAAAGACAAGTCTTGTCTAATAAATTTAATAGAGCTTTTTGAAGATTGACTGGATAGAAAAAAAGGGATTTTCAAAAGGGGCTTGAAAAGATTTCTCACGAGGCTAGTTAGAAAAATTCAGGCATTTGGTTTAAGAGGGAATATTGCAGCATGGATAGAAAGTTGGTTGGCGGATAAGAAATGAAGAGTTAAGGTTGCTTGGATTGGAGAAGGGTTGAAAGTGGTGTACCTCAGGTGTCATTGTTGAGTCCACTTTTTTTCTCTCTCTCTCTCCATACATTTGTTTTTTTTATATATATATATATATATATATATATATGGATATATTTTGAAATTTGCTGATGGTACAGAAGTCGGAGTTTGGCCAACAATGGGAAAGACTTCAGGAAGACATAGACAGGTTAGCAGAATAGAAAGACAGGTGGCAAATGCAATTAAATGTTGATAAGTGTAAGGTAATAGAGTTTGGGAAGAAAAACAAAGAATGGAGTATGCACTCAATGGAAGGGTGTGGATGAAATAAAGACCTAGGGATTCAAATACATGAAAATGCAACTGCAGGGAGATAAATCCGTAAAGAAGACCAACAGCATTTTCTGTTTTACAAATAGGGGCATTGAGTATAGAATAAAGAAGCATTTATAACTTTGTCCAAAACATTGATTAGTCTACAGTTAGAGTAACTGTATGTAGTTTTTGGTGCTCCATTGTAGAAGAGATATTAAAGCCATAGAAAGCATACAGAACAGATTCACCAGGGTGATGCCAGGGAAGGGAAACTGTTGTTACGAGGAGAAACTTGAGATACAGGGACTCTTTCCACTGGAGCAGAGAAGGCCAAGGGGAGATTTAATAGAGATGTTTCAAATTATGAAGGGTTTTGATAGTAACTAGGGATAAATTATTTCCTCTGATTAGGGAGTCAGAGACAAGGGGTCATCAATTTAAAATTGTCACTAAAAGAGAGGTTAGGAGAAACATCTTTATGCAGTGGATTGTAGGATCATGGAATGCTTTGCCACAGGGAATACTTGAGGCAAAGACTAGTTCAGAGAAAATTGGATAAATATTTGAAGTTGAGGAAGACACAAGGTTATAGGGAGAGAGCAGTGCAGAGGGATTAGTTTGGATTGCTCTGTCAAAGAACTGGCACAGGCCCGATGAGCCAAATGGCCTCCATCTGTGCCATAAACTTCTACGGTCCTTCCATGGTGACCTGTGCCTGTGGAATTGTACCCCAGCAGGAAGTCAACACCTTTGAGAGGAGGAAGGGAGAGAATTGCCAAAAAAAAACAATGTTGGGGCGCTGAATGAACCAACAAAGGTTAGTGTGCTAAGCTGCCTCTGAAACCTGTGTTTCCTATGTTCAAATACAGCCTAGACTGATGGTATAAAAGTCTTTTCTCTGCTTGTAGCTACAATTTTATATAAAATATATTTGGATAGTCTCAATAGAGCACAATATTGCCTACAATTTGACGTTAATTGGGAGTCTCACTTCAGTTGGATTGATATTTCAGATACCAGTATATCTTTATTTATTGCAAATTTAATAGCTCTGTTGCTTAGCTGCATAGACATGTTTTGATAGACATGTTTTGATAGACATGTTTTGGACTTGGTAAATTGCATTAATTTTCTTTTCCACAATTAAGTTTTTTTTAATGATACTGCATGTGATGTGGGCTTCTCTAAACCCACTGTTGGTGCTTTCTCGTGATTGACTGGGAGGAGGTAAAATACAAATAGGACTTGTATGGTTCTGACAGGTTTCTGTTCAATAAAGATTAATGAATATCTTGCTGATGTAACAAAAAATTGAAATGAGAACTGTTTGTGCTAAGGTATTGAAGAATGCTTAATTTAAACACATTTTTCAGTTCAGGTACTCAATTGGTGTAATACACTGAACTGAAGTAAGCAGAATGAAAGAAAAATGCAATCAATAATCTTGAACATCCTGTGGCTAATTGTTAATGTATACAGAGGTTTTTTTTGATGTCTGGTGATTTGAGCATTACCTCCTGTTTGAAGTGGATAAATGGCCTAAGACAATAGTGATGCTGAAGTTGACATTTCTTTCTCCTTAAGTGGCACTTGCTCTTTAAACCAACGGGAGGTGGAATGCTATGGAACGTCCATTTAATCAGTGGAAGAAGGAATCTGGCACATACTAAGTGACTGACTCAGAAAGCGTACAACCTGCTCCCAGGTCTCTGTTACTGCCACTCTTGGTTGTAAGAGATGGCTGAGTTAGCTCACCCTGCCAATATTTTTTTATTTTTTTAATTTTTTATTCGTTCGCGGGATGTGGGCGTCGCTGGTGAGGCCAGCATTTATTGCCCATCCCTAATTGCCCTTGAGAAGGTGGTGGTGAGCCGCCTTCTTGAACCGCTGCAGTCCGTGTGGTGACGGTTCTCCCACAGTGCTGTTAGGAAGGGAGTTCCAGGATTTTGACCCAGCGATGATGAAGGAACGGCGATATATTTCCAAGTCGGGATGGTGTGTGACTTGGAGGGGAATGTGCAGGTGGTGTTGTTCCCATGCGCCTGCTGCTCTTGTCCTTCTAGGTGGTAGAGGTCGCGGGTTTGGGAGGTGCTGTCGAAGAAGCCTTGGCGAGTTGCTGCAGTGCATCCTGTGGATGGTACACACTGCAGCCACAGTGCGCCGGTGGTGAAGGGAGTGAATCTTTAGGGTGGTGGATGGGGTGCCAATCAAGCGGGCTGCTTTATCTTGGATGGTGTCGAGCTTCTTGAGTGTTGTTGGAGCTGCACTCATCCAGGCAAGTGGAGAGTATTCCATCACACTCCTGACTTGTGCCTTGTAGATGGTGGAAAGGCTTTGGGGAGTCAGGAGGTGAGTCACTCCATCTTCCTCTCTTCATATGGAAGCATCTGGCTTCTGTTTTGCAGCTCCCCTGGTAGAACTATCTAAAATTTGGAACACATTGTGTAGGAAATCTGTGTCCCAGCACTGTGGTACACTATTGCAATACTCTGCCCCTGCTACCCCTCCCACCCCCAATCTCAATTTACAAATAAGCTTATGCAAGGATTTAAGCAGTTTAATGATGAGCCAACCTATGTTTTGATCCCATAAAATAACAGAATGATCATAATGCTCAGCATAACCTCTGGAGAAAATCCAAAAACATTTATTCCCTGATTTCTCTTAAGCACAAAATTCCTATTTCAGCCCTGAAGTGACCCTGATGTATAGTAATGCTGAAGCTGCATATAAATATAGATTTGATGCTAATATATCTGGCACCACTTTATGCAACATCTGCCATCGTGTTTGAGCATGCAGTAGAGAGCAATAACTGCAGATAGCAACAGGCAACAGGGGGACTTGCGTAATAAATAAATGGGTTTTGGTTGGCAGGCTCTTATCCTGTTTTTTTAAAATTATTTTGGGGTGAAAGTGCCCTGCCTGTTATTTTTGGCACTGTTTTATTTGTGGACTAAAATCTTTTGCCCTAAAGCCAGTTATAAAAATAGTTTCCAGTCATTTTAATCCCCCAGTACCATTTAGAATGCCTGATTAGGAAAGGGATGGAGAGTTATAGGAATAAATAAATGAAGGAAGAACTTGCATTTAAATAGCGCCTTTCATGGGACAACCACCGGACAACCCAAAGTGCTTCACTGCGAATGAAGAACTTTTTTTGAAGGGTAGTCACTTTTGTAATGTAGGGAAATGTAGCAGCCAAATTGCACACAGCAAGGTCCCACTAACATCATTGAGTTAAATAAACAGATAATCTATTTTAGTGATGTTAGTTGAAGAAGTAATGCTAGTGAGGACACTGGGAGAACTCCCTTGCTCTTTTTTGAAAAGCATCATGGGATCTTTAATGTCCACCCGAGAAGGCAGAAGGAGCCTTGGTTTAATGTCCCATCCAAAAGACAGCACCTCAATGAGTGCAGCACTCCATCGGTATTGTACTGGTGTGTCAGCCTAGATAATGTGCTCAAATCTCTCGAATGGGGCTTGAACCCATGAATTTCTGACTCAGAAGGAAGAGTACTACCACTGAGCCAAGACTATCACAAAGGAATATAATATCGAGTATTCTATCGAAGATTGTAGGCAATGTTTTCCTCTGCACCATGTGTAGCAAAAACGTAGTGCTCTTAATTAATTTTTGATTTCACAGCACCTCAAGCATAGCGGAAATCTTTACCTTATGTTTCTACTCATGTTGAGACCGTAGGAATGTTAACTGTGGGATGTGATTCGTCAAAGTTGAATATCGTAGATTATACATTTCCCCATATAATCTTCAGTGGTGAGGGAGAAATGTTGCAAACTTTTATCGTTTTTAAAAAAAAAATTGTATTTGCATAGCTGTCTGGGGAGATTAGATAAATTGGAAAAAGCACAGAAGCACAAAAGTTCAGAAAATTGTGTATGAGCTGCTGGAAGGAGTGGTGTTGATGGTCAAAATGGCCTTTGCTGTCTCTACATTTATCTCTTACATGAGTGAGGCCTCATAGTGTTTGCCGCTTCTAGTGCGAGAATAACAATTATTTTCCTGGGGTTATGAATTATCTTTTTCTATCGGCACCAGGTGCTGAAACACTCAACCACTGTAAGTTTGCCAGGAGATTAACATGACACTTCATAAGTCATCTCACTTGCTTGTCTCCTTTACATTTTTAACTCCCTTGACTTTAGTTGTTTGTCTGCGTTTGTTACCTCCACGAAATATAGAGTAAGATCTGTTAAATGATAGATTATTTCCAATGAACGACTAATATTGCTTTGGAAATGAGGTGCAGGAGGCAGAGGTTTCCTTTGTTTGTAATCTGCGACATTGTAAATATATCCCTCGCCCGCCCCGTAATTTCAAGCACAATCGTAAATCTATTCTGTGAGAATGCATTAACAATTTCACTTGAAATAGTGAACATTAGAAGCCTTCTCTCTGTGCGTGCAATGTCACTGACACATTACGACCAAAGGAAATCTCCATCCCTCCCAGGTTTTCACACTTAAATTTTTAAGATAACTTCTTAAAAATAACCATGAAACAACACAATTGTTTTAATTGTTTCACGTTCCCCTCCAAGTCACACACCATCCCGACTTGGAAATATATCGCCGTTCCTTCATTGTCGCTGGGTCAAAATCCTGGAACTCCCTTCCTAACAGCACTGTGGGAGAACCGTCACCACACGGACTGCAGCGGTTCAAGAAGGCGGCTCACCACCACCTTCTCGAGGGCAATTAGGGATGGGCAATAAATGCTGGCCTCGCCAGCGACGCCCACATCCCGTGAACGAATAAAAAAAAACTCACGTCTCCATCCTGGGGCAAGTGTGTACAGCTCAAGAGCTTTTCCCATGAAACCATTTAAAGAAATCTGAAGTTTTCAAAAATGTTAAAACTTCCATTCAAAAACAAAATGGCATCTCAAGATATTTCTACAGCAGTGCTGACTGGAGACTCCGAGTCTGAGCAGTGCTTTAAGAAATTCCGTAGATATAGCCTGATACCCAGGGGAATTCTACAGGCTTAAGCATTTCATAAAGGAGATTCCAGAGCGAGACACTGTGAGCTAACAAGTTAATGCAGTATTGTTATCAGTCCTTTCAATGTTAGAATTCAGAAATCACTGCTGGCAGCATTTCAATAACCATGTTTGAACAGTGCAATTTTCACAGGCTAGATAGTGGATTTTCTTTTTAAGGGCATTAATGAACAAGGCATTAGCAGATTTAAGAAGCACAAATAAAAAGAAAAAAAAACTGCAAATGTAAATCTGAAATAAAAATCAAAAATGCTGGAAATACACCAGGTCAGTCAACATTTGAAAAAAGACAGATTAATGTTTTGGATGTTTACCATTCATCAGATCTAATTTTTTTTTAGCTTTTGGTTCGAATGAAAGATATAGATTTGAAACATTAACCTGTCTTTTCTCTTTACAGATAATGACCAATCTGTGTATTTCCAACATTTTCTGTTTGTGTTGGATTTGAGGGGCCCAACACCATGCAGTAGGGTAGCATTGCCACTGATGTACTGAATGATGGTGTTGATTTTGGTAACAATGTACATTTGTTAAATACCTCATCATGTCGTAAAATGTCTCCAGGTGAGGAGAAAGAGGACACTGAGCAGGGTTGAGGGACATTGTGGGAGGAACCAAAGGCACAATCGAAGTGATAGGCTTTTAAGCGTTTTTGAAGGAAATGAGAAGATGGAAGGATTTCGGGAGAGAGGTCCAGAGGGCAAAGGTCAGCCACCTAATGAAGAGTGGGAAACAAACAATAAGCCAGAGTTAGAGAAGTACATGCTGGTACTTGTGGTTAGGGGAGATCAATTAAGTAGTAAGGAGCGAGTGTGGAGGGACTTTCAAATCAGGACAAGGACCGTGAAATCAATATATTGGAACGGGGAATCAGTAAAGCTTGGCAAGGACCCAGATAAGGGGGCCAGTGCAATCTGGTCTGCAAAAGGACTCAGGCCACTGAGTTTTCGGTTAACTGGAATTTGTAAATAGTGGGTTGTGGGGGTTGGGGTTCGGTGTGGAGGGCATTTATCAAGTCAATCCTTGACATGATGAGGCCATGAATTGGAGTTTCATTGGTAAAAGGAGAGAGGTAATAACATGAATGCGCAATGCTCTTGAGGTGAGCAAATGTAGTCTTGGAAACTAACTGTGATCCAGTCTTTCTTTCTCTCTCTCTCACTCTCTGGCTCTGACTCTGACTTGGGACATGTTTTAACTCTTATTTGTAACTCATTCTTGAGAAGTGTAAGCCTGATCGAGTACTCTGTCAGTATGGCTATCAAGCCCTCACAGACTGTACTCAATTGTTCACCTAATCCCTACATCCTTATCCTCTGGAGCAGGGTGAAAAAGCCCTTTTAACATGTAATGTGCAAGTTTCCTTAAAGAACAGCTATAGAACATTTAAATCATACAATTTCTTCGACTTGCTTCTGTTTGCTGAGGTTTGAATCTGATAATTATGCGCCATTATCAAAAGCTGAATTTTTCCTCTCAATTTGCACCTAAATATTATGTGTTTGTGTTCACAATTAGACGGGGAAATAGCTGAGGCTCAAATTGCCTTGTCCCCCCTGGAATAATTAAATCAGATCAGCAGATGGCATTAGATTATTTTACTAAACTATCTGCTGACAGCTTTTCCTCAGTAAGGACTCCAGACCAGTGCCAGCCCAACGGACAGAATTGTGTTTCTTGTCGACTTGTCTGCGCTGATATTTTGCATTCACTCTCTGTTCCTTCAAACACAGTCAATAGAAAGTATGACATAAATAATTATACAGATAAAAGTTTTAAATATTATTCACCTTTTTTTTATAATGATTCTGTCCTGCCTGTTTTCTCCCATGCGTGATGCTGGAATCCAAGGATTTCATGTATTGCAACAAGTAAATAGTGTATTAGCTGGAAACAAATTGTCAACATATTTATGCTAACAATAATCTCCTTCAAATTATTTTGGTAGCACATGAAATTTAAAAGCCTATAACTTTGATTTTTATTGCATTAAAATGCAAAATATGAGATTTGCAAATCACTGAACATATTTTAATGTTGGTTTGAGATCCCCACTGACAATTATCTAGCCACAGCTGTAGATTGTTTCTGAAAATGCTAATTAGTTCTTGTTCAGTTGATACCTATTCATCCGGATCATTTTTGATGCCATACGTTGTACAATGTCACTTTTATTTCTCTAACAATGCGTCCACTAAATGGGTTCTGTGGTGTGAAACAATTTGGTGAGCTGTATTCTTGTCAAGGAAGACTTGTTGCTGGCAGTGGGCTGAAATCCAATCCACAACTGAAATTTCTTCTTGATTTTAAGCTTTATTTGGAGTGTTTTATTCGCGCAGTCGTCAACTGGCTATTAGTGCGCTGTTTTATTTTGCTCAAGGCTTTCTGCCTGACAGAATTAGTGTGGTTTTATAAACCTCTGCTGGAGGGGAAATTGTTGAAGCTATTGTTTGGCGGAAGAACGCAAATCATTGCATTAGAATCTGCTGGCGCTCGCACGGAGTGTTTAATTATCAGACATCAAACTGCATAGCTCTTAGTCACAAAAACATTTTTCTAATAATTATTTTCCATTGGCAGATTTTCACTGAAATTTAAGTGGTAAAAAATGAGCCGGTTGAACTCTCTCTCCTGTAGGAACCCTTTCCATGTCCCAGCAAAACTGAATGAAGGATTAATAAAGTGAAACGCATTCCTTATTTCTCTGTTGCCTTTAACAGTAGGTATTACTGCAGCGAAAGGGAAAAGAAGAATGTGAAACAGCTATGAATAATGTAACTGCGCAGGTTAAAATTGAATTGATGAAAGGCTTGGCAATTCCCATCATTGCAACGATGCCTCCTGATGTGTTTTGTCGGTAAAATGTGTTTAGGTTCAAACAAAAAATACTCAAGTTGAAAATAATAATGAGCGTCTTGCATCACGATTTTTATGGTGCAGAAATGCAACTGGAAATTAACTTTTCAATTATTCAATAATCTAAAATTCATGTCTTAATGAAAAGTGGGAAGATTTTACTTTTTTCCGTAACTAACATTGCAGGTATATCTTTCTTTGAATCATTATGAAAGTGGGATTTTAACAGTGGATCATTAATTAGAAAAAATCAGGCAATCTCTCATTGTTCATTAAAGGAGAAATTTCATGATATTATTTACTTTGGAGTTAGAGAGCAGTGTCTGATACCCTCCCTCATCATGCTCCCTTCATCCCCTCTCCCGGTAATTTCTTAATATATTAGGACTCTTAATATTTTCAAATTCCAATAGCAGTACTACGAGCTTGCTATTTGATTTGATTGTTGGACAGAAGCACCTGCCCAGAAATCAACTTTTAACAGCTTTCAAAATGCATTTTGTGCAGCATAAAGTCCAGTACATGGCTGCAATCTGTGGTTAATTCGTGTAAGGAAAAAACTTTCTTTCGTGTCAGTTGTACTTGTTGAAGATGTACGGGTTGACCTCAAAATGGCAAGCTGTGCCGGGCATCTGCCAGTCAAATGGATTGTGGGATCATTAAGCTCTTGCAAATAGTGGTTAGTGTTTGAAAGTAGATTCTCCCTGTGGCTCGAATGTGTTTACAATTAGGTGTCAGCAGGTTGAAAAAGAGGTTTGCGTTATTGTCTCAATTTCTCAAATTGCAGGTTGAAACTAGATCATTTACATCAACCGCTCAAATCATCCTGTAGACTCTCTGAATGAAATTACCAATTTAATCCCAAATTAGGAGGAGTTTTGTACCGTGGGTTTATGCCCGAGGAACGAGACTGAGACAATCCAAGTTCATTTCATATCAGATCCGTTAAATAGGGTGGTGCTTTGGGGTGGAGCAAAAGGAAAATGCTGAGCAGAAGGAAAGGAGAGTTACGCTACATGTAACCCCACCAGCAGGGAAAAAAAAGTTATCTGTTTTTAATACAACTGGACATTCTCTCTCTCTCCTCTCTCTCTCTCTGCCTTTCGGGTCTCTTTCTCTGTCTGTCTTTGTAATCTGACCCATTGTGTATTCAGTATAGTGGGATGTACTGTTTTCCGTGGCTAACCTGTCTGAACACCAATGACACCTTTGATTGGTGTGATGGCGTCCCAGCCTAATATAAGATATGCGATTTGAGAACCTTTCACTCACTCACCTGACGAAGGAGATAATCTCCGAAAGCTTGTGATTTTCAAATAAAACTGTTGGACTATAACCTGGTGTTGTAAGATTTCTTACATTTGTCCACCTCAGTCCATCACCGGCATCTCCACATCATGGCATTAAATGAGAGGGAGGAGTTGGGGGATGGACAGTTCCAGCAAGAACTAGGGGGCGGGGATGGGAGAGTGCTGGATAGAATTGAGGGGGAAGAGGAGTAAAGTATCAGGTTGAATTGATGGGAGGAGGGGCAGGGTGAAGAGTGTCACCATGAACTTGGGGATGGATTGAAAGAGAAGTTTTTCTATGAACAGGATTTGGTGAGGGGTGGGTTGAGTGCCTCTGTGAACTGTGGTAGGAGTGGGGTAGGGTGGTGTGGATGGATATGTACTGTTGAGGTAGCTTTTGGGGATGTGATCATTTAGCTCAAAACCCATATACTGTTTAAAGGTTTAATCTTTTTCAAAAAACAGAAAAACAATCAATTGTGAAGTATAAAATTAACTAAAGTAAACGTACCATTCTAATGTAAAAATTCTAAATTTTCCATGGAAACATGTGCTCGGAGTCCCTTAGAATGTGTATCACCAGTTGGTGTGGGTGGGTGGTGGGGTGGTGGGGGATAACATTCAGAAGGACTGTGTACAATTCCACATTTGCTGCCTACAGTTCTGTCAGGCATGATTCCACGGGCAATAAGATTGGATTTTAATCCTCTGTTTGCTATTAGGCAATCTATAATGTATTAGAAATCTTGCACAAGGTGTACACTTCCTGTCTACAAACCTTATTTCCTGTTGTTAGGTGTTTTGGCCACTTTTTTTTTCTGTCAACATTTATCATTGTAAATTGCTATGTCAACATATCTCATTTAGTGTTTCTACGTTAACTGTCACAATGTAATTGCAGGTTTTTGCCATTAGGTGGTTCTATGGAATGAGTTCTGAAGACTCTCCCAAATCGGTCGTCATCTTTTTTTGTGTGTGTGTGTGTGTGTGTGTGTGTGTATACATGTATGTGTATGTACATACATATATAGGCAATTTACTATTATTTCTACAAAAAGAATATGGATTAAAACTTCTTCTTCCAGTAATAGATTATTTACTGCTACTGGAAGAAAGAACTTTTAAAGTATAAATAAAATTGGTACATTCCCAAATGGCAATTGGAGAGTAGTTTTCAATAAAATCGAGCAAATGTTCTTTCCCTTTTAGATGAAAAAAATATAGTGCCCATGTTTATTACTGTTCCAAAATTTTGGAAATACAGCATATAAAATGTCAACAAGTTTTTTGGGAGGAGGGTGTGCCCGAAAAATAAAAGTTATGCTTTCAACATTTATATCTTCCTTCAGACTTCTGTGTACTTATATTGAATATTATTGGGTGTACCTGCATCTTAAGTTACAAGCTTGTGTTCTACTGCACTTTCAATGTAACTACTTGTTTTGACATGTCATAGATGTAAATTTGGGGGAATTTCTGAGTTGTCAGCTTTTTGGAGGGTTGTATTAGCTGTGTTGAAGTTGTTGAATATCTACTCAATCTTAAAGTTACATTTTGAAATAGTTCAGCAATATTCTATTTTGTTATTGCTTATTGTGTTGACTTTATTCTAAAAATTGTACTTTGTGTATTTTTTCTATTGGTAACTATGAAGTGTTTTTGAAGACTATAACCCAAGAGCTACCATGGGGGGAGTTTTAACCTCCAAAAATGAGTTGGGTTGGCAGTGAGTGGGAGGTGAAAATTGCTGTTTTTTTGATTGCGATCACAATCCGGCTTCAACGCGCCCATTTCCAGGTTGGATGTGTGCGCGCAAGGCTCTAGCCGAGGTCGTACCCCCAATTAGTGCCAGCGGGTGGGTCATTAGCGGGGTAATTAATGTAGTTAGTTGTTGTCAAATAGCTGTTTTTAAATTGAATGTCACCCAACTTCAAATTTATCCCCCATAGCTTCTGATTCTTGCCAGTGAATTGGAGGCAAGATTGAGCTGCAGTTCATGTGGGTATTTAAACTTTTAATTGCCCTCTCTGAATAAATGCTCAGTTATTGCGGCTGCTGTCTCAGTTCTCTCCGACAAGCATTTGGCAGAGAGTTCTTGTGTTGAGACAGTTTTTGCAAAACTTTGGGGGCAGTTGTGAGGTGAAAATTGCTGTTTTTTTGATCGCAACTGCAATCCGGCTCCAATGCACCCACTTCCGAGTTTAATGCGGGCGTGTTTGGATGCGTGCGTGCATGCAACATATTAGCCAAACTGATGAGATCAGAATGGGTGGTGCAATGGATGTATTCGAGAGGACATCAGAGGAGGAAGAAAATTACCATCCACTGCAGCCACGCATGTTGTGTTGGGATCTTCTGGTGCACAGCACAGATCTGGAGAACAGTAGAGAGGGGAGCAACAGAGGGGCCAAGATTGTAGGAGGCACTACCCATGTGTGAGGGTATAAAGGCAGAAGCTCTGCATCCTCTCTGAAGAGCAGTGCCTATGCAGGCTCAGATTGAGCCGGCAGGTGGTCGCAGTCATCTGCAGCCTCCTTGAAGAGGGCAGCTCCCTGCTGGACCTGGTGGCCATGCATTGCTCATCGCAGTAAAATCACCACTGCCCTCAATTTCTTTACCTCTGGCTCCTTCTAGGGCACCGCCAGTGACATCTCCAGGGTGGTGTCAGCTCTCTGCACATAAGTGTATAAGGCAGGTGATGGATGGGCTATTTGCCTGGGCTTCCGCTTACAGGAACCTGCCCTGCGACAACAGTAGCCAGAATGAGGGGACAGTGGGTTTCGCCTCTCTGGGTGGCTTCCCACAGATGCAGGGCGCAATCGATTGCACACACTCCTGGCAACTGGAGGACCGCCACATGAGCCAAGAGTTTTCATCAACCAAAATGGGTTTCACTCCATCATTGCACAGCTGGTGTGGAACCACAAGAAGAGATTTATGCAGATGTGCGCCAGATTCCCTGGCAGCTGTGATGATGTGTTTATACTGCACCAGTTCAACATTCCAGACCTCTTCCAAACTGGAGACAGACTTAAGGGCTGGTGCGTTGGAGACTAGGGATACCCCCTTCAAACTTGGGTCATGACACAAAAGTGCTACAGCCAGAGCCACATGACCACATTGAGCAAGCCATCGGCGTGGGTGCGCTTCAGGTGCCTGGATAGATCTGGAGGTGCCCTTCAGTACTCGCTAACGAGGGCGTCCAGAATCCTCATGGTGTGCTGCGTCTTGCACAACATAGCGCAGCAGAGAAGTTTAGAGGTGTAGGAGGACGAAGATGCTCGTCAATCATTCTCTGATGGTGACAACATTGAAGAAGAGGGGGAGGAGAAGGAGGAAGAATATGAAGATGGGGCATCCATCGCCAATCCAGCCGCACACATTGCTGCCAGGAATGCCCTCGTCTCTCACAGTGTGGAATAAAAGAGACATTGAAATAATCACTCTGGCTCCCACCACCACCAACCCCCCCCCACCCTTTGCACAAAACATTCCTTCAACCACGCATACACCCATTGCACATTTGCCCAATGGATCGCATCACGTATTGGCTTTCATCTCGAAACAAATGGAATGACGACTTCCAATTCGGGACGCAATAATGGGCAAGGCGTGGATGTGCTGCTAATTAGTAAATTTTATGTGCCAATGTTAAAATGAAAGGAAACTTCACAACATAACATGTCTTCAAACCCCCATCTGCATACCCTTGGTGAACTACAATTTCTTGAACTTAACTCTTTCTACCGCTTCTACCCTGTGGTTTCAGCAGAGGTAGAGGCTGGCCGCTAAAATCCCTGCCCTGACTGTTGAGATGCTCGTGGCCGACATTCTCTCAGTTTTGGAGTCCGTGAGGGCCCAGCCAAAAACTGCTCCACCTAAACCTGTGCAGGGGCAGACTGGGCCATAGGGAGAGGAGGCTGCATGTTGGAAACGGTTGATGGAGGGGTGGGAGCGGGAGTGGGGTGGGTGGCAACGAGTGAGACATGGGAGCACTTTGAATGGAGTTCCTACTTCCATGTCCCCTTTTGCCATCATCCCCCTCCTGGGCCAGCCACATCACTCCTACCACTTTGCTGGAGAGCAGCTTGGTGCAGATCAGGGATGCATTGTAAGGTCGTGGATAAGGTTTTTGTCATCCTGTTTAAGGCTTCCAAAGTATGCATGGCCGAGGTCATGGCCTGCATAGACTCATTTGAGAGCTGTGCTGGAGCTCCACGGAGACATCCATTCTCTCTTGCAATTACCTGCGACATCAATCCACTAGTGCTGGAGTTGGACTCTTCCATCTTCTCTGCTATTGTGGAGATTGTGCGTGGCACATTTTCCAGTACCTCGCAAAGTTGCAGCTGTACTTCAATCATTCTCATTCTCAACGATAGCCCCCGGGGCTCAGCACCTGTGTCCTACTGAGCAGAGCTTGGAGAGGAGTGCGCCCTCCGACGTGGACTCTCCACAGCTGCCCCTGCCACCAGTGTCTGCTCATGCTCACTTGTGAGTTGTGAATCACCAGGCGAAAACCCAACTAACTGTGCAAGAGGACTCACCGAAGTGCGAGTATCTGCATTGGTGCGTGGTTGTTTGTCCTGTGACAGTGCAGCCTCGGAAGGAATGAGCTCCTCTGAGGGATCGATGTCATCCATCTCCGCAAATTCTTCTTGTACGCATGAAGGCCCTGGAAGACAAAAGAAAGCAATGTGATTTAGTCATGGCAAAGTAACAACCTTGCCAATCACAATACTCAGATTTCTCATAGTTAAGTCATTGATGAAATAAAGCCATAATGTGTGTGAAAGATGTTTAAGTTCTGTCATCAGGCATCTCGGGTTCCCAGTCTAGAGGGATGCAGATGTGCTACTTATCTCCATGGCATCCCCCTCTGCATTTATCAGCTGGACTATTTATGGAGGGCCACCTCCAAACCTCGCCCCTCTCCCTTTCGTTTTGCGCTCCCTTCTCCTACAAAGGGTGAAAGAACAGACCCGTGAGTGACTGAAGATGACGTATTCTACCGATGAATGCAATGTATTGGGTGAGGGTGACTGAGATAGATGAATCATATTGCATAAGGATTGGGGAGAGTGGCAGTGGTGGATGGATACATGGGGAGGTGAGGAGGTGCATAGAAAGTGAAGGATGAGAGCTGCTGAAACTTAAGTGAGTGTGAGGAGTGATGTGATGAAGTACGCTTAGCAAGACAGAATGAGAGGGGGGTGCTGGACACCACAGAATGTCGTTGAATCAGTAATCATACTCACTTTTCCTGACCTGGTTAGGTCATTAAAATGCTCCCTGCACTGCAGCCAAGACCTGGACGCCATGCTCCTGCTGCTCACCTCCTCAGCCACCTCCAGCCAGGCCTTCATGGCAGAACCAGGTTTCTTCCTCTCAACGCTGGGGTAGATTATTTCCCTTCAAGTCCTCAATGCACCCAGCAGTACTTCAAGGGAACCATCTGTGAACCTGGGTGCTGGCCTTGCTCTCTTTGAATGCATTGCTGCATTTTCTCCTTTCTCCTCCAAAATCCATTTTTGCATTGGCCCTTTAAATAGTGGACTTCAGATCGTGTCATATGGGTGCGCAGTGTGCCCGCTGTGCGGCTTGGAGACACGAAACCCGGAAGCAAAAATTATCGGCTTCAATTAAGTTGCGACTGCAGATTTCGATGTGCTCACTTCACTTCTGGATTTCCCGCAAGAAAATCTCCCCACCCGTTCTGTTCAGGTAAAAATCATACCCCATGTATCTAAATATTTTGATGCTTTTTGATTCACTCAGATCTAATCATCCTTTGTGAAACTATGAAGCTCACCACTTGTGACAAGTTTTTGGAAACTCATCGTATTGCATTATCACCAAGAAAACTTTAATTGACAATGATTCTCTTTACTTAGAAGTTCCAAGGGTGCGGGACGGGGGTGTGGGTGGTCGTGGTTGATTTGGGACAATGGCTTTGGAGCACCAGTCTACAGTCACCAGGATTGTTGGTTTGTTTGAGTGGAATTAAAACTGTATTCCACTCTGATGTTTGGTGCACCCCCTTGGTCATGACCTCTTCTTAAGTCTTTTTTGATACAGATTCATTCTAATAATCCAAAGTTAAACTGGTATACTTGGTTAAGAAACTAAAATTCTGCTTAAAAATTCACAGTTGGAAAATGCTTAGTAACCCCTTTAAAATATTATCTTTGGCGATGCGTGGTGAAGAGAGGTGTTTTACATGGAGTCTATAGTGAGGGGCCCATAATTTACCTGTGTAATATCAATCTGAGTTTGTGGTGTGTAAAATGTTCCCATTGTACTGAAAAATGTAGCATTTAAGAAAATGACTAGTCTAAATGATTGTTAAGAAAAAATGGGCAGAAAAACTGCTCCCAGACTTTTCTCCAATATCGCTCTGAAAGCAGCTGTGTGGGGATATGCCAGAAAACCCAGCGTTCCCACTCATTTCCTTCTGCCTTCATTCAACACCTTCCCATGGAAAGTGGGGCGGGTAGCAGCTTGGCATATGAATAATCATAGATGTGGGCCCTTTCCTTACCATTGTGTGGCATAGCACATTGACATTCAAACAGACCAAATCCTTGCTACCAGTTGGTTTATCAAGAGGGCCTTCCTGTAGGAGCAATGAGAAGGCTCACTTTTTTTTTCTTGCTAGTTACAGTTCCTTTATAAGTGTGATTTCACTGTAAGTGCCTGTTTTATCTGCTATTAAATGAGGATTGAGATCGTGTTGATAATGTCACCCTTGATGCCAAATTAAATCTTAGAGCTTTGATCAGTATTTGTACTCTCAGTAGTCTGTGTGCCTGTTCAATACTATTTACACAAGAGGATCTTTCTGCAGCTGTAACTATTGAAACCAGAAGACTATTTTCTCCTTGTTCCAGCAGCCTCCACCAAATAACACAAATGATTGATTAAGCAATCCACAGTAGCTGCACAATATATTAAATAATAGACTTTAATATGAAACATTATTGAATAAATAATAGTTTCACAGCTTATATATATTGTACAAAACTTGCTCCCACTTCAGCTATATTTTATGATAGCAAATAAGTATTATGGTGATACATCACAGCACAAAAAAGCCTAAGTACATAGATATTGGTTGAAATAAAAGACAAGGAATAGCTTAGCAGGAAATACTAAGTAATGCAATAAGGCGTTAGGATCCCATTAACGGCAGAAAACTGCATTCAAGTTGATATGATCTGAATGCAGTTTCACAGCGTTGCTACTCACCTCCGTCCTGAAGCTGCTCGTGCACCAGATGGTATCAAATCACCAGTTCAATGTATGCACTGTGGTTTTCCTTAGGGCAGAAACAGACGTGAGACATAATCTATATTACATTGCTTCTCGGCCATTTTTAAAATGCCAGTATTTTTAATCTGGGCTGATGCCATGAGATAATTCTGTACCATTCACAGCAAAATTGTAGTCGAGCAAGTTGAAACCTCCAGCACTTTGTGATCCAGACTTAAAGCAGCATGATTGTTATGATCTGAAATGCACTGCCTGAAAGTGGAAGCAGATTCACTTGTAATTTTCAAAAATGAATTGGATGAATACTTTAAAAGAAAAAAATTGCAGGGCTATGGGGAAAGAGTAGGGGAGTGGGACTAATTGGATAGTTCTTTCCAGCACAGGTACAATGGGCCGAATGGCCTCATTCTGTGCTGTAAGATTCTATGATTGCCTTGAAAAAACATAGTTCTTAATGGTGCTCCATCAAATTGGGATTCGGGTTTATGCTATTTCCATAAGACAGTCATAAATTTATCCATCCCATTGGGGGAGAAAATCAATAAAAGCAAGGGACTTCTCTGATGGCTCAACAAGTTTAACCAGTGAGTAGCTGAACAATACAAGAAGATCTTAAGTTTGATCCCTGGTCTCTGCTGAGATAGTGGGTTTCAGGTAGGGGCACCATAATTTCACTGCCCCATAGTGAAAGATAAGAAAGTCAACCACAATTCTCACTTCTGATCACTGGAAAGCTTATGTGTATGGACAGTGAGTGAGGTCAGAATTCGGCTCAGCTGTGATACGCCTCACAATCAAATAGGCCACCGGCCATAGTCACACATGGAGAGTGGCCACGAGGGTAAGCAATTGGATGGTGACCAGAGTTTATAAACTGCCCAACAGTCAACACCTTCAGGAGACGGGGGGAGAAGACTGGCAGAGTATAAAAAAACCTAGTAGATGCTTTCCCATAAACATGGACTTATTTTGAGCAGCCTCAAGAAATGTTTGTGGCATAGACAGTCCAAAATTGGGGTGAGGGGCAGGCAAAGAGAAAAGTAGAAAATTGCAAGTAGGTGAACAAGCTCTCCATCCAGGGAATGGGATCTGCCATCCCTCCCTAGTCTGGCCTGCATGTCTTTCCAGTCCCACAGCACTCAGTTGTCAGGGCAACTCGGGATGTTAACCGCAACATCAGAGGAGAATTCTTACTGCACCATTGTGAATGTTACCATTTCCCACTCTGTCCTTGTGGACAGCGACTGAGATTCATGATTCAGTGTGATTGGTGCTAAACTGTGGGCAGTATTTTTTATTGTAGATTTGCTGGATTCAAACACAACCCCATGTCCCAAAGACAGTGTTCTAAATTGGAGGTGTCCTAGATGTGGGTTGCAGGTTGAATCTGACCATGTTGGTTTGTTTGTTCTTTGCATTCCGCCTCTGCTCAGCCTCAGCTCATGAAACTTCCTAGGCTGAGGGATTGGAAAGAAGCTGCTCCCAGTTTGGTGGTTTTAGACCAACGAGGGGAGGAACATTTTCTCATCCATCGGGGGTCAGCCTTTATTAGACCTCCTGAAAGTGGGAGGTTTGAAGAGCCGAGGCGGAAGCATCCAAGTGGTCAAACTTGGAGTCGTGGCAATGGCGGCAAAGTGAGTAGCAGTGACGGAGCAGTTAGCGACGGTAGAGGATAGCTGATGGCAGATCTGATCAGGTCAGATGGTAGAAGAGGACAGCAGAGGACGATAGACCAGGCTGGGAAGTGAAGAGCAAAAAGGCAAGTGCAGTAAAGGCTGCCAGACTAATTTTTCAGGAGTTTTTAATTTTTGTGTCTAGAGCTTAGATTTTTGTGGAATCATATATGGCCAACTTACTGGTTGTGACATGTGGATCTGATCCTCTGCTCCAAAAGGTTGGACACCACTATTCTAAATCACTGCACTGTCCAATCCCCTGGCTCTATGATGATCTTGACTGTACTTGCACTATTTAGTATCTTTCATATGAGTGATCAGAGAAAATATTCTTTAATATTTAATATGACTAGCTAGGATTCAGTGGGGAAACAGTGTTTCCATGGTGATAGGATCAAAATGTTGCTAAAGTCCAGTCTCAGTGAAAGTTTACCACTTTTGCTTTCTCGAGGGTAGTCAGGAATTTACACAGTTCATTTCAATTTGAATACTCACAATATAATTGAGACACTTTATTTGTAAAAGCATTTTGAGGTATGAATGAAAAATTTTAACAGCCCTCCATGCGATTTAATATTAAATGAATGTTTTATTTTGCTTATTTGCTCAATTAAGAGTCCGACCGTCTTTATTTTTAATAAATATTCCACATTTCTCACTCTTCGAATACAGTCATATCTTGTGTGAGTGTCCCATAATAAAATTGCATCTCACAGGTGGTGTTTCCAGCACTGGTTTTGAACATTGGTTTATCACAGTCACACTTCAACAAATATAGCAGAACATTAATGTGCATTTTCTCTTCAATTCTATGTTTATATGTAAGCATGCATCTCATTTCAGAACTCTTGCTGTCTTTTTTTGTTCTTGTTAACATCTCCTGCTCCATATTTCTCCTCAGTCTGAATATGTCTTCCTCCTTATCACTGATTGCCATTTCCCTCTCGGTTTATCCTTCTTCCTTTCTCCTCGATTGCTTGCTTCTCTCTTTCTAGCCACTGACTCAGCTTCTTTCTCTTTCCAGAGTTCTCTCTACCATTATCCTTGCTGTCTCTATCCTGGCCTATTTCTTCTTGCTACTCTTTCTGTCTTCAATGTGGAACTCACTGGTGGTCTGCACAAATGGATGTGGAGAGTATTGTGTGTTATGGAGCTCTGTGTGGAATACATCACCAACATAACAAGCACCTCTGTGTGAAAATGATTTTATATAAGTAAATGTATTCATATTTGTGGCAAAACACGACTCACTTCTCTGATGTTCATGAGTTGTACAGCGCTGTATCATTCAGTTTATTGTGTATAAAGCATCGTGTTATGACTTGCATTTAGTATCAGTTGAATTAGAAATAAAAATGTATTACATTTTTCCCCCTTTTATGGTTCCCCTGCACCTTGTACCATTCTCTTGCTGAAAAGGCATTTGGGCAACCTACTTTTCAGCTTCTGATCATTCTGGTCTTGAACTGGGAAATGTGCAACAGTGAACCAGGATGGCTTAACTTCCAGTTTTCCCCCACATCCTTACTGGACAGACGCACCCTCTCCTTGGTGGCTCAGCCAAGATTTGAAACTGAAACCTAATTTTTAAATGAATAAATAGTGTCATAAATGAATGATTATTTAACTAGCCGTGGATCTAATGTAATAATTACCAGGATAGTTTCAGCGGTTAATAGAACTGGTTCGTTCGTTTTTTTAATTAAGCAACACGGCACTCAATGGGAGTAATTTTAACTCCTGGTGTTGGCCAGAGGCTGCAGAAACCTATTGAGCTTAATTCGAAGTGCTAACAAAGACACTGACCTTTTGAACTGAGGTGACCTGGAGTTCAGTCACTGGTCTGAACTGGCCAGAACCGGTTTGAATTCGTTCCGCTTCTTAGAGAGACAAAGGAGGTGATGCTACCTAGGCCCTTGGAACAGAGCCAATCAGGGGATGACATCGATCACTCCAGCAACTTTGAGCCAACCAGAGAAGACAGCATCGTGCGAAAAGACAGACTTGGGGGATAAAACTGAAGAATTGCTGGCTTGGGCTCAGTGTGTGTTTGTGTGTCTTTGTTTGTGAGGGAGACTTTGGAGACTAACCCTTGTGGAAGTGGGAACCTTACGTCAGGGACGTAAAGACTACATCAGGGACGTAGAGACGACGTCAGGAGTAAGGAAGAGAATTGCCTGGCCAGCAGTATCTCTCCTTTCCGGGTAATATAGTATCCTTTCTATTCTGTGACACTCAGGGAGTGTTGTCAGAGAAACCTAGTGGGTGTGCGTTTAAAGCCGAAGACTCAGGGAGTGTTAGCAGAGAAACCTAGTGGGTGTGCGTTTAAATCCTAGTTTGAGTATAAAACTGGATAACCTGCTGTAAACTACATGCCTATATCTAACTAGACGTATAAGCGCTATGTACATGATCTAATAACGTTAATAAAGCGAATTGAGAATTAAGAGAGAATTGACTCTTCCTCTGTGTACTAAGCCAAAACCGTTAACCGGTGACTTCGGTCAACACTGGTGATATTGAATGGGTCACCTAATATATTCACCGTCCAATTTTCCTTTCCACTGAGAGGCAAATTGGGCAAGGTGTAGAGTGGGTGACCCATCCAATATTGTTCATTTTACACTATCGCCGAAACATAACATCTGTCCATTTTCAGGTCTATTTATCTATTCATGTTTTACATCTAGCGGGCATTCATCACACTTCAGATGTCAAAGGGATCAAAAGGGGAAAAAAACACACTTTTTCTCACCTCTATGACCTGACCCCTCTTCTATGGCAGGAGCTGGCATTTACAAGCAGCTGTCAATGTTCTGAAACTTCCCCCAATTAGCCTATAATTGACCCCCCAAGGTGCCAATTTAGACCACTTCCTCTCAGGGAGTACTCCACCCCACAAACAATCCCTGAACATGGGAGAGCAACAAGTGACAAGATAATTTTCAAGAAAAATTTTGAGAATTCCTGGTGAGAATTGAATGCTACAGCAGTTTTGGGAGTTTGTAATAAATGTAATTCATGGGTTTCGGTTTGTTTAAATAATCTATATTTTAAAAATCTTGCATAAGTATGCACTTCCTATCCACAAATATTACTTCCTGTTGTTACAATTTTTGGTCACACTTTTGGACAGCATTGACCAGTGTAAATATCTATGTCAACACTTCCCATTCAATTTTGCCACATCAACTGTTGCAATGTAGATTCAGGCTCTGGCCACAAAGTGGCTCTGTGGAATGAGTTTCTGAAGTCTCTCTCAGAACTCTGTCACCATCTTGAAATCAAGTATTTTTTTCAATATAGGCGCAGTGCCATGGGCAATTTATAACTATATGTCGAAACTTGTCAAGTGATCACAAACCTAACTTTGTGCTTCATGCTGTCAGGTAATGTTCAAAGTATTAAACTTTACAACTGATTGAATGCTGAAAACATAAAAAATATATATCATCAAAAAGAAAACACAATAAAAAAAATGATAAATTTCTAGGACCTGGAAGGTACTGGCTTTTGGAACAATTTGCCTATTGGGAAAATATTGTAAAATTAATGCATTAAATTTCAAAGGGATAACATTGTCTATGTCCATGAGTATGAGTATCTGAGTGAGTAAAACCTGCTTCCATTAAACAGTAAAACATGATCTACAAGCTCAGTTTTTATTATAGCAGACTCGTATATGAAGTATGCTTTAGTGAGAAGTATCATTGAGAGGTCTTTTATATAGCACAATATTTGTGGGTAAGCCATGAAGTATATGTTCATATTACATCAGATATGCTGAAATCTTGTGTGTACAATGGTTAAAGGCTATGCAACTGTACTTCTCTTCATCCTGCCATGTCAGGAGTTTTACACAGTGGTTATCTGTCTGAGGCTGATAGCCTCAGTTTGGCTTCCAGCTGGACAAAACCTTGTTTCTGCTGTTTGCCTCCTGTTTGGTTGAAACATTAACTGTTTAGGAGAGTGTTCTGACCATGCATGGACACGTGTATGTGTGGATCTGTCTTCTAAAAGTTAGAAATGTAAATATTTAGAATTCTTAAAACATTTAAATTAAGGTTAGGTTGGCTTACATTGTGTTCAGGGGTTCCAACGGATCCCTCAGTCCTTTGTAAATCAGGGAACTGAACATCTCACTGGATTTACACTCTGTATGGTGTTACATTTATGCAGTGAGACCACCCCTTCAATGGAGTCTCACTTCACTTCACTTCACTTCACTATGAGGTTAGGTCAAGCCCTGACTCAGGATTTCCACTCACAGTTTAGCATTGGTGCAAAGCTGAAATCACTTCATACTGATGCTAAATTTGCAGTGTCCCCCGACCCCCGACCCCACAATTGTCTTTTAGATCTGACAGCTTCTAGTTAAAATATCAAAATACTGATCAGTATGGGTTGATAGTGATGTAGAGGTTAGCAAGTGTCTCATTTGTCAGTGAATTCATTGTTTGGTTAATAAGGATGATATTAATCATGGCCCAAGAGTAAGTTGATTACACCAAGGGAGACCAATGCTTTGAGTCAAAACTAACAAATGTTAATACTTTAAGCTAATGGCTTAACCCTCGGCTCGTGGGTCCAATAGGATTATTAAAAAAAAAGTTGTAAGTCTTAGAGGAAAATCATTCCTTTCCCAAAAAAGCAAGTGCAATCCAAAAGGTTTGGTATTTTGTCACCGCACAGATTATATACATTGTTACTACAATCTTATTTTTAATTATGATCTAATACAAGTGATTTGCAGTTCTATAAGAAATGCTTTCACTTCTGGTTTATTTTCAGAATCACTTTTTCATCCTTCCTCTGTAATTACTTTCCATGATGTAAATTCTGCACCAATCATATAATTGGAGTTTATTTCCTCTTGCCAGGAAATATCAAACATGGTTACAGTTAATCAGAATTGTTATTTAATCAAATCTCTGTGGAGAAAATGTATATTGAAATTTAGGGCAAACATTATATTAAAGGCAAATGACTTTCAATATAGATGAGTATGAGGTGGTGCATTTTTGGTAGGAGATTTAAGGAAGCCACATACTCTTCGGAAAATAAAAGTCTAAATGGGGTAGAGAAGCAAAGCGACTTATGGGTACAGATTCACAAGTCATTAACAGTAGCACCACAGGTTAACAAGGCCATAAAAATGCAAACAAAGCACTGGGGTTCATTTCTAGAGAAATAGAATTGAAAAGCAGAAAAGTTATGTTAAACTTGTGTATAATCTTGGTTGGACCACACTGTACTGTGCACTGTTCTGGTCTCCGTATTACAAGAAGGATATCGAGGCACTGAAGAAGGTGCAAAAAAGATTTACAAGGATGATACCACAACTGAGAGATTATACCATCAGGAAAGATTGAACAGGCTGGCCTCTTTTCTCTGGAAAAGAGAAGGCTGAGTGGTGACTTGATAGAGGTCTTTAAGATTATGAAAGGGTTTGATAGGATAGACATAGAGAAGATGTTTCCACTTGTGGGAGAGACCAGAACCAAAGGCCACAAATATAAAATAGTCACTAATAAATCCATTAGGGAATTCAGGAGAAACTTCTTTATCCAGAGACTGGTTAGAATATGGAACTCGTTACCACAAGGAGTAGTTGAGGCAAATGGCATTTAAGGGGAAGCTAGATAAACACATGAGGGAGAAAGGAATATAAGGTGGTGCTGATGTGGTTAGATGAAGAGGGGTGGAGGAGGCTTGTGTGGAGCATAAACACAAGCATAGACCGGTTGGGTTGAATGGCCTGTTTCTATGCTATGAATTCTATGTAATTCTATATGTAAGTTCTGTGAGTACTTATGGAACCATAGATTAGTAAGGATTATCTTTGTCAATACAGTAACTGTTGTGCTGTTGCCTTGAAAATAACGTAACTTGGAAACATTTTCTGAATTATGTTGTACATTTTCTCTTGGAAATCTACAAGTAGAAGTGTGGTGATAGTGAGACCTGTGTTACGTTTTTGTTTCCCCCCTTGGCTCATGATTTACTTGTACTACATAATCCAGATACCTTCTGTTGGTAGAGTATTTATGGCATTAAACGATTCCTATGTTGAGAGATTGGATGGCATTGTGGGCGAGAGAACAAGGTTTTCATTTCATTTTTAGTTTAAAGAGTTTTTTTAATAGTGTTCTGCAATGTCCAACTTTTGTTCCTTGAATTTCCCTTCCTCCTTGTTTTCCTTCCTCCTTTCCTCCCCAGTTGTAAGAACACTGGGATATATACCGTGGCAAGAATATTCATCAAAGGCACCAGACGAATCCTTAAGCCTTCATCTTAACTCTCTTTCAAGGAACTGTCTGGGGTTTACCACTCAGTTTATGTCTAAGAGTTAATGATATTTACATTTGGCTTGCTGAACTGGTATACTTGTTGTTGGGGCTCTACCACCCTGTTTCTGCCAGGTGGGAGGCCTCAAAATCTCTCCCATTTTCTAGGTTCGTGCCCTTTGTTAGACGACTTGTGTCATCAGTTATGGTACCTTTGCAAGTTTATGAAATAATGTCGGTCACTTGCAGAAAACATTCTTGTATCAATCCTGATGCATCAAATTGCATTTTATTTTACTCTCCTCATTTACCGAGTCCCTTGCCCTGCCTGTTTGAAATATCTGTTCATGCAATAAAATTTAAAATAAAGTCGAAAAATATTATCTCTCATTAAAACTTAGTAGGAATGCCTTTAAAATGGAAAAGAAAATCTGCTCCCAATCAGCATGTACAAACTTTATGGAATGGAATCAAAGTGGTGAATTAGGCCTGGCCTGCCCAGCATCAGCACATCTTTCTGAATATGTCAGACAGCTATGTTCTCCAGAAGAACCCTTTAGAGGAGGATGACTTATCAAAAATAAGAGTGAGGCTGAACAAATGGTGTGGAACTCATCTGAGTAAATATGCTCTTTTCCTGCAGTTACCTTCCCCTTTGGGTGAAAAAATCATTTTGCAATGTTATGCAATGGTAAGATTTCATATAAATGGAATTGGATATTGGCTGATGGCATATTTTAATTATATCATGATCATCAGTGTTGATACGTGTCCATTTAGTTTTGCCTGTCTTATGCAAGTGTTGATTGAAAATGTAAAATTTAAAAAACCTTTAGGAACAATTTACTACCTGCAGGAGTGAGACTCCGCAGTTTCAATTGTTCCCTTTCTGGGCCCCCGAGGATTTAGTAGCATGTCAGGACCATAAATCACCCCATTAACTTGGCCCTTACGTTGTGAAATAGCAGCCCGAACTTTCTGTGGCGAGTTTCATTCATGTTTGCGGCGCAAATCCAGCAATTTCATGACACTCATGGGGAGGTTGATGGTGAGATCCCTTTTTTGCGAGGCTAACGGCAGAGCAATGCAAATGTTCCAGCAGCGTGTGGCGATTCGCAGTTCACGGCTTATCTTTTCCTCGCCGCAAATTGGCGGGTTTTTTACGTACTAATAACGACAAGTGCTGTGAACACGCCATTAATTTCGAAGCAAATTCTGTGCCATCATTGTACACGAACATTTTATGCAAAATAAAACTGACGAGGGAATGAAATACCTTTTTCACATAAGAAGACCTGTTTTTCTCCATAACTAATTACTCGCTAACAAAGTTGCATTATCAGAAATTACACATTTTAAAGCTATTGGTTCTCACCATATTGTTAGCGGGTTGTTAATTAGAAAAGACCATGCAATCTCGTGGTTTTTTTTGTTGAGGTATTTCATTAAATTAACAACAAAAACTATAATTAATTGAAGACAGAACTTGAGAGGCAGCAGCAATTATATCGTCACTTGAAGAGATGATATTAAGTGCGTCTGCTATGTGTAGACTGGTCCAGATCTGTTTAGGAAGTGTAGTCATTTCACCTTATCGTAATATTTGAAGTGTTAACAAATTATTGTTTTAGCTGTTTGAGATTTTGTTTACCTGACACTTGGTTGGTATAATCATAAGAACCTTGCCAGGAACAGAATTCTAGTGGTCAGACAGATGGTTAATCGGTGGAAATACAAGTGTGAGACAGCATCTTAGTATACTACTGAGCCATCTGTGTTGGTAACGCTCATCAATGAAAGTACACTGCCAATTCTCAGTGGGATATCGTAGGAGGAATCTGAAGAAATAAATGGTAATGGTTTGGAGTCATAATGAAGCGAAGATTTTGAAAATTAAACCTTGCTAATTGATCACTGGTTCGCCTAATAATGCTGACACGCCCACTTCACACCAAATATACTTCACACTTCACATATTAAGGAAATAAATATTTTGAAAATTACAGCAACAAGTGAATTATAGGGATCAATCTCTGTGTAACTCTCTGCTGATAATCTTCTCATAAAATGTCGAAGTATTTTTAAATATCTCAAGTTTATATAAGAATAAGTTTAAAACGTTAGATCATTTACTGCAAAATTAGTATTCACATCTGACATGCACTGTGGCTAACTTTTCCCATTCCTAATAAAAAAAGGCCACAAATAATTATAGAACGACTGGCCCTGTGACTTGAAATGTTGCACTTGTGATAAATATTCTGTGCCCCAGTTCATGCTGTGAGCACTGAAATAAACGTGTTGAAATAAATGGCTAGTACAACATCTTAAAATAGGAAATAGTATTTACTTCATCGGTTTCTATTGGTAATTATTTTAATCCTGCTGCATAACTGAGAAGGATTACAATCCAGGAGGTACTTGGAGGATAACAACATATCCTAATATATAGTGGGCGAAGAAAGTTACCGTTCCAGATCACACTTCCCCTATTGAAGTCTTTTAATGTCACCTACTATTTCATGAACTTTTGTAATACATCTTGTTGCCAGCACATCATAAACTTTCATTTCTACTCCGTTACATGCATGGTTTTTTATCAACCCCTTCACCAATTGTTAGTGTGCACTTTAAACACTGCGAATACTGATGATATACAATCATGTATGTAGCTTTGTACAAATGAGAACATTGGAACATCACAGGGAATTCCTCACTTGTACAAATCTTTCTTTTCTGAATCCGAGATACTGATCCCAAATTGGGATTTTCCTCCATTATCTTTAATTTTTTTAGCAGTATCTGCACAAACTAAGGATAAGGTCATAATTAGGGACAGAATGGCTCCCTGGTAAGGATTCTTCCGGATCCTCAAAGAAAACAGGAAGGGGATGCTGATAATACAGCACTATGGAACCATTCACAGGGACACTTGGGAAAACTCCCGATTTTCCATTTAACCAGTCCGCCCCGATCATAAGTGAAGGTTAGCATACATAATTTCCCAACCTCTGTTGCTCAGAATCACTTCACCTGCTTGAGTCCAGACTGGAAACAATAGTAAATGAACATTATATATCACTCCAGTGCAAGCAGCCAGGTCTACTGGGACCACCTCTACTACTGATTCATAGCCTCTTACTATGCTCATTACCGAATATCATTAGCAGTAGTTGTGGAGAAATCTGAGTCCAAATATTTTTAAATGAGGTCTGATGTTATCATCATAAAGATACAACAACAACTTGCATTTATATAGCGCCTTTAACATCGTAAAATATTCCAAGACGCTTCACGGGAGTGTTATCAAACAAAATTTGACGCTCAGCCACATAAAGGAGATATTAGAACAGGTGACCAAAAGCATGGTCAAAGACTTGGTTTTAAGGAGCATCTTAAAGGAGGAGAGAGAGGTAGAGAGGCGGGAGTGGTTTTGGGAGGGAATTCCAGGAATTTAGGGCTTAGACAGCTGAAGTCATGGCTGCCAATAGTGGAGTGATTAAAATCAGGGATGTGCAAGAGGCCAGAACTGGAGGAGCGCAGAGATCTCGGAGGATTGTAGAGCTGGAGGAGGTTACAGAGATAGGGAGGGGCGAAGGGGCGAGGCCATGGAAGGATTTGAAAACAAGGATGAGAATTTTAAAATCGAGGTGCTCCCAGAATGGGGAGCCAATGTAGGTCATTGAGCACAAGGGTGATGGTGTGAGTCAGCATATGGATAGCGGAGTTTTGGATGAACTCAAGTTTATGGAGGGTAAAAGATGGGAGGCCAACCAGCAGAGCTTTGGAATAGTCAACTTTAGAGGTAACAAAAGCAAGGATGAGGGTTTCAGCAGCAGATGAGCTGAGGCAGGGGCGGAGAGGCGATAATATGGAGGTGGAAGTAGGGATACATAATAGTTCTCTGATATTCACCAAACAAATTAAACTGCTGAGTGTTGACAGCTTAACTCACTGACAATTTTTATTCTGTAAACCACTGCTTTACTGTGGGTCGAGCACATATGTTCACACATTTTTGAGTTTGTCTCAATCTTGATAAGAGTTTAAATCATGTTGGGCTGCAGTTATGGTATAGTTAAGTCTCGGATTGATATCTATGGAGTACTTGGGCAGATGGGAGTTATTCTACAATTGTGCATTGGTAAGGATTGTACTGAGGTCAGTCACAAAGGAGCTCTGCACATGCAAGCTTCAATGCATGCCTCGAGCTCTGTTCCCTGGGTGTTCTTAATATTAGGAGAGTGCAGGTTGGAACATCTGCTTTCTCCTAACATTTGAAACATTTAAAATTAGGTTTATGAATTTCCCAGGTGGACCACCTGACTATTATAAAATGCAACGTCACACCAGGATAGAGTTATACTGCACCTAGTGGAAAGTTGTCCCTGGAGGGGACTCAAATTGCTTGATTTTTGGCGCCCTAGGAAAGCACATCGGGATTTATATTGAGTTATATTGCCAGTCTTGCACTGTTGCGCATCTGAAATTGTTTTGCCTTGATGCAAAAGTAGCAGCATCACTGTGCCCATAACGTAAGTTCAGTGTGCAAGAGAAAAAATGGAAATTTTTGTCCCACTCCATTGCAATCTCCCAAAAAAAATGATGCAACAAACATTAAAATAATTGTGATTGACAGAAAACAGAGCAAGGCAGGGCAGTTTTACAGACTGCTGCCACAGGGTATGGCTGTGTGTACATTTCATGATATATCACGTGATTTCAGGTGTCATCAGAAGTAAAATCCCTCCTGTCAATAAGCTTGCCGATAAAACTGTTTGCGTCCTTAAGAGATCTTGATTCTTCTTTGATGACCCTCTTGTTGCTATAATACTGGAAGAATTGCTGACTGTGCTTGGTTTCTGAAGCTGAGCCCGTTTCTCGTTCCTTTTTGTCCCTCTGGTTTCTTTATTCTTCCCAGTGTCTTCTCTCATCTTTTCCCCTACAAGCATCGTACAGTTTGTATTTCTTAATTATTTCTCTTCATATTGTTTTATTCATCCATCGAAAATCATGTTTCTTTAACGTGTACTTACTAGTCCTTGGTATGTACTTATCTTGCATGATCAGTGATATGTTCTTAATGGCATTCCATTTAACTTCAACTGAAATCTTCTTGAGTACGACCCTGTAATTAAATTGTGTAAGCTCTCTATAAAATGGCTATCTTCATAAAATGGCTATCTTAAGAAAATGAGATGAAATGAAAATTCCGATCTGAAAAAGAAATCAATGCAATCCTTAAGAGAGGTTTTAATCTCGCATTCAATAAGTACAAATAGAACAAAATGGTAGGAGCTGTTAGTCGGCTGTCCTATATATACCTTCAGTTCACAAAAATCCAGGTACAGTGGCTGCAGTTCGTCCAAACTAGGTTCTTTGGGACAGTTCCGTTTCTGTAATCATTAGTTACGGAAACTCATTAAATACTGAGCCAGGTGCAGTACCATGTTAGGATGCGCAGTGCCTATTTTTTGCTGGCTTTATGCTTGGCAAGGGAAGTAATGACAGCCTCAGTCTTTCAGAAGTGCTAAAGTAGGTGCTTGCATGAGGGCAATTAGAGTAGGCTCATTCAGGGGGATGTTGTCTCATCCATGTTAATTAATGCACTTTGCTTGGGAAGAGAAAATGATTAAGATTGACTTGGTATTAACAGTTGTATTCCGTTACCTTGCTCTGGTGCTCTGATCGGGAGGGGTGGGGGGGAAGGGAGACAGCAGAGTTTCCTTTTATCGATGGATTTAATTGAAAAGCCAGCTTGACTGACGTTAGAAGTCCCTCAAGTCCTCTACATTCATTATCCTAAAAATACTTTGGAGGTCCAGAAATAAGTGTGTGCGCTACATGTTTTCATGTGCCTATTTATGAACAACAAAAGGTACTCATGGTGCTTCAGTCAATAAAGGTTTATAGTACTTACTGCTCTTGAGCTCTTTTAAGGAAGCAGAGAGAATTTCAATACCACATTCACCAACTCAATCTTCAGTCAGAATAACAAAACCAAGTATGGCTGTGTTACATAGACATCCAGCCTGTAGCATTACTTTGTATATCTGCCCTGTCACTGTTCCTTGTACTTCCATTCAAGTATTGAACAATCACAGTAGTGTATGCTGGATACATTACCTTCAGTTGTTTTCTATAGCTTTCCACAAGTCTTTGATTCATGAGTAAAACAAGGGATTTCTTTTTTTTTAATTGACGTAAAGTAAATGGCAATCACAATCATAGTGAAGTACCTATCCTTCACTCAGTGTCAACATTCATGGCAACCAATGGTTGACATGGGGAGGAAAAAAATTCAGGAAAAATTTGTTGCAAAAAATACACAGGCAGCTCCAAAATACAAAAATGCAATCGGTTAAAAATAAGCAGAAAATCAACTTTAAAATATGGTGAATGTGGTCCTAAATAGCCTGAAGATAATAACTTTAATAATCTGGCTTTGAAATGACTGAGAAGATCAAATATGGGAAAAGCAACAAATTGATAATTGATAAAACACTATGGTGAAAAAAGTATTCAGGTATCTTAGTCCTAATGTTAATTATTCAGCAATTGTACCTTCAATACAACATATGAATGTACCATGCCTTCCATCCTTGACCAATACAATCTGTAATTTATGTAAGGAAACCTTATGAAAATATGTCTACAGGGACTGGTGCTCTTGTCAGCTAATTTCTGAATATTAAAGTGTTGCAATATTCTTTGAGGATTGTGTCAAAATTTACATGAATATTCCATGCAAGGTCTAACTATCACTATGTCAGAAAGCTCTACGTACTTCAACATTGTCAAATAGTATAGCAGTGCATTTTCTTTTTGTTTCATATTAAGCTGATGCACGTTTATGATTTGAGTTGTTGAGTGATCATTCATCCCAACAGTTTGGCAGATTCAGTTGCCAATGACTAACCTATAAATATTCAACTGCTTTGGTCGACTATTGGTCCCCTCCTCTTTGGAAAGTGCTGACTAGCACTGGGATACAATTCCACAGGCACCAGCTCCCCTTCAGCACCTTATCCAACTGTCCATTCTTCTCGTATGAATCCTGATAATAGACATTGGAAGGCTTTTTGGCCTCGGGGCACATCAGAGCTGAGCCTGATGCCATTTGCACCCAAGATCCATGCTCGTTACTTTCTAGCAATCAGGAGTGGGAAACCTGGCTGATTCTTATTTTTCCCTCCCTAGCTCTGAAGCACTGGGGATGATTTGGGTGATTGTACCGCCATCTGAGTTGAGATCAGCTAAATCAGCATGACCTGAGGATTGAACGTAGAACCTTTCTGGTCTTCATGACTCAGACCCACATCGTCTTCATCAACTAAGTCAGCAGGGGAGCTCTGATACTGATTTTCATGCCATTCAGAGTATGTGGGAGTAACATCCGACTGAAATGCAGTTGGCTTTCCATCAAAGCTAATCCATGCCAACCAATTCAAAATCTTTAGAAATGAGTTGCTGCATTATGTATTTTTTTAAGACTGGGTGCATGAGTTACCTCAGTTTGACTTACAGACTGAGCACAATGGTGAGCAGTAGCTTTCAAGCAAAGAGAAGAATAGCTATTTTTATATAAAATCGATCTGTGCCTTGGGGTGCGTTGCATTAATGTTACTTTTCAAGGCTGTACATTTATAGCCCTAGAGTACAAAGTGGAATTGTATTGTTTTTTTGAGGGAATGTGATGCTGGTTAGTGATTTGATGATCTGGTTATTGGAGCAATGGTCACAAAATAGTTTTTGGCAAGCAAAATAGCAATTAACCAGTTGAATACAGGAATGACTAAAGAAAGAGTTGCCTAAATGTTACAAAGTTAGTTCAGACCAATGCTCAGCCACAGGGAAATATTTTCAGTGTATTAGCTGTCACCATTATACCCTATGCATTAGCATTCTATTGTTTAGGATATTCAGCACATTTAATAGAATATCTAATCAGGAAAGGAAAAAAATCAACTAGGGTTCCCTGCTCATGATTACTATTCAATGACCCACTGCTGGAAAGTATATGTGTATAACAGTGGGTGAGGAGAGGATTGGGCTTGGCTGTGATGTCCTCCATAGTCAAACTCTGCTGACACTCCTGAGGCCTCAGTGGAGATTCTGGAGCTGAAATGGAAAAAAGGAACAAAAATTAGCCCTTCTTATTAAAAGGATCGCAACAAAATTTGGTGACGTCTGAAAATAAAGGTGTGTCATATAGCAAGCCAGTTAACATCAATACCTGAGAAAAGCACATTGTGAAGTTTCATTGTTTTGTTGTGGGGGGCCTGGGTTTCATTCAAGAAAATGGACAATGTTTGCTGGTTTTGAATCATCAGTAAGTTGAAATATTGATGATTTGAGCTAAAATATTGGTTGGAGGAAGCAGTCATTACTCTTTCGGCCAAAGCTCCTGTTGGGCAAAATTGTTGTTGACTAGACCTGTCAGGAAAAGGAATCTCGGTTACATCTGTTATCATTCCTGGGAAAGGGTCAATTTTAGTCAATCCTGAAGTAAATTACATTGTTATTTGAATTAAATTGTGAGTAATCTGAGGTTGTAATCAAGAAAGATGGGCATCTGTTGAACAAATAATTTTTCTGCACATCATAGCCTAGAAATTACTGTTGCCGATATTTGTGGACAAGCATTTAATGCATTTGGGCAATATTCTTCTGACCTCTAATAATGGAGGTGCTAACCCATTTTTTAAATGGATTAACACCTCCACTAAAATGGCAAACAGAGAAATGTCACATAATCGTGTGAAGAGCTCCTCTGCTAATATCACCAACAGTCATTTCTGGGTTTATATCCTGCATTATTAAATCTCTGCTTTTTGTTAGTCTTTAAAAGGTTATACTGTCTTGATTTTTCTTTTATATATTTGTATTTTCTTCATATAAGTGGTTTCATTTTTTACCTTTGAAAGATATATGTGACATACTTTGAATTTGCTGCTTATTCAGCAGATATATGTTGCAAAGTTTATGCTGTAGTGTAAATATATAATTTGTGGAATCTCTGGCTTCTGCCAACTCAATCAAATCAAATCTTCATAGGCAGAGACAGTGCAACATCTTCAGTATAATATCCTCAGCACCTGCGCCGTCCATCAGCAACTCAAAATGTCAGTGCAACTGGGATTGGAGAGAAATGCATTTGACAAGAGCATATTCAGAAAACTGGATTGTTGTACTTATGTTATATTTATTTTTCCTTGACAGAATTTGTGAAATAAAAATCTGCAGATTTAATACAATGTGTTTAACCTCCTTAATCTAAAGTTGAAAATACATTGTGCGCTTCACAAATATATTTTGTAGATGTGTTTTGACAGCTGTTTATACTGACAAGACCATGCCTGCTAAATGCAGGGCCTTGATTTTGTTCAGCAAATACATTTTACTTTCTATGTCATCAATGATGTGAAAATAATTATATTTAAAACAGGCAAGGTACAACCTTCATACTGTGAAGATAAGGTGGGCAGAATTTAGTACTACAATATACTTTAGGCTTCTTTTTCTCATGTAGTTCAGCAGAAGTAAGTGATATAAAATAGTATATGGTTGAACTGGATTTTAACTGGTTGAGAATTATTAAAATACAGGTGAACCAGAATGTGATCAATAAGAAAAGATGGTGACGACCTGAACGTGATTTAGAATCCTGGTCCTGATCAAAATTATACCCGTGAGATTGGCTTAAGACATTTAAAAGAATTGTTGGATTTATAGAGTGCAATTGCATGAATCTAAAGAAAATTCTTGAAATATTCCTACCAGATCAAGGTTATCCAGTTGTTTTGGTTTGGGAAGTTTGGTGTTAACCAAACAACTATAGGTGAATAGTTACTGATAATATTTAAGCTACCTTTATACTTATGCAAGGTACTAATATATAGTTCTGAAGTTGGAAGACCAGTTTGCCAAAAGTTTGACCGGTGTTTCAAAATATTAAGCTGAGAGAAAGCCTACTTACATTTAAATTACCGTTGCCTTCCTAAGAATTGTCTGTACTGATCATCTCATGTGCAATATAATCTGGGGAAGACAGGAACTGAAAATATATGCCTTCACAAGAGGCCAAATGCATTCAGCTCCAATGTCAGTGCTGTCTTTATTACCTTTTCAGCTACATCATGCTGCCTCAATGGTGTTCAGCATGTTTTCTACATAACAGTTCAAATAAGACCTCAAGATTTCAAAATATGATTCTAATAGACAAACTGTTGTTTGTAAATTTACCATGGCCAATATTGAATTCCTGTCTTGCAACTCATTATTAAGCCTCGTATATTTCTACTTAGATTGTAAGTGACTGAGCAGTAATTGCTAAAAATGTATAAATATTAGCTATCAGCAGTAAATATAACACTGTTAGAATCTAACTAAGATTCATCAGTCTCAGTGAAATAGTCAATGGAATTTTAGGTTTCACAGCTACAAGAAACATGCTGGAACTAAATGTATAAGAAATGCCTCATGTTTTGACCATCATACCTTTCAGTTGAGAAGTTAGATGGGATTTTGTGTAACTTGTGCCCAATAATGAAAATTGAAAATTGTGCTGTAAAAGCCTTTGAGTATTCCCTGCTATATGCTGCAGTATAATATTTTTGGTGGGAGCTATGTGAGGCATGAAGACAATTGGCATAAGAGATCCCTAAAGTTTTTGATAGTTGTCCATCGGGGAGCAGTTTCCTATATTTATTAAAGATATATTTTACAGGACATTCCACTTTGGTTTAAAAACTGTTCACATTGGGCCTTTGGTTGGAGGCCGCCAACTGCCTCCCATAGTATGCGGCACCAAAGCAGACACTCAAGACAAATTAACATAATTAACATTTCAAATTTGTTACTTCAATTCTACTTCATAATGCCTGAGCTATTTGAAATTTACGATGCTGGGTATTAATCTATTACCGGATTGCAAATTTTATAATGCACAAATGCCTAAAAGACATCTATTTCTATCTCTTGTGACAGGGATATCGTTGCCATGGGTTTTGGTGCCCGGTACAGACCACTTCAATTAATGAAATTTTGATTCAGTAGGAGATACAATAGTAAAATATTGAAAAGCTTATATTGAATCTTGATAAACGCTGTTTTAATGAGACATTTATACAGCACAGTTCCTTTAGCCATATCTTTGGTTCAATTGTTTACACTACATACATTCAATTGGTTGCCAGGTATACATCTACATCTGGCTAACTATACTGCCAATCCTTGGTTCAATTGTGGTTTTAACTTCAATACTGGCTTCAAAAAAGTACACTAAGTTTGTCTGCAATCCAATTAAGGTCTGAACTGCTTTATCCTGAGCCTGATTGTAGGTTGGATTTGATTTTGTCCTTGCCTTAAGGATACATGAGCAAAGTATCCATATTGGTTTTACCTAGAGTCAAGAGAAGGTATTTCTCTTTGGCTGGCTGAAGTCAGCCTACTTGCATTGCACTAACTCCAGCTACAGATGCAGAATGCAGTAGTTGGTTAAGGTCAACTGTTAGCTGGATTTTTGAGGATATAGTAACGTCATCGTATAAAAATCCTTTGGAAGGGGATCACACCTCAGGGAAGTCATTAATGTAACAAAAACATAGTATTGGTCCGAAGAGACTCCCTTGAGAGACACCAATTCTGCCAAGGCACCTGTTTCCCATCCTAGAGATAGCATCCTGTATGATCTGTGGCATTTGAGTCCTTTTGCCATTCTTTGCATTGTTGGGTGTAATTATCATACATTTGGAATAAACTTTGTGAAATAAAATCCTGGTTGAGTGGAATATATGTTGCTGCACCATAGTGTCCTCTTTTTAGGACAAAGGTATAGAAGAAAAATTCCATATATTGGTCTGGGAAAATTCTGCCATTTCTTGAACTAAAGTTTGACTAAGGCCGAAAGTATTAATCTGGCAGAATCAGCTAACAAAATGTTTCTTTGTGAACATTTGATAAGTGAGTTCTGAAGGCCGGTGTTACTAACTTTGTGGAAACAAGAGTGGTCATTGCAAGCTAGAGTTCAGTGAAGAAAGTGAGTAGCTGTACAGCATTTTTTGAATGCACCTAAATGAGAAATAGCACTGGATATATCAAAAGTCATCAGTTGTACAAGGTTTTTTTTTTAATATGGTAAAGTTTAGCATAAACAAGATAGCTAGGGTAGATGTAGAGAAAATGTTTCCACTTGAGGGAGAGTCCAAGATTAGAGGTCATAAATATAAAATAGTCGCTAATAAATCCAAAAGGAAGTTCAGGAGAAACTTCTTTACCCAAAGAGTGGTAAGAATGTGGAACGTGCTACCACAAGGAGTAGTTGAAGCTAATAGCATAGATGCATTTAAGAGGAAGCTCGATAAGCACGAGGCGGAAAGGAATGGAAGAGTATCCTGATAGGGCTAGAAGAAGTAGGGAGCGGGGAGGCTCTTGTGGAGCATAAATGTCGGCATTGACAAGTTGGGCTGAATGGTCTGTTTCTGTGCTGTTGTTTCGATGTAAATCGATGTAACCATGCATGAGGAAGGCCATTCAGCCCATCTTTATCCATCCCGACAGATGCTAACATCTCCCCATTGTAGCATCCAATTGTTTCTTAAATTATTCCAGAAAATCCAAACCACTGAAGTCTTATTACACAGGATGCTGTGAGTTAGTGAATCACATACCTGATGGAGGGCTTATTGCACAATGTGTTTCCAATACTACTTTGAATCTCATTTCTGAATTGAAGTAAAGCTTGAACAAGTAAAGGTTTTTGCCTCCAGTACTTTATCTGGAAGTTTATTCCAAATGTTTATCACCTTTTATGTGAAGAATAATTTCCTCATATCAGTCCTATAATTGCCTTTTACTAGTTTGAACCTATGCTTCTTAGTTATACTCCTGCAGTTTAATTTGAAGTAGTATTCGCACTTAAATTTTTCTATACCCTTAACAATCTTGTAAACACCTTTGGAAGATCACCTCTCAGATGCCTGCTTTCTGGGTTAAAAATTCCAAGTATCTCCAGTCTTTCCTCATAATGCTTGACACTGGGAATCAGCCTTGTGGCTCTTCTCTGCACAGCCCTTGAACATCTTCCTGGCAACCTGGGGACAGTATTCAAGGTGCAGTCTGACCAGAGCACAAAAAGTTTGATCACTCCCTTACCTGCTTTGTATGCTCCTGTTTTGGCAATGTAATGCAACAACCCATTGGTTTTGTTGATTGCTGCTCTGCATTGGTTGGCCATGCTTAATGTTGGGTCTACTGAGATCCCTCGGTCTTTCTCAGCTTCATCCAAAAACCATTCATGGAGTACGCATATCATCTAATTTTCTTTCCTATTTGCAACAATTTACACTTGTCTGCATTAAATCTTAGGTGCCATTTTTCTGTCCACTAAAATATGCTAGTCTATTAGTTATGTTATGGATTGGCAACCCAGAGATCCCACCATGGTGAAATATTATGAGTAGTAAGTGCAATATGAATAAGAAATAATACATAAAGGATGAAATGGGGTTAATAAACTTGAATGTGCTTCTCTTGTGAGTGACAGCAGTGAAATTAGGAGCAAGTTAAACTGGTCTCCTTTGTAGGTGGAATAAGCATGCAGTCCAAAAACTTAATGTACAATATTCTATATGAACAGTGAGTATAATATAATTTGTGTGATGCAATTAAAAATTGAGTTGAAATTCCAGTTAGTGCTCCAGTGAGTGCACTTGCTTAACATTTCTGAGTTTGCTATTTAAGTGGAATCATTAATCCATTTACAATGACTGGTGTGCGGAAAATGGTGTTCAGCAGAATTTCAGCTCATTGGGCTCAATTTTGAAATGGTGGCGGGTTGCCAGCGGTGGGGGGTGGGGGGCGGTGCGTGGCAAACCCGAATTTTTTTTAAAAAAGTACCCTTTCTGATGTGATTGCGATGTAATCGATGGTGATAAAAGTTGTTTGCGGGTTTCACGCCCAGTAACCAGCCTGTTTGACAGGCTGACTGCCGACAGGAGCTGCAACGCCGAGGTGGTGGTGGTGGTGGTGGATGGGGTGGGGTGGGGTGGAGAGAGAGAGAGATGTCATCCAGCGCTGGAACAGAGTGTGGAGGGCACTGAAGATCAGGGTGGGGGGGAGATCGGAGAGGGAGACATCGTGCGGGAGAGGGAGACATCGGGGAGGGGGAGAGGGAGACATCGGACATCAGAGCAAGGGGGTGCAGATGACATCGGTGGAAAGGTAGGTGTATTTTATTTTTTAACTTTATGCAATGGTTTTTTATTTAAGTTATTTACTTTATTTTTGCCTGATCCGGCCCTTCACCAGGCCTGAATTGGAAGCCGTGGGAAAGCCGCCCAGGTAAGTTTAAAATCGGTTTAACTATCAAAACTACATTTGAAAATCGGGGCCAATGTGTTTTCATACAACTTTGGTCTGCCTTTATTTGTTGTGTGGTGCATGATGGTATGTTGCAGTACCCACAATGCTGCAGGCTGGCTGTCAAGCCGTAATCGTGACTATAGTGTATTCATGCAGGCACTGGACGCACACAAACTAACGTTATATTATTAATGTATATGCTCTTCCTCTGCTCCAACTCAGAACACATTAGAACTAAAATATCAAACCCTTTGAAAAAAATCAAAGCAGCTGCATCTAAAGGAAAGCACGCACCTTATAAATAATGGAATGTAATGTGAATACATAACTTTTCACATCAGAGCAACTGACCGTTTAATGTTTTATTGACACCGAGGAAAGGACTACTTGGCACTCTAAGATAAATAAAAACATAAGTATGAAAACTAATCCTTACAGTAAATATATCAATTATTGGAATGTTTGCTCCTTTCTCTGTTTAAAATGAAAATGATTTCGGGTTCTGGTTGATTAGGTGGCATAGTGAGTTGAAACAGGGTCCTTTCATTTCCATGCTAGGATTTGAATATAGACCAGAGAGCTGGGTTGCAAGTCTCTTTCTGTTGAACATAAAAGTGTTAAGTAAAATAAGTTATACAGTCTCAGCTTAGGTCCTAGCAGGACAATGCATATTCCTGAAGTACCCGTACATCGGTAATTAATTTATGGCAGCCTTGTCTGAGGTGATTAAAGGAAGGTCCCACTGATTTTGACAAGATAAAAGATAATTACGGATGAAGGAGGCCATTTTGGTCCATTTTAGTTCATCCAATCCGGAAGTACCCTGAAGTTTCCCCCATTGCAACATCCAACTGGTTCTTCAATGATTCCACAGCTTTCACCTCCACTGCGCCATCTAGGAGTCCATTCCATGTAATGATCACTCTTTGTGTGAAAGAGAACTTCCTGATATCAGTTCTGTATTTGCCTTTTACTAATTTGAACCAGCGTCCCCTTGACCTACTCATGCAATGTACTTCAAAATAATCCAGGTTTACTTTTTCCATATCATTAAGAATCCTGTATACTTGTGTAAAATCACCTTTTAGACATCTCCTTTCAAGCTCTAATTTCTCTTGCCTTTCTTCATAGCACAGACCCCCTAACATTAGTGATCAGTTTGTGGCTCTTCTGTACACTGATTCTCGTGTTTGAATATCTCCCTTGAATCTCGACGACAAAACTGGGTGCACTACTCAAGGTGTGGTCTGACCAGAACCACTACACATTTTGATCATTACTTCCTTGGCTCGTATTCTGCTGTTGAGAGTGCTGTGCTGAGCATTTGATGTCAGACACTGCATTCAATGCTGTAGTTCTACTGGACTGACTAGTGGGGTACTGATGATTTTTAAAAGAGGTGAGAGCATGGAGATGCAGATGTATTGCCTGCCTACGCATTTCACTATAAAATGAGGAGGGCAAGAGCTCCACACATGTACAGAGCTCTGCTTGCCAGTCACGATCTGCTGGTGAAGATTTTATTGATTGGCATGAATTGACAGGATAGTCAACTCTACATTCTTTAACAATTGAATGGATGTGCAGAGGTACTGCATATTTATTGTAAACATATAGTTCTTGACAGACATTGACATAACAGCAAAGCACTTTTGGCTTTGCATCAGTGCAAAATTTGGAGTATAGTTTTGGTGTGAAGGCTTAGACCATAAGAGATAGGAGCAGGAGTAGGCCATTTGGCCCTTGGAGCCTGCTCTGCCATTTAATGAGATCATGGCTGATCTGATTTTTACCTCAACTCCACTTTCCCGCCTTTTCCCCATATTCTTTGACTCCCTTGCTGATCAAAAATTTGTCTAACTCAGACTTAGGCAAGTAGACTTGCATTGCTTAGAAATCTAACAACAACTAGCATGAGCGAGCATTTTAAATGTCTGTCACTTAATTTTTTTTAATGTTACCAACTGGTTGACTGCCCTGTCAGTTCCTCGTTGGAATTAAATTTTGCCCATTATTTGTGTGCCAGTAAGGTGAACTTTATATAAGTGCATAAATACACCTTTGCAGCGCTCCATTTTCCTGGCCAGTAAACATTGCAGAGCCGGCACTATAACATGTCTCGAAGCAGCTTTCAGCCCCAAACCTTCACTTGCAACACAAGTTATTTTCACATAATATAAATGCATTTTATTAAAATAGTAGCATGGAAGGAGAATATCGGTGACAATATATAAGAAGAGAAAAGTACCAGAGGTTATAAAATAGCTTTGTGTTACATCAAAGGCAATGGCCTATATTTAGCTTTTCTCATTGTAACATGAGTTAGGTTAACTGAAATTCAAAAGGCATACTTCTCTGTCAAGTGACTTTAGTTTAATATGAGAAAGGAATGAAAGTAAAACTTGTAATGTTCATAAAATTAATTATGCTCAGGAGAGAGGAAGAAAAGCCTCCATCTAACAGCCACTGCTTATGTAGATGCTTCAATAATATTCAGATTTAAGAAGGATATGAAGGTATTCCAATGGTGTATATGATGTGACAGTTGTCTAAAATCAATGTATCAATAACTAACACCAGATGGAAAAACTAAAAAAAAAAGATCTGCCATTGAGATAGGCATGCAGAGTACAAGCACTTTCTGATGAAATGTAGAGAATTCGTTTCAACAGTCGGCAGATAAAGTCTGCCAAAGTATTCTGAAACATGATTTAAAATGGTGGCCCAGTGTCATAACATGTTAATGTACTCAAGTGTTGTGCCATTGACTAGAAAGGTGTGTGTTCAAGATCCCAGGATTACTCATGTGATGAGCTATTGATCTCAGCTGGGTTGTTGGGGCTGGAGGTTGGAATGGGAGTTATGCCTGAGAGCTACGATGAGGTGCTTCTGTGAGGGGGAGAAGGGGAGGGAGGGACTGGCTGCTCTCATTCACCTTCTGGCAGCAAGCTTAAGAGCAATGTTAGCAGAGTGTTTGTTTGGGATCCAAGCTGGGAAATAATACATCACAGGAGAGGACTCAAAAGAGTGGAGGAGGGATTTGTTTGTTTGAAGTCTTGTGGAGCCTCTCACCTCAAAGCTAAGCTCTGAAATTGCATTCAATATTGAAATTAACACATAAAAGGATTTTGTAAAGAGTGCAATGCTGAAGTGACACTATTGTGCAAAAAGGCTGACTCCAATAAATCTGTAAAGAAAACCTCAGGCATTTTTCATTCACATTCAGTGAAGTATCTAAAATATTTCTATTTGTCTCTATTTAATGATTTAAATACATTGAAAAATGCTTGAACCACTACTTGAACAAAATCATTATTTAGCAATTGGACCAGAGGAAATCCACTCGATGTGATGTTTTTAGTTTTCTTTTACATAAGTTCATCACCGTGGTCACTAACTAGAGCTGTGCATTGGTGCTCAAAAAGTGTTGGTGCTTGATTTATTGTAGGATGCTGAAGCAATGTCAGGCTGACCCCTTGAGGTGCAATTTTGTTTCATCTTTGCCTGCCAAAGCTCAGCAGAGAGGCTATTGTTAAGCCAATTATTTTTTTTTCCCTGGGAAATGTCACAGCTCTTACCAAACACAGTACAGTTTGCTAAGGGATGTGCATCTGGTCTTACCCTGCAGGGCATCTACTTCCCTGAGTACGGGGTAATCAATCATTGTTGAGTATGGTAACAACTGACTCTGCAATTTGTGCTAATCAACAAAGTAGCTGCATTTATTTATGACTAATATGGGCTCCATGCTTATGCCAAGTACTAAGAGAAAACAGTTGAGTGTCTGTGTAGCTATCGGGTTCAAGCACTTTGTAATTTATTGAAAGAGGTTACTGGTAAAAGGACTGCACTATGCAAAGTAGTGCAACAATTAAAGTTTTGATTAGCAAACATTCGTTCATCAATTTTCTTGTGATAATTTCCCTCCCATCCTCCTTCTCTCCTGAAGGCATTGACTCCTTATTTGGGGCATGATGACTGTTGGCTGGGTATTCAGTCGATGGGGGGAGTGCTTGGTCGTGTTGGAAGGGCAATTACATGCGAGCTTGATCCTATCCTCATCCAATGTCCATGCACAAGCACGTCCTGGAATGGTCACTGGATAGTGACAAAGGACAGATCTTTGGCTGATTGTCCCCCTCCAACCCAGTGGTGCTAAGGCCATTTGTAGCATCCCTCCTGCTGCCCCAGTTGAAGTTGGCAAACTGTACAGAACAGAAATCAAACTTGGGATGTTCCTGGCAGTGTATAGCTTAGCTACATGCTGCCTTAACTTTCCGAGCCACCAGGAGAGCTTCCACCAGTATTATTTTGCTGTTTCTGTTGCAATCAGTTTTTCTCCTCTTATGAAGAAGGCACCTCTTGCAGGTTTATAGTTCCATGAGCAGTTGTGGCCTCCATTGAAATGGCCATTCTTCATATCTGAGCCTAGTTTTCTCAACCTGTTCCACTGTGGAGAGCTTCACAGCCAAACCCAATTGTAATCTTACCAGATGTCTACTTGTGTACTTTCCAGTAGGAACCTTTGTGTAATGATCAGGTTTGGAAACCCTTGCTGATGTTTTATTCTCCTCCATAGTCCATGTATGCTAAATCCAACTGTAGCACTTTAACAGTTGCCTTTGTTGAGATCAGCTAATCAAGGGTCAAATCTGAGACCTTCTCATCCTTATGCCTTAGTACCGCGTTTATATAGCACCTTTCATGACCTCAGGATGTCCCAAAACACTTTACAGCTAATGAAGTACTTTTGAAGTGTAGCAAATGTTGTAATACAGGGCAACGCAGCATCCAATCTGCGCACAGCAAGGTTCCACAATAGCAATGAGATAAATGACCAGATAATCTGTTTTAGTTGAGGGATAAACGTTGGCCAGGACTTTGGGAGAACTCCCCTGCTCTTCTTCAAATAATGCCATGAGATCTTTTACGTTCACCTGAGGGGGCAGGCAGGGCTTTGGTTTGACATCTCATCTGAAACACGGCAACTCCGACCGTGCAGCACTCCCTCAGTATTGCACTGACAAGTCAGCCTGGAGTATGTGCTCAAGTTTCTAGAGTGGGGCTTAAACCCACAAACTTCTGACTCAGAGGTGAGAGTGCTACCACTGAACCACGGTAACCATTGCATCATCAGGGAACTGTTTTCTACCATAAATCCTCACTTAAAACACTTGTGTATCTTAAGGACAAAAAAGTTAATTGTCAAAATCCTAATCTTATTATGTAACTGAATGCAATATTGAGGTTTTCTAAAAGCCTAGATCCAGTGTTAATGTTTCAGTTAAACTCCATCACTCTTTTAGGCCTGTATGCAATATTTCTGTAAATGGTGGTTGAATTTTCATAATGTGCAACATTTTGTAGCATTGCCAACATTTTATTATAAATAATTGTCTCAATAATTCAATTTGCAAGAAAATGCACCATTTAATGTAATATAATATACACTGAGAGACCATAAACCTCAGTAATCTATTACATAATAAGAAAACTAAAATTAAGAGTAACGTACGATATTATTATCCTGTTGTGCAGGTTATCCAGGACATGGTAAATAAAAACAACAAACAAAGAAAATGGTTGCTATCATTAAAAGATAACTGGTATTGGGGAATAAATACAAGGCTGTGATGCGATCTTCAGTTTCCTTAACTTCCTTGGCTGAGTCAACATTTGGAAGTATGTCCAAAGAGAGGTTGCAGGTGTGACCTTTTGGCTATGGCATCACAGCCACCAAAAAGAACAATCGTAACTGGAGAAAAGGCACTCTATGGTCTTCCCTCCTTCAGAAAATTGAGGAAAAACATAAACTATATACTCGCACTGAGGTATGGTTCCACAAGTGCTGTTGGATGTCTGCTACCCCACATAAGTGGGCACATCTTAATGTGACTGTAGATAGCAAATGCTGACATGCTGTTCAACATGGTGAAGTTTGACTCTGTCTTCACCTGATGTTCACACGTATTCTTTCCAGCAGTGGTCACTGGACTGTGATCAGGACCAGGATGATATTTTCTTTCTCCCTAGTCCAAGGATGCCGAGACAAATTATAGCACTCCCATTGCCAGGTAGGATTTTGAAGGTCCTCAGGAAGGTTAGTCACGGGATTGTCTTATCCAGAGTACCCATTTCTGCTCGACCACCTGGATCTTTATTACCATGACACACAAATGTACATACGCACATACGTACACACACGTACATACATGTGGTTACGCATGCACACTCACCGCTTACGCAGACACACACACCATGCATTCTACACATTAAATTCAGTACGTGACTTACCATCAACTGGTATCGAAGTGTATTTTTTTTAATTCGTTCATGGGATGTGGGCGTCGCTAGTGAGGCCAGCATTTATTGCCCATCCCTAATTGCCCTTGAGAAGGTGGTGATGAGCCGCCTTCTTGAACTGCTGCAGTCCATGTGGTGAAGGTTCTCCCACAGTGCAGTTAGGAAGGGAGTTCCAGGATTTTGACCCAGCGATGATGAAGGAACGGCGATATATTTCCAAGTCGGGATGGTGTGTGACTTGGAGGGGAATGTGCAGGTGGTGTTGTTCCCATGTGCCTGCTGCTCTTGTCCTTCCAGGTGGTAGAGGTCACGGGTTGGCAGGTGCTGTCGAAGAAGCCTTGGCGAGTTGCTGCAGTGCATCCTGTGGATGGTACACACTGCAGCCACTGTGCGCCGGTGGTGAAGGGAGTGAATGTTTTGGGTGGTGGATGGGGTGCCAATCAAGTGGGCTGCTTTGTCCTGGATGGTGTCGAGCTTCTTGAGTGTTGTTGGAGCTGCACTCATCCAGGCAAGTGGAGAGTATTGCATCATACTCCTGACTTGTACCTTGTCAATGGTGGAAAGGCTTTGGGGAGTGAGGAGGTGAGTCACTCACCGCAGAATACCCAGCCTCTGACCTGCTCTTGTAGCCACAGTATTTATATGGCTGGTCCAGTTAAGTTTCTGGTCAATGGTGACCCCCAGGATGTTGATGGTGGGGGATTCGGCGATGGTAATGCCGTTGAATGTCAAGGGGAGGTGGTTAGACTCTCTCTTGTTGGAGATGGATTCTTTTTATACATATATATAAACAATATTGTTAGCCATTAATTGCAGATGAGAGATTTTGCCGAAAGCTTGATGAAAATCCAAGTGTATATCAACTGCATCTTCCCTCTCCACCACGTCAACAATGTTTTCAAAAAGCTCCAGGAGGCTGGTTAAACATTGCCTCACTTTCCTGATGCAGCGCTGAATATCCCTTTCAAGTTCTGCTTTTCCAGCGAGGTCTCTCAAATTATTTCAAGCACTTTCCCTACAACTGATGTATAGTTTCCGGGATGTGTCTCGACCTTTTTTTAAATAATGGAGCTCAAATATATTTGCAACTGATGTGTTCATTGTATAAATGTAGCTATTTGTGAATAACTGAGAAATGGCTTATTTTTGTTTTAAATTCAATTCAGCACTCATCTGTAATTTACTTATAACCTTTTGTTGACTTCCACTTTGTGGTGCTGCTAAATTATTGCTGTGAATTACAAGAAAGTAATAACCTGCCACACACCCAAAGATCATTATTAACAAGAGTAATCATCCCTAAACCATCCTATATTAATTGCATCTCTTGTACAATTACTGAATTTACCATTAACTTCAAACCATTGATGTGAGTGACACCTCAGTGATTCATGTGCCATACAGTTCATGTGAAGAAGAGACTCTTACATAAGAACATAAGAAATAGGAGCAGGATTAGGCCATACGGCCCCTCGAGCCTGCTCCGCCATTCAGTAAGATCATTGCTGATCTTTGGCCTCAACTCCACTTTCCTGCCCAATCACCATATCCCTTGATTCCCCTAGAGTCCAAAAATCTATCGATCTCAGCCTTGAACACACCCAATAACTCAGCATCACAGCCCTGTGGGGTATAGAATTCCAAAGATTCACAACCCTCTGAGTGAAGAAATTCCTCCTCATCTCAGTCTTAAATGGCTGACCCCTTATCCTGAGACTATGCCCCCTAGTTCTAGACCTGCCAGCCAGGGGAAACAACCTCTCAGCATCTACCCTGTCAAGCCCCCTCAGAATCTTATGTGTTTCAATAAGACTCTTGTACTTCAGTTGTCTTTTTTTTTAACCTTGCTCTTCCACCATGTGTGTTTTGCACAAAGAATTTTCAGCGCTATGACAGCTAATATCTCAGTCATGTTTAAATGTTTTTCAACATGGACTTTTCTTTATTTAATGCCCATCTCTGCTAAACACCACAGTTTCATTCAGTTTCTTGGTTAACTTTAATGAAGTAGCAAACTGCTTGCTGATTAGAGAAAATGGTGTTAGTTCCAGCCTTTTCCACTGAAAGCCAGTGAGAGGCCAATCTAAATGCTTCAGCTGAGGCAATACAAAGGGAATGTCCAACATCATGTTATCCCTCCCCAGTTAAAGTTAACGGATGGAGGAAAACATGGTTATTCTCTGTCTTAGGTGTTGCATTCCGAAAGCAACTGGTGCATCACAATTGGACTCAAATTACGTTTCAGGAGACATTTACACCACAACTGTAACATTGATGTGAAGCGGTTTTGCTTTCCACCAATGCTGCAGCTATCATGCAAGTACAGCCTGTACCTGAAGAACTGGCCCAAAATGACACTGGAATAAAGTGGAGTGAGATTCCCTGGAGGAGGGAGTTTTGCTCTGTTTCATTTCCAAGTCAGCTTGGGCCTTCACACTTGATCTCGTCCATGAGACCCACCACCTGCTCCCTTGACCCCAGTCCCATGAAAATGCTGACCACCTCCCTTCCCTTCCCAGCCTTCATGCTAGCTGACATTGTAAATGATTCCATCTCCTCAGGTACTGTCCCCCCTCCCTTTCAAAACCACAATCATCACCCTCCTCCTGGAAAAAAAATCCTCGACCCTTTGTCCTTGCAAGTTATCAACCTATCTCCAACCTCCCTTTCCTCTGCAAAGCCCTCACATGTGTTGTCACTATCCTCAGACCTAGAGTGTGCTTCCACATGTTTGCTGATGATACCCCTCCACAATCTCTCTCTCGACCCCTCTACTGCCTATGGGTTGTCCAAGATCAAGTCTGGGCTGAGCCACAATTTCCTCCAGTTAAACATTGGGAAGACCGAAGAGATTGTCTTTGGTCCCTGCCACCAACTTCGTACTCTCCCTACTTATTCCATCTACCTCTCTGGCCAATGTCTTAGGCTGAACCAGACTGTTTGCAACCTCAGTGTCCTATTGAATCTCAATTTTAAGTTTCAGTTCTTTATCATCTCCATCATAGCGACCGCCTAGTTTCACCTCCATTACATAGCCTGACTCCGCCACTATCTCAGCTCATCTGCTGCTGAAACTCTCATTCGTCGGGTCTTTGTCACCTCCTGACTCGACTATTCCAATACCTTCCCGGTAGTTGTCCACTCTCCGTAAACTTCAACTTGTCCAAAACACCACAACGTATCCAACATATTCCTATCCCACACCAAGGCCCCAATTTTAGAATGGAGGCAGGATGGCAGCGGGCGGGTGAATGGGCGTTTGGGTAACGCGACTAATGAAATATGTCCGTTTTGCATGCGATCGCAAGTGAATTGGTGCCACTTAATGTGGCTTTTGGGCTTGCCGTCTGAAAGCTGTGCTGCAGGCGGACTATGCACCCGCATCACAGGCTGTCTGCTTTAAAGGGCCATTGCTCCAAAGGCTTTTGCTGGAGCAAAGACCCAGAAATCACAATGGAGCAGCACAGGGGCAAGGCTGCTCCAAGGTTCAGTGACGCCTCACTGCAGCAGCTACTGGGCGGAGTGAGGAGGAGGAGGGAAGTGTTTTACCCTGTGGGAGGGAGGAAGTGCCCTACCTCTGCCACCAAGAAGGCCTGGCTTGAGCTAGCAGACGAGATCACCAGCAGCAGCAACATCTCCCGCACCTGGATGCAGTGCATGAAGCGTTTCAATGACCTAATTAGGTCAGCAAAAGTGAGTACACTTATTGATTCTCCTACATTCCGTGTTCCACATCACCGTTCCTCCCCCAACCCCCCCCGCCCCACCAAACTCATTCTGTACTGCCAAGGCTACTCCATCATATCACTCCTCACACCCACTTAAGGCTCATCCTCAACTTACTTGCACTTCCTCACCTCCCCATTAGTCACCCCACCACTACCACTCATCCCAATCCTGATCCAATACGATGTCTCTATCTCATCCTCACCCTCTGATGCACCTCTTTCACGGTCAGCCTCACCCAAGACAATGTATTCATCGATTGGCTGCTTCACCACCACTCACTCACACGTCTGTTCTTCGTCCCCTTCTCGGAGAAGAGAACGCAAAATGCACACGAGAGGGTGAGGACTGGAGGGGGGCCTCAACAAGTCGTGGTCCTGACAGATGTGGAGCAGGAGGCAGTGGAGATCAGTCATACCCTTGAGTGCCTGTCCGTCGGGCATGGCAGGACTGCTACCCCACAAACGTCTGGTGACACAACTTTAACATTCATCACACACAATATGAATTGATGTTCACAATGTTTGGCATGTTGAACACCTCAGTATGCTCATCGCAACGTGACACATCTGTGATGATGCTTAATATTGCCTTCTGTTCTCTTACAGGCCCTTCAGTGATGGCAGAGGGGGGTTCCTCGGAGGACCTACCGGTCTCTGAGGGTGCACCGTCACATCATAGTGAGCTATCCACCAGCGCAGATACTCACACCTCGTTGGGTTCTAGTAGTGAGTTATTTGGGTTGGCACTGGTGAGTCACCACACAAAAATGAGCATGAGCAGACACTGGTGGCAGGGGCAGCTGTGGAGAGTCCGCGTCGGTGGGAGCATTCCTCTCTAGGCTCTGCTCATCTGAACGCAGATGCTGAACCCCGGGGCCATCCTTTAAAAGGAGAATGATCGAGGGACAGCAGCACATTTGCGAGGTATTGGAACAGGTGCTACGCGCACTCTCCACAGTAGTGCAAAGAATGGAGGAGTCCAACTCTTGCATGAGTGGAATGGTAGTACAGGTACGGGAGGGAATCTCTGAGATACTGTCACAGGGACTTGAGCAAGTGTCTGAGATAGTGTCGCAGGTGGGAATGTCTGCGGTGGAGAGAGGTTAGCCTGCATTGAGCTTCAAGCACGGCTCACGAATGAATCCATTCAGGCCCTAACAACGGTTGTTCGGACTCAGGGTGAACAACATTCTGCCGCCTTAAACAGGCTTACAGATACTTTAGAAGTGGCCTTCCAATGCATCACACATGTCCATCACACTGTTGTCCAGCAGGGTGGTAGGAGTGATGTGGGCCTGGCCCAGGAGAGGGGTGATGGCGAAAGGGGACATAGAAATGGGGACACCGCTCAAAGCACTCCCACATCTCACCCGTTGCCTCCCTCTCAACCAGTACCCGCAATACTGCCTCCTCTCCAGGTGGCCGCGTCTGCCCCTGCACAGGTGCAGGTGGAGCAGTCTTTGGAGGGGCCCTCATGGGCCCCAAAACCCAGAGGGTATAATCCGAAAGCATCTTAGCAGTCAGGGCATGAACAAGAGCAACCTGCCACTACCTCTGCTGCAGCCACAGGGGATGCACCACGTAGAAGTAGTAGGAAAAAAAAGGCTAAGATTTTGTGAGCATGAAGGGTATGCACAAGGGTGTCTGTTTTATTTATATCTGGTTTTTGTTAAAGTTGCATTAAACGTTATCATTCTCACCACTACTGCCACGTCTTGACCATCCTTGACTGTTTTTTGTGATAGGGCCCTTTCATGAGGTTCACCATGATCGGTGACACTTGATGTCACCCATTGGGTCATTTTACATTGGGTGTATGTGTAGTTGCAGGACTGTTTTGTGCAGTGAGGGGTGGCGAGACTGGTGATGTTACTCGTCCTCTGATGTAGTGGTGAATGCAGCCATGGGGTCACCTCCCCCATCCTGATGGTGTCAGTTTGAGGGGGTCTGAAAAGTTGGTAAATATGTGGAAACAGAAGAACTTTCAGTGAAAGCACAAAGATCTCCCAGCCAAAAGTTTGTCTGAAAGAATTGAGTGCCCTGCTGCAATAACTCATCTTTTCTCCCCATCTGTCAAACAAGCATTTGCATGTCCAACTGGCTGCTGGCTAAAACACATCTAGTAGAACATGGAGTGTTTCCCACAGCACGGGAAACACGCTGAGGATGTTTGAAAATGGGACCCCTGCCTCAATATGCACAAAATTAAGTACTTCAAGTATCTAAATAACTCTCTTAACTGTCATCCCGCCGGCTTTAATTGCCGGTGGGACTTTCGCAATCGTGAGGCGCGCATGCACCCAGACACGTCAGTGGGGAACCCCGAAGTCTGGAGCCGGGTTCCGAACCCACTTGGGATTTCCCCGATTTTTGGAGCCCACCCCCAACACACCTGCTGTTTCGTTCCGGAATCGAGTCCCAAGTCTTGCACACCGATCACTCCTTGCTGACCTAGATTGGCTCTGGGTTCCCCTGTTCATCAGATTGAAAGTTCTGATCCTTGTGTTTAAATCCCTTTTAAGGTCTCGCCCCCTCGTTATCTCTGTAACCTTCTCCGGCCCTACAACCCCGCCTAGAACTCTGCATTCCTCCGACCTGGGCCTCTTGTGCTTCCCCCTCTCCTTTCGTCTTACCATTGGTGGCCTTGCCTTCAACTGCCTAGGCCCATGGACTGAAATCCCCTCCCACTCCCCCTCCCCCTCCCCCTTTAAAGCCCCTCCTTAAAACGTACCTCATTGACCAAGCTTTTGGTATCTCCTCCAAGTATCTCCTCCTTTGGCTCAAAATCCATTTTGTTGATTATGTCTCTGTGAAGCACCTTTAGTATGCTTTCTATATTAAGGTGCTATATAAATGCCAGTTGCCAGTTGATTGACATTGCACAGATTTATTAATGCTGCAAAGCTGAAACTACTTTAGGTTGACACTAAACTTTGTTAGATAGTTACAAGATTTACCTTCCCAGCTAACTTGTATAGTTTTTTTTTCATGACTGTCAAATGGAATCAGTTTGAGCCAGCTTTAGAACTTTCAGGAGCTCCGTGCAGTTATGGGTTTTGGAGATACCTAAAGCAGGTTTTCTAATTGCAGGCCTGCTTGAGGTCAACAAATTCAACATGGACCACAGATTGAGCCTGGGATGTTCTTTATCTTTATAGCTTGTGACTTACATTTGGGTAACGCATTTACTCTGATTCATTAATGGAGCTCTATCTATATAGCTTCTATCATTAATTGATACAAACACAACCAAACATAATTAAGTAGTTATGAGTGTATAATCTAGACTGACCTTTCAGTGCAGTCCTGAGAGAGCACTCCATTGTGGGAAGTGCCACTTTTCAGATGAGACATTAAACCAAGGTCCCGTCTGCATCGTCAGGTGGCCATAAAACATCCTGTGGCACCATTCAAAGTTCTCCTCAGCAACCAGCATTCCTCCCTCATCCAAATCCACCAAAAAAAAACCATGTTAACTGTTTATTCATTCATTTGCTGTGTGCAGATTTCCTACCACATTTGCCTGTGTAACAGTGACTGCTCTTCATGAATAATCCATCTATTGTAAAGTGCCTTGGAACATCTTGAGGACATGGTAAGACGCTCTACAAATTCACGTTCTTTCTTCAGTTACGGGGCTGGTCAATTCACCTACAATTATACCACAGCTGAGTTCCACTTTAATTTAAATTTTTTTTAAAATTCCATAAAAGTTCCAATTTTATAACAATATCTTGATGCTAGTATAATACGGGACAAACTCAAGTTTAATTAAAATACAAAACAATAACTGTGACAGCTATAAGCTGCAAAGTGTTGAAAGACTACAAATGGAAAGGCTATTTATCAGCCCCTCTGGCCAGCAGAGCCCATTCTCCTCACAGTAAAAGGAAATTTGTCAGAGAAGTGTAAGTGTGCATTAGTGGTGAAGATTTGAGAAAGGGCAGATCACAAGGTTATTGGTTATTAGTATAAACAAGAGAGGATTGATGGCGACTCCAGGCTCCTGCCTTGTTGTAGTTAATGTCCCTGCAGGCTAAATCTGTTCTATCATTTAGTGTTCTGATAGAACACGGATAGGAAAAAAGATATTTACATCGTGCAAGAAGCCCTAAACCGCGCTTCTGTGAATCACCAAACATTGTTTGAGTCTGACATCCATTCAGATCCACCTGTGCTGCAACCAGGGTGATTAAATAACAGTGCTGTCTGTATTTCTACCTAACCATCTGTGTGCAGAAAGAAAGACTTGCATTTAGATAGTGCCTTTCACAACCTCAGGACCTCTCAAAGCACTTTACAGCCATTGAAGTACTTTTGAAGTGTAGTCACTGTTGAAATGTAGGTATGCAGTATATTCGCAGCACGGCACCATCAATGATGTTCACTCCCTGACTACACTTACTGACCAACTGAAAAGGACATATCGCATTGCTCTTTCGTTTTTATGTCACAGCAAAAGCTTTGAGTCGGCACCAATGAGCACCACTAAGTATTTCCCCGAGCAAAAGTCTATCTTCATGCTGTAAGATGGTGACTACTTGGTATTTTCGTGAGCCTCTCCTCCCGATAGTTTTAAGATTATTTAGTCGTTCCTTACCAAATGTTACGTATGATGTTTTACCAGCAAAATCTCACATCTTTGTCAAACTGCGACTGCTTTGATGAAATTCAAGATGGCCTCCAGCAGCACTCTAGTTTTATTGCATCAACCGTAAAATCGCTCATGGATGCTTACATTTCGCCTCTGGGTTGTGACCATCGAAAGATTGCTTCTTTTTGAAATGGAATATGATCGGACAAAACCCATGACAGATGCATTTGTGACTGCTCCTTAATTCTGTTACTGGAAAAAGCTCACATCCGAGCAGCCAAATATTTGGATATTTAAAAATGCCATCACCTTTTGGGTGGAAAAATAGGATAAATACTATATTATCACCATACTGGGATCGATAGATATTTGGACAAAGGGAATCAAGGGATAGGGGGGGAAAGTGGAGCCATGATCTTATTGAATTCTCAAGGGGCTAAATGGCCTGCTTCTGCTCCTATTTCTTATGTTCTTATGATTTTAAACCAAACTTACCAAAATGGGCAAATAAAAATTGTCCCCACAATTAATTCCATAAACTCACATTAGTAAAAAAAAAATCATGAATATTGAAAAAAATCTCTAATAAAAACAATACAGGGGGAAAGGTACTGTAAACACTTCAACAAAACAACATCCAAGCCTGTTCCCTTTTCACAGCTGCTTTGTCCCAATTCAAAATTTACTTTGGCGGGGAATAGTGTAATCCTGGGTGGAAAAGATGGAAAATTATTTTCGATATTAACTTAAATATGTTTGCATTCCTTCTGCGCCTTTAATGACACAGAACGTTTGCAAATACTCTGACGCATAAAACACAACTGGACACAAAATCAGAGAAACAAGGAGGGGGGTGAAATCAGGCCGTATTGCGCCCGTTGTGTAGGCGCTGCACGGACACCAAAGCCCTGAAAATGGCGTCTGGCATAAAGTGCCCAGACGCCATCTTGGTAAAAATGTTTACACACGTGCAAGAGGGAGGAGGAGGAGGTGCACCACATAGGCGTCCTCAAGCCTCTGCTGTCTGGACTGCTCTGGAGGAGCCCTGCAGTACTCTGTTGAGCGGGTATCATGATATGTCGTTGCATGCTGCACAACCTCGCCATTACGAGGGAGGAGCTATCCAGCGAGAATCTGAGCAACAGGCAGAGGAAGAGGAGAAATAGGTGGAGGTGGAAGAGGACAAGATGGAGGGGGAAGCAGGGAGGCAACAAGGTAGGCAGGCCCTGTCTGCCAGGGTTCTGCGTGATCAGATTATTAATGAGCGATACCAGTAACCTCAATGACACCTCCTCATTCACCAACAGTCCCACACTCCTTACGTTTCCTCTCCCATATGACCAACAAATCGTCCTCTTCTGGTTACACATTGCTTCCGCCATCAGCCCATCGCAGAAATGAAAACCACCACCGAATACAAATTGAAAACCACTTTTGTAGATTTACACATGAAATGATTCAAACAAACTGATACTATTCACCCTTGTGCATTCCCTTAGTGCCTGTCATTCGTGTGCCTTTACCTTTCCTTGTGCTTCTACGAGGTGCATCTCCAGTGGCTGGAGCATGGGTGGGGGAAGGTTGCTGACCTTCAATCTGCAACCTTGCAGTCTGGCCTGGCTGTCTGACAGGCAGCAACAAGGGCATTGGTGGAGTGGCAGGGGTGGGAGTAGGAATTCTGTCATTCTGAGAGAGGACAGCAGGTTTGTCATCCATTGTGCCACTGCCACTCTCTCAGGGCAGCGCCTCAGCACTTCTGGTGATCTGCTGGAGAACAGATTGTTGGACCGCTGTGACTCCCTGGAAGCCCCGTTTCACAGTAGTACCCAGAACCATGATAGCAGCAGTCTGAGCCTCCAAAGCAGCAGTCAGACCTTGGATGGCAGCTGTTTGTGCTGCAATGGAAGCTGTGACATTGGTCATCAGATGCTGCATCATGGTGGGTTCCAAAGATGTCCTGATGCAGGTGACAACTCATTCTATGTGGGAAAGGATGGGCTCCAAGCTCTGCGCAAAGCCCTGTGCCAAGTTGGAGGTTGACTCTTCCATGCCCCATGCTATTGTGCCCAGGCTTTCTGGCAGGCTTTCCAGTGCACCAAGCCTTTGGTTGTGTACGCCCATCAGCCTTCTTCTATAGCCTGGCCCAACGAAGTCGCCATCTAACTGCTCTGCAGCATAACTAGTGTGCGACCTCGCCCTCTGGCGAGCTGGTACTTGCGGTATCCGTTCCCCCTGCCCCGGCTCCTGTGCATTTGTGCCCGGTGCCTCACCACATGCGGATCCCTCCTCTAACATAGCCTCTAAACTATGCAGAGTGTCAGTATCTGAGCTGGTGGCTGCGAGTGTAAGATCGAGTGACGGTGTGTCTTCATCATCACTGTTGTCTGCCCTGGCCTTGTCTGACTGGGCCGGTTCCAGTTCTTGGGTATCTGAAATGACAAAGGGAGATGGGTTGAGAAAGTAAGACGTGCATGCTCACACCATCTGCAGAATGTGAGTCAGAAAAGATTGTGAGATGAGGGAGAAGTGGGGAGCGAGAAGGAGGATGAGGTACGCAGAGACCCTCATCATTGATACCTCCAGCACTGCCAGTGGCCATGGCCGCAGCGATGGCTCACCCAATGATTCACTGCCTCCTCCATGGGGGTGAGGACGTGTCGGCATGCCTATCCTCCCTGAGGTCTTTCCTGCTGCCTGTTATTCTGCGCCTGTTCTCCTGCAAGAAAGAGGGAAGTGTGTCAGTGAGTGTCCTGCAAGTTGTTTTGGTGATGTAGCTGTCATGGTTGAATAGCTACCAGTGTGCATGACCTGTGAGTTGTGGGTATGCGGCTTGCAACAGTGGTAATGTGTGAGGGTGAGATGATGCCTCTGCTTTGAAGAGTTGCGTACTGGTTGAAAGGGTTTGTTGGTCGGTGGTGATGGGGGGTGTAGTTTGTGGAGCAGTGGATGAGGCTAGTGGTGCAGTTGGTTGGATATGCCACTTGACAGTTAAACTAACTCACCTTGACCACTCATGTCAAATCATTGAACTTATTGCACTTTATTAACATTCATGGTGTTATGCTCCTGACATTGACCTTGTCCGCTACCTTCTCCCACTACTTCTTGAGCATATGTCTGGAGGACCTCCTGCCCCCCTGCGGTTATAGAATGCCTCTTCTGTCCACCTCCTCCACCAAGACCTCTAGTGCATCATCCGAGAACCTTGGTGCATGCTCTCATGCAGGCCCAGCCATTCTTCATAAAATTCCAGCACAGATTTACTTCTCAATTGATTTCCAGCACTTCCTGCAGCCACACTGCACGTCCCCTTTAAGTAGTTCCAGCCACTCCAATATCGCGGCCCCCTGCTGATGCGTGCAGCCAATCAACAGTGCAGATAGTGCTGGCTGCATGCAGCAGTCATTGAAATCATCAGGCAGCATGAATGCTAGGTGGTGCCTTCATCGCTATGACTGGGCGCGGGTTAATCGCACATCGCAATCCTAGTGCCCGTTTTCAGGGATTATCCAATATAACCCCCGGAATTTGGTGCAAAACATGTCTGAGGCCTGCTGCCCCAATTTATTGTTCACCTTGCACCAGTTCTTTAACTGCACAAGCAATGCAGATGACCCCAAAATGTTACTTCCAGCCTATAAAGGACTATTTGTAATGGGGGGAAAAAGCCCATCTACATGTTTAACTAAAGATATTCAATATTGGCTGAAGATTCTCTGTGTGTTGGGCAGGAATTTCCGAGGTGTTTCTCCTGCTCTGCCATCGTGACTTTGGCAGAAGTTCGGTGGAAACCCTGCTAACACGCATAAATGGAGTTTCCGCTGAACTTCCACTGAAGTTACAGCGACGGAGCAGAAGAAGCCCCGAGCAAATTCACCCCCATTCTTTACAAACAGGACACTGATGTCGTAACATAAAGTGCACAGAGAAAATCTTTCCTCATCATTTCAATATAGATCATCCTGCTTTACTTTCAAATGTGCTATTATCAGAAATCGTGCTATCATTTTCAAGTCAGATGACTTGTTTTGGAGCAAAGGTTCTTTATATGACTTCAGAAGAAGGCCATTATAATTGCAAAACAAAACATAAAGGACAATTTAAAAAAAAATCTCCTAAAACCTTGTAAAATTCCCTAATGGAATTACCTTACTCTATTTTTGTGCTTCAGAAGCTTACTCATTACCTTTACACAGAAAGAGCTTTGATTTTTAACAAAAAAGGACATGTGATCACCGATTTAATTATCATTTTGACACAGTATTTACCCAGGCCAGAGTTAAAACTGTTTTTCCTTTCCTGTGTGTTTCTAACAAGCTGCTATTAAATGATGTATAACCCTGCTTGCAATTTCTTGCACTGTATATGCATTGATGTGATACCTATTGAAGCAACATCCCTTAAATAATCAAAAATGTAAATAATATCAAGGTCAACAATATTAACGTACATTGTGCAAATCCAGACTTATTGCTTCCTTGTTATCTTCCAGTACACATCAGGAAAGATTATCTTTGCTGCAAAATTTAAGAAATGTCTTAATCCAGTTATTTTATAGAAAAATCCTACTCCAATTATTCAAGGAAAATGTTTTGTCTAATGAGATTAGGATCAGGCTTGGCTGTGAAGCTCTCCATGGTTGAATATGCTGCTGATATTCACGGCCTTGGTTCACCCATAAAGATCAGCCATTTTGGTGAGGCTGCTGATGGCTGCTGGCATCGTATGGAACCATAGGCTAACATGAGTTAGCACTTGCAGGAGATATCGGGGAGAAGATTGTAACAAATAATATCTTCAACCTTCTTAGTCTGTCTGCTTATTGCATTTGCCAGTGTGAATTTTGATGTTAACATTGTGCTTGTCCATAACATTGAGTGATACGTAAAACATTTCAATCGTCGATATATCTGTTTTGTTTTGTTATGTATTTCTGCAGCCATTGGAATGAATGCCCGAAGTCTGGTATTGATCAGTTCTGCCTCTAATTGTAGAAAACCATAGGTTTGAAAAGTTAAATCATTTTGAGCACAGAGCTGGCGGGATGAGAGATGATGTGATGTTACAGTAGTGGGCGTGGATAATGGAGAAGGCCAGTGGGTTTGAGACTCGCTAATTGGGAGGGAGAGGAGAACGTGTGTGAGAGGTTGCTGGCTTGAGTCCAGTTTATTTGATATTTGGTGCATGTAAATGTTCTGTGCATTATACAAACTAAAAATTTTTTTTTTTAAATGTATGAGGGTAGCGGTTAGCTTATGTTGTATCACCCATCTCTACAAGTTGGTGTATGATGACATGCTGAGAAATGGACCTCGTTAACATTTACAAAATGTTAAGTGCAGGACAATTGTCATGGAAGGCTGTGGTGTATGCTTATCGAAATGTAGAAGTGCAAAGTGCGCTCGATTTATTTCCTTTATGGGCAAGATTAATATGATTGGGCAAACATGAGTGTCGTTTCAGTCAAGGAGTGTTGATCTCTTTTGCGTTGCCTGTGGCACAGGAAGGTGCTTTGTGCTGTAATGTACTTTTTAAAACATTGCCTTCTGTAGGGAGGCTTTGCCTTAATGTTAAATTGAGGTGGGACAAAGTAGAACAGACCTAAGAAGCACATGTATGAACAACTCTTAAATCACTTTGATGCCAGCTGCAGAACACTAATGGAACATTTATACTGTAACTACTGGTCTGAGACTGATGGTCACAGTATTGGTTCTACCCAGGCGGTGCCTTGTTCAGACTTCCTAGCTTCAATTGCAGGTCTGCTGCTCAGGAGAGAACTTTATTCCTTTGCACTCATGTGCAGACCTCCTGTCTTCGTGTTTACAACTTCACTGTTTCGAGAGCTCGACTGTGATTGCTCGCACTCTTTTAACATTTAAGGGTAGGCCTAAGAGATGATCATGAAGTCCAAGGGACCTTGTAAGTACATATTAAACAAGGTTTGACACCACACTGGAGCTCAAGTGCATATGGTGTCAAACCCAAGTGGTGTTGCAGCCTTCCTCCAGCATTCGTCACTCAGCGGCCTCAACTCCTGATGACTAACGTCAGTCTCTGACTGGAGTTATACTGCAACTTAGCATCACTGTGAAGAAGAAACTGCTAAAGTTGCAGTGCGAACATTATGTAGAGCATCCGTTGAGAGTGTGACACAAAGATTTCCAAACAGATTAGTCGTTTCTGTGCATTTTGTTTGCTCTTCACCTCTGCATTAATGGTTCATCACTGTAAACATAAAATGTTTAGCTAGGTATCATTTTCAGTTTCCTGCACCAGCACTAGCGCTTTGTGTGCCACCCCTGATTCACTTTCACTGCCATTGAGCAAATGAAGGGAATGTTCCAGTATTCATCTCTTAGCAGTATCAACTCCTGACAAGTAACATTTAAGTTTTAAGAAGGCACAAAGGTGGTTTGAAGAGAGACAAGTCATCCCTCTTTTTGTTCTGGATCCATCGATTGTTTCTCTACAGAAGGGACAAATGCCTTCTGCAAATAGCATGGTGCCTTCCATATCACATTTAGGCATCCCTTCTATTTTCCCCTGTTTTTTGCTCTGTTCCATTATATTTCCCTTTGTACTGATAAAAGAAAAACATGGAGCAAATCATTTTTTTTTGCTGTATGTGTGTGAAAAACATTGATCCAAGACTAAATTTGACATTTCTGTTACCTCTCTCTGCTGTTTAGTTTCTTAGTTTATTTCCTCATTTAAAAAAAACAAATCTTTCCAGTTATAATTGCTGTATTTAAGGTTAAGGCAAAGTTTTAAAAAAATCTAAATGCTAACAGGCATTGAATATATGCCTATCAATGCAATATGTAATGTTTTCCTTTTAAGATAATCTTTTGCATTATTAGTCATCAAAATAGGGTTAAGAAACATGTTATTAATAATATTTTCTGAATAATTCCAAAAAGCAGCTGGTATTAAATGGAATGCTATACCATTGCTGCTGTGGAATGGAGAGGGTTAATGCTCATGTTTGGAGAATGCGAGGATTATAGACAGCTTTCATTTAGTTGAGATTGATATTGTTATTGACCTGCTGAGGAGCGTCATGGAGTCTGAGTTGAAGTATGAGCAAGTGGGAGGACAGAGCTGATGTATGGCAGTGTGAATTGATGTTTGTTTCTGTGGTACAATCCACTTCCAGAGGAATCAAACAGTAATTGGCCTGTCCAGCAAACTCCATTGCATTATTTATTCACCAGATGACACTGATAATCGGGTAAGTAAAGGAAAAATAACTGATCTCTGAAGGCTTTAAATGATCTGATTTAATGATTTAAAAAAAAATGAAATGATCGCCATGTTTCTCAAACAATTGCATTTTCATTGACTCACTATGATAGAATCTCACACTTTTTTGATGGTCTGAACAACAGGATATTAAAGGGCACTCACACTGTGGAATGACGTATTAATCTCTATTGTTTAACACATTGGTTATATATAAAGCAGTTTATTACTGATGAAAATCTCAATCATTATGGCTATTTCATCTGTGATGTCAGTACTATTGTTGGCAGTGACGCAGAGACGGACTGATTTTACAGCGATAACAGTGCAAAATTACAAACAATATAAATTATTCTGTGACAAAAGCCAAATACCGCGGATGCTGGAAATCTGAAATAAAAACAGAAAATGCTGGAAACTCTCAACAGGTCAGGCAGAATCTGTGGACAGAGAAACAGAGTTGACGTTTCAAGTCGATGACCTTTCATCAGAATTGGAAGTTCGAGATTTAACAGTTTTTAAGCAAGTACAGAGCCAGGGAAAAAAAAGGTGGGGGGGAGGAAAGAACAAAGGGGAAGGATTGTGTTAGGGTGGAGGGCAGGAGTGATTAAATGACAAAAGGAATGATGGGGCAAGTAAAGGAACAAAAGATGGGTCGAGACAAACTGTAACTGGCAACAGCAGAACCATTACCAGCACTTGCTGTCCAAGAAAATGGTAGCGAGGGTTACGATTTAAAGTTGTTGAATTCAGTGTTGAGGCTGGAAGGCCGTAAAGTGCCTAATTGAAAGATGAGGTGCTGTTCCTCGAGCTTCATTGGGACAGTGCAGGAGGCCGAGGTCAGAGTGGAATGGGGAATTATTATAGCATGTGGCATTGTGGAAATCCTATAGTAGGGGGAAAAACAAAAGAATTTAAGAGGTTCTCAACAGAAGCTGCTCTCACCCTTTATCACCTCCAGTCCAAACAACTCTAATGCTATCCTTGCTGTCCTCCCATCTTCTGCCCTTCATAAACTCCAAATTGTTAAAAACTCTGCTGCATGTATCCTGTTTCACACTGCCATGCTTGCCTAACACCCCTATCCTTATTGATCTATACTGGCTCACTGCTTCCCCATAAACATCAAAATCCTTATCCTGATCTATAAATCCCTCCATTGCCTTGCCTCACCTATGACTGCAATCTCCTCCAGCCCTATATCCCCTCCCAGATGCTCCATTCCTCTGACTCTGGCTATCTCTGCTCCCTCCTCCCCCTTTGGCCCACCATCGGTCACAGACATCAGTCACTGAACTTTCAGCCACTGCAGTCCTACTCTTTGGAACTTACTCCCTAATCCTTTCTGTCTCTCCGTCTTTAAAAGCCCCCCACAAGACCCATCTTTTTGACCAGGCTTTTAGTCACCCCTCCTAATCTCTCCCTTACTGGCTCGTCATCTGTTTTCTTGTACCTATTTGAGAAGTTTCTTTATGTTGAATTTGTTGTTGACAATCAATGAGGCCTGGTCTTAGCTTGTCCGACTGTACTCGTGATCAAATTCCTCATTTAATGAAAAATAAGAGCCTGTTTTCTCAGTTATTAATAACCTGTTGATGAAATTGCTGAAATGTGCAATGTTGGAGAACACTATACTATTAATGGGTTATTATCTATGAAGCGAGTCTCATGTTTTCCTTCAGAAGAGGTGTATCTCGACAACACACCTTGATGAAAGGAAAAATTTCACTTCAAGGTATGCGGGTAATCGAAATTTGGGAATAAATGCAACGATGAAAATTAATGGATATGCTGTTAAAAGAAACTGTTTATATTGGTTTTGAAATGATAAATTGCCTGAATTCTGTTCACTGGCATTATAATAAAGTGCAAAAAAGCTGATTTTATTTCTTTTGAGAGTTCAAAAGATCTGAAATTCTAATCAGTTTTGGCAAACAAATGTACATTTTTCTATTTAAATGTGACATGTTCTTTCTAAAGGAAATTTCCAGGACAAACTCACAGCTTCAAAAAATACATTTAGATTTCCTTTTTCATAATTTATGCATTAATCCTCCAAATTCCTGCCCAATTTAGAATGCATTTTGGTTATTTCTTGATTCCTGTGCTGGTGGTGCTCCCTGGACGCTATATAGACCTATCTGACTCTAATTATTTGGAGAGCAGGGATTCACCCGCCCCATGCTCTAACCATTTAATTTTTTATCTTCTGGGCGGTAGCTTTGAGCGTGTGTACATTCAGGTATGCTCAGAGCTTCTAAACAGGACAAAGTTCTAGCCAGGCAGGAACCAGGAGTATAAACAGGACCAAACTGCAGTGACCAATCTTAGATGAGTAGTACAGTGCAAAGGCGCCCTAAAGTAACAAATTAACTTGAAAATATGTTTGGCATACTTAGTAACATGTCAGTGAAATTAGATTGACTTTCCATTCTCTTGCAGCAGAATTTGAGCTTGCTGCAGTAATTGGCCTTTCAGTGCTGCGGAATCCAAGGCATCCCGATTTATGGATTTGATTACACGTTTGAATGAGTCATGATCAAAAACAACTGGCATTGTTTATAGTTGACTAAAACGTGGTGCATCACTGACTGGTTATCTCACTGGGTGAAATCATGCTAGCATCTCAATTTTGAGATAATTCCTTGAGTGAAACAGTCGCGTTTAGCCTGGGGGACATCGCACTTGTACCTGGTGTGATCGCTGCTATTGAGAGCAAACACGTTTTGAAACATCTTAATCTGTCCCAGCGTTCGGACATTAGCACAAAGTCTTTTTTAAATGTCTTCATATTTAATTGTTGGAATTAAGGGAAGTAATACGCTTTTCTGTGCTCTCTCTATCCGTTCTCCTGGGAGCTGTTTTATTTCCTAAATCCATGCTGAAATTGGTTTTGCATTCATTTTGGGCTTAATTGTTAACTAATCTTGTACCCAGTTTAATAGCAGCACCCACTCATGGTACTCATATAGAGCAGTTAATTTGTCAGAAAAGATGCAAATTAATGGGCGCTTCCTTAAATGTGTGTGGTGAAGTTTAGGGGAAAGGTAGCAATGAATGTAAAGGTAGTCAGGTGCAGAGCAGCTTCGGGAGAAGATGGAGATCAGAACCTACCCCTTGAGATGCACACAGTGTGTGGCTTGGAAGAAGTCAAAAATCAGGGATAATGGGATTAGAATCCCTGAAGAAATTCTGTTCTGTCTGTTGAAGATGACACGTAAACATTGCTACAGGAAAACGAAAGAAGCCATTATACGTTCATATCAAAACTGCACAATTGAAGTATTGCTGCTGTCTATCGCTGACTGGGAAAAATGACAAACTTTTGTGTGCTTAGAATTGGGAATTAAATTTCAGTTTTGCATTCACAATGCATTTATCACAAAATTGAGAGTGTGGGGTTATCAATTAGTAAAATAGCTCAGCTTCAATCATTACAGAGGATGTCATCTGCACCTGCCGCACTTATCTTCAGTCTGCGAACTACCTCCCATGTTTTGATAGAGAAGTGCATCTTACCTTCTAAAGAGAATCTGCTATTTGTCACGCTGTGAGTCTAGTTCCTCAGACAGGCGGATAAACACTTCTGACTTTAATGAGCTGGAGAGCACAACCTCCCTGCAGTCACTTGCCATATGTCCATGGCTGCAGACCAGTGCCATTTTATTACAGTACCTTGCTCTGTGTCTTTCTGATCTCAGTCATTGGAAATAACAACTGTTTCTGACAGCCATGGCACGAGCCTCACATTTTATTGCCTCCCAAAGTATACTTGTTTGAGGAACAGGAGCCACGCTGGGATAACTTAGTACCAGTTGATGATCTGTATTGTTCCTCATGAAAGTTCTGAATGGATCTGGGGTTCTGACAATGATCAATCTGGATTGATGTGTCTGAGCTGCATGTTACTATGTTAAATACATAAATGTATATTCTTTTACCTTGCTCAGCGCACTTGATTATACAAACAGGTTTGCAGCTTGTAATAGACTGGTCCGTACTGTTATAAACAGAGATTGTACATTAATTTCAGAATTCCATTAGTTTACATTATTGGCCGATTATCTGTAACACATTAAAGCAGATATAGAACTCACAGTCAGATAATGCTTACTCTGGTCGCTATGTATTCATGACATTCCTCTGATCACTATTTCTTGTGAAATCACAAAACATTTTTTAGAATGCATTTATAATTTTGCTGGAAATAATGATCACAGCAAATCTTTCTGCTAAATTCATGATGCCAAAAACATAAAAGGGCGGTGGTGGAAAACGGGTGGGGTGTACAATGGGAGGGGATGCCCACCGGGCAGCTGATCTGCTATCGCCTATTCTCCATCATTGCCGAAAGTTAAAATCAGCCCTAAAATAACGAGAGGAAATCTTTCCCACAATGATCTAAACTCTTAATTTTAACTGACCTAACTGAACTCCGCCTACCACCGGAAGGTTACAAGGTTGAGCAGTAGCTTCCTACCACTGGTACCCAATTAGCAGGCTTCTTTTTTAATGTGACTTCTTCCAGTTTTGTCCTCTTCACATTGTTCAGAAGGAACCTCCTCCTACTGCGGTACAGTTCCATGAGCACAGGGAACCTTCTGACACATCCTTTATCTGCGAGGCTAGTTCAGTGAATGTCGCCAGACTGTGTCACAGCTGACCCTGTTCTGAGCCAACACTCCACACGTGCACTTTCCAACAAGATCGGTGGGCAGCAATCAGGTCATGAATCTGTCTTTTTTTCCCGCCTCCCTCCTCGTCCGAGACTAATGAGGCCAATTTTATTGCTCAGGCTGTTGCTGAGATCAACCAACCCAGTGCGGACTGGAGATTGAACCTGGGAACTAATGATCTCAGTAGGTCGCTTCCACACTGGGTGATTTTACTCACTGAGCTATGGAAGAGCATTAGATAAATTTTGTCCTCTAGATTACTAAATCAAGGTGAAACTAAAATGAAAACAAATGCTGGAAAGCTTAATTGGAAACAGAAAATGTTGAAAATGCGCAGCATGTCCGTCAGTAAAGGGCAAAGATTGTTTGCTATTTTGGACAGAGATTCTTCTTCAGAATTGACTCTGATCAGATGAAAATTACATTTTATGTAGGTTAGATAGAGGCGCCATAAGAAAAAGTTTCCTTTCAAAGAGCACATTGGTGCTGCAGCATAGTGAGATGGCCAGAACATTCGTGTGATGATGTGTTGCCATCAGTCATGTGCATCTTCTAAAGTCTGATGTTTGGTAATTAGAAGCTTATCTGTCATTAGGAGACCAAGCTTTGCATTTATTTCTTGGGTTGCTATCTCGTATCTTAGAACTTAATGACAAGTGATAGAAAATATCGTCTGGTTTTGATACAGGTGTAATGGTGGCATTTTAGAAACTTTCCAACTTCAACTTCAATACTTCCAGTCAGGGATTCTATTAATCAAGAAACTTTCTTTATGTTGTGACAAACCACTGTGAATACCAAATCTGTATCAGCAGCACAAGTCACAATGTGTACTTCTAACCCAGAGATTCAATATTGATTTTACAGCAGGTGCCAGTGATACCAGACAGTACAAAAACTTTACCAAATTAGACTAAACCGCACAATTTGGGGTCTGTAGGCTGCCAGTTTATTTTTTACCCAGATGCGGCTTGAATCTCTAATGTTATATCACTTGCGGTTTGCATATTCCCACAGTTTTATCTGAACTTCAAATGACATTAAAAGAAGAACTCTTACATTAGGCAATACATCCATTTGTTGGTGCTGCACAGTCTATTCTTTGCTATGACCTGCAAAGGCAGATGCATTTGTTTCCCTCATGGGATAGATTACTTGGGAAATGGTATGCAGCCTGTGGGTGGGATCCACTAATCTGTGTTGGTTTAAGTGGGGAAAGGGATATGAGATTTGAGACCCAGCACAGTGCATGTCAAACTGTTTGATAACAGAGTAGTTTCACCTTCACAAAGAAGTGCTCAAGTCTAAATGGAAGATGGTAATGGTTTTCATGGAATGTGTGTAAAAGCTTTTAATAGTCTGTGCCAGGAAGGATAAGTCAGAACGACCACAATTTGGATTTGCATATTGAGTTCTTGTCCAAGTTACTGGCAAAAGCAGTTTCCCTACTCATTGGAGCAATCTTTATTCTAAAGCTTTGGATTCAAGTTTTAAACTATTCAAACCCAAGAGTCTCAATTCATCCAAATGCCCATCCCTATTCCACAGTACTTCAGAAATAATTTATTGCTAAAATTTTCTCCAATCCTCTCTTAAGACTTGCAGGTTTCAGAGGTACAGGCATCCCTCCAGTACTTTGCCTAAATGATCAATCTACATACATGAGCCTGTTTTGTGGGGTAGAAATTGGTCATCGGTGTGCCTGTTTTCTATGCGGAAAACGGGGGCAAGAATGATTAATTTTGCAGGGCTTTGCTCTGTGCCACAAGAGTGACTGAATACTTCTGATACCACAATGGCCTCGGACGATTTTCAGTTATCCGTGGCGGCCACCTAAAACAGGCGTTAGGGCCTCTTACCAATGCTAAGGAGGGGCCTGATGCCTGTGCCCTCCCCCACCCCCTCCACCCTGGGACTTGCCTCACCGGCAGCGGCATGAGGTAAGCGGCCCAAAATTCACTCTTTCTGAAGGGTGGGTTGCCTGTGAAGGCTCAGAATATTTAGATGAGGCCCGGGACCCAATTTTGGGTCAGGCTCGGGCCTCTCTGTTTGGGTGCATGGTGTAGCACTGAGTCTTGGCCTGAAAATGGGCCCAGACAAGAGTTGTCCAGGATTGTCCTGGAGTCTCCAGGAATTGAAGATTCATCTCCAGGATACTGCTGTGAGCAACTCAGGAGAAAAATTATCGGGGCATTAAAAAAAACCTGTGGTTTATTTAATTTTCTTTGAACATTTTTCTTTACTTGTTATAAAAATATTGAAGATGGGAAAAAAGGCTTGTTTTTATTAATGATCAAGAATCATCCATTCGGCTTTCAAATTGGCATGGGAAGGTGGTGCGCTGAGAGGATGTATGTGTTGGGTGACCAATGGTGGATATGTGGGGGCAGGACAGTTAAAGGCAAGAGGTCACACGATGAGACCTCCAGGAATACAGGCAACCAGTCGAATTTCTACCCCATCTGAGTTTTGACAGGCTCTTCATCCGTAGAGGACATTTATCAAACTGCTAAGTTTGATACTGTTTTGATCCATCATATACACACATGTGCTTTCCAGCAGGGGTTGCTGAGGAGTGATCAGGTGCAAGAACTTTGGCCAATTTTTGCTGCCTTAGCCCAAGGCCCGAGGCCAATTGCTGCCAGAAGTGAGATTAACTGAATCAGCACAGACTGGGATTGAATTTGGAACTTTTTTGATTGATGTTACTTAGTACTACACTGATAGTGACTTTACCCAGTACAACATCGATTTTATTTTTTTGATGAATCTCTGCCGTCCATTATTAACCTCGATAATGGCTGCTAAAATTTGATTTGATTTAATACAATTTTGTAGTTGCTAAAATGTGTCCAAATTTGATATAGTAAGAACTAATCCAACATATACAAATGAAGAAAACCAGTGCCGTCCCTTTGATTTCAGTCTGAGTCGATGAGTTTGAATCTTTGTGACATTGTCATGGTGTATCTACATGGTCTACTGACAGATTTAACAATGTCTAATTTTACTGCTGTTATGGTGCCGGGTGAAACTATTGTTCTACATAGACTTGCATCGTGACTTAAAAGTTTCTTTTTTTTGTTGACTAAGCTACCGAAAATTGCACTGGGGCGAAAGATTATTTCTGGCATAACTGGTATATTTGCAAAGTAGGTGATAAACTTTTCAGAATCTAACCTTTCTGAATGTAATGACCAAGGCTCAGGGATCATGTGCTTTCTCAGTCTTGATTTTTTTCAAATTCTTTCATGGGATGTGGGCGTCGCTGGCGAGGCCGGCATTTATTGCCCATCCCTAATTGCCCTCGAGAAGGTGGTGGTGAGCCACCTTCTTGAACCGCTGCAGTCCGTGTGGTGAAGGTTCTCCCACTGTGCTGTTAGGAAGGGAGTTCCAGGATTTTGACCCAGCGACGATGAAGGAACAGCGATATATTTCCAAGTCAGGATGGCGTGTGACTTGGAGGGGTGCAGGTGGTGTTGTTCCCATGTGCCTGCTGTCCTTTTCCTTCTAGGTGGTAGAGATCGCGGGTTTGGGAGGTGCTGTCGAAGAAGCCTTGGCGAGTTGCTGCAGTGCATCCTGTGGATGGTACACACTGCAGCCACAGTGCGCCAGTGGAGGAGGGAGTGAATGTTTAGGGTGGTGGATGGGGTGCCAATCAAGCGGGCTGCTTTGTCCTGGATGGTGTCGAGCTTCTCGAGTGTTGTTGGAGCTGCACTCATCCAAGCAAGCGGAGAGTATTCCATCACACTCCTGACTTGTGCCTTGTAGATGGTAGAAAGGCTTTGGGGAGTCAGGAAGTGAGTCATTCGCCGCAGAATACCCAGCCTCAGACCTGCTCTTGTAGCCACAGTATTTATATGGCTGGTCCAGTTAAGTTTCTGGTCTATGGTGAACCCCAGGATGTTGATGGTGGGGGATTCAGCGATGGTAATGCAGTTAAATATCAAGGGGAGGTGGTTAGACTGTCTCGTTGGAGATGGTCATTGCCTGGCACTTGTCTGGAGCGAATATTACTTGCCACTTATCAGCCCAAGCTTGGATGTTGTCCAGATCTTGCTGCATGTGGGCTCGGACTGCTTCATTATTTGCTCAGTGTTCAGTTCCATTCGCCACCCTTCAACCATCAACGAACATCCCCATTTCTGACCTTATGATGGAGGGAAGGTCATTGAAGAAGCAGCTGCAGATGGTTGGGCCTAGGACATTGCCCTGAGAAACTCCTGCAGCAATGCCCTGGGGCTGAGATGATTGGCATCCAACAACCACTAACATCTTCCTTTGTGCTAGGTATGACTCCAGCCACTGGAGAGTTTCCCCCCTTTCTTGCTGATCAATCCCTTAGCTTCCTCAACAGACTGAAGTACCATTGATACAAACTCGAGAACTATCTCCTTTTTGGTAGAACGCTATTCTTGGAAGGCTGCTTCCTGCTCTTCTGTTCTCCATCTTTGGACTGAATTCCAGGTATGAATTGTCACACACTGTGTGCCCTGCCGAGGCAACTGTCTCCCAAGCAATATTGTTACCTGGAATTTTTGTGCATATTCCAGTTCAAGTACAGAGTGTAACCCACTATCACCCAACCAGAAGATGGAAAAACAATAATTTCCATCACCTGTTTTTCCCGCCAATTGCAGAGTCAGTTCCATTAGACATCTGGTTTTGATACAGTTGTCTCCATCCTGATGTTATGTTACCCAGTAAGAAAGTATAACTGACCCATTTCACTCAGGGGTTTAGTTAAAATCTTATCTCTTTCTGAAGATGTTAAGTAGTTGAGATTTGCAACACTGTCCTAGAGTTCAAGAATATTCCAGGTATGCATTTTAAACATATTTTTGGTCAGCCAGGTATCTGACATGCACAAAAACGCACCAGTATGTTCAAGAATCTCCAAACCTGCTGCGGAATCTTCACATATAGAGTTTCTGTTTGCCTGATGTAGACCCTGCACACTCTGTCCTCATTGGGACACAACCCATGTACTTAGCTTTAGCTTAAGCTGTCTAAACTTAAGAGTTGGGGACACAAATGTGCATGGGCTATAACATAAATTGTGCACCTTACCAGTACAGAGATCTGGTAAGCTTCCTGCTGCATGTCCAGTTAAGTTCACCCTACCCATTAGGATGTTGGCTTAAAGGGTTATCTGGAAGTGAATGGGAAGAATCCCAGTCCCCAGTTTCCAGGGTCCATAACTCAGCCAAGCTTGCTGGTCAGTCTTCAACCATGCCTGGAAGTACTGTGGACCTTCCTGGTTCTGGTATCAGATTATGAGTTGTACTGAGGGAGTGCTGCACTGTCAGAGATGCTGTCATTTGGATGAGACGTTAAACCAAGGTCCTGTCTGCCTTCTTAGGTGGACATAAAAGCTCCCATGGTATTATTTGAAGAAGATCAAGGGAGTTGTCCCCGATGTCCTGGCCAACATTTATCTCTCAACCGACATCACTAAAACAGATTCTCTGGTCATGATCTAATTGCTATTTGTAGGACCTTGCTGAGTGCAAATTGGCTGCTGTGCTTCCCTACATTACAACAGTGACTATAATTAAAAAGCGCTTCATCAGCTGTAAAGTGCTTTGGGCAGCCCTGAAAGATGCTATATAAGTTCTTCCTTTTCTTTCGTTACCATGGAAACTTGATTTGGTTCTTCCATTGCCAAGTGTTTCATCTTGGAGTCACCTTTAACCTAAAAAGACTTACCTCCTCTTCCTCCCCTGACTGCTACCATTAGGAAGAATAATCACTAGTTTAAATACATAACATGCATAATGTAAAAACTATTGCTATTGGTAGATCAATCAAATATAATTTAGAGTTTTCTGTTTTCACTTCCACTGACTTTGGCTACAAGCGTTTCCCTCGAGAATCACAAGGCCTACCTAGGATGACAAATTATTTGGGGTGCATAAATACTTTACATTCTACATCAATTACCTGGTTGTAAAATAGAACTGCCTGGAAGATTTCCTGAATCACCTATCTAAACGATTTATCCAAAAGGAAGTATTACAGCAGATCTTACAAAAGCTTGAGCGGTTAATAATAAAATTGTTTGTATTAGCTGCCTCTAATTTTCCTCTGGAACAGCACGATCAAACTGGGTGTGGGAGGACAGATTGATATTTCTCTAGCCCTCAACTAGTCTGTATCATTTATTGCTTTAAATTATGCCAGGCATCCTTGCTTTTTTTTCTCATCTATATTTTCTGGGTTTGTTGCCATTATAACAGTTTTCCCTTTAACCTTTATCCTTCAAGTGTGGCTTTGGAAGCATGCTTAAATGTTTATGTGGAAGCTTCCAGAAAGAATTACATACCACAGTGTTCTTGGAGAGAAATTTTGCATGTTAGAACTCACTGCCTTCGCCTCGTAATAAAAAAACAACTGGGAACAATTATCAGGGGACTGTTCACAAATCTGAAATGTACAGTTGGACATTAATGTGTTTATGTGTGGAAGACATCTCCTTGACCAGGAATTATTATACAGTGTAATTTCTCAATAATTCTACCCCCTCCCATTTTCTCCAGTTCCCTCCAGTTTTCAGCTTGGGAGCAACTCGTATGTGACCAATAGTTGGATTTCATGAATACCCTGAACAAAATTCGACTCCAAATTCTCATATTTGCAATCATTTACAATATCAGTGACCTGATTCTTTTAAGAAGAATTTAATCTTTTATAAATTCATTCATTCCTAACACTTTGTGTGCTGTTGTGATTGGTCCCTTGCATAATGTGCTTCAAATATATGCTTCTGCATATATCAACATATTTTTCTTCCCAAATGTGGGTCCATATTGCAAATCACAATTCAAAAATCACTGATGGAACCTCACGCATTCGGGTGATTGGAGTCAAAAAGAGATTCGCACAATGGCGAATTGACAACTTTTTGCAATTTTCAGCAGTATTTTGCCTTTACATTATGTGCAAATACTTACAACTGCTATGAAAGAGAGCATCCAAATATTACACCAGAATATTTGACACTTTCCTATAGCCCTTATGACGAAAGAAACCAAATAAAGATGAAAGGTGTGCAAATAAGACGCGAGACGCAGGTGGGTAGATTATGGCAACAAATCTTTTAAGTCGCGCACCTGTTGGATCCCATGTTCTGACAGTAAAAGTACATCAAATACATTCAAACATTTGCTATAATAGGCAGTTGTTGCTATAGAAACAGCAATAACGGTTTGTGCCATTAAGTGGGAATCGATACTTTGTAGATGCTGGAAAGGCTGTCTCTATGGAAAAGCATGTGACACACTGGAAGATTCTGTGGAAATTGATCAAGTTAGCAGCCTGGAGCCTGAGCAGCCTTGTGTAGAAGAATTTCACACACAAGTGCATAGCATTGTTCTTTTTTTCTTGTTTTATGAAAAGACATGTGCGAGTCAGAGGGGTGGAAATTGCGTCAACAGTGGGGAGGCGCAACGACCAGCCAGAACGACCTTGGGCCTTATTAACATTTTTTTGCCGTGAGCAGTCCGCACTTGACGCCCCTCCACAGGCAGCTCGCGCGTTTGAAGAGGACGAATGTCAGACCGCTTTGCCTCACTGGCAGCGGCCTGAAGCTAAGTCCCGCCAGGGGGGTTGGAGCAGGCAACGGGGGGGAAGGAGGGGACGGATGGGGTGTGGTGGTGGGGTGTACAATTGTCAGCACTGTGGAGTCAGGGGGAGCATACCTACTCCTCCTCCTGGCTCCAGACAAATGCTTTTAAAAAATCTTTTAGAAGAGATAATGTAATCTTACCTTTTGTTGGCGGCCTCTGTTTAGGCCGCAGTGGCTGCTGAAGAATCCCGAGCGAAGGAGGACGGTGCCTGCTCCGCTCGTCAGAAAATAAATTCCCAGAGGGAAATAGCTGTTACGCCCCTTGTACATGTTAATGAAGGGCTTAACACCAGTTTTGGACGGCTACCTAAAAAATGGGCCCGACAAATTTAGCAGTGGCTCGAATGCAGGTGCAGATGGGGAGTGGACAACTGAAGTTGTCAGGAAGATTGTCACGATAAACAGGTACACAGCATACCAATTTCTACCCTGGAATCTTTGTGAAACACAACATGTAATAAAATGAGGTTTGACTGTTTTAAAAAAAAAGTAGTTAAAATGAGGCAATCAGAAGAGCTTACTGATTCTGTATATACAAAGGATAGAATGCTTGCAGCTCTTTTGCACACTTACCTGTCACAAGTGACATATATGATATCACTGCAGGCACCTTGAAATGTTTAGCAATGAGTCTGATGTTTTGAAGGAAATATTTAAACATGAAAGTCACTGTTGTCAATGATGATTTGGATGATCTGGCAAAGCACATACTAACTGATATTATCGTGGCTTCATGCCCATCTCTGGATATTTGCATTTACAGTACATGGCTTGCTGTGCTGACTGGTATTAACCACGTACTAAAGGAGTATGCTGTCTATTCATTTCTGACTGTTTTGCGATGACCAAATTTCACCACGAAATGAAGTGAGCATTCCATTCGGACCACTTACCTATGAAGTACCTTCTGTTGGGAGGAAATTAATTTGCAACTGGTGCCTTTGTAACTGTTCCCCGGCCTGAGTCATTGCCTTTAGAGAGGAGGGATAGGAGACAGAAATCAAAAAGGAAATGGTTTCCAAGGCAAGATTAAGGACGTCTAGTTTACACATGATTTTGTGTCATATTTTTAATTTTTATTAGAACTATTTGCCTCTCAATACTTAAGAAGTGCAAACCAGCCTGTGGTAAAGAGAGTTGAATTGCATATTGGCATGAGTCAGAGCATACCATAGGAGAAAGAAAGGTTTTTAATTGATTCTCTGCATGAGCCATCTTATGAAATACTAAGCGATCAACAAAAAGCAATTTCCTGTTCAATCTTCTTCTCACTTGGGTGTACTCTGGATTCTCATAAATCTAGCACTGACACAGTCCGATTTAGCAGGAAGCGCACACACTTTAAGTGTTGATAAATATTCAGATGCTGCAAGTATCAAAGTCCCCTTCTCCTCTCTTTAAGTGATTATTTCTCAAAATAGAACTGTTGAAGACAGAAAATAGCTTGTCAGTGGAGTAAATAAATGTAGGAGGGGCTGCTGGATGTTGGACTTACTATGAGGAGCACTGACGCATCAGTGATTATTGAGCTGAGCCCCTTGTGCTCCCTTATGAGCACTGAAACCTGGCAATATCAGAATGTCGCACTTGTGACTGAACGATGACTCTCTCAGGAATCTTGCCTCCTTGTTTCGGTGTTTTTGCAGAAATTGTGTTTAACACTTGGCAGTGATGCAACACGGAGGAGCATCTAATAAAAGTATTAAGATTTTTTTTCCCATCTCTTACAGCATCATCTACCTTATTCTTTCTGACCTTCAGTGATCATATGAATCAATTGTCTGCAGCTATTATAAATTATGAATGATACATTTTGAATAGCCGCTGGCTGCCATTTAAAAAAAAATCCTGAGGGAATAGATAAATTGTGCTACACAGTCTGTGTCTGTGTGGACTTACGAAAATAATATGTGTAAAGTTATGTAAATCAAGAGAAAAAAATGCACAAGTTAATTGCAGTTTATTATGACGCACTATTGCAGGGTCAGATTTGACATCTGGCATCAGACACATGTCAGACAGTTTGTTATAATTGTCAGTCAGCTAATTGGGCGGTGGTACTGCTACAGGAGAGCAATTTTGGATTGAAGTACAAGCTAGCTGGAGCAGGTTACACAGCAATATTGGCAAGATTTTGCCAAAATAAGAGTGGCACAATAGCCTAGCGAGTATTAGTATGTTTTATATGTATTTAACCAGAATAGGATGAGAGCTTGCAGTGAGAGAGAAAGCAAATTTGAGATTTCTGAAGGCATAAATCAAGACAGTAAATCTTGAGTGATCCTTCAATGTCATTAAAATCCAAAGATTCAAATACTGCCTTTCCTCTTTGGCATTTTGTATTCTGTATAATGTAGAGATAGTACATGTTTGTTTAAAAATTTGCTGTCGTTTTCTTAATGGTACTGGTCTTTGCCCATGGGGTCGGGAGTGTGCGAAGTTGACAAATGTAAGGTACAGATAGGAGGGACGTTGGACCCAAGGCATCAATCTGACTGATACTAAAGTAATACTGTAGTAGAGGGTATGAAAGTAAAGCTGACCATTTAGATTGTAGTTAAGTGCAGATTAAAAAAGAAACATGATGGTTAGAAAACTGGAAAAAAGATATCGGAAGTGCTGAAAATACCCAGCAGGTTGCTTAACATATGGAAAAAGAAAGGAATGGTTAATGCTTTCAGTGGAGACCCTTTATCAGAACGCAAACATCTGAACTCAGTACTAAAACACCTAGGGATGACTGAATAAAATGTGTTACCATGGGGAGCTAACCTGACATTTAAATGCTGAGTCATAGAAGAACAAGAGAATCCTGTAAGGTATTGGTTGCTATGGTGCAGATAGTTGGTAGTGGGTCCTCATGGTTCACAGACTTTAAGTGAGTGTTGTGGAGCTTGGGGCCTACAACCTGGGGCTTGTACCTGTTTTTTGCCAACAGTCAATTGTACTGTATACTATGAGGCTTTTCTTAAATATTTAAAAATACTGTTTGGATTGCTTTGTGTTGTGTATTAAAAATAAAACCATTTAAATGCAGAGCGATTCTTTTGGCATGAAATGCAAAGACTTTATTGCAGCAGTTACCTGAGAAAGATTGAAAATTATTCTGTGAGAAACATACCACAAAGCTCAAAGTACATTCCACTCATATGTTATTTATAACTGCAGGAAAGAACTGAAGAACCACATCACTTTGTTGAAGTATGACGTTTGGTTATAAGCTACTAGACCCAGCTGTCCGATATTATCATACCAACACTTTACACGTTTGTATCAAATTCCACTGTTCCCTATTTTAACAAAATAGTGGACAAAAGGATTTGCTACCAGCGCCTTGAGTGTTTAAACAATAATATTGCACAGCATAATTTCCAGGCTTCAATCTCCCTCTGGTGAATTACAGACCAGCTGTCTGCTGGTAGAAGCTCTGTTCCAAGTAGATAATCCATTAACCCAGTTTACACACTATTGTCAAATGGTATGATTCCAAATTGAGTTTAGTTATATTTTACATTCAATCCATGTTTGGTTTAAAAAAAAGAGCCAGTTCAGAAATCCCATAAGTCTCTATATTTGTGTTGTGTGTGATATGGATTGTATCTCAATTTCACAATGTTCAAATGAAAGGAGTTGATTAATAGGGCTTAACTTCCAAAGAATCTGTCGTCAGTTCCCTCTGTACTACACCAGTACCTATTCAGGTAAAGAAAAAACGGATTGCAAAGCCTTTTGAAAATTGAGCCCCAGGTTAATAAGAGGTCTTTAGATCAGATGAGAAAACTCGTCCGTTATGTCCTGAAAACAGCCACGGAGCAGCAACTCTGTGTACTCAGTACGAATTATGCATGCAGAACTGCACTCTTGCTGTTTTGGGACATGATCTTTCATTGTAGAAAGCAGTAACTTAAAATATAAGATTAAAAATGTACATTATTACTGTTTTAATTAAATTTGAGGAATTAGAAAAAGAATATGTTTAAAAAGGTTGATGCAAAAAGGATTATTGCTCAGGATATAATACATTGGGGGGGCATATAAAAGAACCATCTATTGTTATAGTGGTTCTAAGTTGTACAATAAAATGATGTTATGAAGCTCTTCATGAGTTCCTTGTAAAGTCAGTAGGAAAGTGAATATGTGTTAAAAGCAGAGATCTACGTTCATCCGATAGAATCCTGAACACTGAAATTTCTATCAACATTTTGCACTGATATTTAAAGGGGCTGTGTTGTCTTGAAAGCTTCCTTGTCCCATTTGTTTACATAGGTGCTGTATAGGATAACTTTATCACATTATCAAACTCACATTTTGGAATTTAACAAATAAAAATGTGCAAGTTAAATATTATTTTATAGTAATTGTGGGGGAGGCAGTTAAACTGTGGCAGATACAGCATCTGCTGCAATATAATATGCCCCAGAGTGCAGTCTTGTGTTTGTTCAGACCTAGCACCATCATCATTACCTCATCCAATATAAGATTGTATCCCTCTTAAGGTAAATGATGTTGAAAACAATTAAGATGGCGATTCTCAATACCACACTGTTCTGGGATACGGGAAATCTACAGAACTAAGTATTAAAAAAAAGACAGTGAAAAGGATTGTTAAATATTGACAATACTTCATTTCTGCTCTTGCTGCTTTGCCAAGGATCTGTCATGTGGAGCAGACATGACACTGTTTGCAAGGCTTGGACAGCAATGTATGCCACCATTAAAAAAAATCTGCCTATTTTATCTTTCTCACTGGTGTGTAATGGCTGCTGTTCATAGACTTCTGCAATTCCCCTCAGTGTTTTTCTTGGCAGGTGATCCTCATGTTCTCCCGTCTGGAGGAGGAGGGTAGAATATGTAATGACAGATTGATGTCTCTGAAGGTTTGTGAAATCTCAGCGGGGCTTCATCACTTAGAAAACAAAGAAATACTCAATACGATAGTGTCAGAAACCTTACACTGATTGACAGGGACACGCTATTTGTAACTGAATAGATCCAGAAAGTGGAACCGAGGCACAGAGTAATTCACTCTCATTTTTCAGGGTTGGCTTAAAGATTGTTAAAATATATTGATTTATGAATCGGAGTGCTCGGAATCAGATCATGCTGTGCCTTAACAAAATTTCCGATTTGTGCTTTTGGAATATCACAAAACCATACAGTGTTAGTCATGTTATTCCATCTCCAGCATAGCTTGGAAAATTAATATGGGTAATACCGTATTTGGTGGCATAAAATTCAATTTGTATTGAAAAACCCAGTATTTATGCATTAACCTTGCTCTGCTGTGCATTACTTTCCGTAATGAGAACTTAATTGTGGACTGTTTCACGCCAGAGGAGAAGTGGCTGAAAGCATATGTGGAATTCAATTGTATAAGTTCTGGAGGTGGATGGTAGTGATGAGCCATTAGTGCATGGTAACCTGGACAACTATGCTAGTGCTGCTTGGCAAGTTGCATGAGTAATTTTCAGTGTTAGGGGTGAGACTTTACGACAGGTCGGCTCACGACCTGATAGTCACAAATATCATACAAGGTGTGAGAAAACGTCATTTGGTCTATCAAACCAATTGTCCCAACTAACTGGCTCAATCCACTCCACACCACATTTAGTCAGCAGCATTCACATCTACTTTTGAGTCCACGATTTTTGATTAGTTTGGCGCACAATTTATTTATTTCAAATCCTGTCAAATAATTTACTGAATTTGTCAGATTATTAGCAAAATACCTGTTGGAAACACATTGTATTCATTAAAACAGCATCTCAAATCCGTAAGTTATACAATTGATTCGGTAACATAGCAGCTATTTTCCAAAGCATTAATGTAAATAGGACCTTTGACCCTGCCTTTATATTATGATTGGCTTACAATATGAGATTGGACTTGGGCACCTTAATATTACCATTAACTAATGTGCAGCAGCAAGTAAACAACAAATCCCCAGGTGTATTTATCGCTACAGAAAAACAAAGCCGAAAAACTAGATAGCGGGGGTGAGATAAAATGTGTAACTAGATTTGTATTGTTTTTTCAAATTTAGACAATTACTTAAGGATTAATGATCAATTCTCCAAATGCAACAGGTTTTACAACAGTCTCCTTAATGAGAATAGAAAGAACATTAAGGGGCAGTGGACTCATTTATAAATCTGTCATTTTAAAGAATACTTCCCCTTTGAGATCTAAATTTGCTTGGGAATTTGAGGTGGCTCGCTGCTAAATATCAGAATATATTCTCTTTCTTTTGGGGAAGGGAAAAACAGGGTAATAGGGCAGAATAAGAACATAAGAAATAGGAGCAGGAGTAGGCCATACGGCCCCTCGAGCCTGCTCCGCCATTCAATCAGATCATGGCTGATCTTTGACCTCAACTCCACTTTCCCACCCAATCTCCAAAAATCTATCTATCTCAGCCTTGAGTATACTCAATGACTCAGCATCCTCTGAGGTAGAGAATTCCAAAGATTCACAACCATCTGAGTGAAGAAATTCCTCCTCATCTCAGTCTTAAATGGCTGACGCCTTATCCTGAGACTATGCCCCCTAGTTCTAGACTCTCCAGCCCGGGGAAACAACCTCTCAGCATCTACCCTGTCAAGCCCCCTCAGAATATTGTGTGTTTCAATTAGATCACCCCTCGTTCTTCTAAACTCCAGATAGTCGAGGCCCATTCTTCTCAATCTCTCCTCATTGGACAACCCTCTCATCCCAGGAATCAAGCTAGTGAACCTGCGTTGCACTGCCTCTAAGGCAAGTATATTCTTCTTAAGATAAGGAGACCAAAACTCTACACAGTACTCCTGGTGAGGTCTCACCAAAGCCCTTTATAATTGTAGTAAGGCTTCCTTACTCTTGTACTCCAACCCCCTTGCAATAAAGGCCAACATGCCATTTGCTTTCCTAATTGCTTGCTGTACCTGTATGCTAACTTTTTGTGTTTGTTGTATGAGGACACCCAAATCTCTCTGAACACCAACATTTAATAGTTTCTCACCATTTAAAACATATTCTGTTTTTCTATTCTTCCTACCAAAATGAATGACCTCACATTTCCCCACATTATACTCCATCTGCCACCTTCTTGCCCACTCACTTCACCTGTCTATACCCCTTTGCAGACTCTTTGGGCTCGATTTTAAAAGGGAAAAACGGGTGGGTTGGGGGTGTGGGGGGCATTCAAAATTGCAACCATTTTGGACCCGCCCCCCACCTACCCATTTCCAGTTTTCACCATGGCGGGATGAGGAGCGGACGACCAACCCTCAACCAGGAGGCAGGTCGGACAACAAAACCTTTCAAGGAGGCTGCAGGCCTCCATTTTTTCCACAGTTTCCGATTTCAACCCCGGGTGGGTGGGGGGGGGGCGGGATTCCTGGGCCTTCTCTTTAATGCCATGTGAAAGGAGGCAAGAAGGCCCGAGACTAACAGGTAGGTAAGTGCCTTTCTGGCACAGCTTGTGGGTCTGGAGGAGCAGGAGTGCTTCCACCAGGCCCAAAAAGCCTCCCTGCAGTGACCCCCCAATGATCGTGGATCCCCACCCCCAAATTCTCCAACCCCTGACCCCCTCCCCCGACGACGGCAGACCCCCCCGATGACTCCCGATCCCTCTCCCCATGACTGACTTCCTCCCGTGACCCCGTGTCAACCCATGCCCCCGTGCTAGCCCATGCCTCTGTGCCCCCATGCCTGCCCCCCTCCCCCATCCATACAAACAAAGACTTACCTGAAGACTTCCCTGAACACATCCTCTCCCTGGCTGGTCTCCCGTCCAACTGGGACCAGCCTGTCAATCAAGTCGGTCAGTGGGACAGCAAACCAACAAAAAAAAAGACGTCAAAATCGTAAGGACGTCCGGGAAACACGTACTTCCGGGTTTCCCGATTGCAATTTGACCCCCCCCACTCCCTTCCCAGCTCAGAGTCAAAATCATGCCCATTGTGTCCTCCTGACAAGGTAGAATGAGACTACATTTATGGAAAAATGGTTACCAAGACCCTTGAAGCTAGCATCGATAGATGCAATATCAGAGAATGCTGTAACATGCTAAATGTCATTTCAGTGAGAAACATGAAAAATACATTTCAAATTTGTTTAGTGGATTATGGCTGCTGAGATTGTTCATACAGATGCCATAGGCAATATGGAGCAATAACTAAGCAGCAGGGCTTAAACCTTGGGAGACGTTGTTCTACAGAACACTGGTGGTAGCTTAGGACACCAACGTATTTTAGCCAACTCAATCCTTACATTCTCTAGCTTGGTCTAACTCGGCCAGAGGACAATAAAATGACAGCTGTTTTTCTGTGTTAATTTACACAGAATAATAGGTCAAAAATGCATCTGTTTATCATTGTTTTTAAAAAAATGTTAGTTTAACCTTTTGTTTTAACTCTATAGTCATGATATACGGCAAGTTTAATAACTTGCTGTTTACTTCTTTACTGCATTTTTATAATTGTATCTCTCCTGCTCCACAGGACAAATCTATTCTTTCTCCATTTCTCCCACCCTGCCAATAGCGTACACCGTCCATCATCAGAGAATGTGGACAGGTACTAACTCTCTTCCAAAGCCATTCTTTAAATGCCTTTCAGGATGCATATGAGAGCAGCCTTGGATGACTCATCATCTAGTTCACGCTTCCTCTATGTTGGAATGAGGCTCATCATTGTTTACCATTTACCATTCATAAACTGACCAAGGTCAAGAACTTCCCATGTGGGGCATCACAGGCTAACCCATGTTTTCCATTCTCTGTGATGAGGTATTTCAAGAGTGATCTGCTCACTTATAATGTAGGATATACAGCAGTTTGTTGCTCCCAATGGACAAAAATTAATTGTTGTTACATGGAGAGGATGTGACGTGGGTAAAAATTTCCCAAGCTAAACGATTGAAAGTGATGGTACAATTATTGATGCTGTAAGTTTTAGTAGGACACAGAATCACACTCACAATTCCCCACACATTAATTGTCATTAGATGAAGTTCAGTCCTTCTCCTTGGGGAGGAAGGGAGAAAAAAATGCTAAGTGAGGCACGCTGATTTCGGTCTCCCATGTTTGCTTTGGAAGATTTCAACATTGCATGAGGCCTGGATGCGGTTTACTGCTCTAGCAGACAGAGAATGGTGAGTATCATCTACATAGAAATACATAAAAGTACACAGAAGTTGCAACACAAAAACAGATCATTTGGCCCAATCATTCCGTGTTGGCATTTACCTTCCACATGAGCAAATAGTTCTAATCACATTTATCCACCCAGTTCCCATATCCCTTCAACCCCTTTTCCATCATTCACCTATCCAATCTAATCTTGAATGTTGACATAGTTTCTGTCTCAACCGCAACCCTGGAAGTGAATTCCACAGCCTCACATCTCCCTGTATGAAGAAGTTTCTCCTGCCCTCTGTTCTAAATCTCTTACATTTAATTTTGTATCTATGGCAATTCGTTCCTGATCCCTCAACTGCTGCAAACAGTCTGCTTCTTTGAACCCTGAACAATCCTTTCATAATTTCAAAAACTTCTATTACATCGCCCCGTAATCTCGGAACATAGGATCAGTGGTAGGCCATTCAGTCCCTCGAGCCTGATCTGCCATTCAGTGAGATCATGGCTAATCTCTACCCTGACTCCATTTTCCTGCCTTGGCTCCATATCCCTTAATATCCTTGGCTAGCAAAAATCTATCGATCTTAGATTTAACATTTTTAATTGAGCTAGCATCTCCTGCTTTTTGTGGAAGAGAGTTCCACACTTCTACCACTTTGTGTGAAAAAATGTTTCCTAACTTCTGTCCTGAATGGCCTGGCTCTGATTTAAGGTTATGTCCCCTTGTCCTACACTCCCCCACCAGCGGAAAATGTCTCTCTCTATCTACCCCATCAATTCCTTTCAAAATTCTAAAAACCCCAATCAAATCACCCCTTAACCTGCTATATTCCAGGGGATACAAGCCTAGTTTATGTAATCTCTCTTCATAATCTAACCCTTGGAGCCCTGGTAATATTCTGGTGAATCTACACTGCACTCCTCCCAAAGCCAATTATATCTTTTCTAAGGTGCGGTGCCCAGAACTGTACACAATACTCTAGATGCGGTCTAACAAGGGCTTTGTTTAAATGTAGCAAAACTTCCTCCCCTTTATATTCTAATAAGTTTCTAGGTAAAGGCTAACATTTCATTAGCCTTTTTGATTATTTTTTGTACCTAACTACTACATTTTAGTGATCTGTGTATACGGACCCCTAAATCTCTTTGGACCTCCACCGTTCCTAGCTTTTCACCATTTAAAAAATACTTGGATCTATCCTTTTTTGGTCCAAAATGGATGACCTCACACTTACCTGCGGTGAAATCCATCTGCCACAGTTTTGCCCATTCACTTAATCCATCAATGTCTCTGTAATTTTCTGCTCCCGTCTACACTACTTACTATGCCACCTATCTTTGTGTCATTGGCAAACTTGGATATATGGTTCTCTATTGTGTTATCTAAGTCATTAATAAATATAGTGTCTTTCTTTGTATTTCCTCATACCAGGCAGAATCCTAGTGAATCTGTGTTGTACCCTCCCTAATTCATTGATGGCCTTCCTATAGTGTGAATTCAAATAATGTACATGGTACTCTAACTGAGGTCTTATTAAGGTATTATATGGGCACATCATTACCTCTTTGCTTTTATATTTTATACCTCTTGAGAGATAAACCTAGAATTCTATTAGCTTTTTTTAACAGCCTTATCGATCTGAGGTGCTGCCTTTAATGAGAGACCAAAAGATGTGGAGAAAAAGAAAGATTATTGTGAAATTAAAATGAGGAGGGAGAACACATTTGAATATGTAAATAAATCTATCCTGAAAAAGGGCAGGGGTGTGAGCAGCAATAAATTAAACTACAGCGTTGTGGGATGTGGGCTTCTGTCCGAGATTCCCGATATAGTGAGATCCAGATTTCAAGTGGAGGGGCTGAATAGAGATTTCGGGAAAATTGGAGAGTCACTCGCCCCATAATTCTATCTCCGGCCTTTTGCTTGGGTCTCCAGCCCAGGGTTAGTGTATGGAATGGCAAGAATCCAAAGTCGAGCAAAAAAAACATTAATAACATATCAAGAAATAAAAATAATTTTTTTAAGAATTCCTTGTTCTTGTGGCAACTGATACTCAACACAATTGCTGCTCAACCCTTCTTCCATTCTGTCCCCAGCCTTTTCTGTCACAATTACCCCAATAACACGTGAAATATTATGAAGCGTAGTCATCTGAAAAACCCTATAAATCTGATCCATGTATTATGGATAAAATGAAGAGTTTCCATTCCCAGAACCCAGGTTCCATCAAGGTTTGTGTTGATGTGAATTCTGATATTTATATATTTAATTTTGAAGGCTGTGTTGCAGCTTTAATTTAACATATCTGCACCAAGATATCAGATTTGGCAAACTGAATATAAAATGTGTGTGGTAAGATTCAGCTCCAGCACAAGAAAAGCAAAAGTGTAATGGGTTTAATAATTTATTCAAAGAACCTTGTGAATATGAAACATGATCCAGTATTCAAATGTAAGACAGTCTTCATCCGGACTAGCACAGGCTCAGGAGTCAAGGAGACTTTCTCATATATCCTTTTCCTAAAGAGCATTCTTTTGTGGTCAGTAACCACTCTAAGTACAAATGTGGTTAGCTGTTGGTGGTGCCCATCTTTTCTCAAAGTATTGTGTTGCCTAACAGCTTTTGGAGGTATAAGGTAGAAGAGATATATGCACTCAGCGATCATTACATTTACTTATGTGTTGTAACCTTTTGAGGGAATGTAGAATAATTCTCTTCCACCCAAGAATCAATCCTGACTGAATTCTGACTGAATAATTGTATCGATAATATACATTACAGAACTATACCTAACATACATTGTGCAAGAGTGCAGTATAGAATTCTAGATAATCTTTTTGCCAAGTCCACTGCAATATTCTGCACATACCATATATCCCATAGCACTTAATTTGCAAATATTGGCTGCAGTTGAACAGTATAATCACTAAACAGTGCACCACTGGATACATAAGTTACTAAAAGCATTTTATGCTGCCCAGAGATGAAGGCTGAGGATATTATCTTATATATTCAGTCAATTTATGAAGCCCAGGATTGGTATACATACTTTGCCAATTCTAGTCTACCAATTGCATTCAGTATTTGTTTTGTTATAGCGAAGACAAATTTACTTTAAAAGTGAGACGTATTCTCACTCAATTGATGTAGTTCTGTGATCCCAGTGAGGAGTTATTGGTGATAATCCAGATCTGAATCCACCCCGACTAATGGAATGAAAGGGGCTGAAATTGGAAACTTAACTTAGCCAGTGCACTCATTGTGAATCAGCAACTCATATTACACTGTGCTTGATTTTTTTTTTCCTTTCTGTTTGGAAAAGAAAATCAGGCTTGGTGTAAAATGGGCTGCTGATGCGCTATGAGTGCGTTTCCCACTACTGCTGAAGACCAATTCCACCCCCAAAGTCTCTAGCTGTTTTTATATTGGTGTTTGTGCTGCATTAGCAGCAACCTCAAGTGAACTTGCCAGATTAGCTAAGACTGGCTGCCAAGACGACCCAATTAAAAAAAAATGTATCTTTCTGGCAGCCAGCCTTCGTGAACTTTGAACGAGCACGGTAAGAAGCCTGTGTTAAAGCAGCTTTTGTATCGCCCTCCTTCCTCCCCCCATCTGTCTGTCTCTTTCTCCAGCAAGGGTCCAACGTAAAATGGATTTGGGTACTCCCAGTCCATTATGCAGTGGACGAGTCCACCACACAAAACTGTCCCTACCCAGCACAAATCAAAATTTGGAGCATAACAATCCACTAAAAATAGGAAATTGAATGAGTTAATGTGAATTTGTAAATGTTGTCCTGTTCTTTTTAAATACCAGTATATGCAAATACAAGAAATAAAAACAGAAAATGCTGGAAAAGCTCAACAAGTGAGGCAGCATCTGTGGAAACATTTATGCAAATACAAGGATGTATTTAAGAATAGTCTGCTCCTAGGGTAATTTTATCTGCCAAACCATAGCTTTCTGAGTAATTGTCTGAAACCGTTTTATTTTTGTGTGATGATTTTTCTGAAAACTTAATATTTCTAATCTTTATTATTATGCAGGATTTTAGCCACTGTTGGGACGGACTTCGATCTGAGAACCTTGAGGGCTGTCCGAGTACTACGACCACTGAAACTTGTATCAGGAATTCCAAGTATGTTGAACAACTGGCTTGAATTATTTTTTACTGTTACATTTTTCCTGTCTCAGAATTAGTTAGCATTATATGTTTTATGTGATGTGGAGATGCCGGTGATGGACTGGGGTTGACAATTGTAAACAATTTTACAACACCAAGTTATAGTCCAGCAATTTTATTTTAAATTCACAAGCTTTCGGAGGCTTCCTCCTTCCTCAGGTGAACGAGGAAGGAGGAAGCCTCCGAAAGCTTGTGAATTTAAAATAAAATTGCTGGACTATAACTTGGTGTTGTAAAATTGTTTACAAATGTTTTATGTGATCATTTATATAATTCTTTCCTATTAAAAACACAAACATCAAATACAGCAATAGAATCTTAGAATGTCATTTTATTATTGACAACAGAAAACAAGAGGTAAAATCTGTAAGGTGCCATTAAATTCCTACAACTCTCCTTCGCTGGTCACTAAAATTCATTACTTTTCTATCAGGATTAGCATTTAAACAAAACGATCTAGTTAGTGGCTATTTTCAATTGCCTACTTCTATAGTATTAAAACTCATAGTTGTTTCTGTGGTTAAAGCTCCCCTTCAACATCCAAATCACAGGTTGAATTGTGTTTCATTAAACATGATTTGTGAATTGGTGCAAGGAAGCTTCTACTGTTTGGCCCACTGATATTTAGTGCGTTTTGCAGTGTTTCTACTTGCCCTTTTCAACAACTGGATATATCTTAAAGGGGCAACCTTGGTAGTATTAAAATCCTAGTCTTTTGCACATTGTTTAAACATTTGCGGACTGAATTCCTTTATTGATTACAACATCCAAATTTTTTTTTCATCCCGTTGATTGCCCTCAAAATGACAAATGGAAAAACACGTATGCTGCATCGTTGAGACAAAATAATGATGAAGCTTTATTTCTAATCTCTTCAAATCACGTGGGACTACTTCATCTGGTCACAATAGGAGAAACCATCCCTTTTTATTATTTCATATATTGAAATCTGCAGCTACTCATCAATATCTAGGCTTGATTGCATCCAACACTTCCCTTCTATCTCTACATATAGGACAGCGGCAAGTAGACACTATTATATAGAATTTGTAATGGCATCTCAAGACAGAGCCCAGTAGATTGCCATCTGTCCAAATTGCTTCTCTATTGGTTGGAGATCATGTCTGATGCATGGTGATTTTCCTTGGATTTGTGTTTATTTGTGTTCAATGTAAGGGGTGCTTGGTGCTGAGAATGGATCAGGTATAGCACAGCATGTTCCCTATAGCCAACCGTCAGCAATGTGCCTCCTAAGAACAACTCCAAGTGCGTTATGTAAGATATTTAGGCTGACAATGTTTGTGTGATATTGACAATTAATGCCAAACTGCTATACCCTGTACCCACTAGGAAATAAATTAAAATTACCCAAACTCATAAAAGAATTTCATCCCATCAGTCTGGGCTGGATATGAACTTGGATCTCCGAGGTGAAAGGCTAGTGTCTAACTTATTGAGCTCTATCCACTTCCCCGCTTGCATTGTCTTCTACTTTCAGGACACTTGGTCTTGGCTCTTTTTTAGTGTCCGCGCAACCACCCACTTAGACATACTATCATGTTTAGTACAATTCAGAGCCATTCTCCAAATTTCACCCAGTTTCTGATAGTTGGGTAGCATTAGAATCACCCTCTAGATATTGATAACTAGTTTGGCAATCTGAATACAAAAACCTATTGGCAAGCCAATATATTTTACAAAGGTAAAGACAAAGAGTGACCACTGATAAAGTACTGAGACAGAGTGGTCTATGTGTAGTGGTGAGAAGAATGTACAAGCATGTCTGATTGGGACTCTTGAAAGGTGATGGAAGGGGTTTGCAGCTGGGAAAAGGTCACGGGAAAAGCTGCAGCTGTGACCGTCCATTCCCTTGGTAGCCTGCCAAAAGGGAAGATCAGACAGCACTTGCAGCTGGCAGGTCCACAAGAAGAGATCACCTCAGACATTATTCAATTGATCTGGTTCATTCAGACTTTAAGAAAACTGAGATCTATCAAACAGTTAGTGGAGCTCAGTGTTATTTCCTAACTTCCAGGCTGAATTCGACCAGCTAAAATGTTTCTCTGCAGGAGCTGTCAGAACCTTGCCCGCTAGATTCCAGTTTTTCCAGTTCAAAGACACATGAATCATTGTTAATCCTAAATAATCAGTCATAGTGCTTTGATTAACTGAACACTCTGCAGTCAAATATGATCAAAGGTAGTCTAGCCTGAATAAAGAGACTCGCATGAGATAATCCAGTGCTTCACAGGGCATCAGATCAATCCCCTCCTGACATGTTGGTTACAATGGAGAATTCTCTGCTAGTGTTGGAGCTTCGGCAATATTTTTGAAACCCAAGAAAAACAAAACAGTGGGCCAACATTAATAACAGCAGCAAATGAATAATAATTCATTTTGAAACACTTTGTTACTAAAACTGATTATCTAGTCATTATCACTTTGCTGTTTGTGGGACCTTGCTGTGTGCAAATTGGCTGCCATGTTACCTACATTACATCAGTGACTACACTTCAAAAGTACTTCATTGTCTATAAAGCACTTTGGGACAACCTGAGGTGCTATTTAAATGCAAGTCTTTCTTCTGTCACTTTGTGGCATACTGAGAGGTGTGATAAGGTGCTGTGTAAATGTAAGTTCCTTCCCTTTCTATTAGTACTTGTTGCTTAGATCTCTATTATGGAATGGATCTGTTGTTTGGTAGGGCAATTCTGTGATCAATTTATACATCAGCTGATTATTTAGGTTAGAAGGGTCCTCTTGTCGCATGAGGAGGGATAACTTGGGGAGTTTTTGGCCCATGGTATAAAAAGGAGAATGTTCAGGGAAGAATTAATTTCCTGTAAGCAAGTAATTCTTCCTTATACTGTCTTCCTTAAAGAAGAACAGCATTTATTATAACATTGACTTTTAACAGTCATGTTTGATGATCACTTAATGAGGTCTATGGTTGGAAAAGCCTAATACAACTATATTTCTTTCAATGTATACATTTTCCATTACTACATTTCTTTCAATGTTCTTTGCAATGGAGAATTATCTGCTAGTGTTAGAGATTCATACATTTTCCGTTTCTCCTTTTCATCTGTTCTATAACTAACATCCACAGAATGTAAGAAATAAAAGAAACTTTCAAGTTGAGCATCACAAAGAATTTTGCATAGAATTACATAGAATCGACTGCACAGAAAACAGGCCATTCAGACCAACTGGACTATGCAGGCGTTTATGCTCCACACGAGCATCCTCCCACCCCTCTTCATCTAACCATATCAGCATATCCTTCTATTCCTTTCTCCCTCATGCTTATCTAGCTTCCCCTCAAATGCATAATTGCTATTCGCCTCAAGTACTCCTGTGTTAGCGAGTTCCACATTCTTACCATTCTTTGTTTAAAGAAGTTTCTCCTGAATTCCTTATTGCATTTATCAGTGACTATCTTTTTTTTGTGGCCCCTAGTTTTGGTCTCCCCCAAAAATGGAAACATCTTCTCTACGTCTACCCTATCAAACCCCCTCATAATTTTAAAACTAGAGTCTTAAGTAATTTTTAAGTTTCATGTTTTCCACACTTATTTTTTTAAAATGAACTTTTGTCTTTAATGAAATTAATTCACAGAAATTATCTGCAGGGTGTAATCTAAAATCTATGTGGGTAACTGCAAGCTATATTTCATATGGGCATTTTTCCTTTTTTGCTGGAGGTATCCATTAAATATTTTAAAATGTGTTGTCTCTGTTCTAATTTTATTTGCATTCAGCATATTTTTACTGAAACATTTAGATAGATTAATTTTCTCTTCAATGCAAGTTTTCACAACCACCAATGTTTCAGTTTAATTGCAGCCTATAAGTAAAAGACGTGAATATGTAATTTTGAATCAAGCATGCTTTTAAACAGGGTAAATGTAATTTGATTTGACTGAGCAATAAACCAGCTGATTGAGGATCACAGGAACAGGAGTAGGCCATTCAGCCCCTCGAGCCTGTTCCGCCATTCAGCCCCTCGAGCCTGTTCCACCATTCAGTTAGATTCATGACTGATCTGTATCTTAACTCCATCTACATGCCTTGGTTCTGTAACCCTTAATACTCTTGCCTAACAAAAATCTATCAATCTCTTGTCTCTTTCAATCAGGTTTGCAAGTTGTACTAAAATCGATAATGAAGGCGATGGTACCCCTGCTTCAGATTGGGCTTCTCCTGTTCTTTGCGATCGTAATGTTTGCCATTATTGGTCTGGAGTTCTACATGGGAAAATTTCATCAAACCTGCTTCAGTGAGGAAACAAGTAAGGAAAAACAATGTTGCACTAGAAAGATGCCTGTCAGGTTTTGAAATGCCGTTAACCTGTTATTGCTAATCTAGAAGGACTGAACAGTAATTTTAAAAAAAAATCCTTCCTTCATTTCTAGTACTGTTTAAATTTCTCTCCAACACCGATGCTGATGCATCTAGAATTGAAGCCGTTTCTGTATATTTCTCATTGAATGGTCACCTCAATTGCACTTTTATTCTGCGTACAAATGCAAGCCACTTGCACTTTTTTTTTCAAAGAAGATACTTTTAAAAAAAAAAATCGACAATGTTTCAACACACGCTTCTGGAAATACCACATATAAGGAAGGATTGAAATAAGATAGTATGTGACCCATTTATATGTTAGCAACTATAACAGAAGGAGCTGTACCACTGGGATGAGATCCACTTGAACCGGAATGGGACCAGAGTCCTAGCGGAAAGGATAAATAGGGCTGTGCATAAGGATTTAAACCTGGTAGTAATAATGAAAGCTTAAACATAAAACAGGAGATGAGTGTAAAGGTCAGACCAGGGTAAGGAATAAAGATAATATAAATGGTCAAGGAACAAATACAGCTATAAAACAGAACAATAAAAGGATGGTTAAAAATAAAGTACAAGGAACAACTATTAAAGATAAATTAAATTGCCGGTACAGGGTCCAAAATAAACAGGGGAACTGGAGGCAATAATCCATCGTGAGGAACCAGATGTAGTAGGAATATCTGAAACATGGCTACATAAAGAACAGGGCTGGCAACTGAATATTGCAGGCTGTAACCTAATCAGAAAGGATAGGGAAGGAAGAAGGGGGGGGGTGGAGGTGGAGTTGCTGTTCTAATTAGAGATAATATAATGGCATGAGAAAAAAAGGGACATCACTAACAGAAGGATAAAAACAGAATCCATATGGATTGAAATAAAAGATAAGAAGGGATCGATCATACTAATAGGGGTATACTGCAGACCACCTAATAGTGGAAAGGAGGTGGAGGAAGAACTATGTAAGCAAATATATGAAATGAGTAAAGAACATAGAATAATAATCATGGGAGATTTTAACTATCCCCAAATAAACTAGCCAGGAGAGATAGGTAAGGGGGTACAGGGAATGGAGTTTTTACAATGTGTGTTGGACTCCTTTCTTACCCAGTATGTAAAAACCTCAACACTGCTGGATCTAGTAATGGGAAATGAACCAGAACAGGTAAGAGAAGTAAGCGTAATGGAATATCTCGGCAATATCGACCACAACACAATAAGGTTTAAGATAGAGATTGAGAAGGACATAAATAAGATCAAGACCAAGGTAATAAATTGGAAAAAAACTGATATTGAGAGGATGAGAATGGAACTAGGGAAAATAAACTGGAAAAATTTACTGATAAACAAAGAAATAGAACAGCAGTGGGAAACATTTAAAATGGTGATCAATGGAGTCCAGGAGAAATATATCCCACGAAAATGCAAGAACAAACTAGTTAGTAATGATACACCATAGATGAATAAAGAAATAAGGGCAAAATTGAAACTGAAGAAAAAAAGCATACACCAAGTACATAGACAACAAAGGAGAGGATGGCAAAAGGGAATACAAAAAGGTTAGGAAAGAAGTTGAAAAAACAATTAGGAAGGCAAAGAGAAACTGCAAAATTAAATTATGAAGAAATATAAAAAGAAATAGTAAAGTTTTCTACAGACATATAATAACAAAAGAAAAGTCAGGATCGGGATAGGGCTACTAAGGAATACACACAATTAACTCACAGGTAATGTCAATGAAATGGCAGAAATATTAAATCATTACTTTGCCTCAGTATTTTCCAGGGAGATTAACATGGCGGGCATGACATTAGAAGAAGAGATCAAAAAAGATAGAAATACGTTAAAGATAGAAAGGGGGGAGATAATTGATAAACCAATCAAACTTAGAGAGGATAAAACCTGTGTTTCGGATGGATTCCATTCATATATATTAAAAGAAATTAGGGAAGAGATAGCAGAGGCGCTATTACATATATATAAAAATTCATTAGTAAAGGGAATAGTGCCAGAGGACTGGCGGACAGCTAATGTAATTCTTATATTTAAAAAGGGAGATAGAGCCAGTCCAGGGAACTATAGACCAATTAGTTTAACGTTGGTGGTAGGAAAAATAATGGAATCCTTACTCAAAGAAGGAATAGAAAAACATCTAGGAACTGAAAATATAATAAAGAATAGTCAGCACAGATTTCAAAAGGGTAGATCATGCTTGATCAACATTATTGAATTCTTTGAAGAAGTAACAAAAAGGGTAGACTAGGGTAATGTAGTAGATGTTATATATTTGGATTTTCAATAGGCCTTCGATAAGGTACCGCATAGTAGACTCATGACTAAGGTCAGAGCATGTGGAGTCAGGACAAGTAGCAAAATGGATAGCAAGCTGGCTACAAAACAGAAAACAGAGAGTAGGGGTTAAAGGTAGTTACTCGGACTGGCAAAAGGTGGGAAGTGGTGTTCCAAAAGGATCGGTGCTGGGACACCGATCCATGTGGAACACTACTTTCCACTTATATTTACATAAACGATTTGGACTCAGGAATCGAAAGTACAATTTCAAAATGTGCAACCGACACCAAATTGGGGGGGTATAGTTAATACTGAGGAGGACTGCGACAAAATACAGGAAGACATTGATGAACTTGCAGAATGGGCGTGTAATTGGCAAATGAATTTCAATATAGATGAGTGTCAGATATTACATTTTGGTAGGAAGAATAAGGGGGCCACATTCTGTTTGAATAATTGTCTAAATGGGGTAGAGGAGCAGAAGGATCTAGGGGTATAGATACACAAATCACTAAAAGCGATTCAGATTAACAAGGCCGTTAAAAAAAAAAGCAAACCAAGCACTGGGGTTCATTTCTAGAGGGGTAGAATTGAAAAGCAGAGAAATTATGTTCAACTTGTGCAGAACCTTGGCTAGACCACACTTAGAATATTGTAAACAGTTCAGGCCTCCATATTATAATAGGGATATAGAGGCACTGGAGAAGATTTACTAGGATGATACCAGAACTGAGAGGTTATAACTATCAGGAAAGATTGAGCAGGCTGGGGCTCTTTTCTCTGGAAAAAAGACTCAGGGGTGACTTGATAGAGGCCTTTAAGATTATGAAAGGGTTTGATAGGGTAGACGTAGAGAAAATGTTTCCACTTGCGGGGAAGACCAGAACTGGGGGCCATAATTATAAGATAGTCACTAATAAATCCAGTAGGGAATTTAGGAGAAACTTCTTTACCCAGAGAGTGGTTAGAATGGGGAACTCACTACCTCAAGAATTAGTTGAGGCGACGAGCATCGATGCATTTAAGGGGAAGCTCGATAAACACATGAGGGAGAAAGGAATAGAGAGATATGCTAAATTGGGTTAGATGGAGGGAGGAGGCTCATGTGAAACATAAACACTGACATGGAACTGTTGGGCTGAATGGCCTGTTTCTGTGTTGTATGTTCTATGTAATTGTATGTAACAGTCAGATCAGAAAACATATTTAAATGTCGCAGCAGTAAGTTGTGGTCCCAAATCTGATTTTCAATATTGCACATGTAAAAATAAAACTATATTAAATAATAATCAGAATCTATTTAATAACAATCATAATTGGGTGTACTTTTAATGTTAAATTCGGTTACATTGTTTTATATAGATGGTCTCTCTTCTGCTTTAAACTCTGTGGTAAAGCTGCTGTATAAATGATTGTGCTCTGGCAGATAGAACGCGCCTGGTGCAATGCAATCTGTTCCCCAGTTTAGATAATGGTTTTGTATGCAGGCTATTGTGATATTCCTGGAACTGAAATTGTTTTCAAGAGTTCTCAAAAACAACACAGCACTTCCGATAAATGTATCTACTAATTACTCATTTCATCTTCAGAAGCCAAAAGGTTCCACACTGATGACTTTTCCTCTATTTCTTAATGGAAACTTCTCTGCTTCTCTACCTCCCTTTCCTCCTTTAAGACGCTCCTTAAAATCAACCCCTGTGACCAAGCACCTGTCCTAATATCTCCTTATGTGGCTTGGTGTCAAATTTTGTTTGATAATGTTCCTTTGAAGCGCCTTGGGACATTTTACTATGTTAAAGGCGCTATATAAATGCAAGTTGTTGTTGTTGTTGGAAATCACCTCTTGTGTTATTTGTACTTTGAGAATTGTTTAATTTTGAGTGCAACAGTTTACCCCATCCTGATGAAAATGTTTTTTGCTGCTAACTTCCAACAAATGACGGAAAATCCAAGTCTGCGAGTGTTGTTGTTACTAACTGCTTACTGCGCCATTTTCATGCAGAACTTGAGGGATTTATACATTTTGTCGTCAGTCCAGGTCTTGTCCTTGCCTCAGTTCATTCAGTTATTCCATGACTTATTCACTAGCTATTTTGTTTCTCTCTGTTTCCTGTTACAACTGAGTAAGCTCTCAAGTTTATATTACTATGTTGTGATTGCTTGAGTTGAAAAATAGAGATTCCACTCGTCAAGGATGAATGAACTGGTCCCTTTGTGAAATTAAATTTAGATATTTGCTAGTTACATTGTTTTTACCCTCTCAAAAAAAGCTGCTTTATAATATTTCAGATTATTGTGTATGAAGAAACCAAAAACGCTCCAAACATGAAATACATTTTAAATCCACTGAAGGTTGAGAGGTGATATGATTGCTGTTTTTAGGATTCTAAAGGGACTAGATAATATAGACCTTGACCAGCCGTTTCACCTTGTCCAGAACAGTAGAACCAGAGGACACGGCCTGTGCTTAAAGGGAGGTGAATTCAAAACTAGTCTGCGGAAACAATTTTTCAGTGAGTGGTCAATCTATGAAATTGGCTCCCTGGGGAGACAGTGGAAGCAGTTAGTATTGATTCATTGAAATGCACATTAGATCGATTACTTTCAGAAAATAATGTCTGGGATATAGTATATGAGTAATTTGAGTTGTGATATTTGGTAAGTGTAGTCTGCTTGGGAGGGGTGACTTTAGACTTATTGGTTCCCAAAATTCTGGGATTTTCCTTGCCTTATGTCTGAGTCTGTTGTAGATGAATTGATAGAGATTGATTGCTATGATTAGTCAACAATTCCATTATCATTGTATCATGCGACTACCAGGATGGTAGAAGGCGAACTAGATGGTCTTGGTCTTTTTTCGTCCAGCAATTCCTATGATCCATTTCTTAATGATGTGGTTACATTGTACCACATTGTATCAGGTGTTTGATATTTAGGGCTGTTCTGATCATTTATATATGGAATTGAATACTCTGACATAACTATGGGAAAAATTGAACTGGTAATGAGAGAACAGCAAATAGGAAATCTGAAGTAAATACAGAAAATGCTGAAAATTCATAAAACAACGATTTTGAATGTGTTTGTTCATCAGAATAGATGAAATGCGAGTTGATCATAATTGAGTTATTCATTGTACTTCTAAAATACTAAGCTGTCTTTTTCTCCTTCAGTTGCTAATCAAACTGCTGTGCATTTCCAACATTTTCTGTTTCATTTTTTAAAAATTGAGCTGCTTGCTCGTTAATTTATGCGCAAAGTATGTAAATGATTTCTTGGATGGAACGTTAGGGTTGCCTGGTTCAACTGATGCATACATCAATTCCCAGATAATAAGTTAAACACTAAAATACAATTCACTGTTAATTTTGTTACTGAAACAAAGTAGAGAGTTCTCAAAAGAATAACATCTTAACATCCACTTCAAATTGATGCAATACTAGTTGGTTCGATGACTGGATGGCTAACAATATCAATTAATTATATTTCATTAGACTGAGCATCTTGTTTTTATTTGATCAGAGTTGCAAGATTTTGAGCAACTGTTTCATTGTTCTAAAAAGAACTCAATAGTAAAACAATTTTTTTCCCATACGTTACTAAGTCTCTTCATTAACAACAATATATTTCTCAACTGTATCACTCCCTTCAAACAACAGCATACTGTACTAAGTTACTTCTGCCATTAGATTAGTCAATACCAGTTTTTCTTCTTGAGAACTATGGCTACATTATCACTGCAGCTTAATAGTTCCTGTGTCAGACCTGTTGCAGTGATATTTCCATTTAATTAATGATGCTGTTGTCATGGTATTGGGCATAATACAGGAACTACAAGTCCTTGATTCTATCACTGACTTATTATCCCGAGCAGAAAAGAAACCTACTACGGTCACACCGGCAACCTATGAAAGTAAACAAAGAGTGATTTGACTGGACGAACTGGAAATGGTTAAGAAACACCATTTGTAATTCAATCTAAAGAGAGTAATATAATGATGACTTCACCAGTGAAACTTGATTGTCCACTTAACCTTGGGATTACTAGTTACCATTGCTTTCTTTTGTATTTCTTCAGCTGTAGGAACCAGTTTGAGACCAAGGGGCCTATATTCCTGAGTGCCCCACAACAGGCATGATTCTGGCAGTGTCAGAACAGAGAGGCCCGAGGACCAACGTAAATTCATCTTCGGGCCTCATCAGAATAAAAGCGGACAAGCCGTGGGCACTAATCAGGCACCCTGATGCAGCATGCTTGTCCGGGCCTTAAGAATTTCAGCCTGCGCCAAGGCCAAAGCGCAGACGTAAGTTCTGAGAAGGAGGCAATTGGGAGGGAGACTAGGGCTGGCTAGTAGCAACCCACAGTTGTTTTATGGGGCCAAGAGGAACACGCCTGCTTTTTATGACTCCACAAAATACATAATTTTGGAGATTTTGGTGCCTTTTTTTAAATGGTATCCAGCGGTCCCTTTAAGGACCACTCGTTAGGATGCTCAAGATCCAGAAATGCCAGTCAGAGTTTGTGCATCACCGCTGGATGCTGTTTTAAAAAAAAAAGGTGCCAAAACCTCCAAAATTATGTTTTTTGTGCATCACAAACTCCAACTAGCCTAAACAAATTTAGGAGTCCAGGTCTGAAATGAGCACAGGAACCTCATTTCAATATTAAAATACGGCTTGTGGAAATTTCGGCTGCCTAAAAAATGGCCTCAACCAATTTAGCAGTGGCACAAACACCCCTGTGCAGATTGGGTGTGGCCTCTGCACTGATAAATTGTTTGGGCCAAATCTTGGTGTAGCAGGGTATCAAACGGCACCTGCTGTTATCCAGGGTGAAATTTAAATGCAGTTTATTATCTGTATGTTAAGAACATGCTTTTCTCTCTTCTGTGAACTGCCTTAGAAACACATTCCATTTCCCAAGCAGTGCAGTGGAATGTTGAGGTCCTTGCTCCGTGGCTCATGCATTTACTAGTGGATGCGAATGGTATTGAACAAGATTGCCTTCCAGCAAAAGGCTGAGTCTCTGAAACAGAGAGAGTGCCTTTTGAGCATTTTTGGTGGATTATTTTGTCATGTTTTTTTGCTTCCTTTATCTTGGCCATTTGCTTTTTTTTTGGTGTCCTGCCTGGGCTTCTCTAATCTATTTCTTGTTTTCAGTGATGCCAGTGCACTGAATAATATGAAACGCTCAGTGGGTGGACTTCCACTGTGTGGTTGTGGCGTTGTAAACATGTTAATCAATAATAAGTTGTACCCAGAGGAAATCTTCCTCCAAATGAGACTGAGAGGTTCTTAATAGTGCAGTTAGGTGGGGGACTCATTAGGACCAGTATTTGGCTTAACGTCAACATGACAAGAAAATAACAAAGATGTGTTTATTTTATCTTTCCAAGGATCTAACTGGCATTAAGGAAGTCTGAATGCTTCCTTTATGCACTGCACCCCATGTCTAAAATTCCACTGGGGCAGAATCTTAAATCTGACTGCCCTGTTTCTGAGATTTGAAGAGGAGAAAATATATTTTTGCACGAGGAATTGAGGGAGTACAACCGTAGGGAAAAATGTGGCCAATTTCTATTTTCACATTACTAAAGTAAATCTTTATCCTTTATTGATACATCTGTCCCTTAATTAGATGGTAATTGTTTTCTCAAATAAAACATTTTAGACAAAGGACTGTTATAGGATTAAGTATGCATCAGTAGACAAGCTGTTACTTTAGAAGGTTAATTTTAACGAAGCCCAAGTCTTATCAACTGAAATTATATCATTTGGGTTAAATTGGCTAAAAGCTGAACTGCATCAATTGATTGCAAAAAAATTTAGTTAATACTAAACGATCCGTCTTGACATTGCACGTGGGGAGTGAAGACCAAGTGTAGTATTCAGATAAAGCAGAACAGAAAGTGGTGAGATAACTGGTGAGAAGGCACCCAGGTCGGGGGTTAAGGGAGGATAGAGACAGGAGGAGGTGGACAGAGGAGAGAGGGAGAGGCAGCGAGGAGGTGCGATGGGGGAGGTGGAGATGAAGGAGGTGGGGGAAGGGGAAGAGCAGGGTTCATGTTAGAAGGAGGGGGTAGAGGAGAATATAATGAAGGGGTGCGTGACACTGGGCCAAGACCCATTTCTTCACAGGGAGGAGGTGGGGAAAGGGAAAGGGAGGGGAAAGTGACATGGAGAGAGCGAACAGAAGGGAGAAGAGGAGAGGAAGAAGAAGGGGACAGGGCATGAAGGACATAGAATAGAATCATAGAATCATAGAAGCTTACAACATGGAAACAGGCCCTTCGGCCCAACATGTCCATGTCGCCCAGTTTATACCACTAACCTAGTCCCAATTGCCTGCACTTGGCCCATATCCCTCTATACCCATCTTACCCATGTAACTGTCCAAATGCTTTTTAAAAGACAAAATTGTACCCGCCTCTACTACTGCCTCTGGCAGCTCGTTCCAGACACTCACCACCCTTTGAGTGAAAAAATTGCCCCTCTGGACCCTTTTGTATCTCTCCCCTCAAATCTATGTCCCCTCGTTATAGACTCCCCTACCTTTGGGAAAAGATTTTGACTATCTACCTTATCTATGCCCCTCATTATTTTATAGACCTCTATAAGATCACCCTTTAACCTCCTACTCTCCAGGGAAAAAATCTCAGTCTATCTAACCTCTCCCTATAAGTCAAACCATCAAGTCCCGGTAGCATCCTAGTAAATCTTTTCTGCACTCTTTCCAGTTTAATAATATCCTTTCTATAATAGGGTGACCAGAACTGTACACAGTATTCCAAGTGTGGCCTTACTAATGTCTTGTACAACTTAAACAAGACATCCCAACTCCTGTATTCAATGTTCTGACCAATGAAACCAAGCATGCCGAATGCCTTCTTCACCACCCTATCCACCTGTGACTCCACTTTCAAGGAGCTATGAACCTGTACTCCTAGATCTCTTTGTTCTATAACTCTCCCCAACGCCCTACCATTAACAGAGTAGGTCCTGGCCCGATTCGATCTACCAAAATGCATCACCTCACATTTATCTAAATTAAACTCCATCTGCCATTCTTCGGCCCACTGGCCCAATTTATCAAGATCCCGTTGCAATCCTAGATAACCTTCTTCACTGTCCACAATGCCACCAATCTTGGTGTCATCTGCAAACTTACTAACCATGCCTCCTAAATTCTCATCCAAATCATTAATATAAATAACAAATAACAGCGGACCCAGCACCGATCCCTGAGGCACACCGCTGGTCACAGGCCTCCAGTTTGAAAAACAACCCTCTACAACCACCCTCTGTCTTCTGTCGTCAAGCCAATTTTGTATCCAATTGGCTACCTCACCTTGGATCCCGTGAGATTTAACCTTATGTAACAACCTACCATGCGGTACCTTGTCAAAGGCATTGCTGAAGTCCATGTAGACCACGTCTACTGCACAGCCCTCATCTATCTTCTTGGTTACCCCTTCAAAAAACTCAATCAAATTCGTGCGACATGATTTTCCTCTCTCAAAACCATGCTGACTGTTCCTAATCAGTCCCTGTCTCTCCAAATGCCTGTAGATCCTGTCTCTCAGAATACCCTCTAACAACTTACCCACTACAGATGTCAGGCTCACTGGTCTGTAGTTCCCAGGCTTTTCCCTGCCGCCCTTCTTAAACAAAGGCACAACATTTGCTACCCTCCAATCTTCAGGCACCTCACCATGGGGCAATAGTGGATGGGGAAGGTTTTGATATGCACTGCACGAGGGCCTATTTATCTCTCAAGTTGAGGGGAGAACGGCCCTGCGCCATGGCCCCATTCCATTTCTGGTGGGGGTGTGCAGAGGAGAGGAATCACTGCCCCACTCCACTGAGCAGAGATCCTAGCCAGCTCCAACACCAGCTCACCATCGCTGACCAGCTATCTCAGTATCTACACCTCCCCCTTTTCTGATATGGGAGGGAATGTAAGCTCAGGATGGGGAGCAGGGTTTGTATCATGCTTTTTTGCTCAGTTGGAGGGGATGACATTGTGCTCAGTGGGATGACAGGAGCTGCGATCCCTGCTGAATAGGGGCGGGGGGAAGGAGGGAGGTAAGATCAGAGGATTTTTTGTTTTCTTTGCTCTAGGTCATTCAGTTTCTTATCTTGGCTCATAAAGAAGGTCAGATGGTCACTGCTCTGGAACGTGTGCTTTCACCCCTTCATTATCGAAGATTCATCAATTCAAGCCCCCTTACGCTTCCCGTGTTGCATTTTGCCACCAGCCTGTGTTCACGCATTTCTTCAATGTTTTGGTACTTTGCAATTCTTTCTTGTTTTTTTCTGGGGATGCACAAAATCCAGCTAACTGCCATTGCTAGAATACCGGTAATGAAGGCGTTCTTAATTTTCAGACCATTTGTATAACCTACGTCTTAGACCAAGCTTTTGGTCACCTGTCCCAATATCTCCTTATGTGGCTCAGTGTCAGATTTTGTTTGATAATGCTCCTGTGAAGCACCTTGGGACGTTTTACTATGTTAAGTACGCTATATAAATACAATTTGTTGTTGTTGTGCATTGGATTTTTCACCTCTGGCTGCAGGGGTGCTGTGGATGCTGAGATGTTTGCTCAGCGAGGGTTAAGGTGGTGTTGGAACTGGCTAGGATCTCCTCTCAGTGGAGTGGGGCAGCGATCCCTATTTTTCCAGTCTCTGTTGTTCATTGCTGTTGATATTCGATTCATCCTTTTGGTTTTATTGGGGAAGAAGTCCAACGGTGTGGATGGCTGGCTTTCGCCCATTTTTGGCTTCCTTTTCCGTCGTCCTTCTTTTGTCAGTGGGTCCCACGATGAGTTGTATGTTTCATGACAGTAAGCTTTTTCTTGGATAAATTCATGCTGTCACAACTATTTTGACTTTGCTTCCAGGGCTCTTATTTTTTCATGTTCATTTTCAGTTCACTGATGGATGGACTTTGAATAACCAAAAAATATTTTCTTAGGCTGAGTTTCAAAGATATGCAATGGCATGCACTTTCAGATCTAAAATTAGCGAGTGTGAAACGCGCTCACTGGCCTAAATTTCAGGCCCGGGGTATTTTAACTCCAGGGCCTCATTTAAATATCGCCAGTCCACCTCCTGCCTGGAACAGCGTGCTACCGGCAGGTGAAGCCCACTGGCTTCCAGGTCAGTGGCTGGGAGGGGGATTCGGGAGGGTTTCATGAAGGGATGTGGAGGAATCTGGGGCAGGCAGCCATGACTTTTCTGGAGGGAGCTTGGAGGAGCACTCCTGCTCTACCCGGCCCCACAAAGGAACGTTTGTCTTACCTGGAGGGCCTCCTCATTCTTCCTACCGGCTGCCGACTTGCTTCAGCTGGAAGGGAAGCCATGGTGACCTCCCCACTCAAGCCCCAGTTAAAATACCAGTGGGGTCCTATTGATGTCATAGGACCCCAATTAGCATTTATGCATGAGGCTCACGCCTGAGTCCAGTGGGTGCCTCATCCCCCGCCGAAACCAGCTGCACTAAAATCGGAGATCGACGGGGAGGAAGCGGGAAATGGAGCCGCTCCATTCCCGTTTACTGGAGAGAGTTAAAATTCCACTCATTATGTCGGAAGTTTGTGAATAAATGCGAGGAAAAGTTTTACCAAACGTTTTATCATTAGGCAATGCCCCCTTAACTTATCAAATTTCTTTAAATAAAATAATTATCATGTAAATCATATTAGGGTGAAATATTAACTGAGGCTTTAATTTAGGTTTACTTGAAATGTAGTGGATAAAGGAATTTAAGGAGTTTCACATGAACGCATCAAATCTTCATACGCTAATATCTCACAGAACAATTATGTTCCACACGTATGTACTGTAAGATTAAAAATATTCATTTCCACTGCAAATCAACCAGCAAATGATGCACAAAAACTAGCGATGATCAAGTGGAGCAATAACCATTCTTAAACAGAATAGGAAAGTTAGAGTTATATATTCAAAACACTAGATGGTGCAATGTAAAAATCAGAGGTTATATCCAGTTTCAAACAGGCCATTGTGTACTGTGAAAGGTATTCTTTAATTGTCTATTTACAATTACTATTTGATTGGGTTTTGGATGGAGATGTACCCTGCTATCTATCTCACTGTTTCTCTCTCCTAATGAATTTTCACTCTTTAAAAACAGACAGCTGCTGCTTCTCTCCTCTTTCTGCTTGACTTCCTCCGACTCTGAATTGTTTTTATTTTTCATTCCCTTGCCACTACCTGTAGCATTGAGCAACAAGAAGAGAATTCTGCTGCTGCAACCAGCACTCATTTGCCTTGACGTGACATTTACTTTCCAAGGTTATCGAGTTTGAAGTGCACGGTCTGTATTTCAGATTTGGTTTGAGCCTTTCATTTGTTCGTGAGGGCTACTTCCGATTGTACAGTAAAAACTGGGAGGTGTAATTGTTCCCCCAGCTCATGGGTTTGAAGCCAGCGAGATCAATGGGATGAAAGCCTTTCCCTCTGCTGGCAGTAAGGAAATGAAGGGCATGAGTTTGGCCAGCAATCCATGTTGGCACGACATGCCAGAAGTGCAAAAAGCCTTCCTTTCTCCAGCTCTGACATTCGCACATTGCTGATGACATAAATTACGAACATACAAAATTGACGGGCAGGAAGATACCAGATGGTCCATCAAGCCTGTCCCACACCAAGATGGCCAGAGTATTATGACTAAACACTTCCTCCCACCTTCCTGCCCCCCCCCCCCCCCCCCCCCCCGCAGCCTTGTAATCTCCTGGAAGAGGCAAAAAGTTCACCAAGAATATTTAAAAGCCCTCACCCTGGCTCTTGTTTTTTGATGTTGGTGTATTTATTAAGCAATAGTTCGATGGAAATGGGTGAGTTACTAATGAAATTTAGTCAGTGAGCTTCTACTTATCAACAAGTAAGAACTGTGGGTTGTAATGACAAGTAATTATTTCTTGGCGTTGTTTTAATCCGGGATATTACGTCTCATTCTTCTGAGCTTACAGCAATCGAATTTCCTCTGCACCCACATTGAGCTTGCTAATTTTAATTATATTCAAGTTGTGAATTACTGAGCAACGTTCATTCACCAATCAATTGATTTTCACTTAGTTCTGAGATTGTATAATAATTTATCAATAAAATATCTGGGTGTTCTGATAAACCGGATCGGGATCAACCAATGCAAGTTATTGCTGATAATACATCTATTAGTATGTTAGGTGTAAAAATGTCTGACAAAGACACTCATAGGCTTACTTGTGATCTGCATATATCGAAAAACTGATGCAGAAAGCTCCCAGAGAAAGTACACCTTGTGCTTGTGGAGAGGAAGATTAGGGGTTCTGGTTCAGATCTCCTTCCCATACAGCATTTGTAACTGGTACTGGTAGCATTAGGACTCTTTTGAACTGCTATTCCTAACTAATAAATTTCACTGGAACGTTTCACCCTTGTGTTATAAAGAAATTATCAATCCACATTATCATCCATACACTGAATAAACTTCTTTTATATAAAACTACAGTCTTGCATCGGTCTCCAATGTGTTATACTACACAATGCAAGAAAAAATGGCTCATGCCAGCAGTTTCTCACTGGTTGAGTTCCCAGTATTGGCAACTATTTGTGTTTCTACAGCCGAGTGGAAACTGGGTGCTTTCTATTGCGAGGGAGGGAAAACTGACAGATGCGACGAGTCACTCTGGGCTATTGTTGCACGGCCACCTACTGGATAGATTAAGAGAAACATTGGAACAGGACTTGGGACAAGGCAGCTGGGGAACTGTGTATTTTGCAGCATGGCCAGGAACGCAGACAGAAAATAAAATACCTTAAAAAGAGTAGAGTTAATTCTGCTGATTTGCCTTTGAGGTGATTAGTATTGTAGTGTTCAGTGGTGTACAATATGTAACAGTGAACTGAAATGCTTTGCTTTTGTTTCTATCTAGATCAGCCAGTGGAAGAATTTCCATGTGGAAAGGAGTCTCCATCACGGTTGTGTCCAAATGGAACTGTTTGTAAAGGATACTGGACTGGACCCAACTATGGAATTACAAATTTTGACAATATCCTGTTTGCTGTGCTCACTGTCTTCCAATGTATCACCATGGAAGGGTGGACTGACATTCTGTACAATGTAAGTACAGTTTAATCACTACATAGCTTTAGAAGTGGCAGCTGTTGGGGATGCTGAAGCTACCTGTTGTCTTGCAGCAGTGAGGTCTGTGGAATAACATGGAATTTAAGTCTCGAGATTTGCATCAGAAAAGGAATAGTGAGTGTACATAGCAAAACGTAGATCAAAAGCAAAATACTGCGGATGCTGGAAATCTGAAATAAAAACAGAAAATGCTGGAAATACTCAGCAAGTGAGGCTGCATCTGTGGAGAAAGAAACAGAGTTAACGTTTCAGGTCGATGACCCTTCAAGGGCCGTCGACCTGAAACATCGATGCTGCTTGACTTGCTGAGCATTTCCAGCATTTTCTGTTTCTGTAGCAAAACATAGGTTTGACATCCATCTTTCAGATGAGATGTTAGACTGTAGCCCAGCCTGTTCCATTGGTCAGGTAGATCTTAAAGATCCCGTGGCATTATTCAAACAAAAGCAATGATTCCTTCTGGTGTTGTAACCAAAATTCTTTTCCCAACTAACACCATCAGAAAACAGATTAACTGGTCTTTCATCTCAGGGCTGTTTGTGGGATGTTGCTGGCACAGAATGGTAGCGACTGCAGTCATTGCAATTCAACAGTAATTCATTGTGTGATGCATTTTGAGACGTTTTAACGGTGCAAAAAAAATTTTAAAATATTATTGTTAAGCCAGAATAGGTCAATTAAAGAAATCATAACCAAATCATGTAGAACCTGACCTTGAATATACATCCAGCTGTCACTTGCATTAATGACCATAATATTGTGCTCGAGGGCAAGAAGTCAATCCCATCATTATGTGAATATTAAGTTGTTCATACATGCCAACTCACTCGTACTAGAAATACCGTTACAGGAAATTAAAATTAAATTTAACATCTAATATAGTATTTTTAAAAAATAATTTGGTTCTCTTTTTATACTATGATGCAAAACTATATATTATACAGTTATATTTAGTTTCCACTTTTATAAGTAAAAATACTCATAAAGGATAGCTTGGAGCCTTAAATCTCTATCCTAACAAAATTCAATATGTTAATGGTTAAAAAAAAAGACTTTATAAGGTTTGAAAGAAAATGCAAATTGGGAGTACTGCTTTTAAGATAATTGCTTCACACTTTTTTGTTGTTGCAAAATTTAGATGAAGGATCAAGGTTTGAGGTCGGGAAGAGTGGGTGAGAAGGTGAAATGAGTCAAGAAGAAGTTGTTATATTGCAGGAGGAAGAAAGGACTGCTGGAAGTAAGGATTGTGATGGCTTTGAGGTTCAGGGAATGTAAAAGTTAGAGGAGAAAACTGCAATGAGCCTTATTTTCAATACAGCTAGGATGAAGGAAAAGGAAGTATGTGTGGGACAGTGTCTTTGACGTTTAAGAGAAACAAGAAAGGGAAGTTCAGAGGAGCTTGTAACATAGTATTGATAAATGGAGAGAGAAGAAAGTTTGCAATGTCTGCTTGCATCAATCTCATCAGCAACCAACAACTCAATCGTCTTACCAACATTTGAGTTCTGTCAGTTTGGTTACTGGATGGGCACATGGGGGAAAAAGCCAAGCACTTCACCTTGTTCACACCATACTGCATTTTGATTTTGAAAGACACCAAATGCAAATAATAAGAATTCTGGAGGAGTGCCATTAATGTGTGAACTTGAATTGCTGTATCAGAGCTGGGGAAAATGAGGTCCAAGTATATCTTCAAGAGATTACAGTAAACGAGATATGTATTTGCTGAAGTAATCAGTCAATAGCAGAATGGCATTGTAGTTGCAGGGCATTCATGGGAATTAATTTTGCACACATTAGGCTTCATGGAAGATCAGCTCAAATGAATTGTTTGTCAGACAGCCTGCCTACCAAATCGGTAAGGGGAAATCATTCAACTTCCTTTTGCCCCTTCATTATTACATTCAGCAGATACATTTTGTTTTAGTTGGTAACTAAGTTTGTATCAGATAACTGAAATTATTGCAGTGAGAGCGTTCTATTTTTTAATGCTGTACTGAAAAGATAGCGAGCATTGTTATAACTTGGTGCCCTACTTTGTGCTGGCACTAATTGTATTTTGCATCATGTGTTGTCAATAAATCTTGTATATAGTCACTGTGCTTGGAGCAGCAGCAGTTGGAATTTCATTTCAAGCAGCATGAACAACAGCCTGTGTTGGAGCATGTCAGCAAACTTAAGATGCTCAATTACTTAGTTTTCTTTTGCCTTTTTGGACCGCGCATATGGATTTGATTGCAAACCTAGCAATGAAGAAGTGATACATCACAAAAAGGATCTCTTACCACAAATGTTACTGGATTGTACAGACCAGGAAGATCCCAGATTTAATTGCCAGCATGTGTTGAATTAGTTGATCTCAGCCAGGGCAATGGCTGGAGTGCTATTGGTCACTATTCCAGTGATCCAGCTAGAAAGTGATTATCTGGACCTTGTGTGAGGATAGGATTGGGTTTGGCTATGATGCCTTCCATTGTCGAGTAGCCTGGCAACACATTCTCTAGACTCATGCCTGAGATTGATCACTAGGGCTCAAACTAATGGCTCTGCTGGCTTATCCAGTGATTAGCTGAACCCGACAGACCAGCAAGGTCCCAGGTTCAATCCCCTGTTGGTCCTGAGTTCACTAATCTCAGCTACGACAGCAGTAGGGGTGCTTTCATTGGTGTCAGTTTTCTTGGGTTAGTGAGGGGAAGATCAACCAGGGTTCCCATTCCTAATTGCTAACTAGTAATCTCTAATTGAAGAGCAAGTTTATGGAAGTTGGGTGAAGATCTCACTTGAGTTATACGACTATTACTACTACGACTGCTGCTCCCTTAACGCAGTAAACATGCCACAGTGCTTCACAGATACAAAGATGGATGCTGAGCATTAGCAGGAGGAGAATTAGGAGAAGTGACTGAAGGCATGGTTGAAGACATAGGTTTTGAAGGGGTTTTTGAAAGTGGAAGAGTGTGAAAAGCTTTGCCATCAGTGGCGGAACAAAGGGAGGGGGGAATGCAAAGGAAACCAGAGTCAGATGAGTGGAGGATGCATACCTTAACAAAAGGGTTGGAGCAAGTTCGCGAACTGGGGGAGATGGCTAAAGAGGGATTTGTAAATAAGAACAAGGATTTTGAAATCAGTACGTTGCTGAATATCGAGCAAATGGAGGAATTTGAGGACAGGAATGAAAGGGGAATGAGAATTGAGTAATAACCTGATGGAGTTTGAGGAGATAGTGGATGAGGGAAATGCAGTGGATGTGGTGTACATGGATTTTTAGGAGGCCTCTGACAAGGTACCACACGGGGGACTGTTTGGGAAGATTAAGTGATATGGAATTAGAGGAAGGATAGCAAATTGGATTCAAAACTGATCAGAAGGGAGGTTAGAATTGTCCCAAAACTATTAGCCTTTAGCTAATTTCCTGGTATTTTTTATTTGGTAAATATATACACAGGATCATTCAAAGGCTGAGATGCCTAACAAATCAGTACAAAAGCATTTGGTTTGTATAACTTAATATCCCACAAGAATGAAGCTTAACAATTTCATCAACAGTATCTAAATCCAAAATGCTTCACATCCTTAAACCACATTATAGTCTGACTTATGCAGGCATAGTTCATACATTTTGTTTTTCTGATGTATGTCAAGATCAGGACATGTTCCATATTGTGAACTGAAGTGCACGTCATTTTTGAAGCACTGTAATGCTGTTCTGATTTGAAAGAAATGTTAGGACCATTTCACTTTTACAATTTATAGTTTTTCTGTTTTTAGATGGTCTTGGTGTCTCTGTGCAGATCAGAAGGATGTGTTATTCCATCCTCTGTGACTCAAGCTTGTGGGCTTTAAGCAAAATACCGTAGGCTGGAGGAATTCATGTAATGTGCATAATATATGCTAGATATAGAATTTTGCAGAATAGAATAACTGCAGATTAACTGTCATTACTGCTGGTTTATTGAAGTCCCAGTTATTAATCATCTTGAGTGAGCATCATCAAACCAAGAATGTGGAGCACATTAGCAATTGTCATCAATGTTGATGACCAAATTATAATAAACTTTGACATTAAATTAAAACAAGATACATCATTATAAATAAAAATACTCCTTGGAGTTTATTAAGGTAATAGTTTTCTGATGATAGTCATAGATTGCTCCAGCTTTACTGTGGTAGTTTAGGATGCTGAATCGATTATTAAATTGTAGCAAAAACAGAAAATGCTGGAAACACTCAATAAGTCAGGCAGCATCTGTGGAGAGCAGTGACAAGTTTCAGGTAAAAACCTTCCAAGGAAATAGGAGATATTATAGAAGAATAGCTTATAAGAAGGAACAGATCAAGGGAAAATGGGGGAAGAAAAAGAAAAAAAATCAAGAAAAGAGAAAGAATGAGTTGAAAAGTGATTAGGTGGAAAACAGGAGATTAACTGAGAGAAGTGATAACGTAAGACAAAAGGGGGCATGATGAGAGAAATTAAGAGAAAAAAAAGACATATATGAGACCCAGAGAATGTGCGCATAGTTAAAGCAGGTTAGTTATATTGGAGTGGGGGAGCATGAAAACCTGGCAAAGCAAGCAGGCTCCAGAGGCCTAGCAGTCTGGTGAAAGATAGACACAAATGATCACCAAAGGTCCAGACCACTATGGTGTACCGATTGGCACCAATCTGTTTCCTCCCCAATGAACAGAAGCATTGGTACACCCATCCTACCTTACCAGCACCTGCTGTCCGTGAGCAAATGGGAGCTGGGGTGAAGGTCTGAAATTGTTAAATGTTAAGGCCGTAAGGCTGCTAAGTGCCTAGTAGAAAGATGAGGTGTTGTTTCTGAAATTTGCATTGAACTTCACTGGAATAGTGTCGAAGGCCAAGGGCAGAGTGCGAGTGGGAAGGAGATGTAAAGTGGCAAGTGACAGAGCTTAGGGTCACACTTGCGGACTAAGTGTAAGTGTTCAACAAAGCGATCACCTAATCTGTTTGGCCTCCCAATATAGAGGAGTCTGCATTGTGAGCAGTGAATACAGTACACTAGGTTGGAGGAAATACAAGTAAATTGCTGTCCCAAATTAGGGCCTTGATCTCTCCAGGTCGACCTTACTCTTATTAGTTAATTTACCTTTAAGATTATATAAGGACAATATTTACAAATGGCTATGCATTACCAATACAGAATAAATGAATGGTTTTCTCAAAATCTGGTTTAATTGGGAGGAGACGCAAATTTCACCTTTTTAAAGTCCCTCTCCCCAAATATCACTAACGCAAAAGTATAGGATTATCCTCGCCATATAACAGCGGGAAAGGTTTTTATTTAAATTCTGTCTTGTGTTTGCTAACCACTCATCAGCCATCCCGCCAGTGATGTGAAAAATAGATGAGTTATTCCAGCATTTTGTCCTCATTTTACCTCATTCAGCCCATTCTGTTATGGGTTTAACACCACCAGTATTAATGACAGGGGAAAATGGTTTTACCTGCTGGTTGTTGTTATCAAGTGGCATGTTTGCTATGAGGAAGGAAATCTAGCCTTGTATTATCATGCAGCAGTACACCAGAAATATATATCAATCATGGACTCTTCCTGCCATATGAACTCAAGTGTGTCTTAGCTGTTTCATACTTACTGCTATCACATGCCTTCTTTCTGCCACATAATACTGCCTGTTAAAGAGAATTTAGTGAACAGCGGCAGGCTGGGCATGGTCACTGGGACTCTGCTGCTGAACCTGTGATAATATGTCATAGATAGAAAGTGAGAATAAGTTGGAAAACTCTCAAACGGTATATGTCATGAGCAAATTAGTCAACTTTACAAAGGAGACATTCATCCTATCTCATTGCTAACCAAAGCCTATTTTATTTGTAACACTTTAAAATAAACATTCAAAACAAGTTTGTAGATTCCTATTGCCAGCAGTTCTAGGACCTTGTATCGCACCATTTCACACATTAGCTCTGCAGTGAATTTCAAATTGTTTCAAGATTGGGAATATAAAACTTTTTTTTTTAAGTGCTGGTAAAATTCATTAATTGATGCCTAATATTGGTGATGAGTAAATGCCTGGAGGCCATAATAGAGGATAAAATCAATAATCACCTCGAAAGAAATGGGTTACTTAAGAACAGCCAAAAAAGATTTGTTAATGACAAGCTGTATCTCAGATAAATTTAATAGAGTCTTTTGTGGAAATAACAGAATGTATTAATAAAGAGAAGGTTGCGTATGTAGATAAAATCAAGACATTTGGTATTGAATGGGTGAGGCAGCATTGAAAGGAAGCTGGTTAAAGGACAGAAAACAAAGTATGGTTAACAGAGCTTTTTTGGATTGGAGGGATGTGAACAGTCAAACAGTGGTGTCCTGCAGGAGCAGTGCGAGGATCCTTGTTCTAAATATACACAATCTACACTTGGATGTGGAGACACAAGATCAAAATTTGCAGGCAATACAAAATTAGAGTGTCTGACTTCAGGAGAACCAAGGCAGGTTGGTAGATTGGACAGACAAATGTCAGATGAAAGTTAATGTTGAGAAATGCAAGGTGAGACAGTCTGGCAGTATAAGAAGAGGTCATATGCATGAAATAGTAAGTCTTTAAAAGGAGTAGAGAAACTTAGGGGGTTCAGATATCCAATCTTTATAAGTGAGAGGACAAGTTGATTAAGATATTAAAATAAATCTTCGGCTTTATAAAGCAAAGTGGTAATGCTAAACCCATACAAATCATTGGTCCTGCCACAGTTAGAATAGTGTGTCCAATGTTGAGCACCTTATATTAGGAAATATGTCATGGCCATGGAGAGGGTGCAGAAGAGATTCACTATGATGATAACAGCATAAAAGGCATTAGTTATGGGGACAGACCAGAGAAACTGGGGCTCTTTTCATTTGACCAAAGGAGATTAGCACAAGCTCTGAAAGATGTTTATAATTTTGAAGGGCTTTTGATGAGATAAATCTGGAAAAAATATTTCTGCTGGTCAGTGAGTTGGTACGAGAGGGTATAGAATTAGTTAGTATTATCACTCAGAACAAAGGGAAAGATTAGGAGAATTTTTTTATGTCGGATATAAAATGCGTTACCAGAAACATTGGTGGAAGCAGAATTCAAAATAGCTTTTAAAATTAAGTAGCCAAATATTTGAAAAAAGAAAAAATATTACAAGAGTCAAGAAAAAGGGCAGAGGAATGGGACTAAGGGTACAGATCTTCTAGAGAGGCCTTACAAGCATAATAGGACAAATGGTTTCCTTCTGTGCTGTAAAATTCCATTGTCTGAAATAGCTCACTTTATGTGTGATGGGTGAATGCTTCTGAAGCTGAATTCTGGCATGTGTGTTTGCGCAGGGTGAATTTTGTTTGAACTGTTTTACTTGTTAATTCAATTTGCTGTTTATTTGATGGCAGACTTCAATGAAATTGAGTGTAATGCTCTGCTTCTTTCATGAATTTAGAATCATCTTTTTTTCTTCTGATATACTTATAACTTTTTATGTTCTATCTATCCATTGAGTGTATGGTAACTGCCTGTTCACTTAAAGCAGTGCATACCTTATTAATTGGACACCATAATCATTGAACTGGAGCCACATCACATGAAGATCTCAAGTGGCCAGTTGCCTACAGAAATTCTAAGCAAAGATGGCCAAATTTGTCATTGTCTCTGATGATCATTCTCTTACAACTATTTTGCATGTGTGTTCTTTTTGTGTGCTTACTGTATTTTGAGCTGTAGATTTTGATGCTGTTTGCTTCAAACTGTCAAGATCTGAAGCACCGTTCTGTACAGCTGCAATGCTCCCAAGTTTTAGTAGATCTAGGGAACTTCTGTCAAGATGCAGTTTTAGTTGTTGTCTACTTATTTTTTTGCTACCTTGGGTGCCTGCTTATGGAACATAACCTCCTTTTGATGTTCACAGGGTAGAACCATTCTTATGGTACCCAGTACTGATTACATTTGGCATCATACAGAAACTTGCTATGAGATGCTCTGATTATATCCCATTTCTCTCTGGATATCCACTATATCTAATGCTTAAAATCTCTGGTCTTCATTTTTTTATATCACCACTCTAATTTGATTCATGGGCTCAAGATGAATTGAAGGAAATCTTTTGCAGATCACCATGAATAGATATACTCCCTGTACTGTATGGGTCAGGAACAGTACAAAGATCCTTAGTATTACTTTGTCAATGTACCGTAATTCCTTTTCTGGACGAGTGTGATGATTTCATTTTCAACCCCCGAACCCTGAGTCTCTTGTGAGCTTTACAAATTACATGTCAAATTCACAGGTGCTGTCGATGTGTGCTGTGTCATTCTGTCCAGTAAACTGCCAGAACTCATTTAATTTGCGACCCCTAACAACCATCAGTCAGAAAAGGTCTTGCCTCTCTTTCTTGGCCTAGATTTGAATTTCAGTCTCCATAGTAACATATAAAACAATAAATCTGTCCTTCTTTCCCTTTCTCCTCCTGAGCTTCCTATAGCTGAGTGTTTCAATTTCTGAAGTATGATTATCAATTTAAATATTCTTTCTAAACAAGAATATAAATGAGTACCTTGTAAAATATTGTTTTGTGAAATATTGTTTTTTGTGAAATGTTCCACATCTGCTACCTGTCAGCTCAAACATTTTCGCAGTATTTTTGTCAGTTTCAATTACGCTGAGTGTCTTAACAGCTCAGTATGTCTGGAAGACAAGTCCTTCACCCTGAGCATTGGCCGATAGAGTATTAAGGCAACTTTGTGTCATTTCTAATGTGACTAGTTACTTAAGAAAAGACCAGTAAATGGACATGTAAAATTGCTGATGCCAGTACTCTTGGTATTTTACAGTTACTTCAGGGAAATGCGATAATCTACCAGAGAAATGTTTATTCTTTTGGACAGTATCTAAATCTTCACATGACGTGACATTAGTCAACATGACATTGTTACCCAGCAGTATATTGAAAGTATTTTTTTTTCTTGACACCAATGTTAAATGGGTTCAAACAAAAACACAAGTTGCAAAGGAAAACCAAACTGTGCAAATTTTTTAAAGTAAAGGCTATCTTTAAATAAAATATTCAGTTCAAAACTGAAGAACGTAAGTTAAATTCCACTGTTGACTTTTATATTTATAATCAATATTCTTATAAAAGTTTGACTGTCACTAAGCTTAGAAACTTCACACCAGAAGTAAGGTTTGCAAACTAATAAAGGCATAAAAAATGAACATTTAAAGGAAAATGAATACACGTGCCGACATAGTAGCATCTTGTGTGTCTCAAATGTGTCTAATAGTACATTCTCCAGGAGGTATGTATCTCTAAGAAGACGAGAGCTTGAGTAAAGTTTTGTAGCTCTTGGCTGACAAGAGCGAACATGGTTACACACTCCAACTTTCCCCATGCCTTCAGCTGTCTAGGCCTTATGCTCTGGAATTACCTCCCGAAATCTCTCTGTCTTTCCTCCTCCCGCTCTCCCTCTTTAAGATTCTTCCTAAAATATACCTTTTTGAGCAAGCTTTTAGTCACCCCTCATAATATCTCCTTCTTGGGCTTGGCATTGATTTTTGTCTGATTGCACCGCTGTGCAGCCCCTTGGGACGTTTTTCTACATTAAAGGAGCTATATAAATGCAAGTTGTTGTTGTATCACATTATTCTGCTGGCTTCTACCTCTGGGGAGGTCAGAAAAGTGACCAGCTCTTCTCCTTTATCTCTGGTGGACTGTAGCATTTACCTGCATTTTGAGTTCTCCAGGTAGCATTAGTCTAAAGCCATTTCTGAGGGACAGGAGACAAGGGGCAGGGGAGGAGGAAAACTCCAGTCAACCAAACCATGCCCATACATTGTCGAACCATTACTTGGAGAACGGCATTGACTGAGGCCCCTGGCAGAATCTATTAAACTGAACGTGCACAACATTAAAATAAATTAAAAGTAATTTCTTTAAATATTAAGTCTTAATGTCAAAGCTCACCTGAGATTGTTGAGTATATATATATATTATATATATTTTACATATTATATATTATGCCTGGTATTTCCACTGGGGTTTTCGTGATCTTTTGGCGGAAGATCAGGGAAACCCTGGAGAAACGATGTGTATGTCTGTTTATACTGCTTCTGTAAAGTTTCTTCTGATGTTACATTAGGTGATCAGGAAAACTCTGCAGAAATTCGCCCCCATAATCTTACATCTTCCTTGTGCAGGGAAAGTATTTGCATATTTATTGCAATTTAGCTACTAACAGAAGCATTGCTAGTACAGTAGTTAAAGATGACGCCTCATCAGATAGGCAGGTATGAAATGCCTGCACTATTCCCACGCCATAGATATTTTAATGCCCGCTAGTACAATTAATGAACTGTTTTAATAAATATTAAACTATTCTCATAAATACATGCTTTACAATCATACAGAATTATTAAAATATTCACAGCTATTCAGATTGCAGTGTTACATTAAATATTACTTAAGCTGACCTTTCAATCACTGTGGACGAGAGCTGCAGTTGTCCTTGGGGTATCAGACTACTGCTTGATGCATGTAAAATGTATCTTAAAACTACAGTGCATCAGAAATATAAGAGCCTGAAACAACTTACAAACTGGTCCCCATCAGCTAAAATTTCATTTCTCAAGAAAGTTGATGAATAGATCCAAAAAAATAGACAAAGACATCTGAAGAAGGATATGGCCTGGATAATGATCTTATGATGACCCTGTTATATTGTATTAGCCATTTACTCAAGTTCTTAGGTTAATTTAATATTTCCTGGTACTGAAAGTAATCAAAGGCTTCACAGAGTAACAAAATATAGAAGTACTATTACTGTTACATTGTTACATTTATGTAGCAGTCAATTTTGGTTGGGCTTTTAGTTTTTATAACTGGCTATGTTTTAAGGCATTATTAAAATATGCCACATAAACTGGCTACCTGGTAATCAAACACAGCTTATCCAGAGGTGATCTACATCAGAGAGCTGTCAGGAGTGAGAATGATGACCAAAAAGGCGCAGAAGATTGCAAATCTATTTCGACAAATGGGTAAGTGTTGTAAGATACATCAAAATAGTTCACGGGGGTGAAATTGGTCTTTGGCGATCGTGCAAAGTGGGCAATAGCCAATCGGCAGTCTATTTTACATCATTGTTTCCATTGTTTAAAAGAAAATCGGGTGGGGTGTATAACAGGCTGAAAATTCGCTCTCGCCCATTTTGTGATATCACCGAAGACCAATTTCGTCCCCTCACATTTTAACATCAGAATACATGGGGTTCACTCTAAGTGGGGGAAATTTGACGGGCTTTCTATCATTTGATAAATGTGTACTGAATGTATCAGAATTGTTGATCCTTCAGTGTCTACATCATGCAGTAGCCTCGTGGAGTGAGGTGATCACAGATGCGCCGTGACACCAGCTGTTGATGTAAAAAGAAGCACAAATAGAATAAATCTGCCTTCATCCATCCACCGGGTGTTTTATATATTTAAAAAAAGATACGGGGAGTGATATCAAGGCAGTAATATTCTCTGAGTTCTATAAACCAAACATGACTCATGGCTTAACACCTGAACCCTGGAATAAGATCAATGCTGTGCATCTGTTGCTTGGCTAAATAATGGGCTTGATATTTCATTTACTGCTTCTGCAGATGTAGAATGTAATTCGCCATTGCCGTGGCACTGAAAACTAATATAATTAACTAGTGAATAAAAATGTAAATGCTTATTTTAATGCATTTATGGCATGTTCCCATGCCAATTCTTGGAGGTGGCACCACAGTCGTAAAAATCTAGTTCTCTGTGTTCAAATCCTAAAACTGCACCTTAATTTATTTGGCAAAATGATGGTGCTTCACTCTTTTACTGGGATGATGTCATTAGCTGAACAGATAACGAACAGTTGAGATTCAACTCAGAAAGTGTCGGTGGAACACTCCATTGGCAGGGAGGGGTGGGGGGGGCAGCATAAATTTCACGGTAAAACTGAAGTTACAAATTCAGGGTTTCTACCACTTTAATTCGAGGTCCATTACGTGCAGCTTTGTATTTTTAAGTAATTGCAGTTGGTGATGGTGTTCCTCAACAGATTATCAAATGGTAATATTTTATTTAATGCTGGCTGCTCTCTGGTACTTTTATGTGTGAACCAATAGTAGTGGGAGGCTATTCAGCTGTGCAAGGCATCACAACGGCGCCCAATCATATCCTCACCCAGTGTTTCACACATCACATTCTAGCAGGGGTCATTCGATAGCTCTCAGGAGTTTGAATGGGGACTGATTTTTCTCCTCCCCTCTCCAGAACCACTAGGACCTATGATAGTGCCCCTACCATCTCCCCCTCAGCTGATTTCAGCGAAGTCGGAACCGATTGGGAATCAAACCTGCGACCTTGGCAGAGCACTTACAAAGTGAACCATCAGAAAAGCTCCACATATATACAATATGAAAAATGTTCATTTCGATACGTGCGGAATTCAATGTTAAGTAAATGTGTTGCCTGTGGGTGTTTTGAATTATGTACGCACAACTATACAGTAATGTGAAGCGATCTGTGCAAAAGAAAGCAAATCTTTATTTCTGGTGATATTAGTACAAAGAATCAGCAGTTAAAACATGCCTTCAAAAGCAGTCTTAACTTCAGAGAAACTAATCTTTACTGTTGTTGGTATTTAAAGTGTCCCAGTGGACCAACCATAAACCATAGCAGACCAAGAGTCTTTATTGATTTGACAAATAGTGTATTATGTATGGAAATGACAATGTTATAAATCAAAATCTCCTTTGGAACAATTACAATTTCCAGTCCGTTAAATGCTTTGATAAAGATTTCATTGTTGTGAAATTTTCAGTTCCTAGTTTAGTGTTTGATGAGAGGATTCAGGTTGACTGGTATGTACTATCCCTGTTGATTAATCAAGGTTAATATGCATTTGAGAGATTGAAAGGATGCACTTTACAGACTATTGAGACGTGCAGTTTATTTGATTACAATGGGATGAAAACCAGATGGGTCCTACAATGGGAGGTTACCTCCCCGGTAGCGAAGTGGAAAATAACCTCTCCCGCCTCCCCCACAATTGTCGGCAGGACAGGACTTGGCTGTTATGTCCCCTCCCTCATGGACGATTACATTGCTGACACTTGGGGCTCAATTTTACGCGGAAATTGCAGGTGTGTTGGGGGCGGGGGAGGGGGAGCTCCGAAAATTGCGGAAATCCCATTCAGGTTCAGAAGCCGGCTCCAACCCGTCGACTTCCGAGTTTCCCAAGGACGCACCTGTGTGGGTGCAGGCGACCCGAAACTGGAAGTCCCGCCGGCAATTAAAGCTGGCGGGATGACAGTTAAAGAGCCAAATGTACCTTGGTACTTAAGGCACTTTACTTGTGATAGATTATGTGATAATAACGATTTTGAACTTACCTGGGTGGCTTGCCCACTGCTTCCGATTCACGCCTGAAGGGCCGGATCAGGGAAAATGAAACAAAATAAAGTACATCAAAAACCATAGAAGGAAGTTAAAACACAAAATCAACCTACCTTTCCACCCTGCTCCGATGTCTCCCTCTTCGATGTCCCCCTCTTCACCTCCCGATGTCCTCCACTTCACCCCACCGATGTCCTGCTGATGTCTCCCTCTCCACCCCACCGATGTCCTCCCGATCTTCCCCTCTCCTCTCCGATCTTCCCCTCTCCCTCCCCCAATCTTCTGTTCCAGTGCCTGATGACGTCTCGCTCTCCCCCCCCCCCCCCCCTCCCCCCTCCCCCCGGCCCGTGTTGCAGTTCCTGACGGCAGCCAGCCTGTCAATCAGGACGTTAATCATCAGCGATCAACCATGCGGGTTTGCCACACGCACCTTCACCCCCCTCCGCTGCCAACCTGCCACCATTTCAGAATTGAGCCCTCGGTGTCTTGGTTTAGACATGAAGAGTGGCTGTTTGGGCAGGATACTGGAGGGTGACCAGCACTCATGGAGCTACTCCCCAGCAAAAGTCACTTCCTTCAGGAGAGGTGGGGAGAAAAATAGAGGGGGTCAGACAAAAAGGGCCTGAAAGTCTCTTTTTCCTTTACACAGAATGTAAGCACAATCTATTTGCACCTCATCGTTTTGCTTAATGTAGAAAAGGCAGCTCAATCTTCCTCACGGTTTGATTTTAAAACTGTTGTATTTAGGAACAAATCAAGATTGCTCATTACAATTTTACAGGAATAAATGAAAGAAAAGAGTATGTAAATAAGAACTGCAACAACAACACCTTGTTGCAGCAACTGGATAAGGAACTCTATTTATCAGTGTCGCTGCAAAATAATACCCCTATGATCTTCAAGTGGGTACAAAAAGGAAACTTCTGCATTATTAAAAGCAAAACATATCAAATTAAAAGCCTGGTGTATATTATTTTAGGTTTCTTTACTAAGTAAGCTATTCAGTGGAACTTTGAAATGAAGTCAGTAAATAATTCCATCTTATAGTGGATCGAATCCTTCATTCTTGATTTCTCATAAATTATGCACAGTTTAAGAAGCACTGATATCAGCAGGTGACAGAGACATTCCTGTGAATCATCTTTTAAATGTTGCCGGACGTGCCTTTATTTTTTAAAAGCAGGCGTACCTTTTTGAATATTGCTTGAGACAAAAACACGAAGAATGTGAAATTAATTAGATTAATTAAACATTTATTTCTGCCCTAAGTCAGTGAAATCACAACATTTCTCACCTTGAAAAATAATCTACTTCAATAATAGTTAAAGTAATCAACTTAAATATCTGTAATATAACCAAGATAATACTAAATTAGGAAATATTAGTGGGGAGGGGGGCAATTTTAAGCTGCCAATGGCACAATTTGTGAGACATCCGGCTGTTGAAAATGGCAGGCCCTTGGACGCCCAAGGGCCGCTTGATGTGATTTTCAAGCCTGTAAATGGGTATCCAGCACTCCCACCTGTTTCCAATTTTCAAGTACAAGTGGGTGGAGCGCTTGCTTTGCAGGCTGTGCCCAATAGTATCAGGCCTAACGACAGCACCTCCCAAACCCGCGACCCCTACCACCTAGAAGGACAAGAGCAGCAGGTACATGGGAACAACAACACCTGCATGTTCCCCTCCAAGTCACACACCATCCCGACTTGGAAATATATCGCCGTTCCTTCATCGCCGCTGGGTCAAAATCCTGGAACTCCCTTCCTAACAGCACTGTGGGAGAACCTTCACCACACGGACTGCAGCGGTTCAAGAAGGTGGCTCACCACCACCTTCTTAAGGGCAATTAGGGATGGGCAATAAATGCCGGCCTTGCCAGCGACGCCCACATCCCATGAATGAATTAAAAAAAAGAAAGAAAAAACAACGGTCCTTAAAAAGATCACTGGAGGCTGCTCCAAAAACAGCCTGGAATTTTTTTTTTGTGGGAATCTTTTGTGAGGCCAGAGAGAGCAGGAAGGTTCCACAAAATTACTGCGGCCTGCACCTGTCCACCTGAACAGGCAGTTTGGCAATGGACAATGTGGTCCTGTTCTAAGTGAGCTTAGGCCTCAATGTTTCAAAGTTTTATTATTTATTGTTGCTAACCTATATGTTTCAGTGTTGAAATAATAATTTTACATTTTGAAATTTATTAAGACTCAAATTTTCCCCCATTTATGGTTGATGAAGGAAGTTCTCCTACAATTATTGAGAATGTTTGAGTTATAAATAAATGGGCCATCCGCTTGCTTTGCAGCAGGCTAATTATCGAATATTAATGTGCATTTCAACAGCTGAACAGTTTAAGATTATAGTTTTAAGTCTATGGCTTACTGTTCACAAAAACATCATAGGTGCTTCACTGTCCTACCAGAAATACATCGAAAGTTTGCAGATGACACAAAACTCGGAAATGTAGTAAACAGTGGGAATTGTAGCAGACTTCAGGAGGATGTGTAGACAAATTGGTGAAAAGGGCAGACACATGGCAGGTGAAATTTAATGCAGAGAAGTGTGAAGTGATGCATTTTGGAAGGAAGAATGAGCAGAGGCAATATAAACTAAATGGTGCAATTTTAATAGAGGTGTTCAAAATGATAAAGGGTTTTGAGACAGTAGGTAAGGAAAAACTGTTTCTACTGGCAGGAGGGTTGGTAACCAGAGGACACAGATTTTAGATCATTTGCAAAAGAACCAGATGGGAGATGAGGAGAATTTTTTCTATGCAGTGAGTTGCTATGATCTGGAATGCACTGCCTGAAATTGTGATGGAAGCAAATTCAATCGTAACTTTCAAAAGGGAATTGGATAAATACTTGAAAAGGAAAAATTTGCTGGGCTATTGGGCAAGAGGATGGGAGTGGAACGAATTGGATAGCTCTTTCAAAGAGCTGGCATAGGCATGATGGGCCAAATGGCAGCCTCCTGTGCTGTAAGAGTCTATGATTCTATAAAATAATGGTGTAGACTTTGTCTATATACTAAAACAATGAAAGCATTTAATTGAGAAGAAAGATGATGGGAAAATTGCACAGGACATGCTGCTGTCGTTTAATAGTATTGTTCTTTTTGAAAATCTTTTTTTACATATCTGTGGGTTGGAAGTTAAAAATAGAGAGGTTGTTGTGTGATATTCAAAACTGTAACTGAAAATTTCTTTGGCACATGTTGAAAACTGTCAAACTATTGTTTCTGGTCCCAGCCGGGGTCCATAAATAATCAGTTCACGTCTGGAAGCTGTCAATTCAAATTCTGCGGCATTCAAATTATGAGCAATAGCAATTTACCATGGATCCTGCAAGTTATAGATTTTACCTGTAATAGATGAACACCTTTAACTGGAGATAAGGGTGGATGTGAAGACAGAGGAACAAAATTGAAAATGCCAAGTTTATCAAATATTGATTCGTCAGTGATCTTGATTCTTTGTTATTGTGGAACGGTAAAGTATGCTTGACACTGTAAGTGGAGACTGCGGATTAATTAGAGTTTGTGTGAAGGTGTGAATGGTCACCTTACAGAGTGTAATCTATTTGCTGCATAAACTTTTTGCTCGCAGTGAATTCAGCATTTGTGTGTGCCATCCAATACTAAAGTGAATTCCATTTAAATGAATAGAGATGGAAAAATATTTTTGTCTCAACTCATTCATCTTAGCGAAGTATTCCTGTGAATTAATGTCAAGTCAGTACTTTTGCACAGGTCACATGTTTTATCATGTTTACAGCTCAAATTAGATGCAGCCACCAGTATAACATGTTGCATTACACCTTTCATTTCATCAATCTGCAAAACTGCACCAACTTAAATGTAATCGTACCTAGCAGATCATGTTTCATAAAATATACCATTACACTTAGAACTGTCCTTTTTTTCCAATTAGCTGGGAGTCTGGCACAAATGGAAACCCTTCACCAAGTTTGAGGCTCTGAACCTGTAGAAAATCTGTTTGCCTGATGCAGATTACATGCTACCTCCCCGTAGCGACACATCACACTTACCTAAATCTAGAGAGTTTAGGAGCAGGGTGGCAGAGCCAAAGCTTAGGGACTCAGAAGTGTGGTGAAACACTGCAGAGTACAGCTGGAATACTGCAGCCTACCAGCACGGTCTGAACCTACAGCAGGAAATTAGGGTTAGAGTAGATACCTGCATTTGAAGAACTAGGACTGGCACAGGAATGATGGGCTGAATGTCTTTCTTACATTGCTTGTCCAATCAGGACCACTTACCTGTGAGGGCATTGGTTGGCAGGATTATCTGGAACCAATTAGGAAGAATCCTGGACCCCCCTGACAGATCTGCATCATTAGGTTCCATTCGTGAGCCAGTCTGGCTGTTCAATTATCAAAAGTACATTGGAGTATTGCTGACCTGTCTGGTTCAGAATTTCATTATCAAGTGCTGTCACAAAGTGTTGACTTGGTTCTGAAAATCCATCACCGGGCATGTCATCTTGGAGCCACCTTGACCGCAAAGAGATCTCACTTGCCTCCCTCTCTCTCCCAAGGAAGGATAATCACTAGTTTGTCGTTAGACAACTGATAAGCAGAGGTTTGAGCCTTTGCAAGGTGTAAAGCAGTTACTTGGAGCTCCTCACGAGCACATGATGAGCAGCACAGCCTACCATTGTTATCATTCTCCTGACCACAGCAGTGGCACACGTTATATCCCATCAAAAGGTGGTTCTACCGGTTGAAGGTGCATAGCTTTGGCAATATTTGTTTGTCTCTCTGAAACTCAATTAAGTTAGGCATTGAGCCATTGATATACATGAGTGTAGCTGGCCTTCAGATAATGTCTTCCAGCAGTTGTCATGCCACGTTTCAGAGTTTCTTCATCGGCTGCAGAACAGACATTTGCTTTCAGCATGGTGGAAGGACCTGCATGTGGCAGCATACATCATGCCAACCACCATGAAGTTCCAGAATTTTGAGCTCAATGCCACATTCGAGGCTTACTCATCACTTATGTGGGAATCTTTTGTGAGGCCAGAGAGAGCAGGAAGGTTCCGCAAAATTACTGCGGCCTGCACCTGCCCATCTGAACAGGCAGTTTGGCAATGGACAATGTGGTCCTGTTCTAAGTGAGCTTAGATCTCAATGTTTCAAAGTTTTATTATTTATTGTTACTGACCTATATGTTTCAGTGTTGAAATAATAATTTTACATTGACAAAGAAGCAGACTTGCTATGAAGCTGTATTCAGTGACAGATCAGTGTAGGGGGGCGTCCTCTCTCCCTGCAGTGACTTCCACTTTTTTCCACAAAATCACCTCCCAATTCGGTCATGGATCTCGCTTATGGGCTGGAGGAAACCCTTCTGTTGCAAGTTTAGGATCTTGCCTTAGACATTCTTTGATGAATGATGATGCTAATCACTCCCATAAGCAGTCTGAGCGTCTTAGGTTTAGGGGTGTGCCTGAAATACCCATATCTAACTATACAAGAGCATAACCAAGGAGTATGACAGTAATATCTCCTTGTGATCTAATCTGGATAGTCACGTCCTTTGCACGTGTGCTTCAATATTTTTGAAGGCAGACTAAGAACAAATTTGGTAAGATGGCGCCTGATACAATTCAATAAGCTATTTTATTTCACAGCAAATGAATGTATAGAACAACCTGTCTTAACATAATAATACAAAATAGTGAGTTGGCTATGCTTCCCCATATCATTGGGCCGTGTTCCTGAATTTACACAAAATAACTCATAATTAACCCACCTGTATTCTCTTTCTAAGCTTCACCAAAGCTTGCCCTCAGAGCCTTCTATCTTCAAAACCTAACTGACTTTACAGCTTTTGCTGAATCTAACTGCATGTGTCTCAGTCTCTGTTTTTAGCACCCTGTATTCATAGGCAGAAAGGACCAGAGACTTTCCAATGCAATAGTTGTGAGATGTTTATCGATTGCTAAGGCAGGCTAATTATTGGCTTATTATTTTTGCTGTACGAGGAAACAACATCAAAGCTTATCTTATTAGCATGTTAACCACCTATCATCTCAATTGCACTTTGCTTTAAAAATGCAGCGTTTAAAAGTAACTCCTTTCTGCAGAAAAATTAAAACCCTGAAATGTGACACCTACCTTGGAGTTATGAACCATGCAGCAGAACTACTTGGACACACATTCTGTAGACCACAAATATGCTGCAATGGGATTTTCTGTTACTGCAGAAAGACAAGAAAAACCATTGAGGTGAAGATGTTAGAAATACTGGAGGAAGCTAATCCTGTGCAAATTTAGACTTCCAATGTGTTAATATCTTTAGGTCGAATTGACTGAAATACATGAGCACCTTCATGTGTTGAGTATTTGAACCATTCAGAATTGATGCAGCTGTGATTTTTTTTGGACTCACAATTAGGTAGGTTCCTATTTTGCCCAGATGGGAGATTTTCATTATCATGTGGGTGGAGAGGAACTAATTAGGACTACTTAAATTGCAAGCTTGAATCAGAAATACATTTATTAACTGCTAAGGTACTGATATTTGCTTCTGTGTTTGCAGCACAATAACAATTTCAGCAGTACATTTCAGTCTACTGTTAGGAGAGCCTGCTAATGGTACCCTATTAGAATGAGAAGGCCACGATTTATTTCCCTGCTTTTGGTTTTCAGCAAATTTCTGCAATTTCCTTGTTTTGTCGAAAATTTGCTGAATGTGACGATATTATTATTCAGAAAGTTTTCACTGACCTGCAGTAGTACTGAAATGAAAAAAAAGGGATGGAAATTATTGCCAAGTGATGATGCTGCAGAGGTTTTAAAGGAGCCCTGTCTTCACAGGAAACAATACAGTTTTTCTGGGTAGGAGGGAGAACCAAAAGAGCAATATATCAATTCCATCATGGTGGTGCTACATTTTTTGATATGACTTGTGTTGCTGTGCCATGTGTTTCCAAGCAATTTTTCAAAAAAAAGTTTTGCAAGGCACTTTTTTTATGAAGATGGTAATCCCATTCAGCCATGCACTTGGTTTGTCAAGATCAGAAATCCTTTATGTATTGTTACTGTTACTGAATGCAGGAAAATGAAAGTACAAATTTTACAATGAAGTGTTCAGTGTTTTTATTTTGGGATGTTGCTGGGCACCACTTTTGGTCATGGTTTTCTCCAACATTCCAGATAATGTATTAAAAGTCTTGCATATAGTGTGCACTTTCCCCATCGCACTTTCCCAATAGCACCCTTATTGTTATAAATGCAAACAATCTTACAAGTTATAATCCAACAATTTTATTTGAAAATCACAAGCTTTCGGAGGCTTCCTCCTTCGTCAGGTGAATGTCAGGAAATCCTTGAACGTTTCTCATTTATATTCAGAGAACAATACCTGGTGATTACAGATAATCTTTCCAATTGCCCGTTGTCAAGGCAATCAAGGTGTTCAGACAGAGAGGTGTTACCTACAGGACCACCGAATATACAAACGGCCAGAACACAAAACAGAGAGAGAGAGGGAGAAACATCCGAAAGGAAGAGAAAGACAGAAAATGACCCGTTGAATTAAAAACAGATAACTTTTATTCGCTGGTGGGGTTACGTGTAGCGTGACATGAACCCAAGATCCCGGTTGAGGCCGTCCTCATGGGTGCGGAACTTGGCTATCAATTTCTGCTCGACGATTTTGCGTTGTCGTGTGTCTCGAAGGCCGCCTTGGAGTACGCTTACCCGAAGATCAGTGGCTGAATGTCCTTGACTGCTGAAGTGTTCCCCGACTGGGAGGGAACCCTCCTGTCTGGCGATTGTTGCGCGGTGTCCGTTCATCCATTGTCGCAGCGTCTGCATGGTCTCGCCAATGTACCATGCTTCGGGGCATCCTTTCCTGCAACGTATGAGATAGACAACTTTGGCCGAGTCACAGGAGTATGAACCATGTACCTGGTGGGTGGTGTCCTCTCGTGTGATGGTGGTATCTGTGTCGATGATCTGGCATGTCTTGCAGAGGTTGCCGTGGCAGGGTTGTGTGGTGTCGTGGACGCTGTTCTCCTGAAAGCTGGGTAATTTGCTGCGAACGATGGCCTGTTTGAGGTTGGGTGGCTGTTTAAAGGCGAGTAGTGGAGGTGTGGGGATGGCCTTCGCAAGGTGTTCGTCGTCATCGATGACATGTTGAAGGCTGCGGAGAACATGGCATAGTTTCTCCGCTCCGGGGAAGTACTGGACGACGAAGGGTACTCTGTTGGTTGCGTCCCGTGTTAGTCTTCTGAGGCGGTCTATGCGATTTTTCGCTGTGGCCCATCGGAACTGTCGATCGACGAGTCGAGCGTCATATCCCGTTCTTACGAGCGTCATATCCCGTTCTTACGAGGGCAGAAATTGATAGCCAAGTTCCGCACCCATGAGGACGGCCTCAATCGGGATCTTGGGTTCATGTCACGCTACACGTAACCCCACCAGCGAATAAAAGTTATCTGTTTTTAATTCAACGGGTCATTTTCTGTCTTTCTCTTCCTTTCGGATGTTTCTCCCTCTCTCTCTCTCTCTCGCTGTTTTGTGTTCTGGCCGTTTGTATATTCGGTGGTCCTGTCGGTAACACCTCTCTGTCTGAACACCTTGATTGCCTTGACAACGGGCAGTTGGAAAGATTATCTGTAATCACCAGGTATTGTTCTCTGAATATAAATGAGAAACGTTCAAGGATTTCCTGACATTCACCTGACGAAGGAGGAAGCCTCCGAAAGCTTGTGATTTTCAAGTAAAATTGTTGGACTACAACTTGGTGTTGTAAGATTGTTTACATTTGTCAACCCCAGTCCATCACCGGCATCTCCACATTATTGTTATAAGATAGTGTATCCTCAAACTCACTGTGAGGACAGCCACAGGAGATCTGTTCTTATCTTACATAAGTTGGCAGCAGATTTCCTGCAAGCCGGTCTTGTCATCAAAGCATCGAGGTCTGTTGTTGACCTCCATCAAAGGGTAGTAAACAAATTAACACATGAAAGAGACATAATCAAATCAGTAGACTAGAGGAGGACCATCCGCCTTGAAAGAACTGATTGGGTGCCGCTCCTCCGTTTTCAGAGCGGGACTGCATCCCGGCTCCAACACGCCTGCTTCTGGATCTAACCCAGTCAGATTTGTCTATGTGTAGAGAGCAGACACCAGGAAGTCACGCCCCCACTTAGATCCGGCGGGCCGATACTTAAAAGGGCAATGTCCCTCATTGAGCTACTTGAGGTACTTAATATTTTGTGTATTGGAATAATAAAACAAATTTAACCTTACCTATTCGAGTTTCCCATCGCTTCCCATTCACGTCAGATGAAAACAGGCGGGAAGGGCTGGATCCATGAGGTGAATGCCTTTGTTGCACTCCTTGTGGGCCCGGAGAAGCAAAAGTGCTTCATCCAGACCCAACAAGCTCTCCTGGCCAACAGGATCCCCTAATCAGCCGACCCCCCCCCCACACCTCCCGCCCCCCCCCCTTCCCCCACCCCGGATGGTGGACCCCCACCTAACCCAATTCTTCACCCGACCTCCAGCAACCTCCGATCTTCTTACCAGCCCCCGATCTGTTCCTCTGCCCCCGGATCATTTCCTCTGCTCCCCCCCTCCCCCCCCGCAATCTGTTCCTTGGTTCCCCCCGCCCCCACTCGATCTTTCCCCCAGCCTGTGATCCCGCCCTCCCTCCGATCACCTGCTACGGCCTGCTGCCGAAGACCTGCCTGTCAATCAGCCTGGCTGCTGGGCACGAAACCCAGAAGTACAATTGATTGGCCTGATTAAGATTGCGATCTGCCCACTTACCTTCTGGGTTTCGCACCCAGAAACCTTCCCCCCACTCCTTTACCGGCTCGCCATTAAAATTTACCCCATTGAATCTTAGCCAATGGGTGTGGCGAAAGGACTGATTTTATACTTTGTAAAATGGACTGTCCACATGTATTTTTTTGCAAAAGAAGGTTTCAAGATGCGTTGGTGGTCTGTGAACTGTATTTATGCAAATAATTGGTCCCAGGACATGTGGAAAACTTGTTGATGAATAGTTGTGCTGGCTGTAGGAAAATGATATGACAACCCCTTTCCCCAGAGGAGTTGTTATCCAAGAAACTACAATAGATACAAGTGCAACTATATGGCCTACAGGCATCCAAAATAAGCCTGAGGAGTGAAAAACCTATATGGTGCAGTGTTCTTCACATGTCTCAAGAGAGCAGAACTAATGGTAGAGCTGAATCCCACTCTTTTTTTTCTCCGAGTCCTTTCCTGAAGGCACTGACTCATGCAGGCACACGGCGCCACAGGAAATGACAGCCCTCTGCTGCATTGCCCAAGTAGTCATTCCTCATGCTTGAATCCAGACTGGCAGGCTTAGACAAAAAGTGATTAAAATGCTAAATGGAAGATGCTTTCTCCAGACAGTAAACAGTAAGTAATTTGTTAGCTTGTCTGGGCAATCGAAAACCACCTCGCACCCATTGTGTTAGAAATCCCTTTGATCTCTCTCTGAAAGAAGACGTATAAGATAGAGATGGGGACACAGGCAGGGAGAAAGGTTTTTTATAAGACATGGAGGATGTGAGTGCAGTCGGAATTGGCAATGGAAATGCTTTGAGGACCTTCGCTGAGGCAAAGTGGTTGGAAATGCTAGCGGAAAGTTAAAAGACCTCCTGTTTAAGTTAAGTCGGGTGAACCATTGACATGAGGGTAATGTGGCATGTTCTTCCTTTTCTATCATTACACAAAGATAAATTGTACCAATTGAATCTGATCTTAACTGTTACTCTATGCATTACAGTGAAATAAAGCAGCTTAACAATTCATGTGAAGCATTGCTTCACTTAGTGTTAAGTTGGTTATCCTTTAAAAAGGTCAGAGAAGCACACAGGACGACACGTGCGAAAGTCTTACGTCAAGGGGGATCATTGTCACGTCCTCTGGGATGCACTATTGTACAAGTAAATATCGGGCAGTGTGAATTAACTCTGGCACACAAGCAGCATGGGCTCCACTTATGTGGTTGACTGCCAACATCGAACACGAAAAGATATCTACAGCAGACCTAAATTTATAACTAGCACTTTTCCAAAATGGATGTAAAATGCAAAACGCAGCATAAAAAAAAACCTGGGCAGCAAAAAGATTTCTGCCAAAGAGAAAAAGTATGTAAAATTATGGTTTATAGACCCATAAAAATCTTTGGGAATATAGGTCCAAACAAATGTTAGGTCCAAACACATGGCCTCTCCCCTCCCTATCTCTGTAACCTCCTCCAGCCCTACAACCCTCCGACATCTCAGTGCTCCTCCAATTCTGGCCTCCTGCGCATCCCTGATTTGTTTTGCAGCACAACATATTTTTATAATGGCTGCAGGCATGCCTATATTCTATTTGTATTAAAGCAATGTATAAATAACCTGCAATATTAATAAGGCCAAAGATGAGGCATTTTATAGAAGCTCTTCACAATTGCTGATTTTGACCAACAGCTCCTACTTTTACTGTTTTACATTTGGAGCTTTCTTTCTTTGTCCGGAAGGCACGTCTTTATATTGGCGTGACACTGGTCAGCATGGCGCTTCACAATTGTCATGTGTTTAAAATCACTGGCTTCTAATGAAATGGTGCTGTTCACGGGAATTGACTTTATTGAATTGCATGGAACATTCAACATGTACATTAGCCATCTGCCTAAAGGGCTCTTAACTCATCGAGCCGATGCACTATTGGCATAGCTGCACTACTTTATGCTTTATAAGTATTCAGAATGCAAATAGTGTTATAGTTCAAGTCATGTAAATATAAAAGTATGGATCAAAAGGCACAGTGGACAAAGTGTCCAGTATAACTTCTGTAACCTGATTCACTAGGGTAGTTGGATTAAAAAACGACCAGTGTCACACACATGCACTTTGCACCAGGGGTCACTTGATAATGGGAAGGAACCTAAGCTGAATTTTCTTTCTCTAGCCCAGTGGCACTGAGGCCGGTTGTATCCTAACACTCGACTGGGATCAGCTAACAGACTGGGGATCGAACCTGGGAAATTCCTGGTCAGCATGGTTCCATCACTCATTGGATAAAGTTGCTGAACCATCAGGAAATTTGGATTGTTTAACCTTGGTGATTTCTATAATTTCAAGATTGAATTGAAATTTCGCTGAGGGTAAAGTGCCACAGAATTTGTTTACTGTAAGTTCCAAAACCATTCCTGATTTTAACATGGTGGTGGCAAATCCCTGGCCATATGTGGCCAAGCCACATTTTGTGATAGCTTCTGAAGATAGTCCATATGCTGTCAGTTTTATACCCAGTGTAGCAAGGCAGCCAGTATTTGAGAGCATGACAAGCTGTTGTACCTTACATGGATTCAGCAGTTGTACAAATGGCTTACATTTCCTGAACAAATTATGTGTGCCCTTGACACAAGAAGGATAGAAACTTTCCTTGTGATATTTGTGAATTACATTCCAAAACTGTTTCCATGTGTGAATTTTTTGCATATCTCTTTTTGCAGCCTATGGTATGCCACTGAACAAAATCCCATAAACCTGATGGCAGAATTTAGACAGAGATTTCTTCTTTAAGATATGACCTATGCTAATTTAGTTCAATATTGGTATAGGCTGAAAATATTTAGATTTCTTTCATCAGACAAAGCACTATATAGTCAAGTATATTGATGTATTTTCTTTTTGAACTAACAGCAGACTGTTAGTGATTCAGGAAACCATCTGCAAAGATAATTTTCCTTTATCACAAATTTAACATACTCCATTGTATTTTCTAAGATATAAATGATCTCAATGAATTATTCTTATTTTAAGAGATTTTATTTAACATTGAACTTGTTCTAACTCACACCAAGTCCCATTCACCCATCATCCCTGTGCTTGCTGACCTACATTGGCTCCTGGTCCAGAAATGCTTCAATTTTAAAATTCTCATCCTTGTTTTCCAATCCCTCCATGGCCTTGCCCCTCCCTATCTCTGCAACCTCCTCCAGCCCGACAACCCTCTGACATCTCTGCACTCCTCCAATTCTGGCCTCTTGCGCATCCCTGATTTTCATCGCTCCACCATTCGCAGCCGTGCCTTCAACTGCCTCGACCCTAAACTCTGGAATTCCCTCCCTAATCCTTTCTGCTTCTTTACCTCTCGCTCCTCCTTTAAGATATTCCTTAAAATCTACCTCCTTGACCCCTGCCTAAAATCTCCCTATGTGGCTTGGTGTCACATTTTGTTTGCCGACTCTCCTGTGAAGCACCTTGGGACGTTTTACAACGTCAAAGGCGCTGTGTAAATGCAAGTTGTTGTTGCTGTTCAAATCAGGTCGAGCAGCCGACCCTTTCTTTGATGCTTACAACAAAAACAAATGAACCTGAAGTCAAATTAAAATTGTCGCTTTCACATAATTGTAAAGAATAACACTGATAGGAATGTGTATTAAAATGATTGATCAATTGTATTTCCTTTTATTTTGCTGAGACAATGGAAAGAGACGGAATGTAGGAGTTAGATGATGCAATTTGTTGAACACTATTCTGTAGTCATTTTCCTCACTGGGCTCTGGCTCCTCATTTCCCTCCATCACTGTAGTTGAGAATCACAGGGGGAACTAATCTGCTAATATTAGTTTGAATTATATATGGAATATATGAAAACAAAATTCCTGCAGTCTATCACAGGCCTCTTCCTAACTTACTATTTTTTTAAAAAAAAGAGAACTGGAAATCTGAAATAAAAACAGAAAATGTTGGAATACACAGCAGGTTCGTCAGTACCTGTCGAGAGAAGAGATGGAGTTATGATGCTTCAGGTGTATACTCAAAATGTCATAACCCATCTTTTCTCTTTGCAGATGTTGACTGACCTACCATATATTTCCAGCATTTTTTTCTGTTTCTAATTTTTATCTTGTGTCCTCTGCTACCTGCCCTCTTCTCTGTAGCAATCGACGTTCTTGGATCAATGTTGGCAGTTTGTAGGGTTTTCTCTTTTAGTGGGCCCAAAAGGTCAAGAATCAAGTGAGACTCCTAATTTTATTCACTTTTTAATTTTATTGACATTAAGATGAGAGAGTTTTTCCAAGTAACAAAGCTGCACAACCTTAACCTGGGGAGCACGACTCAGAATGAAGGGTGATTGGGTCCTTGTTCTGGGAGAATTGAGGGGGTTGCTTCTTCTTCAACATATTTTCTCGAATACTGCTTGTGGTCTCCTGAAAATCATTGCAGCCCTGCATGATTTATATCTTTTTTTCCTGAGTCTGTTGCTGGGCAGAATAGGCTTGTTTGTTTTTCATTTCTCATGGGTCAGCAAAGCAACTGTCCTTGGTTATTTTTTTCCTTATCTTTCGCTATCAGTAGAATGAGTAAGTCCTTGAACAGTTCATAGGTTCCAGTCAGTCTACCGTATGTACTTTCTCAAGGCAGCTTGAGCTGTAAACAAGTCCATGATGCTTTTTGATCTTGGTCAAACTAACAATTACGGTCCAGGGGCCTTTGCACAATTGGTATTTCATTACAAACAATTCGTTCTTCGGTAAGTTATCCATCCCAAATTAGTCCACCTGTAATTTTGTTTCGATTACATTGGCCGCACATGGGCTATTCTTCATTTGCTGTTCATACTTTAACCCATTATGCTTTTTTATTGAGTATTTACCCCGCTAATTCAGGGTTGCAATTCATTTATCCGTCTCATGGTTCCTGGGCAAACTTCAGTTGGAGTGGAAATTTGGAAGAAGGAATGCAGATTTTCTTCCCCTCTCCAATTTGTGTAACCTTTGATCCTGTTCCAGCAACATTTGCCCCATCCAAAATTTTTCAGCCCTTAACTCTATAGCCTTTGTCTCCAACACTGAAACCTTTAGGGTTTCATAAGTACTCAATTAATTATTCCCATAATAAGGTTTGATGCTGTACCACCCCTCTTGTCAAAGAACAGTTTATTAATTTTTCAGAAAATATAACCAATTTCTACAGATGTTGCAATTCAACCTTTTCAAAGATATTTGTCAAAGTCTGAAAATTCTTTGATTAATAGATGTAATATACCAATCTGATTTCCCCCCCCCACCACCTCTTTATGTTCCTCTAATCACCTTTAACACTCTTAAATTCACCTATAACACTCTCTTTCAACAAAATCAAGTTGCTGAAATAAATTTGCCCAAGCCCTAAGTTAAGCTCAACTCTCATCCCTACCTTAATCCTACACCCAAACCTGAACCTAAACTTCACCCAAATCCTAAATATATCCTGAGTCTATCTCTAAACCAAAATCCCCCCATCCCTAATCTAGGAAGATTTTATTCCAGGACAAATCTGAATTGAGGTGAATTTACCAACACTGATGGTTCGACATGTAGGGGGTGAAATTCAACACGTTGGTAAATTCCATTGGCTTCAGTGGAACTGAAATATCGGATGAGGCATATAACTGGTGGCAGCTGCGTTACCGCCCATTTTGTGTCCCTGCTCAAGTCGAATTTTACCCCCGTAGTTTTAACAGCGGCTAGACAGAATAAAGCAGGTGGATGGGCAGCAACCAGGTGGCTGCAGGCAACAAGGCTGACAGAAGCAGTAATAAAATGTGGTGAGTTCAGTGGCAGTGGCAACAAGGTAGGGCGTTGGCAAGAGAACTCATAGTGGCATGAGAACAGGTGGGTTTAGGGAGAACAGGCAAAAACTGTGACTGTTTTTTTAAAAAAAGATAAACCTACCTGCATTTTTAATGAGAGGCCATTGAACCAGGAGAATGCAAGAGTAAGTTGGCCTTAGGTGTCATCCTTGGCTCAGTGGTAGCACTCTCGTCTCTGTAAGTGATGGGGTCAAGCCCCACTCCAGAGACATGAGCACATAATCTAAGCTGACATTTCAATGCTTGTACTGAGAGAGTGTTGCACTCTCAGAGCTGCTGTTTCTCAGATGAGATGCTAAACCGAGTCCCTGTCTGCCATCTCAGGTGGACATAAAAGATCCCATAGCACTGCTTGAAGAAGACCAGTGGATTCTCCCAGTGTCCTGACCACATTTATCCCTCGACCCGCATCACTAAAAAAAAATTATCTGTCATTTATCTCGTTGGTGTTTGTGGGATCTTGCTGTGCACAAGTTGGCTGCTGTGTTTTCCAATATCAAAACAGTGACTTCATTTCAAAAGTACTTCATTGATTGTGAAGCTTCTGGGACATCTTGAGGACGTGAAAGGTGCTTTTTCACTCTGAAGAATCAGGTTTGAAGCAGATACGCGAAAGTCTTTTGCTAATGTCTTAGCATCCGATGGGCAATGAGAAAAGGCAAAGTTTGGAAATTCTATGATAAGATCAAGAACTAGACCTAGTCAGATAAGAACCAGAACTGTATGCTGGACTATCATGTCTCATCAATGCTTGTAGAGTGCCAATAAAATCTCCATGTGCTCATATACCAGGGATCAATTTGTAACTCCACAATTTTTATTTGCAGTAGAAATTGTCATAAAATATGACAACAATATTTGGTAAACTGATATACACTAATCATCTCCTTCTACATTTTATTCTTTTACTGATGAACCCTCCATTCTGCAATAGTATTTGGATTTAATCATTCTAAAATGCATTACCTAATCTTTCTCAATATTAAGTTCCATTGGTGTCTAAATAACTACAGTTCTCTGTCGCCTGAAACATTCTGGTATCCTGCACAATTAATTGTACCCACAGGCCTGAACATTCACTTTCAATGAGGTTGTTAACAATAGGAGCATAACCGCAATGTTTAACTCTGATCTATGGTAATCTACTACATGCATATGTATTCTTGAGTGTACAATATTTACCTTCTTTCTCAGATCACATTACTTTACAGAATGCATGGCACTTGCAGATACAAAAATTGACGGTCTTGCATGGTTCTGTACACTTGGGTGGTCTTCGATCGAGTGAGATTATCAATCCATAGCAGGGGTCTTGGATTGGGCAGGAAGGTTTACGCTTAGAGTTTGGATTTGGGTAGTGCATGGTCCTTGTGGCAGTTAAGGAGGACACTAAGGTCTTGGAACTGTCCAATAATTTTAAGAAGGTTCACACGTAGCATGAATTCTTCTGCTACAACTAAATTCAAGACTACTTGCAGGATCCTGCCATTCTTCCCAAAATCCCCAAGCCCCATTAAACCTGCCCCTCCACAGCACATAGCTTGAGAAGGCACACATTCCCCTCGATTTCTTGCTATGCTGTTTGATATTACAAAATATGAATTTTTTAAACTGGGAGAGTCTGATTAAACGAAAATGTTAATCCTTAATTATTCCTTATTAGGGGACCAGCTCAATAATTTCTGCTGTTCATACAAAATAATTATGAAACCTAGGAATTTTTAACCTTTTCAGCATGCATTGTACACAAATTATGGGGAACAAGGAAGTAATGGATGTACATTACCTGACCTTTGTTCTCAATAAGCTTTTTACATGGACATGGTAATTGTTTTTCTATCGTAGGCATTACAAAGCAATTATATGAAATAACATGAGAGGATCATTTTTCATTGATCACTTATGGAAGCATGGTGAGCATTCATTTGCGCTGCTAAATGGTATGAGATAGGATGTGTTATTTAATTGTGACTGAGAATGTTAATATCATTAATCACATCTTTTATTGTTTTAGTATTTCTGCTGGACCATTAATTGCAATGGTGCGACTGTTTGAGAAGTGTGTCAGTGGGACAGTGACCTTCTCAAAAACGGTTTATCTTCGGACTATCCAGACAGATGAGTGATATAAAGCATTTTAAATATGCTCCAATGTTGCTCGACAATTTTTACATTAGATTGAATGGTGATTTGAACATCACAAACTTGCATTTTACTGATGCCAATATAGGGGTGTGACCTGTGTGCTGTTATGAAATCATAAAGCTGTTTTTGAAGAACAGTCTGTATTTAGTACCAGCAAAGACTCACAAAATGATCAATTTACTTTGACCCTGTAATTACCCTACAGGATACTATTATTTATTCCCAATATGTTAGCAGCTCCGCTAAAATACCGGAGAGAGAAATTTCTGACGAATGCATGAAGCATTCGTATGCTAGCTTCTCATGTAATTTCAGGGCCCTGTTCTCCATTTGCGAAGAATGTTAAGCATGGAGAGCTTAATATCAGTGCAATGCAAATTCTAATAATAATTCTGGTTCCAGTAAATTTAATTCCATAGGTGTAAATTGTGTAAATGTAATCCTGTATTTGATAATTAGCATTCATTTAAATTCTTGCATAGAATTACATAGAACGTACAGCACGGAAACAGGCTCTTCGGCCCAACAGGTCAATGCCAGTGTTTACGCTCCACACGAGCCTCCTCCCACCTCTCTTCACCTAACCCTATCAGCCTAACCTGCTATTCCTTTCTTCTTCATGTGTTTATCTAGCTCCCCCTTAAACGCATCGATGCTATTTGCCCCTTGTAGTAACGAGTTCCACATTCTAACCACTCTCTGGGTAAAGAAGTTTCTCCTGAATTTCCTATTGGATTTATCAGTGACTATCTTATATTTATGACCTCTAGTTTTGGAGTCCCCCACAGGTGGAAACATCTTCTCTACATCTACCCTATCAAACCCTTTCACAATCTTAAAGATCTCTATCAGGTCACCCCACAGCCTTCTCTTTTCTCGAGAAAGGAGCCCCAGCCTGTTTAATCATTCCTGACAGGTATAACCTCTCAGTTCTGATATCATCCTTGTAAAGGATGTTCCTTATATTGTTCCAATCTGAAACAATATTCCACACCACTTCTACTAACACGACCTTTGAAAGCCTTTAAGTTCACCAATGTCTCACAGCATCAGCACAGATTTGAAATATTTATCATTCTCTGGTTTCTTTGGAAAACCTTTTGTTCATAGGTCAGGTGCATATTTTCTCCTTCTTGCAGTTATTTTAGTATCTGGTGAGATTTCTTTTCTTCACAGTAGCTTTCACAACAGAAAAGATTTATAGTATTCTCAAGCAGCTGAATGAAGTGATGAGTGATCTGTCAGAGGTCCAGGAGACAATAATACTCTGTAATGAAATGGATGGATCACTGGAAAATTTGGCAGCTCCTAAAAACACTAAGCCCGGATGGAATGAAGTGGGGAGTTCTAAAATAAATTGTAGTGGAAGGATGCTGTGTGATGTCGTGAAGCTCATTGGTAGGATAAGTGATTCGCTATGGGAAACAATTTAACGCTTAATTGCCCTCCAAAACCAACACTTTTACTGGGACTTTTAGCACCAAGTTGAAGCACTCTGGCAGAAAATCATCTGAAAAATTAAGCATAGAAATTAATGGGATATCGTGTCACAAGAAGTCATTTCGTGGACACTGGGATGATATGAAGAACGTGGAACAAAGATAATGTTGATTTTCAATAATAATAGAGATGAGAAGCAAGAGCCTCGGAATTCCAGGGCCATTCTCTTGAAATCTGTACAGTGGGAATTTAATAGAAGTAAACACAAAAAAAATCCATGGCTTTAGGGAAGGTCGAATCAATCTGACAAATTTATCGGAATCTTTGAAGAAATAACTTAGTAAATGAGGGAAAGGTAGTTAATATTTTATACCTTAGTTTCTGGAAATTTAGATACCACCTTTTAATATTGTTATTCCTTTGCAAACATTTTTGTCTCTTCACTAATTTATGCCAAGAATGACTTTGAGTATAAATCACTTTAAACTGACATCTATATTGCTTAATTATTAATTTCACCTATTTATTATTATTCTTGTCTTTCCTTCCTTGGAAACAAGAGCAACACATGCCACTCGCACAAAAAGTGACTTTTGGAAATACTCTGCAACCGAAAGTTGCACTAGATTTGTCCACAAATGCTCTCGTGCATCCGAATACATTCTGGAAATTAGAGTGGAAAATCTGTCTCTTCCTATCAGACCGAATGGTTCAAGTCACACACTGAGTATTCTGCATATGTTTCTTTCACTAAAAAGAATTATGTTCAAAATATCAAGGCCAGCTGAAGTCAGTGGAAAAGAATTGGGCGGACTGTAAAACAGGAGGCCGCTTTGCTCTCACCTGTTTTTCGCCTGCCAATAAAATTAAAATGATCCCTTTTGTCTGCATAATAATATAAAAATAATGACAATGCTGCACTTCACCACATTAAGTTGTCTTACTTAACCTAGTCATGATGTGGAGATGCCGGTGATGGACTGGGGTTGACAATTGTAAACAATTTTACAACACCAAGTTATAGTCCAGCAATTTTATTTTAAATTCACAAGCTTTCGGAGATTTTCTCCTTCCTCAGGCAAATGTTTGCCTGAGGAAGGAGAAAATCTCCGAAAGCTTGTGAATTTAAAATAAAATTGCTGGACTATAACTTGGTGTTGTAAAATTGTTTACAATTACTTAACCTAAACAGAATATCACCCCTGAATCCTCTGTACCTGCTTTTTAAGGCCTTCTTGCCTCAGCAACTTCACTCTGTTTCAAAGACTCAACTGCCCTTGCAACCTTCTTGTTCAAAAGCTTCCCTCTCTTTTTTTAATCTCCCTCTTCATAGACAGGGATCGAAGGGTTTTCCAACAAAGTGACTGCGAGGTGTTTTTTTGTACACCTGGACAAGCAAATAAATTGCTTATTGTTTACTGTGTGGGGAAAACAACTTTCATTTAGCATATTTAGCCACCTGTCATCGAGGAGCGTTTTCCCCCAAACTTGTGCTGATTTGAAAAAAAAATCCAACATTAAAAATAATCCATATTTTCAAATTCTTTCTGTGGAAAAATGGTTAATGCATTTAGAAATGTGAGTTAAACTTGGATAAATCCCTAGGTGTGCGTAGTCATGCTTTCTACAGACTTAGAAAAATACAAGATAAGTACTCGGTGACCTGGAAGGGTTTTGCTTTGGCTCAGTTAGAGTAAATCCCTAAATTTGATGGCTGTACATATTTTATGTTTGGTTCAGCGATCGTCCCTAATTATGAATATATATTGTCTCCTTTTGTGGTTGAGGTATCACAGATACAGCTTGAAACTTCACTGAATTGGAACAGTAAGTCAAGATTTTAAAACCTACTGAATTAGGATTTATTTTATATCTACACTGTGCAGTGCATGACCAGCCTGATGTCTAAATGGAGGTCAGGAATACATTCTGTTGGATCAAGTGTAAAGTTAGTATCATAGTTTAACAATAATCTGTACCTAATTAAATTTGCAGTTGTTCTCTTATCTTTGTGTTTTGATTTGTGCAGCAGCTGATTATTTTAGTGGCATTGTTCAGGCACAGAGCAATAAATGCTCAGCGAAGCATTAAGAAAACATCTAAAATTGTCTGCTGAAAATCCTATTAGAATACTGATAAACTGACCATAAAAGAAACAGTGCAATTCAGTGAATACCAGTCTTGAATGCAGTCCACAGCCTTTCTGTTGGAGGAATTATGTGCCATCGTTATTGGAACGACAGTGTTTCTGATGTCCGGTCCCTACTCGAATAATCATGCAAAATTAATTTTAATTCACAGTAGATCTTTTTTGAAGCTGTGGCATGACTGCCACACTACTTCACATGTTCTTGTCATGCCTCAATATCCAGCTGTTCTGACCAGCAGTCTAGGAGGCCACAAAGACCTTGATGATAAGCCTCAATTTCTGCAGACCCAGTCCCATGCCCGATGAGTCTACTCACCGGAGAACAGACCCCTCCTTCCTACAGTGTACAGGCTAGTACAATCCCATTAACTGAAAGAAGGTGCTTTCGCTATTGTGTCCCCACCTCGACAACTAACGTGAAAGTGAAACAACTGCAGGGCATGGGTCAGCCAAAGTATGTTTAATATGGTTTCAGTCTGCAGGTGGGAAAGTACCAGCCAGTCCCCGCGGGGCCCCTTCCTGAAGGCCTACAGCTCACCTCCAGTATCATTCATGAGCATCCAAACTGCTACTCCCAGAGAAGGACGCAGCCCTACGCAATAACAGGATACAAGTCCCATGAGTTCTCTAACCAAAACCTGATCCAGGACAATGCGTGACCCTCATACCTCACAATCCCCACTCAATACAAGCGTTATCTGGATAAACATTTTGGACTTTATCCTCTAGATTTTCTTCAAATTATTCTGCAAAACAACCATGTAGATAATATTAGAGACTGGAGAGAAACATCTTTCCAGTTGGAATGATTAAATGCCACCGGGCAATTGTGCATACTGCACTTACTCTACTGAAGGATCTGTTGTCAGCTAATAGTCAGAGCTCTGGGCAAAAATATTGACCTAGAAATTGGTTTGTGAACTGATCTTACCCTGTGCCCAAACGGGTAGGCCCAAAGCACACCCGATATTGGGCCTCAGGCCTCATTTACATGAGAATGGCGCGCTGCCAACAACCTGCTGGGTGTCTCCAGGCAACTTGCTGGTGAAGAGGTTCGACCGGCCCTTAGGTCCTGGGAAAGAGAGGGAAACGATTGGGAGGGAGGGAGCCGAGCAGCTGCTGGCGACGGTTTTCAGCTCCACATTCAGGTAAATATTTTTTAAAAAACTTACCTTTTTGTTGGCTGCCTCCAGTGGTCCCTTTAAGGATCACTGGTTAGACCACATGTAGACTATGTTTTCTTGAATGCAGCCAGCTTGGAGAAATTTCTGATTAATAAGATTGAAAGTTCTAAGAATAAGTACAGACACAGGTGATCAAACTCTCAGTGGAACACTGTGGCTCCACTCCTGTTGCGACCTTGGAAATGTCATTTCTGGAATCCAGCTGCTCAGGGGATGAGTAATGTGGATTCTGATATGAGATAAATCTTCTTTTTCATTGCTGGGTTAGCTTGGTGATTAGGGAGAAATTTCACGCAGCTTTATCTTCTTGGAAGCTCTTGCTGTGGGTTTTTCACCTCCTTCAGGAGATTATGTAAGGTGGACAGAGCCCCGGCATTATAGTTTGTACTTGATCTGTGGTAGGAATGGTTTTGATCAGTCAAATGGGTTCTTTCTGTTCCATGCTTTCTCACGTACTTCCCATCTTGTGTTCTTACTTCTTTATTACCAACGTTATCAAAAATGCACAGGGATAGCATTAAAGAATACAGGAATATGAACTTACAAAATTGACGGGCAGGAAAAGACCAGCTTGTCCATCAAGCCTGCCCACACCATGATGGCCAGAGCATCATGACTAAATACTTCTTCCCACACCCCTCTTCTCTGCATGCATGTAATCTCCTGAGAGAGGCAAAATCGCAGAGAAAAAAACCCAGGGCCAATAAGAGAAAAATACTCTGGAAAATTCCTCTCTGACCTCCCTCAGGCGATCGAAACCAGTCCAGGAGATCACATGGACCAAGTATTATCTGTAAAGACTCTTGCCTTCTATATGATCAAGGGGAAAACTACATTGTGTAAGGTCTGACTGATCGCGAATGCAATGGAATCCGGATGTAGTGATCTATTTTGATGGGTCCCGAAATGATCACTGTTACTGCAGGATCAGTAAATAAGAGGGTGGCAATCGGATAATACCTGAGAGAGCAGCTCTCAGCCCAAAACAGGCAAGTGAACAACGACGCTGAAGAGCAGTGTGGTGCTCGCTGGGGATTGAAACAGCTGATAGGTTCAAGGATCTTAAAGTTTACCTATCTTTCCGTCTTCTACTAAAGTTCTAAAATACTGGAAGTATTCTGAAGGGGTTCAGCAGTACAGCTGGGATTTTTACAGTTCGCTGGTGAATGCTGCTCCGCTGTCCAACAGCAGCACTCACCGACTAGTTAAAAGGTTGAGCAGTGCTCTGCTCTGAGTGCTGGGTTTGGACTGACAGCTGTCATGTCAGGCGTCATAAATGTGCCGAATTCTAAATTGGGTTTACTGCCTTCAGGAGCACAACTTTTATCGAGAATTCAGCAAAAAAAACCTGATCAGTACAACTAATAGAAACTGTGTGGATTTAATATAAAGTTGAGATTTACATCCACATATCACTGCAAGTGGATGGTAATACCGTAAAATGTCTGTACTGTATACATTAACAGATGGGCAGCAACATCCCAAGGGATTCAAAAGATTCTGTTTGGTGCTGGTCTTCAAAACCCCTTTACCGTGTTACAGCTGCCTGGTGAAACAGTGTACTATTTGTTTGTAAGATACTTTCTTGCTGTAAGTTAATGTTACTCCAAGTTCCGCATCATATTCTTTAAAATCTTTAAGTGTCGTGTACTGCAAAGTTATCCAGAGAGAACCGATGTGCGTAAAAGAGGCCTCTTGCAGCAGTAAGGGAATGTTAAATTAAGTTACAGACCCAAGTGGGAAAACCAAGGGCGAACCATATATTAGGCTGGATTTTATCCAAGGCTTTTGCACACTGGGGCTTGGCTGACATTTATGAAATGCCTCAGCTTCAATTTGATGCTTTGTGCCATTGTCCAAACCCCATGAGTGTGCCACACACGCCTAGCCATCTGTTATTCTGTTTTGTGGCACATTGTTGTACCAGCAGCTTACATTGTTGTTAATAGATGAATCTTTAGCTGCTGTTTCGCCAAAATAATCATGAGTTTAACTGTAGAAGTTCATTTCAATAAATGTATTGCGTTTAATTTTTAACATAGGTATTTTATGTGCACACGATATTATATCAAGAAATCACAAAAGACCATAGTCCTGAATTTCCTCGTGCCTGGGACATACTTGGAGAGTAATCCAGGCGTGTGATGACAAGCAGAAGGCAGGACCTGGCGAAACGAACATAATTACCCCACAAGTTTCTCTGGGGATCAGGGCAGGAGGTAGTTTCAGCTGCCCTCAGGAAACCTGACATCACAAAAGAAGACGGGACTGGCAGGATGATGCCATCTGCCCTGAACGCCGGTGCGATACAGACATTCAGTAGAGTGGTGAGGCAGAAGTGGGGCCCACACGAGTGTTCCAGACCAGGATCTGGCCTCTTAAGAAATTGGCTCTTTTATAATTTGCTCTGGTGTTTGAAGCTGGTCCTACTGGTTTTGCTCTTAAACAGCTGACAAGTACCACATTTTTCTGCCCTCACTGCCACCTCCCACCCCTCCCCCAGTGGTCACTGAAGCGCCAATGCTGTTGTGGGTTCTTGTCTACTTAATGTATATGGTCTGACCGCAGAAACTCCAGTGGAGTCAAACTGTCATGTCACCAGTGGGTCATAATCCCTTGTCTACCATAGATACAGCAGTATCTGGATTATTGGCCCTATAGGTTTTGGTAAGGATACTAAATCCCTTTATTTGCTCCCTAACCACTGCAACATCTTTGTTCGAGAGGATAGCTGGGTAAACCACTGAAGTATTCTACCAATGTGACTCCAATCACCAGGTGACATTCCTAGAGTAGCTCCTGGATCATACTCCCTCTGATTTTCCTGTCCATTGTTCACGTTTGTCCCTATTCCCAGGAAAAGTACTTTTAATATCGCATATTTATTTTCTTTTCAGAAACCAGGATAACAAATCCAGGTCCATAGTTTAGGTCGCCACCAAAGTTGAATGGAATTAAGATAAATTAAATCAAATAGCAGTAACGAGATGATGCCGAGTGTGGATTAGAAAGGTTTGTAGATTGTAGGACATGGGACAGGTTGAGGAAGGCAAACACTTCCACAATTCAAATACCTGAGAAAGGACGAGTTTGAATAAGAGACTGTTGAATGAATAGAACCATAGCAGTTTATAGCATAGAAGGCCATTTGGCCCATCATGTTGTTACGGGATCTTTGCTCGGGCAATCTAAGACTAATCACACTCTTCTTCCCCTGGAGCCATATGTTTTCCTCTGCTTCGAATATTTATCGAATTTGTATATATATATTAGTATATATGTATATTTTATTGTATATACAAATATAATTTTTTTTTACAATTGGTGTCTGTTTTTAGAGCAAATGCTTTCTAAATTTATTTTAATCTCTTATTAAATTAAAAGCATGAATCGACAATGTTTGTAATTAACCACCATGTAATTGCATTCTGAGTGGTAAAAACTGTCCACTCCCCACTGGTGAGTTGTGAAAAACTCTGAATGGTGATTATTATTCAGTTAGAAAAAGGGGAGTGGGGTATGACAAGATGATTCTGGTGTGTCTAATTGAATTTTAAATTCACCAGCAGCTGTTCACTTAGTGACAATTAAGTATACTGTTAGTAGACCTGAACTGAAAAATATTTTGTAATCGATGTCTGCATCAAGCACTCTTAAGGTGCAGTATGGCGTGGGTTGTACGCAAGATGACGTTTCTTGTACTCTGCCCCAGCTTCAGAAGAGCACTTCTTATTGCACCAGTGTGACATTCCACTTCTCATACAACCATCCTCTGGGATGTCTGGATGACCAATGCTCTACTGCAAGTTTAATTTCAAATTAAGGGCAATTTCATTCTCTGAACAGGGAGCAAATTTGGAGCCTTCCATATCCCATGTCACAGGTTCATCCATTTCTAGATGGATCCAGCAACAGGTGCACCTGGAAAATCTTGAATTGTTACATTAAAAATGGTGCATTCTGATTAATTTTAAAGCACTTTTTAATTTCACAATGCATAGATTTTTAATTCAAAATTTAGAAAAATAAGTGACTTTTGGCCTTATCCACATTCCACAGAATAACCATCACTTCTCCAAAAACTGCCTGAACACTCACTCTCCCCCTCTCGGAGGCACTCTCCTTCCCTTCAAAGAGGTACCATCCCCCCTTTCACAGACAAACTCTTTCTCCATCACTGAGGAACTCCTTCTGTCCAATCCTTCCAGCTCAGAGGTATACCTCCCCCAGAGTTCAGCAGTACTTTACCTCTCTAGCTCTTCCAGTTCACAGAAACACTCTACCCCCTCTACCCCCCAGTAACACAAACACTCTACCCCCTCTACCCCCCAGTAACACAAACACTCTACCCCCTCTACCCCCCAGTAACACAAACACTCTACCCCCTCTACCCCCCAGTAACACAAACACTCTACCCCCTCTACCCCCCAGTAACACAAACACTCTACCCCCTCTACCCCCCAGTAACACAAACACTCTACCCCCTCTACCCCCCAATAACACAAACACTCTACCCCCTCTACCCCCAGTAACACAAACACTCTACCCCCTCTACCCCCCAATAACACAAACACTCTACCCCCTCTACCCCCCAGTAACACAAACACTCTACCCCCTCTACCCCCCCATAACACAAACACTCTACCCCCCAGTAACACAAACACTCTACCCCCTCTACCCCCCCCAATAACACAAACACTCTACCCCCTCTACCCCCCCATATCACAAACACTCTACCCCCTCTACCCCCCAATAACACAAACACTCTACCCCCTCTACCCCCCAATAACACAAACACTCTACCCCCTCTACCCCCCAATAACACAAACACTCTACCCCCTCTACCCCCCCATAACACAAACACTCTACCCCCTCTACCCCCCAATAACACAAACACTCTACCCCCTCTACCCCCCATAACACAAACACTCTACCCCCTCTACCCCCCAATAACACAAACACTCTACCCCCTCTACCCCCCAGTAACACAAACACTCTACCCCCTCTACCCCCCAATAACACAAACACTCTACCCCCTCTACCCCCCAATAACACAAACACTCTACCCCTTCTACCCCCCCATAACACAAACACTCTACCCCCTCTACCCCCCAATAACACAAACACTCTACCCCCTCTACCCCCCCATAACACAAACACTCTACCCCCTCTACCCCCCAATAACACAAACACTCTACCCCCTCTACCCCCCAATAACACAAACACTCTACCCCCTCTACCCCCCATAACACAAACACTCTACCCCCCAGTAACACAAACACTCTACCCCCTCTACCCCCCCCAATAACACAAACACTCTACCCCCTCTACCCCCCCCAATAACACAAACACTCTACCCCCTCTACCCCCCCCCCCAATAACACAAACACTCTATCCCCTCTTACCCCCCCCAGTAACCGAAACACACTATTCCACTACCCCCCAGTAACAGAAACACACTATTCCACTACCCCCCCGTAACACAAACACTCTATCCCATCTACTCCCCCAGTGACACAAACACTCTATCCCCTCTACCCCCACCAGTAACTGAAACACTCTATCCCCTCTACCCCCACCCCCCCCCAGTAATACAAAAACTCTATCCCCTCTACCCCCCGCCCCCCCCGCAAGTAACACAAACACTCCATCCACTCTACCCCTCCACCCCAGTAACAGAAACACTATCCCCTCTGTACCCCAGGAACAGAAACACTCTATTCCCTCTACCCTCGCAGTAACTCAGGCACTTCATCCCCATTAACCCACCCCCAGTCACAGAGTCACTCTATCCCCACTAACCCCCAAGTCACAGAGGCTCTCTCAAACCATTCCAGTTCACATAGGTACTCTATCCCTTCAAAACTCCAGTTCACAGAGGCATTCTATCCCTTCTCACCCCTTGGAGTGCACAGCCCAACTATCGACTCAACTTAGGTGACTGAACAACTAACCGCCCTTCCCATAGGCTGCTACGCTGCCCGATGAAGGGGACAGGTGGGGGGAAGGGGCAGAGGTTGCTCTGGTGGTTGTTTGTCCTAATATCTGCTTATCATTGCCTGACTTTGGACCACCTGTGTGCAGATTTCCCACTCTGTCTTCACACACTGGGAAGTTTGTGTACTAATACGATTACAATACTATACAATAGCTGTGAGTTGCAGGACCATGGAGGGTCACCACTTTGCTTGGAGACACATTGGTGTCTGATCGGGGGTGGGGGGAGGTGGGGAACCACTGGAGTGTCTGCAAAAAGGCAAAATTGGGTGATGCATGAGCCAGAGGATGGGACCTGGAAGTGACGGCATTTTGAAATGTTGCTCAGCCTAGTTCAGATATATCAACTGATATGTTTTAGCAGCTTCCTAAAACACTTGATATGAACATTACCAAATAATATTGAAAATTATCACAGTGCTACCTATAGGCATAACAGGTATTGCAGGTAAATTAAAAGGGAAAAATGTCAAATTATAAAGGATTTTTCAATGCATTTAGAAATTGAATGTTGTGATCCACCCAGCATTTTTAATAAATAATGGAATTGTGCAGTTTTAATATTTGGCCGATTAACAGCGGGGATCACTGATCAGGAGTTGGACCTTGGCTGATTTTCCTGCCCTTAACGCTAGCCATTGAGGCCGATCTTTAGCCCTCCCAATCAATGGTCCAAGTGGAATATTTCCAGAAAGGGTACTTACCTCAGCTGTGTGACCTTTGACCCACCCTGTAGACCCTTTTTTTTAAACTGCGAATTCAAAGATTACACCAGAAGGCATGATGAATATAAACAGATTGCTGGTAGACACTGCTGCAACACTTGAGAATGAACATCTACAACTTTCTAAAGAGCATTTCAGTACTACATTGAAAACTTCACTACAGTTCACATTCTGCAACTCAAGACCCTCCCCTACCACCCAAAATAATATAGATAAAATTAAGCCAGATGCCATCCATGTTACTTGGGCCACATCCATCCTGATCTCTCAAAAATGTCCTGCTTCGGGTGCATTAATAACATTCTGTAAACAAAAAAGACTTGAAACACAAAAATAAGCTTCTTATTAACAAATCTCAGGGAATGGAAATGTAGCAAGAAGGATCTGTGGCATATTTGAGATTACTGAGGAGCTTCCTGGCAGATTTCTTATAGATGTGAAATATATTTGTAGTAAATGGGTATAAACTCAGAGAATACCTATTAAGTGGGTAAACATTAGAGAGGGGGGAACCAGGCCCTGAGCACCGAGGAGGAGAAAGGACATTGTTGCCTCATGCCCCATGCATTCTTTTAATGAAAATTCTTGTTGAAGGATTTCAGAGAAGTGTTGAAGATTTCACATCAACGGGCCTTTTTAACTACAGTGAGATACAGCAGCTCCTTAAATCTAATCTACTCCTTGCAGTTCTGATGAAAGGTCTTTAACCTGAAACAACAACTCTGTGTCTATCTCCACAGATGCTGCCTGACCTGCTGAATGTTTCCAGCATTTGCTGTTTTTATTTCAGATTTCCAGCATCCACAGTATTTTTTGCTATTGTCATTAGTTAATTCTTTGTTAAACTTATACAGTCCCCACCATTTAAACCGCCCACCTTTAAATCGGGCAAATAGCGCAAGCCATTTCCATTACTATTGTCAATTCTAAAGTAGCCACTTACAGCATGCTGAACGTGCTGGCAATTTTGAGCAGAATCAGATGTTCAGTGAGTATTTCACACCTTGTTAAGGTGCAATTACCTTGTATGGTTAATCACTTCTAAGTGGTGTCAGCCAATACGGAAGGTGTTGGAAGAAATTTTGAACACAGTAATCACAAGTGTGTGAACAAGAGCAGTTTTCAAGCCTCAGTTACATTGTTTTAATTAGTTGCTAATAATGGATTTCACATACTAAGATGGTATCTGAAAGCTACATTCACTTTCGGTACTTCCGATTGAAATAATTTTATGTTGAGAGTTTATCTATTGGCAGCAGTTTGCAATTAGAGTTAATCCTTCGGTTTCCCGTCATTAACGAGCAGAAAGCAACATGTCAAGCTTAATGTTCAGTTTTATTAGGTGATACGAGAAACAAAAGTGAGGAAATGCTTCATCTGTAGTACTGTTTCGGGTTATAAACAAAGCATGATTCATATAAACTGTCCAACGCATATAGAGGGCACATAACATTAGCAGGTGGGGACTGTATGTCAATTTGTGGTAAATGAAAAGAATTGAAACCTTGGCTCTTCGATCAACCAAATATTTTTATGTACTATTTCATTTTTTCAAAAAAAATTCCCAGATGCTTAATTCAATTTATTTTTTCTCAGCCAAAAGGTGGACAAACAGATTGCAGACTCCATATTTAGTGTTGTCTAACATGCTCGTTGTATTGGTCAACAAGCAACATACCTCCATGGGGACAGTCAGAACATCTGTTTGTTCTTCTGGTGGGACACCTGAGGACTGACAAAACAAATTGCCTGTACTGCTTCATTACAACTTTAGATCATCCATTTTTGCCAGGGGACTTAAGGCTGCAATCATAACGGTGCTATTTCTTGTACTATATTACTTGTCTATATCCTGAGAACTGGGCCTTGAAAATCATATTTCCATTTGTAATGATATATGATAGAGAGATACTGTATCAGTATTGGTGGATTAAATGCACACATTTCTCTACTATATGAATTGAGCTTTGACAAATCCATCATCTTGATGGTAATTTTGTATCTTCCATTTCATATGTGTGCTTGATATTTAGGTGCAGATTATTTAGTTGCAGAAAGAAATCTTGGATTTATTTTTCTTGTACAGTTTGAGTTTCATGTCATCTTCTCTAATTTGATATGCTTGGGTAATTTGATGCCCATATGTCCAAGCCAATGGCTGAGATGTAACTAGGTTGATTGTTGGGTGAATTTTCTACGTAACCTCTTGTTAACTATTGGCTCTTTTGCTGTTGCATGTAATTCTTATCTGACTTATGGACATTCTCTTCTGGATGTGCCTTTGTGTAAAATGAAAATGCTTCTAAGAAGACAATCATCTTCATAAATGTATGTGCCTTATATGCAATCTTCAAGTTCCTTTAAGTCCTTCATTGCTCAGGCTGCTCATTGTGTATGGTCTGAGCAACTTTACAAATGTTTTAGGTGCACAGTCAGTGATTGTTCCACAGACAAAACAAATGGGCCTGAATGGGTTGTTATTTTAATTCCTAGTCAAAGTGGTGTATTTGACATCCTATTTGCGAGTTTTGCCAGTTTCTGAGTAAAAGACACTGTTTTCCACAACAAACTCATCATTTGATAGACAAACAAGAGGTTCTTGACTCAGAGTTCAAGTAAAGACTGGAGTTGTGTGCTCTGGTGCCCTATTGCGGAAATCTCATTTGTCCGTGATAGCAGTAGCTTTGCTATGTGAGGTAATAGTAGAATTATCGTAAAGTTGGCAATGGGTTTATAAGCAATTCCATTATTATTCTATGGTATTTTTATCCTGTTGATGACATATTTAAAATGGAGTTCTTGTTTGAGCTCGAGTACCTTGATATTTTGTAGTATTTCCTCTTTCTGTGGTCATCCAAACCCAACAGTTTTATCGAAACCTAGTCAGAAGTGGAGAAAAATTCCAACCAGTGAGTTCAAACCTCCTTGAACAATTTCAACACAGCATTGATGATAGGAGTAAAATAGTAAAAATAATTATAATCGTAGCCATATTACTAACATTTGCTGTAGTATGAATGGTAGAATTTCAGCTTGAGTTTTCAGAGAATTCTCCTTAACTCCATTTTAACTAATTGTTGTCTTTGATTTGTATGTTAGCCTGAAATAAATGTTCCATTGAAAGGTAATTGAAAGAAAATCAGTCGGGTTCTATAAGTCGCTGTCAGGTGGTGAAAATCTACCCTCATGAGTTATTCAAGTTAAGAATGTGTTAAACTAATGCGAGGAATAAAAATTTAGAAGGTTTTCTTATTCATTCTCGGTATGTGAACGTCACTGGTGAGGCCAGCATTTATTGCCCATCCCTAGTTGCCCTTAACTGGGTGGCTTGCTTAGGCCATTTCAGAGGACATTTCAGAGTCAACCACTGTGATTAGAGTCACAGATAGACCAGACCAGGTAAGGCCGGCAGGTTTCCTTCCCTAAAGGGCATTAGTGAACCAGTTGGGTTTTTGTGACATTCTGACAGCTTTACGGTCACTTTTACTGGTACCAGCTTTTTAATTTCCAGATTTCTTCTTAAACTGAATTGAACTGCCATGGCGGGATTTGAACTCGTGTTCAAATCATTAGTTCATGATCATGAGTCCAGGCCTTTGGATTACTAGTGCAGTAACATAACCACTACTCTACTGTACCCTTTAAGTTGTGTTTTATAAAATTAAAGAGATAACAGCAACATCTGGTATTAAATATCTCATCTCATCAAAGGGACCCACCTTGAACAAAGTTCACAAAGAATCATAATTTTTTTTGCAACGATTTGATTTTTCAACACAATAATGAGACTTTGACCACTGAATTTTCATGGGGGTTCTCCCAGTCTCCTGCTGAAATTCCAAACCCCCAGGGCAAAAATGACTGAAAGTGGCCATTTCGCTGCAGGTTCCACCATGATCCTGCTGGAGATGTAGCGAGAGAACAGGAGAAGCCCACTGAGATTTCAAGGCCTTTCTGTTTAACTTGCAACGATGTATACTCAAATTGAAGGGAAAGGTCTAACTCATTGCAAATCTACAATCATATATGGTGGACCAAGAAAGTAATTAATTGCAGATTTTTCTTGATAAACCTGGAATAATGACTTGAGGAACAATTAATATCCCTGTGTGAGTTAAGAATATGGGCTGCACTGATGCAGGGGCTAGCATAAGATGTAATTGTAATAATGCAATTGCAACAGTGTATATTCTGTTAAAATAACCAATACTTAGGAGTGAGTTCAATTGCTATGTCCAATCTGGGTATTTAGTTGTAAATCACAGAAACTCCACTCTTTCACACTATGACACTGGAACTACTCAGTTAGATTACAGCCTTGTATTCATTCCTACCTGCCAGTTATTCTACATGTATATTTAGGTTGAACAAAACATGTGTAGAGCTGTAATAATACTTGGCCAATCGATAATATAACCTCATTTGCGTGCCAATCTTTTAAAGAATAACCTTGTAATAAGGGGAATTTTCATTAATTTAGAATTTTCAGTAATGGAAAGAAGCAACTAGCCAGAACTGAGTGCTTGGTGCTTTGGAAAGTATTTCGATTCATCTTTAGGAACGAACATAGTTAAACTCTATTATTTGAAAATCACAAGCTTTCGGAGGCTTTCTCCTTCGTCAGGTGAGGTGACCTCACCTGACGAAGGAGAAAGCCTCCGAAAGCTTGTGATTTTCAAATAAAACAGTTGGACTATAACCTGTTGTTGTAAGATTCCTTACATTTGTCAACCCCAGTCCATCACCGGCATCTCCACATCATAGTTAAACTCAGAAGTGGAAATAGGTGATGTCGCATCTGATAAATAAGTGTTTATTAACTTTAGAAATGTGATTTGTCTGATGTCATTTTAAAAAAAAAACTATAATTAAAAGCAATCCTTGTGACTAATAGTGTTCCAAAATCTTCTGACCCTCACTATATTTTTGTTGTCTCCAAATTTATAGGTTTAACAAAACAAAGTTTCGTAATTTACTACCCTATTTGAGCAATTCCTGATTCACTGTAAAAGTAACATATATTTAGGCTCTGTACAGCTCACAGGCTGCCTCATAAAACTCCTTTGCCTTGATGCAACATGGAATAGCTCCAGAGCTGTTTCTTTGTACATGTGAATAATAAAAGTTGCATGTTTGGAAACAGGAAGTCTGACAGTGTTATAAGTGAAAAATAACTCTGAATTTCATCTACATTTATTTTTAGCATTCTACAGAAGACAGATTATATCAACGAAATGAATTGCCCGAATTGCCACTGAGTATTAAGGGTGAAACTGATTATGTCTTAATGGATTGACCACGGTCATCTGTCGCTTTGAAACCTTTTGCTTTGGACAATACGTGCATCGTATTAGCTGAGTTGTGGCATTTGCCTCTCCTTTTATTTATTGTTAATTGTTTTAAATAGAAGTAGTTTTAAATTATGTATTTATTTTATCGAGCTGTTTCTTCACCGTTTTATTCAGAGATTTGCACAGTTAAAGTCGATCAGCAATGATTAGTGATAGACAGCTATATTCCCTTGCTCCAGTACTTAAGTTTCCATTTAGTATGACTAAATATAGCTTATCAAATCTGTTTTAGAAGGGCAGTGGTTATGTTGTCCAGCATTTTAAACATGTTAAGTTCGTAATTTGAACATTCTGGCATTTTTTTTGATAACTTGCTGGTGCTATTGGCTGGTACCATTAATTCAGCTCCTGTTCTTGGTTTCTTGACTGCTGGAGATGAACAAATGATTTGTTTTCTATCCTCCTCTGATGAAGCTGATAGCTCGTACAGGTGTATCTTTCCATGCCACTGATGGCCCTCCAGTACTTCTTCATATGTGAGATTTTGTACAGTGAGATGAGCCATGTGGTCATTTGAATCCATATCGGTCATTCACAGGCAGCAGTCTTTCCTCTCCAACCCATGACTCTGAGGCTAATTCTAGTATTCCTCAATACTACTGTGCCTGAGATCAGCTAATACAGGCCAGGGTTAATTTGAGGCTTTCTTGGTTTGCATGGCTCAGTGCCATACCGTGTGTGCATTCAGTTCAGCCAATGAGCCATCAGGGAACTGAACAATTAAAAATGTACTTTTAGCTGAGGATTTGGTTTCAATTCAGGGGGAGAAAAAAGAACAACATTGGAGAGCTGGGCCTGGGTTCACTCCCATGATACCTCATCTTTGGGTTTCTGTTGTATACCTCCTTGAAGTTGACTCAGAGGATCAGTGGCCCAGGCCTGAGAGCAGATATCTCGTCCATCCCGCTTCTGGCCTTAATGAGAAAATAATGAGAAAAAGAAGTTCATATACATGCCACTTGTTCTTTTTTAAAATATTCTATTCAAACAAACATCCTATACCTTGGGCTTAGTGGTAGCACTCTCACCTCTGAGTCAGAAGGTCATGGGTTCAAGGCCCACTCCAGAGACCTGAGCACATAATGGGCCGGAACTTGCTGGAAAAATAACAGAGTGTGAATGACGCAAACCTTTGTTACTGTGCAAATCGGCAAGCAAGTTCAGGGGATTAAGATATACATCGTGACTTGCGAATCTTCAGAACTTGCTGGTCGATTTATGCCACACTGCCGCTTGCTTCGTTTTGCATCTCACTCTTAATAGCCTCAGTACCCTTTTAACAATATGATAAATGCTAATGACTGCCAATCAATCTCTCTGCCCCAGAAAATGAACAATTTAAACTCTGGAGCCTCATTCCTTCAGGTGGTAAGAGATTTTAAAAATATCAAATTTTAAATGTTTACATTTTTTTCTTTCTTTTCCTTTCTGTCTCATTTTTCTCTCTCTTAATCCAATCTTTCTTTCCCTCTCTTTATTTCTCTTTCTGTACCTGATTTGACTCTAATTCACCCACACTAATTCACCCACACTAATTCACCCACTCTAATTCACCCACTCTAATTCACCCTCCTTTGCCCTCGTTCCTCTGTTTATTTCTCAATCCTTAAATCTAATTGGTTAAGGAGGTACACTGTTGGTCCTGCCATTCACTCAAGTCCCAGATGCCCTGTTGCTTTCGTCATGCTGTTATCAGCTCGCACTTCCAGCAAGTTGAGGCGCAAAAAGCTTTTCAGCTGAAGGATGCAGGAAAAAGTCTAAGTAATGGCGTATGCCATGAGATGCTCTGTTCCAGCAATTTCCAGCCCAATCTTGGCTGACACTTCAGTGCAGTACTGAAGGAGCGCTGCTGTACCATCTTTCAGATGAGACATTAAATCGAGGCCATGTCTGTTCTCTTTGGTGGATGTAAAAGGTCCCATGGCAATATTTGGAGAAGAGCAGGGAAGTTCTCCCTCAACCAACATCAATAAAACAGATTATTTGATCATTTATTTCATTGCTTTTTATGGGACCTTGCAGTGCTCAAATTGGCTCTCATGTTTGCCTGCATTATAACAGTGACTACATTTCTTTGGCTGTGAAGCACATGGGGATATCCTGAGGATGAGAAAGCCACAATGTAAATGTGAGTTTGTTCTTTCTTTACCTCTGAAACCAAATGCCATAACATACTTTAGCTGACTGACAAAACATACTTCAGCTGCTTTGTCACCAAATCAATTAGTAAGGTAAAACATTATGGAGCAGACTTGTGAAAATCTCAATTATAAGCCTATAAAACTACTTTGTATTAGAAATGTATGTGTTATCACTGCATTGTTGCTTTTACAGCAGAAGCTTACCTCCCTTTTCTTTTCCTTCTTTGGAGTCCTGAGATTGGATGTTGGGAGCCTTTGGCTCATTATATTTTAACAAGGTGTCTGACATTACTACATTAAGAACCACTTCAACCCTGGGCCACGTGAAAAAAACGTGTTCAACGTAACAGCATGACCTTCAGTGTCTATTATTAATTCTGTAGGTCACTAGACATGAAAATCTTGGATTTTATTCACAAGTAATTTACTGAAGCATGTGTGAATACTTTGAATTATTCATTTTACCCTCTGACGTTCTCAAACATAACTGTTTCTTTCATCCTCCACTATCTTAGCAAGTTTGAAGGCAAGATCAGTGGGAAGCTGGGTAAATACATTGTGCCTTTGAAGGTTTAGCCCTGTTAAAAACTAACTCAAATTCGCACATTGACACCAGGTAACAATGTTATAGAATTAATGATAAATTAAATATTTAGACATTAGCGTGAGAAGACATTGTGATCTATATTAGTATTGCTGGCATCTAACCCATTGAGATCAAAAGACCAATGTCTTTAAAGTTGCTTTTGCATTTCTATATTGCATTTCAAGTGTTCCATATGACTTTTTACTTGATACTATACCTGATAGCATTTCATTTGGGTTCAAATATGGAATTTACTGTTATATGCGACAGACTTTATTGGATAAAGCATGTTTAATTTTTAACGGTGCATTTTTACATACCATTATGGAGGGATGATTACCTCTATGTGCTGAGTGTAGAGAAATAATAAACCCATTCTGTTTAAATGCATTGGCAATTTTCCTACACTCAGCACATAAGAAACCTTCCCTCATAGTGTGTTTCAAAGCCTGCTCAGTTGTAATATGCACAAAGGATTTCAAGATCACAACCATCCATTGAAGCACTAAAGTTTTCCAATGTTTGAATCAGATTAAAGGAAAACTGAACCTAAATGGTGCACTAATTCCATTTGTTAGATTGTCACTCTTCCATTCAGATCTGCCTCTATACAGACACTTGACCCATCACCTAGTCTTTTCTCAGTCAGTGTTCATTCCATCATCTTCTCAGGTTACTGACATTCAGCCAAAAGGTACACAAATCCTGTCCATCAGTCGCCTTGCTGTGACAAGCACACTTATACTGCACTGAGGCCTATCCTCATTACTTCAGCTTTGATTAGTCTCTTCTCCCAACATTCTTCTCATACAGCAGGTTCCAAAAGCATCCACACTCTGCTTCCATGCTCGTGTCGGGGTCCGGCTCTCAGCAGTGCGGAGAACTGGGCACCAGCCCAATACAGTTCAGTTTTCACTTGCCAAGGTTTCTCCAGAGTCTGTCAAAAAAGAAAGCTTCCAGTTAAAGAAAATAAAATAAATTTAAAAGCAAGAAAAATGTAAAGGTGGCACTTTTCTCTCAAGTACTCCAGCTTTTTGTAAATGAAAATGATGCTCTCGCCAAAGGAACTCTATATTTGTTTTTTTAAAAACTCGGATTTCTACGGCAAGAGATATTTCGCAAAGGGTCTCCCTCCCTGCCAGGTGACTCTGTTAAGTGTCCTGGAGTGCCTGCATTGCAAACAGCAGGTGATGCGACATCAAAGTGACCTGATGCCCACTGTGGGATACTGCCCGACCCTGTGACACTGTGCTGCAGAGAGGAAATGTAAATGGCTGAAATCTCTGGACTGGAAATTAAGGAGCGAAATAGTTAAAGACAGAGGCTTATTGTAGAAGCAACAAAATAGTAACTGTAAATAGAACAGCTATAATTGGCACAGCTGGTGACAGTAGTTTTGGAAATCAGTGAGGAAGATTGCTTTAATACAAACAGGCGAAGCGAACTAATGTAAAACAGAGGCACTCCTAGTGCATCAGGAATATGTTCTGACACTATGGGCTGGGTTCTTCTCTTTAAGCAGAGTTCTTGCAGGGTGGGACTGTCACCGGCCCCTCTCTGGCCCAACCCAAACCGATTTCCCCGGATCGAGGGTCGGTGGGGGGGCGGTGGGGGGGTTGCCATAGCTGACACAAGGCAGGCCAGGCTCCCAGCACGATTCCTGCTGCCAAGAAGGAGCCCGCAAGTGCCCGGCTACAAAATTCTAGCACTGCTGCAGTGGGACCGCCACTACAGCACCAGAAGAGGCGGCTGGACATTTAAAGGGGCTGAAGAGCCCCAGTGATCAGGAAATCAGCAGCCCTGTCGGCTTCAGTAGAATACACAAGAACCAGCCACTGGCTTTTATATAATTCATATACACTACACCATACAAAACGTGGATGCTATTTTCCCTTTTCTTGCAATTCTTCAATGACCCTCTTGTTGGCCCTTGTCTTTCTGAGTCTATGGCCCTGATATTTACGGGGAGGGGGTGGGGGGTGGGGTGTTGTAGCAGCCAGGAAACCCGGAAATTCAGGTAATGCGGAGGTCGTGCTGAATTTAACGGCAGGACCTCATTTGAATTTGTTTTTCCATTTCCCGGCTGGCAGCCAGCCAGATTGAGAGGCTGTCGGGCTGGAAAGCCTGCGTTGGAAGGTCGCAGCCGGGAAGCGGAGAGATCGCATGGGGTTTGGAGGGGGGGGGGAAAGATCGCCGAGGGGAGGTGGAGGAGATAGTCGGGAGTTGGGGAGAGAGATCGTGGGAGGTGGGGCGGAGAGAAGGATCGCAGCGGGGGGGGGGCGAGAGCGGGGGGCGGGTGTGGATAGAGACCGCAGCGGGCAGAGAGATCGTGGGGGGAGGAGATCATCGGGGTGGGGGGAGGAGATCACCGGGGTGGGGGGAAGAGATCATCGGGGTGGGGGGAGGAGATCGCGGGTCATGGGGGAGGCTTCGGATTGCAGGTCGGCCTGGTGATTTGTGGTGGGGGGGAGGCATTGGATCATAAGGGTGGCCCGCTGATTGCGGGGAGGGAGGCCGATTGCGTCAGGTTTGCTTGGTGGACCGGGGGAAAACACTCCTAATCCTCCTAGCCCACAAGCAGCATTGGAAAAACACTTACCTGCTGGATCCGGCTGTTCTTGCCTCCCTTCAGATGTTGGGTTTCCCGAGCCCCGGGAAACCCGGTCCACAGCCGTTAAATGTAAAAGTTTGTTCAAATCTGAGGCACATAGCCTCATTAACATATTTAAATCTCTGACCCGCCTCTTGAGAGCAGATCACTCTCCCACCCCGGTTAAACCAGAAGTTGGCATGTTCACAGTGGGTTGCGGTCAGGTATCAGATTTTTCAGAATTTTGCCCCCCCATCTCGTCTCCCACCCATCCTGGAGTTTAAAATTCCCCCTATGTTTTCATTCTCAGTAAGGGCAGCAGCACGTCAGATATTTAATAATAAAAACAGAAAATGCTGGAAACACTCAGCAGGTCAGGCAGCAGAGCCTTTGCGTAGGCCGCAACTTGCTTCAGTGCGTTCTGCAGCACGTACTTCTGGACCTCAGAGTGAGCCAGTCGGCAACACTCGGTCGTGGACATCTCCTTCAACCTGAAGACCAGCAGGTTTCGGGCGGACCAAAGGGCCTCCTTCACCGAGTTGATGGTCTTCCAGCAGCAGTTGATATCTGTCTCGGTCTTCATGATAGGGGTCCTCAGTGGATAATTCAGAACTTTAATTTCTGGTTCAGACTAATAGGTAAATTCCAATCAATGCAGCTTATTTAGGAAAAAAGTTTGAAATATCAGGAATTGACCAGTATTACTCAAAAGAACTTATGTGCACTATATCTGTGTAATAAGTGTATACGTGGCTGGCAACTGAAATCTCAATAGACTCAGCTTCTCTGCTTGAGTGAACAGAGATTGTGTTGTATTTTTCATTGAGGCCCTCATCATTCCCTGAAAAGGTGCTGACTTATCTCCATCACTCATCTTCCAGCTGCTGTTATCAAATTGTGCCTTCTGTTCGTCATACTGGATCCTGCCTATGAGTTAATCTTGGCACAGTCACTGCTGAAGATTTAAGAAAGATTCAAACACTATTCATGGTGCAGAATCATTTTTTTTGGTTCCAATAATGGGAGCTCATTTTCTATTTCATTACACTAACATTTTAATTTAGGAAACAACTATTATGAATTGCAAGGTGAAGCAATTAAAATACCTGAAATTCTTCCTTATGAATACCTTTTATTGTATAAATGAAAATCATTGCTCATGCTGAGCATGTACTGCAACACAGATTAAAAACCTGATCTTTTAACATATCATTCGGTAGCAGTCAGTTATCTTGTGAATATCTTGTGTGTGAAAGGACACTAGTTGTGAATTATCAGATGAAACAATTGTAGCTTTCCAATGTGATTGTTTACATCAGTGTTGTCCAATAGAAATTGTTAACGAGCCACATGTGTGGCTACAATGACACCATTTTAGCCACATGCACTAATTTTAGCAGAAAATGCCTTGCATACACTCAAACAATACAAATCAATTTAGGAACACACACGTTTCCACTATTGTCTCGGACATTTTTTTAATTTCAAAATATACTTTATTTCATAAAATTTAATGATAACACACAGTTCAATGTAAAAATCACAATTCCAAGCAATACAATTCGAAACAATACAATGTAGATCATACACAATACGATCTCATTAATTCAATTCAAAACACAGTACATATCTTTATAAAACATGCTGTACAGTACAAAGGTGGGATGGCCTTACACGGTGGCCTTTCCCCATAGAGCCTTTGAGTAGGCCGCACCTCACTTCATTGTGTCCCGCATCACATACTTCTGGACCTTGGAGTGAGCCAGTCGGCATCACTCGGTGGTGAACCACTCCTTCAGCTGGAAGACCAGCAGGTTTCGGACGGAACAAAGGGCCTCCTTCACTGAGTTGATGGTCTTCCAGCTGTAGTTGATACCTGTCTCGGTGTGCGTCCCGGGGAATATCCCATAGAGCACAGCATCCTGTGTTATTGAGCTGTTGGGGATGAACCGCGACAGATACCAACCCATCTCTCTCCACAATTTCTGCGTGAAGGGGCAGTCCACCAGGAGATGGACGACAGTCTCCTCCCTGCCGCAGCCTCATGGGCAGCTCGCGGTGCCACTGAGATTCCGTGCGTGTAGGAAAGACCGCACTGGCAAGGCCCTTCTCACCACCATCCAAGCTTCATTCTGGTGCCTGTTGGTCATTTCCGGTAACGAGACGTTCGGCCAAATGGCTTTGACTCTCTGGTCAGGGAACTGTCCGATCGGATCCACCCTGCATTACCCCCAGAACGTTCCGTGCTGACCACTGTCTGACGGCCTTGTGGTCGAAAGGGTTCCTCTTCAGGAACTTCTCCACCTGGGACAGGTGGTGGGGAACGGTCCAGCTGGATGGGACGTTCTGTGTCTGCTCGGCCAGCATGGCCAGACCCAATCTTCTCAGTGTGTTGGACAGATAGAAACTCAGCACGTAGTGACACTTGGTGTTTGCGTACTGGGGCTCTCCACAAAGCCTGAGGCAGCCATACACAAAGGTGGCCATCAGGATCAGGGCGGCATAGGGGACGCTCTTCCCCGCTTTGTCTGGGGGCTTGTACATGGTGACCCTGTGGATGTGATTTATCCTGCACCTCCAGACAAAGGGGATGACTGTGACAGCGGAGTGGCGGGGAATGGGCCAAACCTGTGCCACGTAGAGCAACACTGCGAGCACCTCACACCTTATCACCAGGTTCCTGCCAGCCATGGAGAGGGAGCGCCCCCTCACATACCAAGCTTCTGTTTGGCCTTGGCAACCTGCTCCTTCCAGCTCTTGGTGCAGGCGTGGGGCCTCCTGATCCAGATCCCCAGCACCTTCAGACAGTTGGACCTGACGGTGAAGGGGACAATGGATCAGGTCTCCCACCTGCCAAAGAACATGGCCTTGCTCTTACTGCGGTTCACTCTGGCCCCCGAGGCCAGCTTGAACTTGTCGCAGATACCCATCAGTCTGTGGACAAACCGCTGATCGGAGCAAAAGACGTTGATGTCGACCATATACAGGGAGATCTTAAACTGAGAGACACCGCTGCCTTGGATTGTCACCCCCCTGATACCTGCGACTTTCCTGATGGACATGGCAAATGACTTGATACAGCACACGAACAAGATCGTAGATAAAGGACTGCCCTACCTGACTCCAGATCTGATTGCAAAGCTCTCCAACTCGAACCCGTTGATTAGAACTGTGCTATGGATGTCCGCGTAGAGCAGTCGGAACCAATTGTGGATTCCCTCCCCAAAACCCATTTTGGAAAACACGTCCATCATGTACGTGTGGGATTTTCTATCGAAAGCCTTCTCCTGGTCCAGGCTGATGAGCAGATTTTCACCCCCTGTCCAGCATGCAGGCAATCGTATCCCTGAGCAACGCAAGGCTATCGGAGGTCTTCCTGCTGGATACAGTACAGGTCTGATCGGGGTGGATCACCAGCTCAAGGGCAGACTTGAGTCTGTCGACACTGAATCTTGTAGTCGACATTTAGCAAGGAAATGGGTGGGCAATTTCTGATTTCTTCCCTCTCCCCTTTCCACTTGTAGATGAGGGTGATGATGCCTTTCCTCATGGATTCTGACATGCTGCTTGCCAGAAGCATACCCCCGTACACTTCCAGCAGGTCTGGGCCTATCCAGTCCCACAGAGCTGAGTACAACTCAATCGGTAAGCCATCGCTTCCGGGAGTTCTGCTCTTCTCGAAGGACCGGATGTCCTTTGTCACCTCGTCCAAAGTTAGCAGCTGATCCATGCTCTCCCGCTCACTGTCCTCTAAGTCCTCTGTGACAGAGGGCAGGAAGGATTGGGAGGCCGTGCTGTCTGTGGGCTTCGCGTCATATAGCCCGGCATAAAAGGACTTGCTGATCCTCAGTATGTAGGCCTGTGATGATGTCTTCCTCCTTCAGGCTGCTGATCACAGAGGTCTCCCTGTGCACCTTCTCCTCATCCTCCACGGAGCGGATTCTGGTCCGAAAGATGATCTTTGAGGCCTCGGAGGCAAAGAGCGAGGCTTTTAAAAAATTCGTTCACAGGATGTGGGCGTCGCTGGCGAGGCCAGCATTTATTGCCCATCCCTAATTGCCCTCGAGAAGGTGGTGGTGAGCCGCCTTCTTGAACCGCTGCAGTCCGTGTGGTGAAGGTTCTCCCACAGTGCTGTTAGGAAGGGAGTTCCAGGATTTTGACCCAGCGACAATGAAGGAACGGTGATATATTTCCAAGTCGGGATGGTGTGTGACTTGGAGGGGAACGTGCAGGTGGTGTTGTTCCCATGTACCTGCTGCTCTTGTCCTTCTAGGTGGTAGAGGTCGTGGGAGGGGCTTGCTGGCCCTTCACCTCTCTGAGTTCCTTCCCGACATCGAACCCCATCGACTGCAGCTGGAGCAGATCCTGTATGCTTTTCTGGAGCTGGGACAATTCCTTCTGTTGCCCTCTTGCCTTCTGAACACCTTTGAGGATGAAGAACCTCTTGATGTTGGCTTTGATCACTTCCCACCAATGCACTTGTAGTTTCATATGAGGCGTGATAAATTTGTATTTATTTCTTCTAATTCTAAATAATAACCTTTTTCAGTCATGTTAACTCTTGTCTTTTGGCATTTCAAAGACTCTGACCTAGAAATTCGTTTAGACCGGTTTTCAAGTGCCAATTGAGGGTGGAGGGCCGAGGATCGCATAAACTGGTCCTCCGACCTCATCTCAATGATTGCGGTGACTTACCGGCACCTGATCCGCCTCCACAGGCTGCTGACCAGAGTGAAGAATAGAATTACGGGCTGCCTGCCTCTCCAGTAGTGGCCCTCAGCTTGTTGGGGAGTTGGCGGAGAGGAGGGACGGTGGGAAGGGGGGCCGAAAGCGTAGGGCAGCGGCCATCAGGAGTGCTGTGGAGCCGAGAGGGGCACTCCTGCTCCTCCTGGCTCCACATTAATTAAAATAAAAGTAATTAAACTTACCTTTTCGGTGGTGGCCGTTGGCTAGGCCACATCCACACCTAGAAAATCCAATGCCTGCTCCACTCAGGGCAGCCCAATTTCCCAGAGGGGTCCTAAAACAGGCATTGCACCTCTCATTAGCAGATGTAGGGGGTCTAATGCCCGTTTTAGGCAGCCCTCCCAGATGCTTGAAAAGTGGCCCTACCCAATTTCTGCTCGGACATTTTTCAGTCATCCTTGAGTCTCGTCGCGTCTGCTTTACTCCCGTAAAACAGCTTAATGAGGTCCAATTTCTATCCCTTTGCATCTTGTCTCCCCTCAGTCGTCTTTGCTCCAGTGAAAGTAATTTCTGACCTGCGAGACTGTTTTCCAAACTTAAACCCATAAGTTCCAAAGTAACCCAATTGCTTCCATCTGAATCTTTCTCAATGCTTCAACGTCCTTTTGAAACTAAGGTGCCCAAAACCACACATGAAAACTTTGTCCTCAAGGTATCGGCATTTGACTCTTTGTTCTCTGTTAAGCAGGATTTAAGCATTTTGTTGTGAAAATGACAAAATAATTTTACTTGTCTCGAGATTATATCTCCAACATAATAACAGTGCTGAAGCATTCCTTCCAGAACCAACACATGATAGACTGAGGCTACATTTTTAAAGTAGCTATTAGTAAAATGAGACGTGAAGCCAGTAAAATATATATACTTATGTCTCACATGTACTTTGAAAGCTTATCAGCATTGATGTAAAGCGCATTAGTGTAGCTCTGGTTTGCCTATCGCAACTAAGTGCAAACAAGTTGTGAGGATTAATTAATTGCTAGGTGAAAAGACAGTTGTAGCAGGTCTGTGTGAGGCTGAAAACCTTTAAGGTGTTTACCCGAATGACAAGCTTTTAAAACCAGTGACTACATTTGCATCTCCCCTGAGAAGGAAGACTTCATCATAGCCAAAGTGAGTGAAGGAAAGAAATTAATTATTCAAGACAATATTTGCAAAATGGACTAAGCAGAGCCAATTACGAATAAAATCTCTGGAGTCAATACGTGCACCAGAGATTTTAGCAGGGCAGGAACAATGCTGGTGTTACTTTTAAATCAACATCATATCTGTCAGTGAATATAGGTGACATTGTGTTGATGTGTCGTTTCCATAGTTCTAATGATAGAGTGGATGATGGTGTCATAGGGACAGAGATAAAAATGGCTTTGGATTGCCCAGCCCCTTGATATGTGACCGTCCCTTTAAGTTAAGATAACAGCCCCAGTGGATTGTCCACTAGTGACTGTTCTTACCACAGAGAAGGGCGAGATTCCAATCAGCAGGCACTTTCTATGATCCTGATGAAGGTTTAAAGCAAGTCTGTGGATATACATGATTCAGCTTAATTCGGAATGGGTTGGAAGACTGGTTTTGTTGTTTTGAAATCCGTGCCAGCATTTATATAGAGTAATCCCAATATTCAAATCCACCTTTCAGACTGAGTGAGTGGGTGCACAGTAGCAGGAAAGTTAGTCGTAGATTCATTTTGTGGAAGATTGGTTTGTTTGAAGATATGCAGCTGGCTTTTAGTGTACCCAAATCTCAACACCTGCAGTTGCAGGACTTGGCCTTAACAGTGTCCAAGGAGCTTGTTGTCACAGAGATTGTATGACTTGAAGGTCTATAGTCATCAAGAGGCTCATAAATCTGACTTAGTATCGGGTGTGTGTTCAGATCTTGAAAAATGTGGATAATGGTTGTGTGGCTCCAGTGCAACAGCATTGATGGGATTTTGCAGATGCAGTTCTCAAAAATTAATTGGCAAACGATGTTGAGTCAATATGGCACCTTGTAGTGCCAGGACAAAGCTAATATAGCTTAACATCCTAACTAGGGTATGCTATTGGCAAAGATGGGCCATTTGCCTTGTACCAGGTGTTGAAGAGGTGACTGGAAGGGGGGATTTAAGTCTACATTGTTTGGCATTATCCTAAAATCTTAATGCTCATTGTGTCGGTGTTAGGACATCCTTTAGTCCCGGATCTGAAGATTTACCTATTGGGCCTACTCCTGGTTCATCCTGTCAGGCCGTATTTGTCCCATGATCTTAGCCACAACAATACACAACACAAATTGGGAAGGTTTAATTACGTTGGGCTGCAATTTGAAAGAGCCAGCTTCATGTAATCAGCCTGAACAAACTTTAAAGGGACAATACTTCAATTTCGATGGATTGATATGCAAGTGCTTGGGAAAAGTAGACATGATTATATTGATGAGAAATCAAGTAAGGAAAACTTTTAGGCATTTCTAACAGTTCCAGTATGAGGGAGCACTGTAAAGGGAAAATCTTGCTTGGGTTTAATTTTTGTGGCAGAAAAGTTTTAATACAATAAAACTTCGAGAATATGAACCATTACAGAATGTATCAGTAAATTTATGAATTTAATACTCTCTAACTGTTTATTTTGAGCTCAGATTTCTTAATAATCTAGAGATTTAAAATGGGTTCATACTCTTTGCTCTCTGTTAAATGAAATTGAAGAACTGTTAAGAGATTGATGTGGAGATGCCAGTGATGGACTGGGGTGGACAAATGTAAGGAATCTTACAACACCAGGTTATAGTCCAACAATTTTATTTTAAAATCACAAGCTTTCGGAGATTATCCCCTTCGTCAGGTGAATGAGTGAAAGGTTCCCAAATCGCATATCTTATATTAGGCTGGGACACCATCACACCAATCAAAAGGTGTTGTTGGTGTTCAGACAGGTTAGCCACGGAAAACAGTAGGTCCCAGTACACTGACTACACATTGTGTCAAATTACATAGACAGAGAGAAAGAGACCCAAATGGCAGAGAGAGAGAGAATATTAAAAACAGATCACTTTTTTTTCCCCTTGCTGGTGGGGTTACGTGTAGCGTGACATGAACCCAAGATCCCGGTTGAGGCTGTCCTCATGGGTGCGGAACTTGGCTATCAATTTCTGCTCGACGATTTTGCGTTGTCGTGTGTCTCGAAGGCCGCCTTGGAGAACGCTTACCCGAAGAATGTCCTTGACTGCTAAAGTGTTCCCCGACTGGGAGGGAACCCTCCTGTCTGGCGATTGTTGCGCGGTGTCCGTTCATCCGTTGTCGCAGTGTCTGCATGGTCTCGCCAATGTACCATGCTCCGGGGCATCCTTTCCTGCAACGTATGAGGTAGACAACGTTGGCCGAGTCACAGGAGTATGAACCATGTACCTGGTGGGTGGTGTCCTCTCGTGTGATGGTGGTATCCGTGTCGATGATCTGGCATGTCTTGCAGAGGTTGCCGTGGCAGGGTTGTGTGGTGACGTGGACGCTGTTCTCCTGAAAGCTGGGTAATTTGCTGCGAACGATGGCCTGTTTGAGGTTGGGTGGCTGTTTGAAGGCAAGTAGTGGAGGCGTGGGGATGGCCTTAGCAAGGTGTTCGTCGTCATCGATGACATGTTGAAGACTGCGGAGAACATGGCGTAGTTTCTCCGCTCCGGGGAGGTACTGGACGACGAAGGGCACTCTGTTGGTTGCGTCCCGTGTTTGTCTTCTGAGGAGGTCTATGCGATTCTTCGCTGTGGCCCGTCGGAACTGTCGATCGACAAGTCGAGCATCATATCCCGTTCTTACGAGGGCGTCTTTCAGCGTCTGTAGGTGTCCATCATGTTCCTCCTCGTCTGAGCAGATCCTGTGTATTCGTAGGGCCTGTCCAAAGAAGCATACCGACAACTGGACAACCAGGAACACTACAGACAGTTACCCGCAGATCCGACCAAAGAACACACCCACCAGCTCAACAAACTGATCAAGACCTTCGATCCAGACCTTCAAAGCATCCTACGTGCTCTCATCCCACGTACTCCCCGCGTGGGAGACTTCTACTGCCTCCCAAAGATACACAAAGCCAACACACCCGGACGTCCTATCGTATCAGGCAACGGAACCCTGTGTGAGAACCTCTCTGGATACGTCGAGGGCATCCTGAAACCCATCGTACGGGGAACCCCCAGCTTCTGTCACGACACTACAGACTTTCTACAAAAACTCAGCACCCACGGACCAGTTGAACCAGGAACACTTCTCACCACGATGGACATCTCGGCACTCTACACCAGTATCCCCCATGATGACGGCATCGATGCAACAGCCTCAGTACTCAACACCAACAACAGCCAATCTCCAGACGCCATCCTACAACTCATCCGCTTCATCCTGGATCACAATGTCTTCACCTTCGATAACCAGTTCTTTACCCAAACACACGGAACAGCCATGGGGACCAAATTCGCACCCCAATACGCCAACATTTTCATGCACAAGTTCGAGCACGACTTCTTCACTGCACAGGACCTCCAACCAATGCTATACACCAGATACATCGACAACATTTTCTTCCTATGGACTCACGGCGAAGAATCACCGAAGAGACTACACGATAACATCAACAAGTTTCATCCCACCATCAAACTCACCATGGACTACTCCTCAGAATCGGTTTCTTTCTTGGACACACAAATCTCCATCAAAGACGGGCACCTCAGCACCTCACTCTACCGCAAGCCCACGGACAACCTCACGATGCTCCACTTTTCCAGCTTCCACCCCAACCACGTCAAAGAGGCCATCCCCTATGGACAGGCCCTGCAAATACACAGGGTCTGCTCAGACGAGGAGGAACGCGATGGACACCTACAGACACTGAAAGACGCCCTCGTCAGAACGGGATATGACGCTCGACTTGTCGATCGATAGTTCCGACGGGCCACAGTGAAGAATCGCATAGACCTCCTCAGAAGACAAACACGGGACGCAACCAACAGAGTGCCCTTCGTCGTCCAGTACTTCCCCGGAGCGGAGAAACTACGCCATGTTCTCCGCAGCCTTCAACATGTCATCGATGACGACGAACACCTCGCTAAGGCCATCCCCACGCCTCCACTACTCGCCTTCAAACAGGCACCCAACCTCAAACAGACCATCGTTCGCAGCAAATTACCCAGCTTTCAGGAGAACAGCGTCCATGACACCACACAACCCTGCCACGGCAACCTCTGCAAGACATGCCAGATCATCGACACGGATACCACCATCACACGAGAGGACACCACCCACCAGGTACATGGTTCATACTCCTGTGACTCGGCCAACGTTGTCCAACTCATACGTTGCAGGAAAGGATGCCCCGGAGCATGGTACATTGGCGAGACCATGCAGACACTGCGACAACGGATGAACGGACACCGCGCAACAATCGCCAGACAGGAGGGTTCCCTCCCAGTCGGGGAACACTTTAGCAGTCAAGGACATTCAGCCACCGATCTTCGGGTAAGCGTTCTCCAAGGCGGCCTTCGAGACACACGACAACGCAAAATCGTCGAGCAGAAATTGATAGCCAAGTTCCGCACCCATGAGGACAGCCTCAACCGGGATCTTGGGTTCATGTCACGCTACACGTAACCCCACCAGCAAGGGGAAAAAAAAGTTATCTGTTTTTAATATTCTCTCTCTCTCTCTCTCTGCCATTTGGGTCTCTTTCTCTCTGTCTGTGTAATTTGACACAATGCGTATTCAGTGTACTGGGACCTACTGTTTTCTGTGGCTAACCTGTCTGAACACCAACAACACCTTTTGATTGGTGTCCCAGCCTAATATAAGATATGCGATTTGGGAACCTTTCACTCATTCACCTGACGAATGGGATAATCTCCGAAAGCTTGTGATTTTAAAATAAAATTGTTGGACTATAACCTGGTGTTGTAAGATTCCTTACATTTGTTAAGAGATTGTCCACTAGAATCACAACAATAATATCTAACCTATATTGCTTCTATATGCAGCGGTGTTCTTACTGCTATCAGGTGTGTTTACTTCCGGATTAGCACAACTGGTCAGCTATTGTGTGTATATTTTTTGCCATTCACTTCCAAATGAAGTAAATGTATTCTCGTGATTAGGGAGAGCTACTTTATATCAGTGTCGATTTGTTTTCCTGAATTGGTGAATGGCAGTAAGTACATATCATAATAGCTTTTCAGTTCAAATATAGAAATATTATTTAGTGCTCAAAACAGAAATATTAAAAGAATTATGTTAAAACAAGCTATTAAGAACTGTGTACTGCTGAGCAGTTGACACCTAGAATTGTGTCAATGATGTGGTTTAAAGGGTTGCTGCATCTTAGGCTGGCTTCAGCTGTGTTCTGCTTAATCCCCTTTCATTTGTACAAGATGCAGATAGGATTTTTTTTAGCAAATAGGAGCTGCGGTATGTAAAAATAGACTAGTAACTCTAAGAGCTCAGCAGTTCAAAGTAAAAACAAATCGAGTTCCCACAAAACCAGCACTGTTGGCTTGTATGCTTTATACTCAGGATGTTAAGCTACTTTGGGTGATAGGTGGATCAAGAATATAACAATCCTGATGTGTTACATTTGGTCCTGATAGAATATTGATCTAACAATGCAAAATGTCTGTCAACTCTTCTCCTTCAAGCAGAGAAAGCTAAGGATAGATTTTGCTAGACGTGTTTAAAATCATGAGGGTTTTTGATGGAGAATCTGTTTCTACTACAGGAGGGTTGGTAATCAGAGGACTCAGATTTCAGATAATTGGAAAATAATCCAGGGGGCAAAGGAGGAAAAAAATTTTTACGTAGCAAATTGTTATGATCTGGAATGCATTACCTGAAAAGGTGGTGAAAGCAGATTCAACAGTAAATTTAAAAGGGAATTGGATGTCTACTTGAAAAGGAGAAATTTGCAGGGCTATGGGCAAAGAGTGGGGGAATGGGACTAATTGGATTGCAATTTCAAAGACCAGGCACAGACACGATGGGTCGAATGTCCTCCTCTGTGCTGTATGATTCAATGAAGGAAATCAAAATCCCAGTTCATAAACTCAAAAAAAAAAGTAGCTTGATTGATGTAGAAGGCACTAGGCTCCTACCCCAATGCTGGAGCACTTCATAACCTACATAATGAAAAAGGATCAGTTTGTCAGAGATGAGCGGGGCACACTTGACAACTGATTGGTAGAACAACTTGAGAATCTTTATTCTAGCTGAAGGACTAGATGATGGATCTGAGACATGCTACAATTTGAAGATACAAGCCCTTTGAATAGAGAGAATGTCTGTAAATCCTTCCAATTCACAATGCATGAGTCCAGCAAATCTATTATAAAACTGCTGCAATATCCAATAAAGCAACCAATCCTGAACATTAATATGAGAAGGGCTTCATGAAATACAATGCCTTAAAATAACCAGTCCTCTTAACAGTGCAGGAAAACATTTACAGAATTTCCTTTGGGAATAAGGACTATCATCATCCTACCAGACAAGATGGTTATTACAATGCAGCAAATCCCCCTGTGTGGATTGTATGGATTTCATACAGCCTCAGGGCAGATATAGACTACAGTGATCAAAAGGAATAGTAACCCCTACTCAAAGATTGTAAATCCAGCAAGTAACAGTCGCATGAATTTCTTATAACTTCATCAATATCTGAATAATATTTTTAAAAATCCTCAAAGAAGCTTTGGAAACAATCTTATCTTGGTCCCAATGTGACAATTATTCAGGGATGAAAGTTTACATCTTTTAAAAAAAAATAACGATCTTGAAATAAAACAATAAGGGGGTCATTTTGACTTCGTCCGATAGTGTAAAATGAGCGATATCGGATCAGCAGCTGGTTATACATCTCTCCCAAATTTCAATTCCATTGAAGTTAATGGAACTGCAAATCGGGAGAGATGTCTAGCTGATCTGATAGCGCCCGTTTTACACTAGCGGCCAAAGTCAAAATTACCCCCTAAGTGTTTACAACTTAAAAACACCCTTCACACAACAGTTAAGAAGTCTGTGAAGAAGGCTGGAGCAGCTTCAGGTGCTAGCACAAAATTAGGTTTCACTAATCTGGCCCTCACCCTCTTAGGAATCAGGATTTTCTGTGTAGTTGAGGGCGAACGATACAAACCTGGAATAGTGAAAGCTTCTGCTGGAGGATATGTGTGCTTTTAATGCCCATTGTGTTTACCCAGGTTATTATTTTAACTTGTTGAGCCATTGAAAAAAAAAATTATCTGAAACAATCCAATAATTAACACTAGAAATATGTGGTCATCAAAGGACAAAATACTCCACAGGACAAAATGGTTTCTGTCCTGTCGAAGGGTTGTAGTAAAGATAGCAGGAGGTGGGCAGTCAGATGTGAGAGGTAAGGAAGACCAGGAAAGGATCCAAGATGGCAAAAACCTTGGAAGTGGTGAGACCCCACATAATGATAAAGTTAATTGGCTAGCCATGGATTGGAGTGGGGAATTGCTAAGTAAGATGAGCATGAGTGAAGATGAAAATGGCAGAGACATCAGAGGAGGGAGGGCAAAGTGATCTTATATGAAAATTGGAATCACCAACGATGTGGAGTCACATGGTGCAATGGCTAAGGGAGGATATATGCTTTATATTTCTTAAAAACTGGAAAGAAAGCTACTTTGGGACAGAAGCATGCGTATAGGAATTTATTACCAAGTAATGCAGTCGTCGATAAAAACAATTGTTGTGGCTTGGAGCTAAATTACATTCCAACTATTTTATTCCTTTTCAATTTGGTGGAATTGTGCTTTACATTCCAAACCTGAAGATGATGGTGGTTATTTTACAAATATTTTTATCTATATTTTCTACTTGAATTTAAGCATTTCACACAGCATATTTTTTGCACACAAAATCAAAGGCTGATTGTATTTGAGATCCTAGGATGTGATATTTTAAGCAGTCTCCCAATCCCCTGCAGTTTAGTTGTTAGCAGAAATTGCAAGCTTATGTCAACCCATGACATTCAGCCAATTCTTTATCTCAAACAATGTGTGCAATGCACGGTGAGTAACACAATCAGAATCATGTTTCAATTGAGAGCTGGATCTGCAGAGATCAATGGGAGATGCGGGCGTGATAGCTGCTTTCATACAGTGCAAAGTGCTGAGTAAGTGGGTTGATGACATGATGTGCATGAATGCATAGTTTTGCAAATGATGTTGTTGGCGCTGATTAACCATCTTTGGCTTTAGACGTGTTCCACCCTAGAGAGTTTCATGCTCTGAATAACCTGCATCAATCAAAAGCTAAAGGCCAATGAATCCTCTTTACCAATGTTGAAAATTGATTTCTCATTAACATCATATTTCAAGTTCTGCAACCCATTCTAAATTGTTGGCAGTATTCCCTACAGTTATACAATAGTTCCCAGTTACTGCAAAACTTCAAACTAAGGTGGCACAGTTTGAAGTCTTCCACTTAGTTAAGCTTATGTAAGTACATGTTGTAGTTGGACTTTTCTACCATTTACCTGTGGGAATTCTTTTTTCTTATAAAAATCAATAATTCTGGAGTATGCCAGACTATTTTTTTTAATTTGTTCATGGGATGTGGGCGTCACTGGCAAGGCCAGCATTTATTGCCCAACCCTAATTGCCCTTGAGAAGGTGGTGCTCATATCAAAATACTGCATCAAAACCAGATTTAGTTACAGTTCTAAAATGTTATAGCTCTTGTACGATTGACTTAATAGTATATTTAAAATTCAGACCTAGTAATTTTGCTGCGCAGTTCCCGTTTCTCAGGCGTTAAACGGCATCGTAAGCCTCCAATATGACGGGCAGGAAGTGTATACTCATTATGAGACAGAGGTGTACCAATTGTCTTATTGGTGAAGGCCAAAAAATTAGCGTGCAGTGTCCACGCCCAAAACATATGTGAGTAAGGGGCTTAAGGCCCACTGCAAGATTGGTTTGCCCTAAGGTAGTGGCGCCAGCTGCACACAGGAAAACCAGGTTTACATGCAGCCTAACAGAGTGTTCCTCCCCACCCCACATTCAAAGAACGCAGGCCGTTGCTGGTCATCACTTCCTCCCCCAATTTCCGCTGCCACCCCTTCCCCCCACAATCGTTGCCGCTACCCCCCAGCCAATGCTACCTCCCCCTTGGCCACCACCACCTCCAGACCTGATCACCCCCTCCCTGGTCCCCATTAATCACTTATCTGAGGACCACTGCTGGCATCGCAGCAGCCCGACCTTCCATTCCGCTTTGCCTGTGAGCTGCCTGCACGTCAATGGTAATGAGGCTCAATGCCCAAGAATATAGTGATTTTGGTTTCCAAATTCTATCATTCTGTTAGTCCCATTATTGAGCTAGGAAAAAAAATCAAAATGGTGAGCTCATATAACCAGAAAAAGGTGGATTGTATTGTGATACTGAAAATTGATTTCTGAAAACATTACACCAAATCATGGAAGATTATTGAGGTGGCAGCATTGTGTTAGACTAATGTGGTCTGAAATATGAAGAACGGAAGATTTATGGGTCATGCCTAGTCTCAACATAATAATGTGTTAATGTTGCTGTGAAAGAACCCAGGCTCATTCTAAGTATAATTTTCTGTCAATGCCTAAATCCATAATAATTCACAGATTGTACAACTTTATATGCTGTTTGGATACATATTTCTGGTTCCTTTTCCAATTCAATGTATGATAAGTAAACTTTGGGCACCTGAAAAGTCCTGACTAAATAATGGATGAGCAGTGAATTTCCTGAGCATTTTGATATCTGATCCATTGATTGGATTTCACTATAACTCTCAGAACTCTGATGCATTTTCTGTTACATCACAATATGCACCTTTTTATTTCTCCCAATATGAACTTGGTGAGGGTCACAGTGAGGGTCACAGTGAGGGTCACAGTGAGGGTCACAGTGCTCTGGAAAAGCACCTGGCAGAACTTGGAAAAGTCCTGTCTGACACGCAAGAATGGGGAAAAAAATGTCTCCTAAATAATTTAATCACTTGATGTTAAAGCAAGCCTTTGTCGCATTGCAGAAGGTTACGATGGACTATTTATTAAAGTGATATGTAAAGAATTCATGTTCATCGTTATTAAAATAAATGTTACTTAATCTATACAATAGGAATTTAATCAAATGCTGAATTGAGCCCCCATGAAATATGAAGCCTAAAGGATTTTTAAAGGAATTCCCTAGTTAAGACCAGGCAATCGCCTTATCCTCAAAGATTTATCTGAGAAAACAGTCCCAACATGTACTTCTTTTCAATTTAGAATTAATGATTTTTTTTTAGAAACACCTCATAGTATGGTTGACCGCTAGTCAAGGCTGCCATCTTTGCTACGTTTCCTAGGTTACGAACTGAAGCACATTGCAGCGTTGATTTGCTTTAGCTCCCATCACCTTCTCCCTGCTGTCTCCTGCTTTTGATGGAGTAGTTGGAGGCAATGGGAGCAGTGTTTAAGTAACAGCACATCATGTTTTAGCCACTTGTCGAGGAAATATGGCAAAGATGGCTGTCCCGATCAGGAGGTCAGTTGCTTCTTGTTAAACTTCTTTTAAAAATTAATTTTCTTCTTGTTTATAATGGTTGCTGCTGTTGTGGCACTCAAATTATTTTCAATCATATATATATATATATATACACACACAAACACATACACGCGGCAACAAATGATAGCACCAGAGACATTCAGGAAAGGAAACCAGAGACATTCATTCCCAGGAGTTCCAGGACAAAATGAACGTGAAGATATTGATGCGATTATTGTGCTCGTGCATTAATTGAAGTGTGTACTGTTTGGCTGAATTGAGGGTAAATGGGACAATTGAAGGCTAAAATCGAAGATTTTATACACAAACATAGTTTTCATTTAAATTTTGAAGATACGCTTTCTTCATGCGAAGTGCTGAACAAATGAAGATTTGCTAAGCACAGTGCAATGATATAAGTGATGTCAGAACAAATCATTGTGGTATTAAAAATGCCATTGTAACATTTGGGTGTGAAGTATCATGATGAAAACATTCCCTCCCCCTTTAAACTTTTCCCAGATTTCAAATTTTTTATTTGTTTATTAGACACCCTGCTCTCTGGACAATCTCCAGTGACTGAGTGGCTCAATCTATTTTTAATCTCAACATTATTGTGATATAATCAAGGTACCCATCTGTCAAGCTCAGCCGTCCTCCGTTGAAAATTGGTTCGATCCTTCAACTGATGAGCTCTGTGTTGAAATGAAATATGTCTCCATATTAAAAGATGGTTTCTTGCCAAAGACATTACATAGTTAATCTGCCATACTGATTATGGATTTGTTCATAAAACCTTGTATTAACAAGTGCAAATTATGACTATTATTGAAGGAAGGTTTAAGTATTACATCGTTTTTTATATAAGGGATGTGCATGCTGTCAGGACATGGTTCATACAGAGTATTTGCTGTAGTATATATTTCACAATACTGACAAGTAAATGCAAGGAGGGTCGTACATGGTTGTACTGTTCCATATATTAGGATGAAGGGTGCTCAATGATTGGACAAGGATCCCTTACTCCTGAAGGTGCTGAATCATGCAGAAGTATTGATCCACAGGTGCCTTATGGTCCTTTATCAAAGTGAGCATTGGTCACGTGAGCCTCTGCAGTGAATGACAACAGGTTTTTCGACCGAGGGGCTCAACATGTCAGCCTTTGTTCTGTTGGCATCCACACGCACATATTCTCCAGTAGGGATCATTAGATAGAAATGAGAAGTGCGTCCCCAGTCAAGGATTGCTGAGGCCATTTGTAGCACTCCTACTTCTGCTCTGGCTAAGATTAGCGATCTCATTACAGACTGCAAATCTGCATCTGTATGGCTCAGTTCCACACTGGATAGTTCATTTAACAACTGAGTTATCGAAGAAGCTTTGGGTCCTTTCGTTTTAAAAGCTGTTATTCATTTTTCTTGCGTTTGAATCTTAAATTCCTTTGTCTTAAGCTGACGCAAGACTGGGGCATAAAATATTGTAGATTGACAGATTTAGTATTTAAGTACCAAGAAAATTGTTGGCTACCTAATTATATTTGTGAAGGCAGGACTTGATGAAGAAATACTTTAACACGATGGGCCTCAACACAAGAGTTTTCTGTTGGCCCATGGGTCACATTAAATGAGTCAGTAGAAATGGTGCAATCAAGGTTCAAGATAGAAAGTGTAGCCTTGAAGTTGATTCACGTATTTATAAATGATAATGAACCAAGCTAAGTTGTCCTGTGGTAGAAAGGTATTTCCCTCGTCAATTGAGAAGCTAATTGCCTTAACTCTAAGGCAGCACTTGCATGGGATCATATAAATGATCCGGCATAAATACAATTTTGAGGCATTTCTATGGATGAGAATATTACTTCAAAACATAATTGTATTAACTGTAGATATTAACTCTCGATTTATAGAAACATTTTCACCATAAAAACACAGCTACAAAGAGTTATGATTTTAACATTTTTTTTCTACTTTTGTTAATTTTTTTACAATTTTTTTTAATTAATGGTAAGTGATGATGACATAATTGGATTATCTGGCTTGGAAGACTGATTAAACATGAAGGTGTCAGAGGATCTGAAGTGATATCAATGGACAGAGGGTTCACAACTCGGGGTCTTTAGTGGTTGTTGGACTCCAAGTGCATTTGATGCAACAATTGTATTATGACCAATCTTGCACCACCAACACCAAATGCACACTATAGTTCAGACATCAGCAGTTGGTGCCATTAATGAGATCACTTGCATTTGTGTAAAGCTGACTTTTTAAACATGAAACACAAAGCTCGAAACTGTGCTCTGGTAGCCTACTCTACCACCTTTAATTGTCTTACGTTAATAAAGGACTCCCATCAGCTGTCACTGATTTATGGTGACTGGTGAGCAGAGCTGTTAAGCGCATGTTAAGTTAATGTGCTCATTACCAGAGTGGTGAAGATGGGTTCTATAACTGCAGCCATCTTCTTGCCCCACTTTCAAAGATGCTCCAGATTGATATAATATAATTGGGACACTAATTTGACTGGCTAATACTGTCGGATTCAGTTTCTCCTGTAGATTGTTTTACCATTGATGTTATTAGCACCCAGAGTCTTAAACTTACCTTCGGTTTAATTCACAGCTTGTATGTAATTGTTTTTGTATGAATAGTAACACATCAGGCAACGTAACAGAGACGCTAAGGGTGTTGAAATTGTAGCTGCATGATAGATTGGGAGAACTGACTGCATTTGTATCAGCAATTGTTTAGGTTGGATTCCTGGATGTTGGCGTCTGTGAGCTGGTTCCCAGAATTTACGCTGCTAAATCCAGCTCCTTTATTGAGGTGGCAGAATTGAAGGCCAACAAAAAGTTGGGTCTATAATTTTCCTGCTGGGATAAAGGATTTAAATGTAACACTGGATAACAGTACATCTAGCAATCTAGCACCTCTGCTGCACCTTTTTCAGTGAAGCGAAGGCATGGCTGGGGGGAATGGACTGCGCCACGAATGTCATGGAATCTGATCTAAAGAAGCATCTAACAAAAGCTGTTTTAGGGATTATTTAGTCAAATGGCCTTTACTCATCTTAATATTTATGGAATGTGTGCCAATATTTTCAGACATTGCAAACAATAATTGGCTTATTGCATTTAAATTGTGCAGTAAGGGCAGCATCTAATGATAAGGTATGTGTAGTTAAAGCCAACAAACTAAGAACATTTTTGAACAGATTTGTACAGATTCAATTGTTCTTGCCTTCTTCGGTTCTGCTTCATTTAATTTTGTAGCCAAAATGAGCTGACTGCACAGATGTGTTTGCCTGTTCTCCCATTTCACTGGAGTTCTCCTCTTCTTATTTATTTGACAGGCAAATGATGCCTCGGGGAACACCTGGAACTGGCTGTATTTCATCCCTCTGATCATCATTGGCTCTTTCTTCATGCTCAATCTTGTTTTGGGTGTTTTGTCAGGGTAAGTGAACAGAAATTTCTAAATCGCCGATTAGTATATCTTTGAGCACAGCAAGCACAGGGATGTGACAGTACCTCTTGACGGTAGAATAATCATTGCAAAATAAAAATCAATTTTGTGTTGAGCCTCCGTCTGTCAGCAATGCCTTCACTTCACCGAGAAAGGTCAAGCAGCAGTGGTAAATGTGCTGTGACCAAACTCGTCAGGGACACTATACAGATGAGTTGGCATTTGAAAGGAAGCTCGATTGTGCAGGTGTGACACTTTCTGAAATGCTGTTACTGTTGAGACGTCCACATTAAAAAGCACAATACGTCTTACGGGGCATGACTTTCTGCTAATTTCAGTACAATTTGCAGCAGCGAAATGAAACACTTAGCTTTCCGTCCACTTAAGAGACTTCCACGCCCAAACCGTGTAGAAGTATTTTTGCCTCCTCTTTGCATTAGTTTTTTCTCACAATGTTTTTTTCTTAAAAAATGAGAGAAACCTGGGTGATGAGCCATTGCTCATTGCCAGACACTGCCAAAGTTGAAAAGCATAGATGATAAATCAGGAAGTAGTCATTAACTTATGCTCAGCTTGGGTTTTAAAAGCTTGAAGGCTGTGAGGAGAAGGAACGGCTGAAGAAGGTAAGGAGTGCCACCTGGAATGGATATCTGAGATGATACTTCTTCAAAAGCACCTCCCAAACCCGCGACCTCCACCACCTAGATGGACAAGGGCAGCAGGTGAATGGGAACACCATCACCTCCAAGTTCCCCTCCGAGTCACACGCCATCCTAGGAGTTAGACATATATCGCCGTTCCTCACCGTCGCTGGGTCAAAATCCTGGAACACCCTACCTAACAGCACTCTGGGAGTACCTTCACCACATGGACTGTCACAGGTCAAAAAGAAGGCCCACCACCGTTTTCTAACAGGCAACTAGGGATGGGCAATAAATGCTGGCCTTACCAGCGATGTCCACATCCCCAGAATTAATTTTTAAAAGTCTGAATAAGAGATTACTAATCTGAATAGAGGTTGAAAAGACAAATTCTGGCTATTGGAAATCTGAAATGAAAACAGTCTGCATCTGTATGAGAAAGGTAGGTTAACATTTCAGGTGGACTCTACATTAGAACGGATCACATTTTCCATAATAAAGGATACTCCAGACCCCCCTTATATGAGATAATTCTACAAATTTTTATTCCTGGCAGGCAAAGCTCTGTGGTGGGCAAAATAATTTGTATAATGACCCCTGTAAGTCTGTAGGTTCAGTTTTGTGACTGACATGATACTAGTGTAAGCTAGAGTTTTAAATGTAAAAACGTTAAGTCGCGCAATGATTTTGAAACTAAAGGGTCGATTTTAACCCTGCCTGCCTGCTGGGAACATGGCACCAAACAATTAGAATCACTGTCGAGTACTTAGCATCCCATATGCTTATCAAGTACTATAAAGCTCACACCAGTGAATAAGTCACCCCCCACCCCACCCCAGGATCAAAGGTTGTTATGTTAGAATGTGATTTTACAACAGGTAAATGAGTGGAATATTTGTCAAGTTCTTATTAACAGGCTGTTGCTATAAGTGGACTTCGCTTCATTTGCAACTGGAGATGTAGCCGGGAATTTCCTTAGGTGTTCTCGCCACAGGCTACCAAAACTTTGGTGGAAGTTGCGGCAGCCAATCAGGAGAATCTTCCCATGGAAATTCACCCCCATAAGTATCGCTGTTTATTTCTAAATAGCAAAATTTGAACTCTGTAAAGACTAATAATTCTTATACCCACTTTTCAGCCATTAACCAAAAGTCACATCTGCAGAAGAATTACAGATTAGGGACAGTGTCCTAATAAGGAGCAGCTAAAAAGCATATAAAATATATCACACATCAATAGCTGTGAAGCCTTTGTGTTAGAAAATGAAACCTTCGTGAAATCAGATCTGCCTGAACAGTAATTATGGTGTGGCATCAAACCCATATGAAAGTGTAATAGTTAATTCATCGGATCAACCCTTTTATCTGATATTTGACTTTGTCAAGCCATTGTAACTAAAGCTAATGCGGAAATTATATTCATTTTGCATGGCGTGTTATTCCAGTAATACCAAAGAAGGATTCTCCTAGGGTACAGGGATTATAGAACCTCTATAAAATGGCTACCTTCTGTGAAAGCTCTCTCTGATGCCATTCGATGTGTATTATTACTACACTTCCATAATGATACTGTCAAATACCCCTTCATTATTTCTAATCAAACCCTGGGAGTCCTTTTCATTATAGCACCAGTTACAGACCATTATACATTGCACACCACATGAAATTATATCAGGACTATTTTAATTTACCAAGTGCTGAAGAACTGCACTGGAAAGAGAAGGTGTCAGCCCTTCATCAAGCTTTCAAAAATCAGAACAAAACATCTCAGATTGACAGGAAATCTGAAGAAATGGCCCCTCCCTCCCCTTACTGTTCTTGTGCTTCAACTCTCCAGATTAATAGATCCAAACAGAGTTGAACAAAAATAGAAATTTCTATCACAGGGATGTGGAGTGTACCGATGCTCCATTCTCCTGCACTGTCAGCCTTCACTTTGATGGCCACCAACCCATATACAAAATACTGGATGTCAAATTTAACTGAACCTCACACAGAACATTTGAACTTCTGGCATTTTGTGACGTGGAACAATGGGGGAAGGTCACTTCTGGGAGCAGATTTTGAATTTAGATCATTAGTTTGTACATCGTTCCAAATTTAATTTCCTACTGTATTTTTAATAACGGGTAATGAAGTATTTACTGTCTATCAACATCTCAGTAATAAGACCAGTCTTCAGTAATAAAAGAGTAAGGATGTTTGTTACACAATGGAACCCTGTTAAACAACAATCACAACTTGCATTCATAGAGTGCCTTTAACATTTAAAAAATGTCCCTAAGTGCTTCACAGACGTAAGGGGGGGAATGGATGTCAAGCCCAAGAAGGAGATACAGTCCCCACCATTTATTCCATCCACGCTTATCAGGGTCAGTCACCTCTATCGGGCAAATAGCGCTAACTATTTGCCAGTCCCATAGGAGTCAATTACAAAAGCGTTATTTATAATACAGTAAGCGCGAGTAAGAGAATATGTTAGCTAGCTTCATTCTGTTAGGGAAACAAAGTGAGGAGGCTTAACACTGAGATTGAAATGAGGAGACTTAATCTATTATGGTTTAACCAGCCACTACTTATAATGGGCAGAACATGGTAGGGTGGGACTGTATTAGCAGCGGTGATCAAATAGTTGTCAAAGAGGTGGTTTTTAAGGAAGGACTTAAAAGAGGAGGAGAGATAGAGATTTCTAAAGAGTGGGACTTCGGTGGCTGAGGGCACGGCAACCAATGGTGGGGCAAATGGAGGGGATGTGCACAAGAGTCTGAACTCAGGAACGGGGGTGCGGATTTTCGGGCTGGAGATGGTTACAGAGTTAGAATCGTGCAGCTCACAAGGAGGCCATTCAGCCCATCGTGCCAGTGCTTGTGCCTGCCCTTTGAAAGAGCTATCTAATTAGTCCCTCTCCCTTTAGAGGTGGCAAGGCCGTGGACGAATTTAGGCATGAGATTGATCATTTTAAATTTAAGGTGCTGCAGACTGGAACCCAATTTAGCTCAGCAAGGACAGGGGTGATCGGTGAGTGGTACTTGTTGCAGGATAGGATATAAGCAGTACAGTTTTGGATGAGCTGAAGTTTACAGAAGGTGGAGAATGAGAGATCTACCAGGACAGACTAATTGAGTCTGGAGGTGGTAAAAGCATGAATGAAGTTTTCAGCTGCTGGCGGGCTGATGTAGGAATGGAAGTGGACAATGTCATGGAGGTGAGTATAGAAGTAGGAGGATAGAGCAGATGAATGCATGGCTGGAGAGATGGTGCAGGAGGGAGGGCTTTAGATTCCTGGGGCATTGCGACCGGTTCTGGGGGAGGTGGGACCTGTACAGGCCAGACGGGTTGCACCTCAACAGAGCTGGGACCAGTGTCCTCGTGGGGAGGTTCAGTAGTACTGTGGGGGAAGGTTTAAACTAATTTGGCGGGGGGTTGGGCACCAGAACGTAGCACTGGAAAGGGGAAACAAGGTGCACAAAGGATTCAGAGAGGCAGATAGCAATAGAGTAAGAAATAGTATGGTATTAGGTGGGATCAGACTAAGAGAGAATACAAGAAGGTCTAAGATATGTGTGTAAATGCACGAAGCGTGGTAAATAAGGTTGGTGAGCTGAAGGTGCAAATTGCCACATGGGAATATGATGATGTGGCGATAACAGAGACCTGGCTCAAAAAAGGGCAGGATTGGGCACTAGATTCAAGGTGTTCAGGAAAGATAGGGAAGGAAAGAAACGAGATGGGTGGCAGTATTGATTAAGGAGAATATTGCAGTGCTGGAGAGAAAGGATGTCCTGGAGTGGTCAAGGACAGAATCTATTTGGTTAGAGTTAAGAAACTATAGAGGTGTCATTGCACTACTGGGTGTATTCTGGAGGCCACCAATTCGTGGGAAGGATATAGAAGAACAAATTTGCAGGGAAATTACAGAGAGGTGCAAGAACCATAAAGTCGTGACATTGGGGGACTTCAATTATCTTAATATAGACTGGGATAGTAATAGTGTGAAGGGTGGAGAGGGGGAAGAATTTCTGTAGTGTGTTCAGGAGAACTTCCTTGATCAGTACGTTTCTGGCCCAACGAGGACGGAAGCATTGCTGGATTTGGGGAATGAGGAGGGTCAAGTGGAGCAAGTGTCAATGGGGGAACATTTAGGAAACAGTGATCATAGTATCATAAGGTTTCGAATAGCTATGGAAAAGGACAAGGAGCAATCTAGAGTAAAAATACTTTATTGAAGGAGGGCCAATTTCAATGGGTTGGGAACGGATCTGACCCGGGTAAATTGGAATCAAGATTGGCAGGCAAAACTGTAATCGATTAATGAGGCGATGGTTCGGGTACACTCTAGGTACATTCCCACGAGGGGGAAAGGTACGGCAACCAAAGCTAGAGTTCCCTGGATGATGAAAAAGATAGAAAGTAAGATGAAGCAGGAAAAGGGGGCATATGACAGATGTCAGGTTGATAATACAAGTGAGAACTAGGCTGAATATAGAAAGTTCAGAGAGGAAGTGAAAAAGGAAATAAGAGGGGCAAAGAGAGAGTATGAGAATAGACTAGTAACTATCATAAAAGGGAATCCAAAAGTTTTATATACGCGTATAAATAGTAAATGGGTAGTAAGAGGAGGGGTGGGGCCAATTAGGGACCAAAAAGGAGACCTGCTCATGGAGGTAGAGCGCATGGTTGAGGTACTGAATGAGTACTTTGCATCTGTCTTTACCAAGGAAGAAGATGCTGCCAAAGTCACAGTAAAAGAGAAGGTAGTTGAGATACTGGATGGGCTAAAAATTGATAAAGTGGAGGTACTGGAAGGGCTAGCTGTACTTAAAGTAGATAAGTCACCAAGTCCGGATGGGATGCATCCCAGGTTGCTGAGGCAAGTAAGGGTGGAAATCGCAGAGGTACTCGCCATAATCTTCCAATCCTCCTTGTTCAAAAAAGGGTGTAAGCACAAATCCAGCAATTACAGGCCAGTCAGTTTAACCTCAGTGGTGGGGAAGCTTTTAGAAACGATAATCCGGGACAAAATTAACAGTCACTTGGACAAGTGTGGATTGATTAAGGAAATCCAGCATGGATTTGTTAAAGGCAAATCGTGTTAAACTAACTTGATTGAGTTTTTTGATGAGGTAACAGAGAGGGTTGATGAGGTAAATGCAGTTGATGTGGTGTATATGGACTTCTAAAAGGCATTTGATAAAGTATCACATAATAGGCTTGTCAGCAAAGTTGAAGCCCATGGAATAAAAGGGGACAGTGGCAGCATGGATCGAAATTGGCTAATTGACAGGAAACAGAGTGTAGTGGTGAACAATTGTTTTTCGGACTGTAGGAAGGTATACAGTGGTATTCCCCAGGGGTCAGTACTTGGACCGTTGCTTTTCTTGATATATATTAATGACTTGGACATGGGTGTACAGGGCACAATTTCAAAATTTGCAGATGACACAAAACCTGGAAATGTAGTGAACAGTGAGGAGGACAGTGATAGATTTCAAGGGGACATTTAATGCAGAGAAGTGCGAAGTGAGACATTTTGGTAGGAAGAACGAGGAGAGGCAATATAAACTAAAGGGGTGCAGGATCAGAGAGACCTGGGGGTATATGAGCATGGGTCGTTGAAGGTGTCAGGACAGGTTGAGAAAGCAGTTAAAAAAGCCTTTGGGATCCTGGGCTTTATAAATCGAGGCAAGGAGGTTATGATGAACCTTTATAAAACACTTGTTTGGCCACAACTGGAGTATTGTGTCCAATTCTGGGCATCACACTTTAGGAAGGATGTGAAGGCCTTAGAGAGGGTGCAGAAGAGATTTACTAGAATGATTCCAGGGATGAGGGAGTTCATTTACTTGGATCGACTGGAGAAGCTGGAGTTGTTCTCCTAAGAGCAGAAAAGGTTAGGAGGATATTTGATAGAGGTGTACAAAATTATGAGGGGTCTAGGGAGAGTAGATAAGAGAAACTGTTCCCAACAGTGGAAGGGTCGAGAACCATAGGACACAGATTTGAGCTGATTGGCAAAAGAACCAAAGGTGACATGAGGAAAAACTTTTTTACACAGAGAATGGTTATGATCTGGAATGCGCTGCCTGAAAGGGTGGTGGAGGCAGATTCAATCGTGGCTTTCAAAAGGGAATTGGATAAGTACTTGAAGGGAAAAAAATTGCAGGGCTATGGGGAAAGGGCAGGGGAGTGGGACTAGCTGGATTGCTGTTGCTGAGAGCCGGCATGGGCTTGACGGGCCAAATGGCCTCCTCCGTGCTGTTACCATTCTATAATTCTAGGTGGAAGCAGACAGTCTTTGTGATGGAAAAGATATGAGGTTGAAAGCTCAGCTCATGGTTGAGTGGGGCTCCGAGGTTACTAACAGTCTGGTTTGGGACAGGAACCAAAAATGTTGAATTTGATCTTAACCGGAGAAAATGATGGCTCATCCAAGATTGAATGTTGGATAAGCAGTCTGACAACACACATGATGTGGAGATGCCGGTGATGGACTGGGGTGGACAAATGTAAGGAATCTTACAACACCAGGTTATTGTCCAACAGTTTTATTTGAAAATCACAAGCTTTCAGAGATTATCTCCTTCGTCGGGTGAGTGAGTGAATGAAGGGTTCTCAAATCGCATATCTTATATTAGGCTGGGACACAATCACACCAATCAAAGGTGTCGTTGGTGTTCAGACAGGTTAGCCACGGAAAACAGTACGTCCCAGTATACTGAATACACAATGGGTCAGATTACACAGACAAAGAGAGAAAGAGACCCGAAAGGCAGAGAGAGAGAGAGAGAGAGAGTGTCCAGTTGTATTAAAAACAGATAACTTTTTTTTCCTGCTGGTGGGGTTACGTGTAGCGTGACATGAACCCAAGATCCCGGTTGAGGCCATCCTCATGGGTGCGGAACTTGGCTATCAATTTCTGCTCGACGATTTTGCGTTGTCGTGTGTCTCGAAGGCCGCCTTGGAGAACGCTTACCCGAAGATCGGTGGCTGAATGTCCTTGACTGCTAAAGTGTTCCCTCCCAGTCGGGGAACACTTCAGCAGTCAAGGACATTCAGCCACCGATCTTCGGGTAAGCGTTCTCCAAGGCGGCCTTCGAGACACACGACAACGCAAAATCGTCGAGCAGAAATTGATAGCCAAGTTCCGCACCCATGAGGACGGCCTCAACCGGGATCTTGGGTTCATGTCACGCTACATGTAACCCCAACAGCAGGAAAAAAAAGTTATCTGTTTTTAATACAACTGGACATTCTCTCTCTCTGCCTTTCGGGTCTCTTTTTCTCTTTGTCTGTGTAATCTGACCCATTGTGTATTCAGTATACTGGGACGTACTGTTTTCCGTGGCTAACCTGTCTGAACACCAACGACACCTTTGATTGGTGTGATTGTGTCCCAGCCTAATATAAGATATGCGATTTGAGAACCCTTCATTCACTCACTCACCTGACGAAGGAGATAATCTCCGAAAGCTTGTGATTTTCAAATAAAACTGTTGGACTATAACCTGGTATTGTAAGATTCCTTACATTTGACAACACACAGGCAGTGGAGGGGTTGAGAGAGGTGGTAGAGAGTTGGAGGTGGGTGCCATTACCATGCAAGTGGTAGCTAGCCCCATGGCTTTGAATGATGTCATCAGTAGGCAGCGTGTAGGTGAGTAAGTGGAGCAGGTGAAGAATGGATCCTCGGGGGACACCCTCAAGGTGATGGTGCGCAGGTGGTAAGAGAAGCCATTGCTAGAGATGCTGTAGCTACAATCGGACAGATAAGAGTGAAGCATAGCAAGGACAGTCCCATGGAGTTAGACAATAGAGGAGATGTATTGGAGGAGAATGGTGTGGCCAGTTGTGCTTTCTCCAGTGGCTGGGGAAGGTCTTTACAGGCTACAGAGAGATCATAGAGGATGAGGAGAAATAATCTATCTTGGTCATAGTCACGGTCACAGAGTATGTCATTTATGCCTTCGAGGAAGGCCATTTCAATGCTGTGAGGAGTGGAAACCTGATTGGAGGGATTCATACAGAATTGTGGGAGAGGTGGGCATGGATCTGGGAAGTAACAACATGGTCAAGGATCATGGAGAGGAAAGAGAGGTTGGAGTTGGGGGGATAGTCTGTGAGGACAGAGAGCTTTGAGAGTGGTTTTCTTGAAGAGAGGGGTGATGACGACAGATTTGAAAGGTAGGGGGGACAGTGCATGTGGAGCGGAAACCATTTACAATATCAGCTAAAATGGGGCGTAGGAAGGGAATTGGTAGTTTAGTGGGAATGGGGTCAAGGGAGCAGGAGGTAGGCTACATGGAGATGAGCTTGGAGAAGGCGGGAGTGGGAGAAATGAGAAAGAGAGACATGGGTTCAGGTGGAAATTGAACTGGGGAGAGGTTTGACTGAATGGGCAAGGGGAAGTGGGGGAAGCAACAGAAGCAACTGATTGGATGTACCTTAGAACCGAATTAAGATTAGCTTCAATTGAAGTGTCATTAGAAAAGTTAGGGATGAGAAAAGGCTATCTATCCCATTGAAGTTCAACCCTCTAGTACGTTAAATGGCCAGTCTATGAATGTGTGTTGCTGGCTGATGGTGATTCCACGTTGGCACCGTGCATTCGGAAAACTGGCCCTCAAGTCTCCCATTGTGGCCTAATTATAGTTTGAATACCTCCAATGTTTTTGCCTCTACTACCTTGCTTAGTATATATCCCTAAACGTTTTTCCTTGATGTCTGTTCTAACTTAATACTATTTCCATTTACATCCTCTGGTCTTACTTCCCTGGCTTAATTTAAATTGGTATTCTTGATTTGACACATAAAATGCTAATTGGTTTGAATGAATCTCAGTGAGGTCCTTCCTTCCCTTTAGCCACCTTCTTTCTAGACCATAAAACTTCAACTTCTGTAATCTTCCTCCCAGCTCACCATCTTTACATATGGCACCCCATAGTTTGGTTTTGATTTTGAGCAATGTTAATATTGACCACAAAGATAAATTGTGCAGTAATGGCTTTGTGCCGCTAGATGTGGTTTGTGCTTTGTGTTACTGCACTGCAAAATATTTCCACACAGCTACCGTCTTCCATTAATTTTCAGGTACCTCATCAGCCTGCTCTGCATCAGAAACTAAGGGGTATAGCTAGAAATTTGAATTTCGGACACCAACAGATCAATTCTGCCTGCCCTCCCCCCTCCCCAACAACTGCTTGACTTAGCATCTCCTGGGACTCGAGTACAGACACTTACCTTGTAGATATTGACAGACCTGCTGCTATCCACTGGGTAAATTGGCATTGAATGAGCGATGTTTTTAATCCCTCCAAGCTGCTGCTGAGTTGACTCTGAGATAAACTTGCACACAATTGTCTAAGTCGCAGATGCTTCCTACACCCTTGGAGAAACTGTGAAATACGAAGATGTGGCCATTAGCAGGTTATTGTAAAATAAGGAGGTCAGAGATGAATCACAAAGTACTTAAAAATGTTGTTTAAAAATAATTATGGGTTTATACGGTTAATCTCTGCAGTGAAAAGGAATGTTTTTTGTGTCTGGAGCAGTGTTGATTAAGTTGATTTAATTAATTTGAAGTGGACTTTCATACAAAATGTATTTTAATTGTTTGCTTGGAAGCTGACATATTTCTTAACATGTTCTACTGTTTTTGATATTTGCAGTGATTAATGCTAGGGAAAGGTTCATTTTGCAGAGTGCATCTATCCTGCCAGATTCTCTATTAGAAGACTGTGGCAGTGTGATCTTTTCCCCAGTGCTTTAGCCCCTCTATCTCTTGCTTTAACTTAGATCTAGGTGAGGATTTGATTCGGTATCATGCTGAGACCTGTTCACTAAGTGCTTTGTACTTTTTACATACTGAGAACAGCCTAGAGGATTATCAGTAATACAGTGATGTCACGACCAATATGTTGAAGTTGGCAGGCTACTTTAAGCGATAAGCTTTTGTTCTTATTCATTCACTCCTTTGACCAACTAGAAGTAGAACTGCTTAATACTCTTATTATTTAAAAAAAACTATTTGTAGCATTTTTGTTCAGTGTGAAGGAAGAGAGTGAAAGATTATACTGTATCAATCACTTCCTTAAGTGGTTCTGCGTTGGCTACTCCCAGTCTTATTGCTGTAGGCATTGCCCCATTTATAGGGGCAGTGCAGGGTGGGTCTTACCACGACCAGATCAACTTTAAAACAAAGTAAGTACGTTCTCCAATAGCTGGGGAAGATCTGTACAAGCTGACCCAAACTGTTTTGCTGGCCTGTGCAGAGGAGGTTGAATGCCCTTCAGTCTACCTGTGGCCATGTTCTTTGGTCATTTCTGTCTGCAAGATGTTGGCGTTTATGCTGCCATTGGAGGCCTGGGTTGAAACCACCATTTTGGCAGTGCACTTGTCGACCACAACAGATGCCATTTTGTTTATATTGACCTTTTGTAACTGATTTTGAAGATCCCATCAGTGGCAAGCTTCAGACCTAAATTGGCTATTAATCATTAAGTTACCTCACTGCTTACATTGCTGATGTTACTCTTAAGAAAAGCCTAAATTCTTGTGAGTATAGGAACTTCTAGGTCTAGATTAATGCTCTTGAATCCTCACTCTGTGATTGATACCTTGTAGGATTTCCAAAATTCCATTCACTCAGCCAAAAAACAAGAGCAGAAATGTTCCTTTTCGTTGCCTCTGGGAACGTTCAGTTCTCAGACTCAGCAAAGTGGAAACGGGGGCAAAGATCCACTGAGTCAGCCCCACCAACACAGTAATATCCTGGGACTTCCTCTTCAATTTGACATAACTGGGCCTGTGTCTGGAGTTTTGGTGAGGTGAAAGGGATGTTCTTGGTCCTCGCCTCACTTTCTTATTAATTCCGCCCCCATCGCATTCTGATGATTTTTGGGTCTTGGGGCCTTTTGGCTGTTGTCCCCCAGCAGTCAGAAGGCTACATTGCCAGTAGCTGGAAGTGTAGTTCCAGACCACACAGCCCTACTCTGGGCCTATATTCAGGGCATATAAATGGGTGTGCCCAAGTAAATAATGGGCACCCATCCCCTCCTGGTCCCCATAAGCATATTGTGCCTGTCGATTGTCCTGCAGAAGCACAGAGAGGAAAATCAGCCGTGAAACTTCTAAAATAACATCTGAGGTTAGAGACCCATCTTCATTTTCAAATTCAACCCCAAATTGGAAAGGGTGTTCGTAAACATGTTGACTCAAAACATGAGAAAAAGAGTAAGTATATGTCTAAATGAGCAAAAAGTCAATAAGAGTTAGTTACGAACATTGATTTTCAACTCGTTTGCAGTATGTTTTCATATATTTTGCAAGCACGTCAGTACAGGAAACTCCGATAAGCCTTGCAGTGAGAGCTAATCAATGCTCATCTTAGAAAACTGCCAGCACTTTATTAAAAATTTACAAGGCTTCAACATGACATTTCTAAACTGCAACTTAAAACAATTATTCAAACGTCTCCCCAGGTGCACTGAGTCACATTGCATTTCACAAAATGGGGGAAGGCAGATCCTTCAGAAAAAATACTTGAGCCTGGCCTACACAGTTATTATTTTGATGTATATCTTATTTCAGTGCTCAAGACTAGTAATAAAATCACAGTACGTGCAAAGTCAGGGCAATGGTTCTTTAATGTGAGCCTTTAGCAGGAAGGTACTGCACTCCAGTTTTATTTTTATGTAGAAATTACAGCACCAAAACAGGCCATTCGGCCCAACTGGTCTATGCCAGAGTTTATGCTCCACACAAGCCTCATCTCACCCATTCATCATATCCTTCTATTTGACTACATTTGCCATTTGCCTTAAGGATTTATTGAGTGTTTAGTATTGTGATACCTACTTGTATTTAATTTCTATATATTTTATCCAAATTGGGGATATTTTAGGTTGGGAATAGTAGGAATGGCCTGCATCGAAATCTTCATCCGAACTTCTTATCAAATGACAAAGCAGGCTTGAGGGGCCGAATGGCCTACTCTTGCTCTTAAGTCGTATGTTCGTAACAGTTGGTAAATGAACTGCCCAGTATGGAACTGAACCCTACAGACCAAGGACGTCCCAAGTTAGATGCGCAGTATGTGCTGAGTTAGATGGTCTCAGCTAGGTTGGCAGCTGGGTTGCTACTTTTGGCCTCTAACTGGGTTAGCAAAAAGGAAAAACGGTTACTCAGGAATCCTGCTCTTGACAGTTGTGCGGTGATCCCTGCCAGAAACTGCAGCGATGTTGAGGGAGCACAGAAATGTTTCCTGTGGTCATGTTTCCTGTGGTCATATAGCCTGACGGTACTCGTTGCCTTGACTTCCACATGGAGCATGTCTGCTTGAATAAGGTACTAAAGTTACCAGCTCCAGTGGAACCGACCTGAGCATAAATCAACACCTTCAGGAAAGGAGGGGAGAATATTGGGGGAAGCTGTACACAGGAGAACTGCACCAGGCAGTTTTCTGAATCTTATTCTCAATTCAGCAATACATAAACAATTTATTTTCCATGGCAGACGCAAAGGAATTTCTCTTCGATCATGTTAGTGAACATTTCTCTGCTTAGAAACCTTTACCTTATGGCAATACAGCATTAAAGCACCTTACAGTACATTTCAAATTGTAAACAATTTTACAACACCAAGTTATAGTCCAGCAATTTTATTTTAAATTCACAAGCTTTCGGAGGCTTCCTCCTTCGTCAGGTGAACGATGTGAAAATGAAATCCTCGAGATGAAATCGCATTTATAATTCACAGAACAATGCTTGGTGAGTACAGACAGTTTTTTCAACTGCCCGTTGCCAAGGCAATCAGTGTGCAGACAGACAGGTGTTACCTGCCAGGTCTCACAGAATATACAAATCACCAAAAAAAAAACAACAAACAAAAAAAAAACAGAGTTAGAGAGGTAGAAACATAGAAATGGCAGAGGATCAGATACTGCCTGCCATATTGGACCCTTAGGTGCCCAATCCAGTTTCGAGGCCCCTGGGTTCCAAGTCAGCAGCAGGTAAACCATACCTACCCTCCTGGTCCCAATTCACACCTGACGCACAACACAAATCCCAGAAGCCAGCGCACATGTTGTTTGTGTATTTATTTATAAATATGTATTATAAAAGTGGAAGGTGGTGAACTGCTGCAGTCCATATAGTGAAGGTTCTCCCACAGTGCTCATAGGTAGGGAGGGATTTCCAGGATTTTGAACCAGCAATGATGAAGGAACGGCGGTATGTCCAAGTCAGGATGGTGTGTGACTAGGAGGGGAACTTGGAGATGGTGGTGTTTCCATGCACCTACTGCCTTTATCCTTCTCGGTGGTAGAGGTTGCGGGTTTGGAAGAAGCCTTGGTGAGTTGCTGCAGTGCATCCTGTAGATGGTACACACTGCAGCCACGGTGCGTCAGTGGTGGAGGGAGTGAATGTTTAAGGTGGTGATTGGGCTGCCTGTCAAGCAGACTGCTCAGTCCTGGATGGTGCCGTTGTTGCAGCTGCACCTAACCAGGCAAGAGGGTTATTACTCTTAATAGAAGGATGAATAACTGAGCAGACTGCCAGCATGAAGCAGCAACTCCTCTAAATCCATCTACATACATTCTGCATAATACTAAGCTTGGATTAAAGCACTGGGTCTTAACATAACCACAATAATGAATAGAATACCCAATCTGAATTTAACATACCATCGTGCCTGACCTAAAGATTTTTTATGAAGCCTGTTTATTATTAAGACCATCATTGATCTATAAACGTGCTAGCAGATGAACAACAGAGCTCGCCATTGAGTTAATCCTTTAATCTTTTCACACCTGTTTAGCACCATTATAACAACCTTCTGCTTCTCACTTCTGCTGTTGTTACCATGCCAGCAGTATTAGTAGAATGGTGTGAGCTGGAAACCGTAGTGGTTATATTGTCTGCTTTTGTTGCTATAAAGGGGAGACTGGCATAGCTCCAAGCAAGAGTTGTCAAATGCCTGCAAGAGTGTTGCTTACCAGCTTCTTGGGGTGCTTGTTTCCTTGGAAGTCAGACCTTGTGCAGCACTCTCCCCTTTTTAACTTTTCAGGCGGGTGCAAGTCATACTGGGATCCGCCAAGTAATGAGGAAGCCTGATGGCTGAAAGAAAAAGAAAGACTTGCATTTATTTAGTGCCTTTCATAACCTCTGGACATCCCAAAGCACCTTACAGTCAATGAAGTCCTTTTGAAGTGCAATCACTGTTGTAATGTAGGAAACGCGGCAGCCAAGTTGCACACGGCAAGGTCCCACAAACAGCAATGAGATAGATGACTAGACAATCAGTCTTTAGCGTTGTTGGTTGAGGGATAAATATTGGCCAGGACACTGGTGATAATTCCCCTGCTCTTCCAAATAGTGCCACGGGATCTTTTAGGCTCACCTGAGAGGGCAGATGGGGCCTCGGTTAATGTCTCATCCGAAAGACGGCACCTCTGACAGTGCAGCACCGCCTCAGTATTGCAACAGGAGCTTCAGCTTAGGTTTTGTGCTCAAATCTCTGGAGTGGGACTTGAACCCACAACCTTGTGACAGAGGCGAGAGTGTTCCCACCTGAGCCACTGCTGATACTTTATATACATGCAAATGCATTGGACCGACTTCTCAGGTTTCCTTTACTGAAACTGGCTCCCTTAAACTGGCTGCACGCTTGTAGTTCCACATTTACGCTATGGCTTGAAGCTGATGAAGGGAGACCTGCAGGTCTAAGATGGTTTAGAGTGGATGTATGTAAATGCACAAAGTGTGGTAAATAAGGTTGGTGAACTGCAGGTGCAAATTGCCACATGGGAATATGATGTAGTGACAATAATGGAGACCTGGCTCAAAAAAGGGCAGGATTCGGTACTAAATATTCCTGGATTCAAGATGTTCAGGAAAGATAGGGAAGGATAAAAAGGAGGGGGATGGTAGTATTGATTAAGGAGAATATTGCAGTGCTGGAGAGAGAGGATGTCCTTAAGGGGTTAAGGACAAAATCTATTTGGTTAGAGTTAAGAAACAATAGAGGCACTATTAAACTACTGGGTGTATTCTATCGGCCACCAACTAGTGGGAAGGATATAGAGGAGCAAATTTGCAGGGAAATTACAGAGAGGTGCAAGAGCTATAGAGTAGTGATAATGGGGGACTTCAACTATCCAAATATAGACTGGGATAGTAATCGTATAAAGGACAAAGGTGGGGAGGAATTTCTGAAGTATGTTCAGGAGAACTTTCTTGATCATTATGTTTCCAGCCCAACAAGGAAGGAGGCATTGCTGGATCTGGTTCTGGGGAATGAGGAGGATCAAGTGGAGCATGCGTCAGTGGAGGAACATTTAGGGAACAGTGATCATAGTATTATAAGGTTTAGAAAGGCTATGGAAAAGGACAAGGAGCAATCTAGAGTAAAAATACTTTATTGGAGGAGGGCCAATTTCAGTGGGTTGAGAACGGATCTGGCCAGGGTAAATTGGAATCAAGATTGGCAGGCAAATCTGTAATCGAATAATCCGCGGCATTAAAGAGGAGATGGTTCCGGTACACTCTAGGTACATTCCCACGAGGGGGAAAGGTAGGGCAACTAAAGCTAGAGTTCCCTGGATGATGAAAGAGATAGAGAGTAAGATGAAGCAGAAAAAGGGGGCATATGACAGATGTCAGGTTGATAATACAAGTGAGAACTAGGCTGAATATAGAAAGTACAGAGGAGATGTGAAAAAGGAAATAAGAGGGGCAAAGAGAGAGTATGAGAATAGTCTGGCGGCTAATATAAAAGGAAATTCAAAAGTCTTCTATGTGGAATATAAATAGTAAACAGGTTGTAAGAGGAGGGGTGGGACCAAAAAGGAGGTCTACGCATGGAGGCAAAGGGTGTGGCTGAGGTCCTAAATGAATACTTTGTATCTGTCTTTACCAAGGAAGAAGATGCTGCCAAAGTCACAGTAAAAGAGGAGGTAGTTGAGATACTGGATGGGCTAAAAATTGATAAAGAGGAGGCACTAGAAAGGCTGGCTGTACTTAAAGTAGTTAAGTCACTTGGTCTGGATGAGATGCATCCTAGGTTGCTGAGGGAAGTAAGGATGGAAATTGCAGAGATGCTGGCCATAGTCTTCCAATCCTCCTTAGATACGGGGGTGGTGCCAGAGGATGGAGAAATGCAAATGTTACACCATTGTTCAAAAAAGGGTGTAAGGATAAACCCAGCAACGACAGGCCAGTCAATTTAACCTCAGTAGTGGGGAAGCTTTTAGAAACGATAATCCGGGACAAAGTTAACAGTCACCTGGACATGTGTGGATTAATAAAGAAAAGCCAGCACGGATTTGTTAAAGGCAAATCATGTTTAACTAACTTGATTGAGTTTTTTGATGAGGTAACAGAGGGTCGATGAGGACAATACGGTTGATATGTATATGGACTTCCAAAAGGCGTTTGATAAAGTACCACATAATAGGCTTGTCAGCAAAATTGAAGCCAGTGGAATAAAGGGAGCAGTGGCAGCATGGATAATTGGCTAATTGACAGGAAACAGGGTAGTGATGAAAGGTTGTTTTTCGGACTGTAGGAAGGTATACAGTGGTGTTCACCAGGGGTCAGTACTAGGACCACTGCTTTTCTTGATTATATATTAATGACTTGGACTTGGGTATATAGGGCACAATTTAAAAATGTGCAGATGACACAAAACTTGCAAGTGTAGTAAACAGTGATGAGGATAGTCATAGACTTCAAGAGGACATAGACAGGCTGGTGGAATGGGCGGACACATGGCAGATGAAATTTAACGCAGAAAAGTGCAAAGTGATAGATTTTGGCAGGAAGAATGAGGAGAGACAATGTAAACTAAATGGTATAATTCTAAACTGGGTGCATGAACAGAGAGACCTGGGGGTATATGTGCACAAGTCTTTGAAGGTGGCAGGACAGGTTGAGAAAGCGGTTAAAAAAGCATATGGGATCCTGTGCTTTATAAATAGAGGCATAGAGTATAAAGTCAAGGAAGTTATGTGGAACCATTATAAAACACTGGTTCGGCCACAACTGGAGTATTGTGTTTATTCTGGGCACTGCACTTTAGGAAGGATGTGAAGGCCTTCGAGAGGGTGCAGAAAAGATTTACTAGAATGGTTCCAGGGATGGTGGAGTTCAGTTACGTGCATAGACTGGAAAAGCTGGGGTTGTTCTCCTTAGAGCAGGGAAGGTTAAGACGAGATTTGATAGAAGTGTTCAAAATCATGAAGGGTTTGGATAAAGTAAATAAAGAGGAACTGTTCCCATGGGTGGAAGGGTCAAGAACCAGAGGACACAGATTTAAGGTGATTGTCAAAAGAACCAAAGGTGACATGAGGAAAAACTTTTTTACGCAGCGAGTAGTTATGATCTAGAATGCGCTGCCTGAAGAGGTGGTGGAAGCAGATTCAATCGTGGCTTTCAAAAAGGAATTGGCTAAATACTTGAAGGGAAAAAATTTGCAGGGCCATAGGGAAAGAGTGGGGGAATGGGACTAATTGGATTACTCTTACAAAGAGCCGGCACGGGCTCGACGGGCCAAATGGCTTCCTTCTGTGCTGTAACTATTCTATGATTCTACGTCCATTATCAGTTCCTATCGTGCAAAATCACCTTGCCTACAGCGAGTGTTCCTTTAACTTTGAGGAGCTGAAGTGGTTAGCTGTTCCCAATTGTTGAAATTCGGTGGTAGTATACATGGTCATCTGAGATTTGTTTTTTAAAAGCATTACTTGGCCAATAAAGATGAAAGATAAACACATTACCGAGTGGGAAAAATGATCGGAAGACCAGTAACAATTAAAGAAAATACAGAAGGAGGAAAGAAAATAAACAGAACAGTTTGAAAGCGAAATACTGGCCAGTGAAAGTTGAAAATGAGAGATGAGCAGACATGCAGGATAAGCAGAGAAATATATTTTACAAACAAGTTAGCAGCTGTCACATAGACCGTACCATGAGGATAGCCATTTCTACATCAGAATCAAGATTATGCAAATATTTTTAATAGGTTTAACCAAAAGAATACTGCATGTTCACAATAGCTCTATGTTTCCGTATATTTATCTAACTCCACTTTAGAGAACTGATCACTTCAAATCACCAAAGCTTTTTTTTCACAAGCTAACTGAAAGCAAGCTGGTGCACATTTTGAAAACTGAACAGAACTCTGATGCTTCTGACGGTATCGTGATATCAGGTCTTGTACTCTACAAACTGCACCTGTGTGCGCTGAATATCAATATTCTATTTGTTGTGGGATATTTTTGAACCTGGTGCTACTCTCCCAAGATTCAGATGCTATCAGATACAACACTGGGTTCTGGCATGGTTCCTGACTGCTGAAGCACGGGCATGCTGGTGAGAGAAGTGCAGTACCTGTCCCTCAATTTCTATTAGCACAATAAATACCAATTACAACCCTATGACAACATAGATGTGAGTAGGTTCTTTGACGTGGATTGAGTGGACTCAACTGAAGGACATGGGTTTAAAACATGGGTTTAAAACTTCAAGTGAGATTAGAGAAATGTTTTTCCGTTTGCACAGGGGCGCATATATAGAATCAGTTTGTAAAATGTTGTCAAAAATCATTACGGAAGAACTGTGATTAGTGAATTGGTCTCAGTGGAGTACAGATGAATGTGTTGCTGGGATAAGAATTAAACAGCGAATTGCAAACAGCGTTGAAGCAATGTGTGATTTTTTTTTTTAACTAATTAAATTAACATATCATAACTGATTGCCCTGAGCTCTCTGGTGGCCTCAATCTTGCACTGTCCAGTGTACAAATGAGCCCTATTAACGAGAAAGGTCCTACGTTTGCTCCTTTCCTGTGCCGAGGTAGCTTATCTTAGCTAAGGGAGCAGTTGGGGTACTACAATTACTCCGCGAAAGGGTTAGGAAAGAAAAATCAGCTGGTGTTCCTGCTATCCAGACCCCCCACCCCCACCTCCCCTGCTGAAAGGTGCTTATGTGCGGATGTTTGTGTAAGAACAGCAATAGGTTTAACTGTGGTGCTCCACAGGGTTGAACAATCTGCCAGTACTCTTTCTCCGGGCTTGGATATGATGAGTAATCACTTGGGAGAAGCTGGTGCCCTGGAATTGCCCTAGCATGAGACAGCATCTTCACGAGACGGCAGATTAAATGGATGGCCGTACAGACAGATGCTTAAAATAATCACTGCAGTGACGAGGCTTCAGAGTAATATTTGACATGCAAAATATGAGTAATATTTGACAAGCAAAATACATAGCTGCTTGATGGATAGTTATATCATTTGATTGTATCAGATCCTCTAAAATCCAGTGTAATGTAGGATTGAGTTCTCACTGATCCCTCCTTCGCACTCAATGGGCCAGAAATTGCGCTGAGTGGCCAACGAGTGTTACCTGCCGCTTGTAAGTAACTAACTCACCGACAAACATTTTGCGGGCTTCTGGATGCCAATGGAGACCTGCAAGAAATACAGTGTTCTTTCCCGGGCTTCTCTGAGTTGTGAGAGTGGGGAAAGGATCTCTCACTCCCCTCAACCAAACAGCTGGAAGCATCATTGGCAAGCCGCTCAGTCAGAACCAGGAAATGAAAGCCTCCTTCACAAGACACACAGACTAAGAACCAGGAAGTGTCAGGTAGATCAGTAAATTTTCTATAAAATTAGTTAGGGAAAGCGAAATAAAGAGAGGGTAAGAGTAAAAGACAGAGGTAAAAGAGACAGAAAGAATAAGTAAAAAATAACAATTTTAAATTTAATTTTTTTTTAAATGTCCCCAACAACAATTAGTATTGGGAGGAATGAGACTCCACATTTTTAAAAGTTAATTTTCAGTGCCAGAGAGGTTGTTCGGCAGTCATTAATACATACCATGCTGTTAAAAATTAGTTTAGACCTAAAAAACCCAGCGTATCTTTTTTATGGAGAGATTAGTTCGTTTCCAGTTGGGCAATGCAGCAAGTTCGCACTGGACCATTCATTTCACCGGCGAGCTGTCCTTTCCGTGCAGCTTTCAAACGAGCCAGGCAAATGGTAGAGCAATTTCTGGATTTCTGTTTTTGACTGCGCGTGTGCTCTTGCCAGAACTTGCTCTTCCCTTTGCCCTGAAATAACGATAAGCACTGTTAGCCTCACCGTTATTTCATGAGCAGTTTCTGGGCCATTGCATTTCTTGTAATTGGTTTGGGTATCTTCTTTAATAAAGGCTCAGCTCAATTCCAGATTGACATCTCTGTAAATACAGGCAGACATTACAATAACTGAAGCAGTGTCACACTTAGATACAGGGGCAATATGATACTAAAGTTAACTCTTAAAACAATTACATCCAAACTCCCATTATAGACACAACACTTCCTGAAAATTATTTATAATATTGACCAGCGTTTATTCTAAAAACATGTCAGAAAGATCTGATGCAACAACAGCTTGCATTTATATACCACCTTTAATGTAGAAAATCATCCTAAGGCACTTCACAGAGATATAATCGGGCAAAAATGGATGCTGAGACAAAGGAGGAGCTATTAAGAGGTTTGACCAAAAGCTTGGTCAATGGAAAAGGCAGATTCAAAAGTGGAGGGTTTTAGAGAGGGAGGGAATTCCAGAGTGTGGGGCCAACGCAGCACTGGAGTGAAGGGAAGAGGATGCACAAAGGCCAGAGTCAGAGTAACGGAGAGTTTGGGGTAGGGATGACATTTTAGGGCTGAGAAGATAGGGTCAAGGCCATGAAGGGATTTAAATACAGCAGATGGCCTTTGTGATGGAGAGTATATGGGATCAGAAGCTCAACCCAGATGACTAGGACGTTGAGACTGCGAACAGTCTGGTTCATCCTGAGACAATGGCCAGGGAGGGGAGGGGGATGGAATCTGTGGCAAGGATACTGGGGGGCTGAAGTTGAAGCCGTTAGTCTTCCCAATATTTAACTGGAGGAAATTGCAGCTCATCCAAAACTGGATATCAGACAAGCAATCTTACAACACAAAAGCAGTGTTTTTGTAAATGCATCACACTAATTTGCAGGTGCCTTGGAACACAAGACTGCTGTGCTTTTGATTTTTGCACAATTACTTTGTGAAATAGTAGATGTTGGCCTAGAAACTGGATTTATCCGAATTGAGACGTGAGCCTGGTGCAGTGAGCGTGCCCAATGAGCCCGGCGGCAGGACCATGGGAAATTGGTCCGCTGGCCTGATTTGCATATTATTGGCTAGTTGCAAACATCCAGGGGTTAGAGGATCAGCCATGATTATATTGAATGGCGGAGCAGGCTCGAAGGGCTGAATGGCCTTCTCCTGCTCCTATTTTCTATGTTTCTATGCTTGCTGGTCCCAGGGGGCAACAAGACCGGCTTTAGGAGTCCAAGGGGGGGGTCAATTGGGAGTGGGGTAAGTGGTGGCCATCAGCGGATTTAATGTTGGGGGCAGGAGGAGCACTCCATCTCCTCTTGGCTCCACACCAAGTAAAAAAGTTGACAGGTTGGTCAAAGAGGTGAGTTTTAAGGAGCATCTTAAAGGAAGAGAGAGAGTTGGAGAGGTGAAGAGGTTTGGGGAGGGAATCCCAGAGCTTAGGGCATTGACGGCCGAAGGCGTGGCCGCCAATGGAGGGGCGAAGGAAGGAGGGGATGCACAAGAAGCCAGAGTTCTTGGAGGGTTGTCAAGCAAGAGAAGGTTTCAGAGCTAGGGAAGGACGAGTTCATGGAGGGATTTGAATATGGGTATGAGAATTTTAAAATTGAGGTGTTGGTGGACATGGAGCCAAAGTAGGTCAGTGAGCACAGGGGTAATGAGTGAACGGGACTTGGTGCGAGTTAGGATATAGGCAGCAGAGTTTTGGATGAGCTCAAATCTATGGCCAGGAGAGCAATGGAATAGTCGAGTCTGAAGTTAACAAAAGCATGGATGAGGGTTTCAGCAGCATTTGGGTAGGCAGGGCAGAACAGGCATTGTTACGGTGGTGGAAGTAGACGGTCTTTGTGATGGAGAGCAAAGGGGGTTGGAAGCTCGGCTCAGGGTCAAACATGACGCCTCGGTTGCAAAGAATCTGATTCAGCCTCAGACAGTGGGGATGGAATCGATGGCTGGGGAACAGAGTTTGTGGCAGGGGCCGAAGACAACAGCTTCTGTCATCCCAGTATTTAATTGGCGGACATTTTTGCTTATTCTGGACTGGATGTCACAGAGGCAGCTACGTTATATATTTTTTTAAATCTCCCCCTCTCGTGCTTCGATCATTCAGCTGGGAAAGCTGGTGATTTGGTCAGATTTCTCTAGAAAGTTTATTTATCACCCGCCGATTTACTCCACTCTTCTATTAAAAGAAATTGCTCTTCACTGGAGTCCAGTTCCAGAGGCCCTGGTTGCCCTCAGTACCTCACTCAAATGCCCATTCTTCATTTGTGAGCTGAGTGTACAGCCTGTTTTATCATGGGATGCATCACAGCTGAGCTCAATTCTTTGCTCGCTCAACACCCATACATTTGCCCTTCTAGCAGAGGATAGTGGTGAGGAGCAGGAATCAGGCTGAGTTTTCTTTCCTTAACCCAGGGCACTGAAGCTTGTTATAATGCAGTGCTGCCTTGAAAAGCTGTTTCTGTAAGCAGCCATATATTTTGGTGGTTTTGCCTTCTCATTGGTGTAACCCCTTTGGTTCTAGAGCTTTAGGGTGAAAACAGCACCCAAAAATAAGGACTGTCAACATTCTCACTGGTTAAACCCCACCACCATCCCGTACTGGAAATAAGGCAGTTTCATGTCCAATAACCTTCACGTCATTCAGTGAACCACACGATTCATGTGGTAAGAGGTACATGAATAGGGATATAGTACATGAATAATTTGAGACATGACATGTGGTAAGTGTAGCATGCTTGAGCGGAGCAGGTGACTTTGGACCTATGGTTCCCAAAGCTCTCCATCACTAGGGTTTTCCTCGCATCATGTCTGCGTCTGTTGTAGACTAATTGATAGAGATTGATTGCTGTGATTAGTAAGCACCTCCATTATCGTTGCATGCGACTACGAGGATGGTAGAAGGCGAACTAGATGGACCTTGGTCATTTTTCATCTAGCAATTCCTATGTTTCTAATTGAAATACACATTTAGCCTTTAATATTTCCAGACTTCTACCATTATCCTTTCATTAAATAATGCACTTTGGTGAAATTGTCTGCGTTTGTTTGTATCCTCTCAGACTTCTAGAATGTAATCCTTGTGGACAAATAAAGCAACTATTGTTCATGTTTATTGTTATGAAATATCTTGTAAATAATAGTCACTGCATCCAAAAGTGATTCATTGTTTATTGGAAATTTTGACGATGTGATAAGGCAATATATAAACGCAACAAATCTTCCTGTTCTTTCTAATACTTTGGTTGATGCAGAGTTATAGTCGATACTGATAGACCTTCAAATATTTAAAAGTTTCTATTTGCCAAGACAGTTTCTACTACAGCTTCATCTTTGCTAATTGGTGGTTCTACTTTTCAAAAATGAGCTCTGATCTTCAGCAAATGAGACTAATTTGGGCATCCAATTCAAATGAAAGTATTTTTTTCCTTTTAGAATGGCTGCCATATCAAAAGATTAACTCATTAATCATTTACAGCAAAATAATAAATGCACTTTTATAAACATGTTTACATTTTTTTTACAAATTATGTACAGAGGAAATATTCTCTGAGGTGTTTTGCATTACAAATATATTTTGGTTCCAATGTTAGATAATAAAGCCAGAAAAAAGATGCAGACGAACATGGATTAAATGGTGCACTGAACCACGGAGTATCATTTATCAAATTTGTTTCAGTGGAGCTGTGAATCTGTATCTGAAAGGGATCACTGGCTGGTCACCTGTTAATTCAGTCACTTCATATTGAGCGAAGCCTGATGGAACATTAATCAAAAGTCGCAACAGCTATCTGCAGCGCTGTTAATCACCCTCTTGATTGACAGATTGCCTTTGCCAGAAAACAAATTGATTTGCACCACTAGGATTTACTGTCGGGCTGTTAGAGAGCTGGTGTCATTCCAGCATTCTTCAGTTTTTATCATGGAATTCCCAGATTTAGAAGGAGAATGTTTATAAAGATGCAAATGTTCAGAAATGCATCAGTTTGTCATTTCCTTGCTTATTAAGTATGAATATAGATCTTGTTAGAATACTATTTTCTCATGTGTTACTGAAAATAATAAAACTAGGAACATTGTAGAATTCACTCGGTAATTGTGCTGAAGTGGTTTGTTTTCTGTTATGTTTCTAACTCCAGTCTGCTATTTTCGCTTGTCATTTGGAAGCTTTTTGCTCTTTTTCTCCCCCCTTTTATGTCCACTGTTCTCCTCTAGATCAGACTGGGGTATAGTTCTACTGGTGCTGGCCAGCCACTGGCACCTTACCAAAGTGACCATTTCTCATGTGTGAAGCTGGAAAGTGGGTGCCAGCAGACTATTTGACTGCAGGGAGTTGTCCTGGTGAAGCTTGTTCATATCTCACCCACGCCCACACATACGCATTTAGCACTACAAGTCACTGGATAGTGACCAGGAGCAGAAACCCTAGATGGCCTTTGTTTGTCTTTCCTATCCTAGGAGTCAAGATCAATTGTAGCACCTCTATTGCACACCTCACCTGAGATCAGTGAACCTAGCAAAAACCTAGGTAAGGTCAAAATTGGAATATTCCTGGTCTGTACAATTTAATGTCACACTGGAGAATGAATATTCCAAGTGAGCCATGAGGGAAGCTCAACACAGGTTTACTCCAAGAGCCAAAGTTGTTCCTCCTGTCAGGGCCTTTCCAACCTTAAAGTTTAGAATCATACAGCTCAGAAGGAGACCATTCAGCCCATCGTGCCTGTGCTGACTCTTTGAAAGAACCCTCCAATTAGTCCCACTCCCCTGCTTTTTGCCCATAGGCCTGCAATATTTTCCTTTTCAAATAATTATCCAATTCCCTTTTGAAAGTTACTGTTGAATCTGCTTCCACCGCCCTTTCAGGCAGTGCGTTCCTGATCATAACAACTTGCTGCGTTAAAAAATGTTCTCCTCACCTCCCCTTTGGTTCTTTTGCCAATTGTCTTAAATCCGTGTCCTCTGGTTACTGACCCTCCTGCCAGTGGAAATAGTTCCTCCTTATTTACTCTATCAAAACCCTTCATAATTTTGAGCACCTCTATTAAATCTCCCCTTAACCCTCTCTGCTCGAAGGAGAAAAATCCCAGTTTCTCTAGTCTCTCCAAATAACTGAAGCCCCTCATCCCTGGTCCACTTTAAATTTCATGTATGACCTCCAGAATTTAAGACCGTAATGGCAATGACAATTTGTACAATAGGTCGGTCAGGGAGTTTCCTGTTTTACAATAGGGGAATTTGAGGAGGAGAAATTTTCGCACCTTTCTTAACATGAAGAATGATTAGTGTTTGCTTTGTGTCATGTTTTGTTTTCTAAGTGAGCAGCTAATCCCAATGATGAGTTTAATATGAATCTAGTTGACGTATGTTCGCCAGCAACAGTTTAGAGGTTATGCCTAAGAATGCTCAGACAAGTGATACAAGTTAAGCACTTTTCAAAGTGGATGCCAGTTTAAGTAACTCCTCAAGTAACTTTCCTGTAAACTGTATCACCACACGGTGATTCTGAAAAAGCTACAAAACAAGCTGAATGAGCTCTGAGAACGTTGATTCTTCCTATAACGACCGTGCCAGTATGGACTGGGTAATATATTATGGAAGGTAAATATATTAAAGGTAGCTGTAATGCTGGAAATAAAATTGGCCCTACAAATTGAAACAGAGCAAATCAAAGAACAGACAGAATTTAAAATACACAAACATATCGAAATGTAGTGACTCAATCAAACTGGAGATAATAGCAATGACATTTCTTGCATCTGTAATATGCTGTTTTTGATGATTTACCTGCCAGATGCACCAGAACAGCTGGTTTGTTTTTCTCTCATGAAGGAGACAGGTGCATCGGGTAGGCTGACTGAATCCAGTGTAAAGGTTTGCGTCTGCATATCAACGATGCTCTAAGGGTTCAGTGTAAGAAAATACGAGCTTCACTATAACTGTATTTTTGCAAATTAACAACTCTTGTTACACCGAGGAGATTGATTTATTCATATACTTGCTCAAGAAAAGGGTAAACACAATAATTTGGAGGGGTTTTTTTCAGTAGAAGTGATTATATAAATTCACAATGTTCTCTCCAGTCTTGCTTAGAAATGATTTAGCTTGATGTTTTCGATCTGTTGTTACCCTGGAAATGTAGATTATATCATGATTGTAGCCATGAAGTGGCAGGTTTATGTCAGGTATATGTCAGCAATCTGACCTACAAACTTAAGTACCATCAAACAAATGGGACACCGATATTAAGAACCTTGACAGACATGATATTGATGCTTTTCCGAGATCTGGCAAGAGTGCATCATGGAGAGACAGCTAACACAGGATGAAGCCCGCTGTTAAAACTTGATCGGTGTTGTTACTGTGCTGATGAACATGAAGTGTCTCTTGTATCATTGATTGTTGAGGGGTTTTTCCTGGTAAGAAAAATATTTTACTTAGATTTTGTGTTTTTCTTCCTTAAGCCTTGGACTAGGAACATAGGAACAGGAATAGGCCCCTTAAGCCTGTTCTGCCATTCAGTTAGATCATGGCTAATCTGAATTGGTACATATCCCCACCTTTAACCCAAAGGGAGGTTCATTTTGTGTGCTCTTTTCCAATTTGTACTGATAAGAATGCCAACTCTTTATGGCGAATGCTAAATTAGAGCAGGAACAGGAATATTTCTGAAACAATGTATCACAAGTAATAAAGAACCATTGAATAAATAGAGGTGTCAGTCCTACTTAACAAATACACTCCATTTTTAAATCATTATTATAGTTAGAATGTAATGCAAATATTTTTGATAAAAGTTAGCTTACTTTTATCACACAGTAAAAGCAGTTTTTTTTTGTCGTAAAATCTGTGCTCATCAAGGTGAGGAATGTTCTTGCTGGAAACAGAATACTCACTCATTTCAGGCAACCAGTGTTGGCATCAAGCAATTCCCCAGATCACGAATCGTTCGACGCAGAATCAGGTTCCCTCTATTCTGTCCCAACATTCTTCCTTGGCTCGAACATCAGAAAGGCAGCCTTTACTGCACCAGTGCGACATTTCTGAGCAACATTTCTGGCCTGAATAAGTGACAGTTTAGTATCAATTAAAGACATCTTTTTGTTTGTGTAGTGGGATCTGGATCAATTCCACCCAATCTTATTTCATGTTGGATTATCACAGACGGAGACTTTCAGAGGAACTGTTTGGTCAGTTTTCTTTCCCTTCCTCCTCTCCTGAGGTACTGATTCCTGTTGGGTACAATTCACCAGGTGCTTCACCCATTCTTCAAGTGTGAGTCTAAACAGTATCGGCATGTGTAGCATCATAACATTGTCGAATTTTATCTTCAATTGATGCTAACAAGTGCACTTTCTGGCAGGGATCACTGCAGTGTTCAGGAATGGAGACTTTCTTTACCCTGGATGACAATAAGGCCTGTTGTAAAAGGAAGTCTTGCCTTCAGATAGAATCATTAGTGGATCTCCCACGGCTTTGCACACAGAAAATAAAGACAAAGCAAATTTGCCTCGGAGTGCATTAGCGATACACTTAGGGTGATACTACAGACCATCTAACAGTGGAAAGGAGGTGGAGGAAGAACTATGTAAGCCAATATGTGATATGAGTAAAGAACATCGAATAATAATCATGGTAGATTTTAATTATCCCCAAATAAACTAGCAAGGAGAGAAAGGTAAGGGGGTACAGGGAATGGAGTTTTTACAATGTGTGTAGGACTCCTTTCTTACTCAGTATGTAAAAAGCCCAACACTGCTGGATCGAGTAATGGGAAATGAACCAGAACAGGTAAGAGAAGTAAGCGTAATGGAATATCTCAGCAATACCGACCACAACACAATAAGGTTTAAGATAGAGATTGAGAAAGACATAAATAAGATCAAGACCAAAGTAATAAATTGGAAAAAAGCTGATTTTGAGGGGATGAGAATGGAACTAGGGAAAATAAACTGGAAAAAATTACTGATAAACAAAGAAATAGAACAGCAGTGGGAAACATTTAAAATGGTGATCAATGAAGTCCAGAAGAAATATATCCCACTAAGAAACAAGAACAAACTAGCCAGTAATGATACACCATGGATGAATAAAGAAATAAGGGCAAAATTGAAACTAAAGAAAAAGGCATACACTAAGTACATAGACATAAAAGGAGAGGATAACAAAAGGGAATGTGAAAAGATTAGGAAAGAAGTTTAAAAAAAACGATTAGGAAGGCAAAGGGAAACTACAAAATTAAATTAGCAAGGAATATAAAAAGAAAAAGTCAAGTATTCCACAGACACACAATAACAAAAGAAAAATGAGGATAGGGAAAGGGCCACTCAGGGATGCACACAATTAACTCACAGGTAATGACAACAAAATGGCAGAAATATTAAATAATTACTTTGCCTCAGTATTTAGCAGGGAGACTAACATGGTGGGCATGACATTAGAAGAAGAGATCAAAAAAGATATAAAGACATTTAAGATAATTGATAAACTAATCGAACTTAGAGAAGATAAAACTCCTGGTCCAGATGGATATATTGAAACAAGTTAGGGAAGAGATAGCAGAGCCACTTTTACATACATATAAAAATTCATTAGAAAAGGGAATAGTGCCAGAGATCTTGCAGACAGCTAATGTCCTTTATTTAAAAAGGGAGATAGAGCCAGTCCAGAGAACTATAGACCAATTAGCTTTTTTTTTATTCGTTCATGGGATATGGGCGTCGCTGGTAAGGCCGGCATTTATTGCCCATCCCTAATTCCCCTTGAGAAGGTGGTGGTGAGCCGCCTTCTTGAACTGCTGCAGTCCGTGTGGTGAAGGTTCTCCCACAGTGCTGTTTGGAAGGGAGTTCCAGGATTTTGACCCAGCGACGATGAAGGATCGGCGATATATTTCCAAGTCGGGATGGTGTATGACTTGGAAGGGGACGTGCAGGTGGTGTTGTTCCCATGTACCAGCTGCTCTTGTCCTTCTATGTGGTAGAGGTCGCGGGTTTGGGAGGTGCTGTCGAAGAAGCCTTGGCGAGTTGCTGCAGTGCATCCTGTGGATGGTACACACTGCAGCCACTGTGCGCCGGTGGTGAAGGGAGTGAATGTTTAGGGTGGTGGATGGGGTGCCAATCAAGCAGGCTGCTTTGTCCTGGATGGTGTCGAGCTTCTTGAGTGATGTTGGAGCTGCACTCATCCAAGCAAGTGGAGAGTATTCCATCACACTCCTGACTTGTGCCTTGTAGATGGTGGAAAGGCTTTGGGGAGTCAGGAGGTGAGTCACTCGCCGCAGAATACCCAGCCTCTGACCTGCTCTCACAGCCACAGTATTTATATGGCTGTTCCAGTTAAGTTTCTGGTCAATGGTGACCCCCAGGATGTTGATGGTGGGGGATTCGGCGATGGTAATGCCATTGAATGTCAAGGGGAGGTCAGTGGTAGGAAAGATAATGGAATCTATTATCACCTGGCTGTTTCTCCTGGCTGGAGAGTCTAGAACTAGGGGTCATAGTCTCAAGATAAGAGATCGGACATGTAGGACCGAGATGAGGAAAAATTTCTTCACTCCGAGGGTTGTGAATCTTTGGAATTCTCTAACCCAGAGAGCTGTGGATGCTCATTTTTATGAGTATATTCAAGACTGAGATTGATAGATTTTTAGACACTAAGAGAATCAAGGGATATGGCAATAGGTTGGAAAAGTGGAGTTGAGGTAGAGGATCAGCCATGATCTTATTGAATGGCAGAGCAAACTCGAGAGGCCGTATGGCGTACTCCTGTTCCTATTTCTTATGTTCTTATATTCTAATCCTCACTCAAAGATGTAATAGAAAAAAATCTAGAAACCAAAAATATAATAAAGAATAGTCAGCACGGATTTCAAAAGGGAAGGTTATGCTTGACCAACCTTATTGAATTCTTTGAAGAAGTAACAGAAAGGATAGACAAGGGTAATGCAGTGGATATATATTTGAATTTTCAAAAGGCCTTCGATAAGGTACTGTATAGTAGACTCATGACTCGGGTCAGAGCATGTGGAGTCAGGGGACAAGTAGCAGAATGGATAGCAAGCTGGCTACAAAACAGAAAACAGACAGTTGGGGTTAAATGTAGTTACTCTTACTGGCAAAAGGTGGGAAGTGGTGTTTCACAAGGATCGGTGCTGGGACCACTGTTGTTCACCATTTACATAAACGATTTGGACTCCGGATTTGGAAGTACAATTTCAAAATTTGCGGACGACACCAAACGTGGAACTCGCTACCACAAGGAGTAGTTGAGGCGACTAATGTAGACGCACTTAAGAGGAAGCTAGATAAACACACGAGGGAGAAAGGAATAGGAAGGATATGCTGATAAGGTTAAATGAAGTAGGGAAGGAGGAGGGTCGTGTGGAGCATAAACACCGGCACAAACCTATTGGGCCAAATGGCCTGTTTCTGTGCTGTATGTTCTATATCATACAAGTATGGGTATGGGATCTGGAGCTTAAGAAGCTCCATCTAGTGGTAAATGTGTGCAGTTGCAAATATAACTGACTCATACAAGGGTGATGCTCAAATAAAGAGTGCACAACATGTATGGCGAGTTTAATATATTATAGATATCATGTCTCTTTGAACTGTTCAATGATGCATTTAAGCTGCAACTGTAGTGTTGGAGTGAAGTGGTATTTACTTTGCACTGACACTGCATTTATAATAGGCCAGATTTCTCTGTCAAAATAGCAGTGAGACTAATAGCGCTTGCCGTTATTTATGTGTAAATGGTACAACGACTTCAGGCGAGAGGCAGATGCATGGTTAAATGCCAATATCCAAATGGCTTTGCGAAAATGGCATCTCGCTGACTGCCTCACCATTGAAATGTATTGAATGGCGCGATGTTACTGTATTTGCAAGGTGGATACGAACTCAACTCGCCACTGAAAGGTAAATCTTGTCATTTCAAGCGTGAGTACTCTTTTAACGCTATTTGCATTAATTACTGCCAATCAACCTCTGTGGCACTGAAAATAACTATTACAAGTGTGGAGTCACATTCCTTCAGCTATTAATTGTTGTTGGAGATTTTAAAAATGCAAAATTTAAAATTTTTTAAATTCTTTTTTACTTTTCCTTTCTGTCTCTTTTTTCTCTCTCTCTTAATCCAATCTTTCTTTCCCTCTCTTTATTTCTCTTTCTACCTGATTTGACATTGAATTTACCCACTCTAATTCACACTTCCTTCTCAGTCCTTGCACTGTTTATTTCTCAATCCTTCAATCTGATTGATTAAGGAGATACACAGTTGCTTGTCCTGTTCACTCAGGTCCCAGTTGTTTCCCTCGCTGCGACGTTATCAGCTCGCACTTTCAACAACCTAGTGGGCAAAAACGTTTTGAGCTGAAGGGTGCAGGGCCAAGTCTAACTAATGGCAGACACCGTTAGATGCCCTGCTACAGCAAAATCTGGCCCAATGTAAATACAACCTAAATCCAAAAGCGCTTCATATAATACAATGAATTGCTTTGAAGTGTAGTCACTGTTGTTGTGTATATTGTTATGCAATGCCTTTGCTGCCACCTTGGCTAAAATCAGCTAACACAGCAAAAGCCAGTCATCAATATGGTCCATGTAGCTGTTGCTCACTGCTTTTAGTAACAGGGCCATTGAGGGAATTCAGAGCAGTTGTTTCAAAACAACATTGGTTTCATATTTAAAGTGAACACAAAAATATTTGTTTTTTCATTGGTTTCATTGTTTGGGTGAGGGGAAAAGTACATCTTTAATAGAACTATAAAGGTCAGAAAATTGAGTTTAAAAATATATAAGAAATAATGGGGGAGAAATTCAATGTACAGCTGCCCGTTGTGTACAAATAAAATGGGTGTTAGGCCTCCCAATTTAGCATCATGATCTGTCTCTCTCGATTCGGACCAGAAATGCGCCGGATGCCATATTAGCTTGGGTGAATTTTAGTCATCCAGGGCATGTGCCTGAAATAGGCGTTAAGCTCCTTAAATGTGCAAATCGGGGACCATGCTGGTTGCAGGAACCCGAATGTGAAATTCAGGTACAAGTGCCTAGTTGTGCCAGGTCTTCATTGGTTTAACCAGCGGTCCTTAAAGCGACCACTAGAAGTCATTCAAAACAAATAAAGCACAAGGATTGCTTCTCCTGGGCCCACAAAAAAAACTCAGGCACTTTTAAGGCCCATCCCAGGTTCGCCTCTCTCCCTTCAGACCCAACCTGCTGATCGGCTCCATGTAACAGTCGGACGATTTTCTGGCCTCTCTGACTGACAAGCTGCAGCTGGGCACTTGTTTGGTGCCGGCATTTAAATGAGGCCCGAAGCCCAGTTTGAGCTTGGACCTCAGGCCATCACTAGCTGGCGTACAGAGCAGCTGCTCCACCAACTTTGCAAATATTTCCCCCAATATGGGTTAAATCCAGAGTTCTTCAATATGGTTTCAAAGATGGTTCATTGACGCAGTGCGTTTACCTAACAGTACACTTGCCACTTAGCTGTAGATAGCTCAGTTATATTGAGGGGAAGTTGCTTAGGGGAGATGGGGATCCTTCCTATGGGGAGGGAAGAAGAATATAAACTAAATCAACCTTGAGCCACTTCATCACACGTCCTGGAGGTCTGACCCCGAACATGGTGGAGGTGGAGAGGGAACAGCTTAAAACCCTTAAAATTAGGTTGTGATTTTGGGCTTAATATGTCCAAATATACAAATTGGGTAATTTAAACTTTTGTTGTATAAACATGTTTCTTAGTCATCATAAAGATGGATGTGTGGTGAGCTTATATAAGTCATTTTTTGCTGAAGATATTTTTGCTTAATTTTACTGTTATGTATATAATTTAGAAGCAGGGATATGTAGCAGCCCTCAAAAGCATGTCAGGGTCCAATACTGACACCTTCAGATGTATTAGATAAAGAACGCTGGTTATGAATCCATGTTTGAAATCATTGACTTCACTGTGAATCTCAGTTTGGAACCATTCAACTTTGATTTGTGAAGGGCATTATGGAAAATGGCTTGTTTGATTGCTACTTCCCTCATTTGCTCCCATCCCCATTTAAATGCAACCAGAAATATTGTTTAAATTGTTTCTAACCAAGTTAACTTTGTGTAATGAAATGAAAAATGGTGCAAAATCAATTGAATTTAAATCTTTAAAATGTTCCTTTATTGTTATTTGAAAATCAAGTCAAATAAGAAATTTCTCGCTAATGCCCTGTAAAAGTGGAGTCCAATTGGAATTTTTTATTCATCAGTATGATAGTGATCTGAACTTAACATTTTTTTTCCACACCAATTTTGTCTTGTCAATTTTTCCCTCTTGCCCTCACATTTCCCCAGGACATTGAATTTATCTGGGATTCCAGATGGTGTGGGTGCTTTCTAATATCTTTCCCTAGTGAATCTGAACCTTTTAACAGGGGTTATTAAATGTAAACATACCATTAAACCACCACCATGCCCAACTTTAATTACCGCAGCAAAGCAAAGAAGAGTTGTCTTAAAAAATTCATACCAGAGATGTCATAGGTAATTCTCTAAATTCAGCTTTGGGGGAGGGATGTTTCTGTAGAATCTGGTTTCAGTGATGGAGAAGCAAGAACAACTTTCAATTACTCACAACACCCCCTACCTTCTGGGGATGCTTCTTTCATGACTGGGATGCAGCCAATAGGAAAGGACAATGCAGATGTATCAACATGAGTGGGGTCCTCACCAAGAGGTAACAGATTTGGTCTTTGAGAAGTGGGAATACCTCATGATAGACCCCTTCACCACAAAGGTGAACACCAAGCAGAGAAACTTTTAGTTTAAGTATAAGAAGTCTGTGTTGTAGTCATCTATTTATTCTTTGGCAGGGTAGATTGCTGTATGTCTGCATCCAATGATTCCCAAAAATGTTAGTGAGAAGGAAGCTTGGTCCATAAACTTGGTTCTTGGATAGCACCAATAGAAAAGTGGTACTTTGCTAGATGGAAGGAAGGTTTTGGTACCTTGTTTTCTGTCCACAAAAGGAACTGTTACAGGCCTAAGCTTTTTTATCAAGAATTGGATGAAACAATTTTGTCATTTAGCAAGAATCTGACAGTCTATTCACACTCCACAACTTCAGCAGCAGTACAATGACATTACCACTTTGCACTGACATGAAACCTAAGATGTAAATTGGGTGTCAAGACTCAAACTGACTCTCAAGCAAAGCAGCGAAACTTCCTGGTCTGTCCTCCAGGAAGTTTCACTTCGCTTCATTCCACTGTCAGATTGGGCATTGACGCTCACTTCAGGTTACATTTATGCTATGACTGCAGCTTCAGTACTAAGTGAAAGTACTTCACATCAGTGCTATATTTATAGTGTAAGGAATCTTACAACACCAGGTTATAGTCCAACAGTTTTATTTTAAAATCACAAGCTTTTGGAGATTATCTCCTTCGTCAGGTGAGTGATGCTGTTTTAAGGAGAGACCCTTCTGAAAAGGTAAAAATGGCATTAAATTGTGAGTTAGGCTGACTTTAATATGCCTATCTAAGACTTGCTGGAAGGCAACAGGCCTACGTATCTTTACAAAGTACTATTATCCAGATTTGTCAGCTGTAAAATCATGTAGTTGGAGGCATTCTGGCCTCTTCTATAATGTCCATCAGATCGATCTTCCATGTTGCTGATAGAAAAAAGAAAAAACAAGTCAACGACACTGCTATTGTTCTCATTCTTCAAATGAAGTTCTTCTCTGTGTAGTGATACACAGAGAGTTGTCCCCAAATGACATTTACCGGACTGTGGAAAAGATTTGTTGCATAATTTTTGAACAGATTAATGATTTCCACTGGGACAGGAGGCAGTATTGTGGTGCTGTGAATGTGAATGGGAAGTGGCAGCTGAGGGTTTGTGGGTTTAACGCTATATGTAAATAAAAATCAGTTCGAGTCGACGATGTTGTGGATCAAATTAAATACAGAGTTTAATGCAAAGAATATGAATTACGAGGTCTCTGTCATTTTTTATTTCATATATTATAGATATCACGTCTCTGCTCTCAAAATTATTGACTGTTTCATAGCTTAGTATTAACATATAACTTTCTGCCAGTCTATTTAGCAGGGTTTGTAGTATCCTGGAATTCAACTGAGGAGATTTGTAAGGTCTGGTTTGATTCCAAGGTCCACTGTAGTAAAGTGTTTATTGCAATTCAATTGAGGTTGTCCACAAGAGTTTAACCCTTCTATCTGTTCACTGCCGCTGTACGAACTTTGGACTCAATTTCATGCAACTATTGTGGCCCAGAATGATATTTGGGTATCATGTCCCTCTGTAATAGAATCTACCTAAAATCATATTTTACAACTTTTAATTAGACCAAGTTTTCGAGAAATAAAGCCACTAGCCATGTGTTATAAAGTAACCTTTCCACCACTAGTATTAATTATCGTCTCATTTTAACATGATTTAGTATGGCTTTTGGCCTGATAGCCTCTTCTTAGCAGCAAGATTTATGGGTAAACAGACTAGTTTAAACTTCATTCCACAACAGTCTTGAATAACATGAGTAAGATTAATTGCTCTCTAGCTCTACAAGGAAATAAAGGTTTAAGAACCGAATGTTGTAATAATTCTGGATATTTTTAAAGGAGCATTGCTGTATCTGGGAGTTATTAGACTTGCCAGGGATGGTCTGTTGTGAAATACAGTTTAAATACCTGCCATATTAGTCTTGCTACATTGTGAACAGTTGTGATGTTGACTTTTAGTCAAATTTCATATATAGACTACAATTTTCTTTTTGTGTCAAACATGATTTATCATTTATTACTATGCTATGACACAATCACAAAAGAAAACTGGCAAACATGTTAAGTGACAGAAAGCAGAAAGTAGTGGTGAATGGTTGTTTTTCAGACTGGAGGGAAGTATACAGTGGTGTCACTCAGGGGGTCAGTAATAGGACCACTGCTCTTTTTTATATATATTACTGACCTGGACTTGGGTAAACAGGGCATAATATCAAAGTTTGCGGATGACACGAAACTCGGAAATGTAGTCAACAGTGAGGAGGATAGAAGCAGACTTCAGGAGGATGTAGATAGATTGGTGAAATGGGCAGACACATGACAGATGAAATTTAATGCAGAGAAGTGTGAAGTGATGCATTTTGGAAGGAAGAATGAGGAGAGGCAATATAAATGAAATGATACAATTTTAAAGGGGGTGCAGGAACAGAGAGACCTGGGGGTGTATGTACACAAATCTTTGAAGGTGGCAGGACAAGTTGAGAAGGCTGTTCAAAAAATCATATGGGATCCATGGCTTTTTAAAGAGAGGCATAAAGTACAAAAGGAAGGAAGTTATGCTGAACCTTTATAAATCGCTGGTTCGGCCTCAGCTGGAGTATTGTGTCCAATTCTGGGCAGCACACTTTAGGACGGATGCCAAGGCCTTGGAGAGGGTGCAGATGAGATTTACTAGAATGTTACCAGGGATGAGGGACTTCAGTTATGTGGAGAGATTAGAGAAGTTGTGCTTGTTCTCTTTAGAGCAGAGAAGGTTAAGGGGAGATTTAATAGAGGTGTTCAAAATGTTGAGGGATTTTGCTGGAGTACATAGGGAGAAACTATTTCCATTGGCAGGAGGGTCGGTAACCAGAGGACACAGATTTAAGTAATTGGCAAAAGAACCAGAGGGTAGATGAGGAGAATTCTTTTCACACAGTGAGTTGTTATGATCTGAAATGCACTGCCTGAAAGGGTGGTGCAAGCAGATGCAATAGTAACATTCAATAGGGAGTTGGATAAATACTTGAAAAGGAAAAATTTGCAGGGCTATGGGGAAAGAGCAGGGGAGTGGGACAAATTGAATAACTCTTTCAAAGAGCTGGCACAGGTATGATGGACCGAATAGCCTCATTCTGTGCTGTATGATTGTATGATTCTTGCATTTATGCCTTCCCAGACTCCGTAGAAGGCATTAATGCCTCGTGAAGTTTTCACACCTATTAATGAGGCTGCTCTCCAGTGGAAAGGATAATAAGATTAATCTTTGCAAACAGCTGTTTTCTCACAATTGCCCTTGTAGTTTTTAGTTTGTATTTAAACTTTGTGCTCTGGGAATGCACTAAGTAAACCCCTATTGATGTCCAGTAATTGCTTCAGTAAGGCAGACTATCACAAGATTACAAATGGTGCCTTTATCAAATCGCTTTCTCCTCCTCAAAGTGACAAATAGAATCACATGGCACACAGACAATACATTTAATATAATTCTAATCATTTTTAGCAGCTTCTAATTTTGACAAAGATATGATGGAGCTTGATAGGAGATTAGATTGAGCAGGACACATACTAATATAATCTGACCGTAATCACTTTTGAATTGACATCATTATATTTGATTGTCTTTGTCCAGTGGCAGAACGTTGCACTCTCGATCCAAAAAATGTAAATCTGAAATCCAGCCATGACTGATGTTCAAATCTGATAACATTCATTTCACGAGTACCACCCCAGAGAAAACCACTCCCATTGATAGTACATGGAGTAATATTGATGGGAGCTGTAGAACTGGTTTGGTAAAGCACATTGTTGTGTGCACCAGGAATAGGGGAGAAGTATAATGGCAAATCTCAGCAGTAAGGCCTCAAAATAAGAAAAGGAACTTCCATTTCATTTGAGCCCATCACCTCCTCAGGACATCGCAAAGCACTTGACGGGTTACTTGAGAAGTGTAGTCACTGTTGTTTTGTAGGCAAGCGCAGCAGCCAATTTGCAAACAGCCTTGTCCCACAAACAATAATAAGGTAAATGACCAGTTAATCAGCCTTTTTTTGGTGATGATTGAAGGATGAATGTTGGCCAGAACTCCCCTGCTCTTCTTTCAATAGTGTTCTGGGATCTTTTATATTCGTGCAAAGAGATAGATAAGGCTTTGGTTTAATACCTCATCTGAAAGCCAGCACCTCTGATTATGCAGTACACCATGAGTATTACACCGACGTGCCCAGGGTAGATTATGTGTTCAAGTCATGGAGTGGGACTTGACCCCATGACCTTCTGACTCAAAGGTGGGAATGCTACTACATTGATACACACGTACATATATATTATTTATATTTCCCCCTAGCACTTTTTCCATTTCCTACTGCCTTCTCTTTACATCAACCTTCCTCCATTAAAGTCTTTTCCAGGGCTGGTATAAGAATATAAGAAATAGGAGCAGGAGTAGGCCATCCGGCCCCTCGCCCTGTTCCGCCATTGAACAAGATCATGGCTGATCTTCTACCTCAACGCCATTTTCCTGCACCATCCCCATATCTCTTGATGCCTTTAATATCTAGAAATCTATCAATTTCTGTTTCGAATGTACTCAATGATTGAGCCTTCACAGCCCTCCGGGATAGAGAATTCCAAAGATTCACCACCCTCTGAGTGAAGAAATTTCTCCTCATCTCAGTCCTAAATGGCCTACCCTTTATTCTGAGACTGTGACCCCTGGTTCTAGATTCCCCAGCCAGGGGAAACATCCTCCTTGCATCTACCCTGTCGAGCCCTGTAAGAGTTTTGTATGTTTCAATGAGATCACCTCTCATTCTTCTAAACTCTAGAGAATACAGGCCTAGTCTACTCAATCTTTCCTCATACGACAATCCCGCCATCCCAGGAATCAGTCTGGTGAACCTTCGTTGCACTCCCTCGATGGCAAGTATATCCTTTTTTAGGTAAGGAGACCAAAATTGTACACAATACTCCAGGTGCGTTCTCACTAAGGCCCTATATGATTGCAGTAAGACATCTTTACTCCGGTACTCAAATCCTCTTGTAATAAAGGCCAACATACCATTTGCCTTCAATGGCAAGTCAAGATTGGATTAGTTTTAACTGGACAGCATTGCTCCTGCCAGTGTTCTCTTTTTTTCTTCCTCCTCCTTTCCCTCCCAAGAGGTTGCATTTTGTTCTGATGCATTTTCCAACTCTAGTGCTCCAGCTGATAACTGTCATGAATGCCAATTCATGACTTAGCTCGGATTTAGTACTTATAAGTTAAATGTTATGAAAACTTGTCTCAGTTTGGGGAGAGAAAAGCACAATTACTGTTAACCATCCTTAATATCTTTCCAAAACCAGGTTTTTAAGCATAATGCTTCTTTTAAATATTTTGCCTGCAAACACTGGAAGGTAACTGTTAAACTTGGCATCTAAATCAAAATATATATTCATCATATAATTTTATTCTAAAATAAAATAAAATGGAACTTGTAAAATAACCTATTGCACTGATTGATATATTAATGCCTTTAAGGAATGTAGAATTAATAAACTTTTGACAAAAACAACTTCAGCAGTGAAGTGGTTTGATGAACATGATTAATTTCCTATCTCGCTTTTTTCTGTTTTTCAATTTATCTCCACTTATTTTGGATTGCTTGCTATTTTAGTTGTCCCAGTGGAATACTTTGTGATATGTGTGAAGTGCTCAACTCTTTGAGGTGCTTTGGCCTAGTATTACATACTGAGATTAGAGAATATACACAGCAGGGTTTCTGCTTCTTAGGACATTGACTATCTAGACTTTCAGATATACAGTGTTACCTGTAGCATCTTTTTCTCAGATGTCTCTGTTCCTTCAAAGCCGCGTTAATCTCTCTATTAAGCATTTAACTTACAATAGTTACTGTTTGAAAGCATCCTCTAGTTTTCTAACTACCTTGTGACTAACTGCAGGGCCTGGAGGTTCCTCTGCATTGGCGCCCAGATACACTAGTGACCTGGATGCAAGCCAATTGTGTGGCTTAAAAGATTGTGGAATTTTGGGCGTAAGTGAGTTCCCTGTGTAACTACAATACAGCCAAGTCTCCTCGATCTTGTCCGTCCGTCCATCAAACCTTCCATCTTGAACTAATCCCCGCACAATACTGGCCACGCCCCCGACTCTCAAATACGAGTATCCTCCCATTGTGTTTGTTCAGGGAGGTCTCTCAACATTGCAACCAGATTTTCAGACGCAGCAGGAAACAAAGTCACTTTTCTGGTCTTTTAATTACAAATTTTTGAGCGTTTAAAAAAAATTATCCTCACTCAAGCCTGCACTGTATTATATGTTTCTTTGAATGCATTTTTATGGCAAAATATAAGTCACATTCAAAATGGAAAAGCTACCACAATTGTAGGTTCTTAAACATGCTGTGCCTAATGTGCATGAATTATGGTTAAATGAGTTGAAACTTTAAAATTTAATACTCAAAGAAGAAATATACTGGTGTGGGTTTGGCATTTACTTGATCATTTACGTTGATTTATGCCCATTTACGTCCATTTTAAGTTTGGGCATATTCTAATGAGATTGGGAGGATACTTGGGCGTAACTTGACATTACCAAAATTGCCGCAATTTCAGGTGCAACTTCAGGGTTGCGCCTAAGGAGGAAGGAAGCTCCAGGCCTAGATGCTCATTGCCTACACTCATCCACGTTCTGGAGTGTTCATACTTTCCTTTAAACAGAGCAACACACGGCAGCATAGGGATGTCACTGCAGTGATACGAGGCAGCACATGACCTGACCCCCCATCGGCAGAAGATCCAAGTACAACAGTTCTGTGTTGTAACTGATCACATGTGGACTCAATGCTTCATATTCCCAGTACCTCCTGATACATTGATGTACCTCTTGCAATTAAATAAAAAGTTATCTGAACATAAGTATTCAACGTAACAATCACATTATAACAAAAGGCATTTTAAACAGTTTACAAAGGTTCTGTAATTGTCAAGTAATAGTCCCAGCCTACCTTTGCTGTTGCTAGACCTTATGTGAAATATAAGAGACCTGCAATATAGTCTCACTCGGTGTTCTCAAGTAAAATTAAAATATTTGTAAATATAATTATGTTGAGCAGGGAGTATCTTTAAACAATTTTGTGAGGTGTTTTAATTATGAAAAATTAGTTGTAGCATCCCCTGGGTGTCACCGAACTTTTGAACTCTACAGGGCTGTGACTGCAGCAGGCTCAATGGGAAGATTTGAGTGAATGTAAAATAGATGTAAATGATAATGACCACAGGGAGGGGAATGGAGGGTTTCTACAAGAGTCAGATTTTTCAATTTTTTTTATTAAATTGACTATTTCAACGTTTAACAAGCTGGTAAAATTATTAATCCTCCTCAAAAATACAAAAGATTTCTGGAATTTCATAGCATCCTAACTATTAATTACTTTCTAATCTTTCACAAATCGGTAATTAATGACAGTCCGATAATTGAAAATTATACTTTGAAAGTGACTGGATTTTAACGATGTGCTACTTATGTGACTGGTCATCCTTGCAACAGTGGGATGAGCACAGTGCCCTTGTTGATGGTGTAAGTATGAATGATGCTTTCACTATCTACATTTTCTATGGTGGTAAATACACCCATGTATGTACTAAATCGGACAGGCCAGAGGTGAGTCCCTCTTCTCCACTTCACATGAGTTTGCTGATCTTAAAAGGGCAATAGCCAGAGTACTGCAATCACTAGAATTCATGGCATGAATTGAATTGTCTGAGTTTCCTGAACTGTGCAATAAAGTATGTTCAACCAACACAGAAACAGAAAAAGCTGGAAATACACAGCAGCTGAGTCAACACTGAAAGAGAAAGGATAGGTTCATGTCTCAGGAGTGTTCTGATGAAGGGTTACAGATGAAAGATTAGCTTTCTCTTACAATTTCATTTGCTGACTGAGCTGCCATGTATTTAAAGCATTTTCTGTTTTTATTTCAGATTTTTAGTAATCATGGCTTTTCTCCTCTGTGTTTTAACTGCTGATTAACATCTTCCAGGATTATTTGGTGAAATGTTCTTGACCTTATCTTAGAATGTATAGTATGAAGTCTGTGCCTGAGATTCTGCATCTTGGTTCCGAAGTTGGTTTATTGCTTTGCAATGTGACCATTCATCATCATGGCACATTTGTTGGTTGCCCATTCCAACCATCTTCAGCCAGAAGTGCCGAGTGGATGATCCATCTCGGCCTCCTCCCAATATCCCCACCATCACAGAAGCCAGTCTTCAGCCAATTCGATTCACTCTACGTGATATCAAGAAACGGTTGAGTGCACTGGATACAGCAAAGGCAATGGGCCCCAACAACACCCCAGCTGTAGTGCTGAAGACTTGAGCTCCAGAACTAGCCGTGCCTCTAGCCAAGCTGTTCCAGTACAGCTACAACACTGGCATATACCCGACAATGTGGAAAATTGCCCAGGAATGTCCTGTCCACAAAAAACAGGACAAATCCAATCCGGCCAATTACCGCCCTATCAGTCTACTCTCAATCATCAGCAAAGTGATGGAAGGTGTCATCGACAGTGCTATCAAGCGGCACTTATTCACCAATAACCTGCTCGCCGATGCTCAGTTTGGGTTCCGCCAGGACCACTTGGCTCCAGACCTCATTACAGCCTTGGTCCAAACATGGACAAAAGAGCTGAATTCCAGAGGTGAGGTGAGAGTGACTGCCCTTGACATCAAGGCAGCATTTGACCAAGTGTGGCACCAAGGAGCCCTAGTAAAATTGAAGTCAATAGGAATCAGGGGGAAAACTCTCCAGTGGCTGGAGTCATACCTAGCACAAAGGAAGATGGTAGTGGTTGTTGGAGGCCAATCATCTCAGCCCCAGGGCATTGCTGCAGGAGTTCCTCAGGGCAGTGTCCTTGGCCCAACCATCTTCAGCTGCTTCATCAATGACCTTCTCTCCATCATCAGGTCAGAAATGTGGATGTTCGCTGATGATTGCACAATGTTCAGTTCCATTCACAACCCTTCAAATAATGAAGCAGTCCGAGCCCGCATGCAGCAAGACCTGGACAACATCCAGGCTTGGGCTCATAAGTGGCAAGTAACATTCGCGCCAGACAAGTGCCAGGCAATGACCATCTCCAACAAGAGAGTGTCGAACCACCTCCCCTTGACATTCAACGGCATTACCATCGCTGAATCCCCCACCATCAACATCCCCAACCATTGACCAGACACTTAACTGGTCCCGCCATATAAATACTGTGACTACAAGAGCAGGTCAGAGGCTGGGTATTCTGCGGCGAGTGACTCACCTCCTGACTCCCCAAAGCCTTTCCACCATCTACAAGGCACAGGTCAAGAGTGTGATGGAATACTCTCCACTTGCCTGGATGAGTGCAGCTCCAACAACACTCAAGAAGCTCGACACCATCCAGGACAAAGCAGCCCGCTTGATTGGCACCCCATCCACCACCCTAAACATTTACTCCCTTCACCACCGGCGCACAGTGGCTGCAGTGTGTACCATCCACAGGATGCACTGCAGCAACTCGCCAAGGCTTCTTCGACAGCACCTCCCAAACCCCCGACCCCTACCACCTAGAAGGACAAGAGCAGCAGGTACATGGGAACAACAACACCTGCACGTTCCCCTCCAAGTCACACACCATCCCGACTTGGAAATATATCACCGTTCCTTCATCGTCGCTGGGTCAAAATCCTGGAACTCCCTTCCTAACAGCACTGTGGGAGAACCTTCACCACACGGACTGCAGCGGTTCAAGAAAGCGGCTCACCACCACCTTCTCAAGGGCAATTAGGAATGGGCAATAAATGCTGGTCTCGCCAGCGACGCCCACATCCCATGAACAAATAAAAAAAAAGAAGCATTTAACATTTTAACATTGAATGACTAGAATATTGCAACATTGACACATGCAGGGCGCTAAATTGGGCTGTGTAGCGCCCATTGTTTTGGTGCTACACTGTCTCTCCGACATCCAAGATGACGTTTTGGACGGCATGCACGTTTCCAGCATGACGTGCGCCGGACGCCATCTTGGTATAGGAGTTAGCACAGGCGAAGATAACGAATGCTGGAATCATGTAAATTAGGGAGAAAATGGCTGCAATCAGTGTGCAACGCTGATTTAAAGTGATAGACACCATTTAGGGACTGAACGCTCAACTCAACGTATAGTCTTAACCCTGACCATCTGAACGTGTCTTAGAGTGCCTGGAGGACCCCCACCAGCACTATTTAAAGGGACCATGCAGGATTTACAGTTTAGTGGCTGGATTATTGCTTCAGACTGCCAAGACATTTGTAACTGTTTTTGGAGGTCACCTAGACTTGAATACTAGGACGCGGGGACATCGCCTAACATTTAGAGCCAGGACATGCAGGAGTGAAGTTGGGAAATGCTTCTCCACACAAAGTTGTGGGAGACATTTGGAACGTTTTTCTGTAGACGGCAGTTGATGCTCGGTCACTTATGAATGTTAAATCTAAGATTGATAGATTTCTGTGAACCAAGGGTATTAGGGGATATGGGGCTAAGGCGGATATATGGAGTTAGGTCACAGGTGCACCATGATCTCGTTGAATGGTGGAACAGGCGCGAGGGGATAAATGCCACTGCCACTTGCTGCCTCCTGATATGCGCCACCTTCTCCTGCAAGAAAGTGGGACGTGTGTCTGGGTGATGTGCCTGTCATGGTTAAATAGCTGCCAGTGTGTGTGGCCTGTGAGTTGTCGGTGGGCGGCTTGCAACAGTGATAATTTGTAAGTGTGATTGGAAGCATCTGGTTGGAATAGTTGAGTACTGATGGAAAGAGTTTGTTGGTATGTGGGTAATGGGGGGTGTGGTGCGTGGTGCAGTTGGTAGGAGACGCCACTTGACAGTTGACCGCACTCACCTTGACCACTCATGTCAAAGCATTGGACTTCTTCCTGCACTGCATCCATGTTCATGTGCTGTGCGCCTGGCATTGACTTCATCCCCTCCTGCCTCCCACTGCCTTTTGGATATATGTCTGGAGAGCCTCTTGCCCCCCACTTCCCCCCACCCTGGCGGATATAGGATGTCCTTCCTTCTGTCCACCTCTTGTACCAAGGTCTCTAGTGCATCAGCAAAGAACCTTGGTGCATGCACTCTCGCAGGCCTGGTACCAACTCAGATCGGCAGATTGGTGAGGTCTGGTGTGCAGATCGGAGGATGTGGGATTTAGTAGTGTGCAACCTTAATTCCATGTTTTAACAAAACTCATCAGTGTGTAAACATAGGGATGGGACTTGCATTTGTGTTTTACGTGTACGATGTCTGATCTCCATTCAGACGCCGTGCAGACAGTAGACTGTTATTTTCAGCAAATAACAGGTACCAGCTACCTTTAAGAGATTTCTGAGTAACATCCTCCCTTTAAGAGATTGAGCTCCCCCTGGTGGTGGAAAATGCAAATTGCTTTGATTCCACGTGGAAGGCCTGGAATGGACCGTTGATTGTTGGGAGTCCTCGGGTGGGCCGAAACTTGCGTCCTGCCTGTGCAGGGGTCATTGGCCGTGGGGTAATAACACATCACACTGCCTACACCCAAAAATGGCCCCTTTCCAATTTTTTTCCCCCTGCATTTCCTTATGAAGACCTAGAGTAACCAGGATCTTGAATTGATAGAATTCTCAAATTCAGTAGCAAGACATGTGGATGGAAAAGAGAGATGATAGCTTTCATCTCAAGGACCTTAAATTGAATTCAGCTTGAACAGATGTAGGATAAAAGTTTCTTTTCTCTGGCTGTCATAAAAGAGCTTGAGAAACATCACTTGGACGATCTTCAGTTAACTCCCAAGAAAATTCTTCATCCATAGTTTAAATCCTCCTTACAAAAGGTTTAATATGCACTAATTTAGTCATTTCAAAAAAAGAAAGCACGCTAGATTAAATTGGCCCTGTTGGTGAGTAAGGGAGTGCTCTTTTGGGATTAGGATTTGTCCGCATTGTTATGGTCCATGAGGAGGACATTCCACTACTTTTTAACTTACTTGGTATCTGACCCTATTGTACTTTCTGCCATCAATTAATGCATAAATATTCCCAGCACTACCAACCTGACAGTTTGAGAAGCGCAGAAAATTGAAAGATTCAAAATAATTTGTGTTTTACACTAATAGATACTAAATTATAAAATGAAAGTGATTAAAATTCTCTAAAAGACAGGATGCAAATGTATTTATGATACTTTTTATTGGTTTGTTTTTTTTAAAAAAAAAACTTGACACTATTTATTTCCCCATTTACTGGGTTGGCACCAATTGCCATCACTTATCCTACTTTAATGAGAAGTGTTCGAAGATTCCCTGCAGTGATTGCCAGTGCTGTGTGACCAGCCATTACTTTTTGATTGTCAGGTTTAGTCATACTTGGCACTCTTTTCCACATACTTCCCTATCTAGCGACATAACTGACAATAGATAAATACTTTACCAATAAAGTTAGACCAGTTGAGGTGACAGGCAGTGCTGGGACTGAAACTCTTAAAGTCAGTTAATCAATCTCGTGAGCTATCCAGCTCCCCCCAAAATGTTATCTTCTGCTTCCTATCTTGTCTATATCTTTTATATTTATATTTTCACCTTATATTTTCAAGACTGATATACAATGTTTTTGTTAAAATTAAGATAGCATTGGATCATTTGGAGAAAGTATTATTGACCATTACTGTTAAAAATTTGGGATGTAATAATAGCATGCACTTCTGGGATGTTTGCGTCTTTCCCATCAATGCTCCTTCAATCTTTCCGAAGGTGCAACAAGCGAACACTTGGGGAGATAAGGCCTGATATGAATTGATAGCTACATTATTTCATGTTAAAGTGAACATACAGAATGGCAGTTATGATTGAACTCATTTAATTCAAACAGTACAACCTTGTCTTTGCCTAATGATGGAAAATAAAGAACATGCATGCTTCCCCACATCAGTGGGTTGTTTTACTTGGCTTAAAAAAGATGATTTTTAACAGTTCTTTCAGCAATTCTGACCTCTTAGATTCCACAAAAGTCCTAGCTAATTCCTCATTAAATGCCTGACTACCTGTACAGCATCCTATATCAAACAGCCTCTCTACCAGCCTATGTTGCAGTCGAAATCTCATTTCACAGAAAAAAAGGATCTAATGCTATCCAATTGTGTCCCGTTCTGCACTTTAGGAAAGATGTGAAGGCCTTAGAGAGGGTGCAGAAGAGATTTACTAGAATGATTCCAGGGATGAGGAACTTTAGTTACATGGATAGACTGGAGAAGCTGGAGTTATTCTCCTTGTAACAGAGAAGGTTAAGAGGAGATTTGATCGAGGTATGCAAAATCATGAAGGGTCTGGACAGAGTAGATAGAGAGAAACTATTCCCATTGGCGGAAGGGGACATAGATTTAAGGTGATTGGCAAAAGAACCAAAGGTGACATGAGGAAAAACTTTTTTACACAGCGAGTGGTTAGGATCTGGAATGCACTGCCCATGGGGGTGGTGGAGGCAGATTCAATCATGGCTTTCAAAAGGGAACTGGATAAGTACTTGAAAGGAAAAAAATTGCAGGACTACGGGGATAGGGTGGGGAGTGGGACTAGCTGGATTGCTCTTGCGTAGAGCTGGCACAGACTCAATGGGCTGAATGGCCTCCTTCCGTGCTGTAACCTTTCTATGATTCTATGAATGCAATGGGCATGTTGTACTTTCTCGATTGCCAAGACAGGTTAACAAATTGCTTATTTACAGTCTACAGGGAAACATCATCAGAGCTAACTCATCAGCATCTTAACTACTTACTGACTCAGCCTTTTTTTTAAACTCGTCTGAATATACTATGCTTTTAAAAACCGAACATTAAAAGTAACTCACTTTTGTTCAAATTCGCTCTGTGGATAAATGGTCAAAAAATCCTGAAAGGTGCCAATTATCTCTCATACAGTATTACTCGATTGCTCACTTTTGTTGCACAAAGCAAGAGAAATTCTATTTTTATCTTGCAGTGAGTTTGCAAAAGAACGGGAAAGGGTGGAGAACAGGCGTGCATTTCTAAAATTAAGGCGACAACAACAGATAGAACAAGAATTCAACAGATACTTGCGCTGGATCCATATAGCAGGTGAGCTTGTAAAGTTCAAAGTTGGGATGTTTATTTCTCTGAGAAAATTTGTAATCTTACTACAATAATTATTTTATAGTTGTATCACATATTGTCTGTGGGAATCTTAGTGGCCAATTTGTTTGGTTTTTTTTGTCCATCGCTTCACAGATATGGAGGTCATAGGTTTACAGCAGGCAAACTGAGGGATGCCAGATTTCTGTACTCTAGTTGGGCAGAGGGGGAGATAAAGGAGAGAGTTGGAAATAAAGCAAGAGAACCATGGACAATTTAACTGATTCCACTCTTTTCTCAGTTTGTTCTCACTTATGTACAGAATGAAGCATCCAGAAAAATACACAACAGTGTACAGCAAAAATCCAATTATGGAGTGGGAGCACTGATAATTAGTAATTAACACTTCATCAAATAGGGGAGAGGAACCATTGCAATAGCAAAGTGAATGTGGTGGGACAATGGAAAGCCAACAGGAAGTAAAGGAAAAGTCAAGGCAGTGAGTTGGAACACCCCACAACAACACACTACTGAAGACAAGAGTGAGATAAGGCCATCATTTGTATCTATCTGTAACAGTACAGATGATATGGAGGGTTTTCATTCTCAGCTCTAGCTTAACTTCATGCCTTAACAGTAAACCAGTTCAACTTCAAAGGAATTTCCAGGACTTTCTGTTCCCGTGTTGCTCTTTAGTGATTACTTTGGATCTTTGATAAAGCACTTGTATTGATTGGTCTGAGATGGAATGATCTTATCTCAATGGGTTGCTGGTAATCTTATTTTTTATGGGTTGTCTGTATAAGGATTATCTAGGTTTGACCCCCTTGCTTAGTTCTACTCACAAATAGTGTCCTCCGAAACATTGTTTTGTCTTGCTTTAGACAACATCACTAAATTTGTTTAAACTTCTTGTGCAAAGTCACTGCTTAGTATCTCTTGTTATAATAATGAAAAATTAATATAAGGGAGTGCTATATGCTGTCTTACTCTGGTATACTGTGGGGAATAGTTTGTGTTTTAATGATCAGATAAAGGTATTTGATTTACCAATTGACACAATTACCAATGGTATGAGTGAATGACCATTTCTCATTCCTTATTTTGTTCTTAAGCATTTTTTTCTTTTTCCCACTGAAGTTTATTTTTAATCTTGAATCTCTAGCCAGCCTTCTGAGAAACATATTCTGACGTGGAATTCTCTGTTATTTGCTGTGATGCTTAAAAAAAACTGCCCAACTTACAAAAGCTAAGCTTATAATTCTCACCATGAGGGCAAGCACTCTCAACCAGCAGAGAACGATAGCTGTTTTCAAAGCAGTTTAACATTTCCGTAAAGAAATTGTGCTAGTTTTCTAGTTTTTTGTGATGGAACATTGGCATGCCAACAAAATCTGTTCTGTGCCACAGCAATTAAAATATTTGTTCCACTTGCAGAATTAGTAATTATTATAACATTTTGTGCACTTGGAGGAAGTTAAATCATTCAAATTTTACATGAGGTGAAAGAAATCAGCAGGTCTTAACCTTATAGATTTATCAAAGAAATAAAAGATCTTTTAGCCTTCAGTTGCTCAGAGGAAAATCTTAAGCATTTTTCAATAGAATTTCTCTAAAATTAAACAGCAGTGCCTGTCATATTGAATTAATTAAATCCATTGATGAGGTTGGCAATTCATTTTGAAAACGGTAAAATAAATAACGAGTGGGCTTCAATTTTTGGATAATATGACCTTTTGAAACAAAATGCTCTATTACTAAATTTAGAACCAAAGTGTGATCTTATGTGTGGTTGTGATATTGTAGATATTTTTTTCATAGCTGAAAGTTTTAAAAATGAAAATTTATATCCCTAGAAATAACTCTCATGAAATGAAAGAACCTTTGACAAAATACCAGTAAACCTAGTCAAAGTGCAGCCAATTGTCCTGAATCTCATTGATTGTTCAGTAGAATATTTAATGCCCGTGTTTGAAAAGCAAGAGATTTTCTTTGAGTCACAAGTTCTTATTTTGCCAAAAATTGCATTCACTGATTGGTATCTGTCACATTTATAAGTCAGGTACTTACAGATGTCTTAGAAACTAGATATTTAATTGCATAGCTGCATAGAAAGCTTGGAACGAAAAGGCCATTCAGCCCATCAACCCACAGCCAGTGCATGACTATCTCACTTCCCCATTCTAAATGTCTATATTCTCATCCTAATCCCCATGTACATAGATGGTATGGGAACTATCTAAATTCCAGGTTTGTACTGTTGAAGGTTCAAATCATGGCTGAAGTTGAATTTCCAACTTCCATAATTTGCATTTGATGGATTTTAATATATTCTCTGGTATTGTGATCCAACATATACAGTCTGCATTGACACCAGAGATTTAGAACGGTTTTAAGCTCTGCTTAGCTACTCTGCACGCTGGTAATTTACATTGAGATGTGTTAACTCACAACGAGACAGAAAAGGGCTCAAATAGGGATGAAATCTATGCAAATATTATAATTGCAGAAGCTAGTGGATGCAAATGAAAGGTGTCTTCTTGATGTGTTGAACAGACAGGTATACTTTTAAGTACATCAGTCGTTCAGTTGATTTGCATTTATACTCTATCACGCGACTCACAACCACAGTGAAGGCCGAGAATCTATACAGCCACGTGCAGATTTACTTCATCAGTTGAGTAGTTTTATGTTTGTCAAATGGATCACCTAATGCTCGAAATACTGCACATTTCAGCCTTCTTTTCTTGCATCTTGTTTTAGAGGAGGTCATGTTGGCAGAAGAGGACAAGAATGCAGAAGACAAGTGTGCTTTGGATGGTATGTGCACATTCTGTTAATTGCAGTGGTGATAGGTAAAGAGCACCTGGTTCAAAGCTATTCCAAAGAATGAACCTAATGGATTTTATGCCATTGTTAGTTATTTTAACCTTATGCAGCCACCCTTTTATTATATTTGTTCCACACATACAACCTCCCGGAGACATTTGTCTTAATGAGGCACATTACTGCCAAATACTTGGAATTTCATTTGTCCCGAATGCGTTTACATGACTTCATGAGCCGTGGTGCCAAATGGTCACTCTTTAAGTGTGACCCTAGATGGTGACTGGCAGCATTGACTGTGAAGGTCATCACAGCTGAGCTTGATCCGCTCAACATCTCAACATGTATTTGCCAACATGATGACTGGGTAACAATCAGAGTGGGGAATATTGGCTGATTCAGGCAATGACGCTGAGGCCAATTATGAAGCCCTGCCTGTCACTTAGGCTAACATCGACCAACTCAGCATGACTGGGGTTCAAGCCCGAGACTTTCAGGACCTGTGTGGCCCACTCCACATTGGGCAACATTATTAACAGACCCACCGAGAAGCCCATGACGCTTGAATTTGACAAATGACTATTGATATCCATGAAAAGTACTTTGAAACGCAAAGTACTCATTACATCTCTTATGGTTGTACAGTGGTTTGCAACTTTGCATGAGTTCAGCAGGATTGATGTATGGGTATCCAGAATCAGCACTGAGCAAGTCCAGCCTGAGGAAGAGATCTGGTAAAAGAAAAGAAACTTAAATCTTCTGTCATGATCTTCAGGTCACGATTTTATTTCAGCTGTTAATCCAGTGCTCTGGGGATGGCAGGAAAGTAGATTAATGCACTTTATTCAATCACCCATCCCATCCCAAACAATGATGCAGTTCTGTTCAAGCAAATTTGAACTAACATATGTATTGTAACTGGAGGAAATGGATCCCTACTTCCAGATTTGATGCTTATATCAGAATATGAGGGATTCCCACATTTTGTTCAACTGGCACAGGTGTCACAAGGGTGGCTGAAGGGTAACTGCTTGAATGAATTGGGCGAGAGGGGGTGGTGATGTTATTTGCTTTATTATAATTGGGAAAAAAAATCTAGAGAAATGTCATAAATTAATAAAAGAGACCTGCAATGCCAAAGGTGTTAATATTATCCAGCAGTCTAATTCAGAAGGCTTGGGCTCCAGGTTGTGAGAAACCATCAACCCAGGATTTGGTTTCCAGCAGATTGACTGGAGCTGTAAATGTCGGACCTGTGTTTGGATGGTAGGTTTTCATGTTGAAATCCCACCTGCTGCACAGCAGTCACCACTTCTGAGACATGACTGCATGTCTGGCATACTGGACAGGCAGCTGCTCCACCAAGCTCTGCCTTTCAAGAGCCGAGACCTTTGTATTGACTTGAGTGCTTCCTCTTCATAATCACACTTCAAGTTTTGAATGTAGGAAACTGTTAGAGGTGAAGCTTGGAATAGTGCCGTTTCTGCAGCTTTTGAACTCAAAAGACAAATTCTGAAAAAGATTTGTATGAATCATCACTGCTTACAGCCTTTCTTTATTGCAAGAAAAATCACATGTTTTGTTAAGAGTAAGCAGCTTTTCATCATCTGGAGAGCATATTAATGTGATCTAAATACATCAGGTCAGCTATTGTAGCTCAGTGTACACTGACTGAAAGCACTAGATTGATCTGAATGCTAAATGGCCTGGAACACACTGTATGTAGAATTAGATAAATATGCAAAGTGGTGGATTGCTGGAAAATTTCTACAGACACCTTTATATGTGATTGACTACCAGTTTTGATCTCTAATAACGAATGGATGATTCTAGCTATGTCTTGTAAGATAAGCAGGAATGCTGTTCCTCCAGTTAGCAATGCAAAAATAGAGAGGATATCTATTGGTAACATTTGACGCGATGAACTCACCTTAATAAACTGCTGCGCCACCAACTAATTTTAAATTGGAAAATCAGAGGACACACAAATCTCCTAGTTAGGAAAAATCTTGAGCTTGCTCTGATTTTAACTAACCACCCTTTTTTTGTGTAATAAATGCATGTCATGTAAGATTAAGATGGAGCTAAGCAGATTGACGTCGCTGTAACATTTGGTTGCTTACACAGTTTTAAAGAGAGCAACAACGAAAAAGAGTAAGAATGACCTGATTAACGCCGAGGAGGGAGAAGATCATTTCACAGACATCTCCTCAGTGGGTGAGTAATATCCCTTGAAGCCCTTCTCATTTAATTTTAGTTGGAGGGTTGTGATGTCCTCGGCGAGCTTTGTATTGAAAGACGTTTTGCTGCCAGAGAGTTCCAGGATGTAGAGTTTTAAATATTCTTCTAGTTTTAGCATGTTCAGTTTAAGAATAAGAGCAAAACTGTCCATGTTGGCATTGTTTTATTCCTATTAGTCCTGAAATCCATTAGTGAGGGAGAGGCAGGGTTGGGGAGAAGGTGATAGAGGCCTTGCATCCACTGTTCTTAAGGCATCTGAAAGGACTATGCAAAATGATTGGTTTATTGACTGAATTGCTAAGAACTAATCTTTCCTTTTCTCGTTATATGGCTCTTAGATACTTTCTCTTGTTGTCACCGCTCTGTCTGCCTGTCTTCCTCTTTCTATAACTTTGTCCTCTCTCTGTCTCCTCTCTTTTCTGTATATTTCTCACTCTCTTTTCTGTATATTTCTCACTCTCTGCGTAAGTTTGTTTGGTCACATTTCTGTCTATGTTTTTTCTATATTTCTGGCTTTCCCTATGCCTGTCACACATTTTGTTCCAATCCTCTCATTTTGTGTTTTTTCTTTACCTTCTGAATTTGCTTTGCTGCTTCCTTCTTTCTAATCGTTCCCTTTCTCCTTTTGATTCTCGTTCTGTATTTTCTTCTAAACAGCCTTTATTTAATCTTCTATTTAAATTTAATTTCCAAGACCTGGCTGAACTCAGAGAAGATGGGAAATGTGGATCATGCCACGTTGAGCCTGGCTTAACAGCGAGAGTCTGAGTGGACTGTTCTCAGAAGGGAAGGGGAGAGTCAGGTAGGGCAGGACAGAGTGGCTAAACAGGTTATGATGTGGCCATGCAGGAGAAATAGTTTAGCCTTCAATTGCTCAGAGAAAAAAAAATGATATATTTTTCATTATACTTTCTCGAAAATTAAATGCCATCTCCTGATAGCATAAAATCACTGCTGCATATCGTAACACAACCAGTTATATGACCTTATTTAAGTATTGTTAAATGTGAAAAGTACTGCAAATTAGATCAGTTTCATTGTATTATTTAAAAAGTACTGTGATCCAGCACCATCTCCCATATCTGCCCCTATACCCCATGCTATTTGTTGTGAGAAATGAAATACAACTATGTGTATTGTGTCATTGACCATAATTAATGCACATCGTCCGATCTCTACTGATGCTATTATTAAATCAGTCATTTGCATTATTTTAATGTTTATGATAGAGCATTGTTATTTCCAGAGACAATGTCTACGCAAGGATAGTGGGATTTGTGTGTGTGTATATATATCCATATAGGCCGCACTTCACATGTCAAACTTTTTGCCATCTCTACAAAACTTTTTGCTATCTCTACAAAAAAAAAGTGAAAGAAAGCAAGTGATTTCCTGCTGCTTTTTATGGACCTCAGAGAAAGGCATCTAACTAATCTCAAGATCTTATTTTCAGCAATTAGATTTTGTGGCCTTTAAGTGACAGGGTTTCACCCGAGCAACAGAATAATACATTACACAATATATGCTTCTGTCATTTTCAAACCGCATATTCTCCAACTTACCATTAGCCAGGCTGTGGAAGACTCACTTATTCAATTGACATATGGGAGCACTAGAAGGAGTGGTCGTTTTAAAATAGATTTGGAGGGGTTTCACCTCCCCCTGTAGCACAGTGGCTAACGTATTCATATAGCATTCCTATGTGTGTTATTTTAACAATGTTGTTAGCCAATCTGTTTAAATGGATAATGTCTGTAAAAATGGCACACAAATGGATTTTATGAGAATGTGTGAACTAGTTTGCTGACAGAGGAAGTGGCAAAGAACCATCATGGCAGCACTGCAATGTTGGATGGGCTTCACTTTAATACCCGAGGACCTGGATGTTTAGACACTGCCAGATGCTTGGTGGATATGCCCAAAATATGTTTTCCAGCCTTGACTTTAGCAGTGATCCCATTGGTTAACCCACAGTGCCATCCACAGCATCCAAGAATTCACTTTGTAAGCTTTCTTTATACTGCAAGGCAAAAACCATTGATCTGCGAGTGTTATTTTAATGGAAGTCCATATCTCACTGAAATAGATGGAGGTAGCCTGGTAGTCCAGGCTCTACAGCAGTTGATCGTCATGGGTTTAAATCCTAGGCTGCCTGTCACTCAAATCCATGTACCTCAGTCAGGTGAATATTTTCAGTTTTCAGCCTTGTTATTCACTGGAATGTGGTACAAAAGCAATGCATTTAAGGGGGGGCATTTTAGTGGTGCAGAGAGACAAATGTGTTTTGCTTAATACTTTAGTTCAATATGATTGCCAGCTGCATGCAACTGGCACTGATGGCTCAGACCGACCCGCCCTTTTTAAATGAAAGAGTTTCAGGGTTGTGAGCAACAAGCAATGAGGGATGAAAAATATCTGAGGTGGGTAGAGAAGGATATCATTATAACAATGAAGGTATATTTCAGGAGGTGGGCATCATCCCCCATAAAATTATACATCATTCCTTCAAAGAAAGAACACATTTACATCTATATAGTGTATTTCATGACCTCAGGATGTCCCAAATGCTTCACAGCCAATGCAGTACTTTTGAAGTGAGCCACTTGTAATGTAGGCAAACAATTTGCGGACAACAAGGCCCCACAAACAGATGATCTCTTTTTTTTTTAGTGATGTTGGTTAAAGGATAAATGTTGGCCAGGACACCATGAGAACTCCCCTGTTCCTCTTTGAATCGTGCCATGAGATCTTTTATGTCCACCTTATAGTTTGAAAGAAGTCACTTCTAACAGTGGAGCAGTCCCTCAGTGCTGCACTGACCTGTCAGCCTAGATTATATGTTCAAGTTTCTGGAGTGGGACTTGAACCCACGACCTTCTGACTCAGAGTGCGACCACTGAGCCAAGGCTGACACTTTCAGGGATCAGTATCTTGTTTTTTAGTTTAAATATAAGGATGTTTTCTTTTTATTTATATTTATTTATACACCATAAGACAGTAATGCAGGAAAGCACTTTGCTATGAAAGCTTGTGCTACACAGCTATCTAATTTGGTTTGTCTACTGGGAGAGAAGCTCACTCTCAGCTATAAACCAGCTTTTGTACTTAAAAGCTTTCAGTCAATGATAAACAATTCTTCTTCTGCCTCTCACAAAGCTTAAGAGTTCTTGTGAGCCTAGTATTTTTCTGCAGCTACAGTAATTTCACAAAGATAATTTTCACCTAAATCTAATTAGAATTTGTATTTTTTTGAACAGTCAGTGTGTTTGGGTTGATTGGAGATGTCAGTATGTAAATTTGCAACCTTCACGATGATCATTCACAAAGTACGATTGGTAGCAATTTGTTCGCCGCTCTGTTACTGCCCCCAGATCTTAGTGGCAGGGTCAGAAGACAATGGGCTGTTGTGAATGTCTATTTCATTCCCAGGTGAGCTACCCGAATGGTTTAGTGACTAGTGGTACTTCTGAGAGTGATAACACATAGCCCCGTCTGTACCGAGTGAGTTGACCCCAATTAGAGTGGCAACTGAGGTGGTGCAGTTGGCCTTCGCATCCCTGGGTTCGGGTTGGGCATAAATGGTCAGGATTCCTGCTCATGATTGCTCTCCAGTGATTCCTGCTGGAAGGATGCAGATTTGGACATTGGCTGAGCACAGGGTTTGTCTCAGTGATGATACCCCTCAAGCCTCGCAGATCAAAAATGCCCACTTGGTTGAGGTATCTGAGAGCTGCTGATCCTTTGTGGGAAGATCTCATAACTCATTTCTAATATTTAAGATCAACATTAAAATGTTGATCTGTGCAAGGTTGCTCCTGAGCATCTGTAAGAGCTGCAGTAGCGGTGGAGATGTAGGCTGGGGTTTTCTGCAGGTCATTGGCGGGGTGAACTTTGAGCCTGCTCCACTGCTCTGCTGCTGTGGTAAGCCTATTTTACATATTTTCAGCACGCTCACAGTGGGATTCCTATCTCTATTGGAAAGCCCACCTTTGCATGCAAGATGGCTGAGACGGACCTTAGTAGTGCATCATGGTTGGTGGCCTCTGGGGCTGGTCCCAAGGTGATTTTTTTTCTTAAAATTCCTGTCTAACTGATTCAGACTATGGAATTGATCGTCCTGTGTTGCTAGAGATGCAAATGATGGGAAATACATCGGATCCTCTCAATTCCATGTTAATGGATTACACCCAACCCCTATTAGAACTGGTGAGCCAGTAGAACTCGAGTGGGAAAATCCTGCCTGTGGTCACGGCAGCAGCTACTAAATTAATTTGCATTTGATCGTGTGGATGATTTTTATTGTATATCAATTAGAGAGTAAAAGTTTGTAAAACAGCAAAACAGTGCCAATTAAAGAGAAGGGAGTGATGGAATCAAAGCTGCATAGAGTTAGGGAAAGGGAGATTTACAAAGAGAGACAAGACTGCCAGTGTTATCAGACATTGAGAGACATTCCTAAAAATGTACTGGTCTAACCTAGTAAATTAGTTTCCTGATTATGCACTTTCTATGATGCCATGCCGCTTTCCCTCAGTTAGTTTAAATTGAGTCTGACAGCTGTTGAAGGCACAGTCGGTTGCCTTAAACTACATGATAAAATATTGTTTCCTTGTCATTAAAGAACAGAAAATTGGTGATATCAAAAAGGTAATTAAGCCCCATCTGAGAATGAATTTCTGTCAGTTCTAAATTTGCCTTTAGCTCCCCAGTGGAACTGCTCCTGTACCAGAGGCTATTATAAAAGAATATGCATATCTTTGACCAGACTGATTTGCTTGCAATGCAAGCGATTTTTCACATTAAACTTGACATGAATGCATGATTTTGAAGAACAGCTGCGACACCTGATATAATATTTGAGCAATGCAAACCTGAAGGTTGGAGGTTCAATCTCCAGTCTGTGTTGAGTTAGCAGATCTCAAGCCTTGGTAACGGTTGAGCCGAGGGGTCATAGTCTCAAGATAAGGGGTCAGCCATTTAGGACTGAGATGAGGACAAATTTCTTCTATGAGAAGTATGAATCTTTGGAATTCTTGACCCCAGAGTACTGTGGATGCTCAGTGGTTGAGTATATTCAAGACTGAGATGGATAGATTTTTGGACACTAAGGGAATCAAGAGATATGGGGATAGGGTAGGAAAATGGAGTTGAAGTAGAAGATCAGCCATGATTTTATTGAATGGTGGAGCAGGCTCGAGGGGGCGTACGGCCAACTCCTGCTCCTATTTCTTATGTCCTTATTTTGAGGTGCCACAATTGGTCTCAGCATCCCTGGTCTAGGGAGGAGGGAGGGGTGAAAAAAAGAAAACAGACAGGAATTTAAGCGAACATTTTAACTAGTGCGCTAAAAATAGCGCATGGAGGGAATCAAACCCATCGGTGAGAATTGAAGTAGGTTTAGCTTTGATGTCCACAATGCTCAAATCAGCAGGCAATATTGACTACCCGGTCTCAAATATGAAGATTGGCCTCTTGGACAAGGTATAGCAGGGCTGCCCATGCTGGTGGAACTGTACCCGGGCAAGGGTCAGCAGTTATACGAGATAAGGGGAGAAAACTGACGAGAAAAATCAAGGCTCTATTTGCCCATTAGCTCGGAGTGGCCCAGAAGCAAAAGCAGAGTAAAGTTGGAAATAAAAGCTGCCAGACCAGCAGATATATAGTGCAGCACTGCTAACCTGAAACTAACAATGGCATTCAAAACCATCATATGGGCACAATATTTAGAACAAACATTGCCCTGGATTGGAAGAATAGAGCCAGTCTCTAAAAGTCCTTTCTAACCACTAGTGTGGAGATGGAGATGGTGAGAATCTAGAGCCAATGACAGGACGTGTGGACTGCATGCAGCATGCTCTCTCTGGGTTTAGATTTTAGTATGAAGAAGACAGCACATTTCAATAAAAATGTTTTTTTATTTAAAAAAAAGAGCTGCACTTTTTCCTTTTTTTGTTTTTTTTTAAGGAGCCGGAGCGGATCCGAAGCCTGCAGCAGTTTCTATAGATGACGCCAGCAGCAGTTAGTGTTATTTTAATTATTTCTGCACCTCATATCACCAACATTTCATTTTTGGCTATTTTTTTTGGTGTGATTTTTTTTAATGATAGTGATAAACATCAGAATCCAAGATTACCTCGTGGACAACATTTATTCCCAACATTCAGATCACTTGAAATAATGGCACAAAGATGGCCAGCTTGTGAGCGCTTGACACATTTGTATGAAATTCCCCCTGTTTTAATGGAGCAAAGAACTTCATACAGATGTGCTGCATGTTCAGACGCCAATATCCCATAACATCCTTTCAAACCCCATGGATTTTAGTTACAATTGACAATCGCAGCATTATGATAAGGTGTTGCAAATGTGCTAGAGACTTTCCACTTATTTTCACTTCTTCATTTCAGTCCCACTATGCTGTGCACACCAAAGAAGTGATAGATGTGGAGGGGTTGTTAACCTGCTCAGAAGCAACAAATTACATTTATTGTGCCTTGAGCTTTCCCTTCCATGCCTCTCCAAGTCTGTCACCATCTTTTCTTCGTTTGCTGCCTCTTTCCACATTCTCCATTCCTCTGTGCTCCCTCCCAGCGGACTCATTTTGGCTGCACCACTTCTTTCCAAATGCGTTATTTGTCACCACATTTCTGCACTTCTTTCTCTCCAGGCTAAATTCAGCAATCCTGTGATCCCAGCGGGGAGTCTTTCCTGAAGGGAGCAAGGATCAGGGATAGGAATACAACACTGTAGCGCTACTTTTCCAACCTATGCTCTCTTCAACCGAGGCCCCCTATTGTGAGTGTGGGCTCAGTGAATTTACTTTTCGATGTTCTTTTTATTCCTTTTCAAGGGTTTTGTTTTCTTCCATTCAAAGCGCCCCATTCTTGTCCGATAATAGCTTCTGTTCAGAAGCCACTCATTTACGTTCGGCCAGAATTGGTACTCACTCCCGGTGCACACCATCCACTTTCCTTCTAACCTGGACTCCCCATCTGCTATATAAAGGCTTCGTTTTGTAATATAGTCCTACTCCTTAGTGGAATGGTTTCGCTAACACGCAGGAACACAGGTCAGAGTGAGCACCATTAAACTTCGAGCATCTGACCTATGACTGAAGTCAAACTAACGGCTTATCGTTCCCTTGTTCTGCCTCATCAGCCTTTTTAAAATTTGGAACTACATTTGCATCTTTCTAGTCTGAGGGAACAGTCCCCGACTCTAGCAAACTGTTAAAGATACAGGCAAGGGGCTCACAAAGCACTTGTCCGATCTTTAATGACCCAATCGGGCAGATGTCATCTGGGCCGGTCGCCTGATCTATTTTGAGGTTTGTTATTCTGTCTAAGATGACAGAGAATAGTCAGTTATAACTTGTTGGAGGCAGCTTATGTGAAAGTAGGCCCACACTACTAACTCATGGAATTATAATAGTCCAACTTTATAATACATTTAAAATTTTCCATCTGTTCACACTTCCTGTCAACTTTTTCCATTATAAATTACTCTGTATACATTTATAATGGCAAGTGCCTCTGTAAATTTGTCAATTTGTAATTATACCCTCCTGCCTATGGAGGTGCTGGAGCATGACAAGTTTACAGAGGCTGTTTCCATTATCAATGTAGACATAGGAATTTATAATGGAAGAATAAAAATTAAGACACAATGTCTGTGCATCCTGCTCCAATTATTCCCTGCCCATTAAGCTCACTTCTTCTGAAAACCACACTTGGTCTTTACTCCGTGTGTGGAACACCACGAGAGATTGACCAGTCACGTACAATGTTTGCAAAGCACAGTTGCAAAACCAAGTGTGCAGTTAAGACTTCCAATCATTTGCTTTTCTTCCCCTTTTTATTACAGTTTAAATATTTAAAAAATTGTTTAATAAAACAAATCTCAGCAAATTGAGATTAATCATGAGGGTTCTCCGCAGTACAGTCTACTCCTGTTAATTCCGTTACTTTTTGTGCTGAAGCATTTAAATTATCTAGTAATTCAAATAAGGCAATTGGAACAAAATAGCACTGTAGACTTTTATTTCTAAGCACAATCAAATTTGAATTACCCCGTAATTTGAATTGAATTGCTTCTAATTATCAGAAAGAGACTGTATTTAAAAAGGACGAATAGAGAACTGCCCATTCGTCTGATTATGTATTAATAAATATAAAGGGAGCCCAGGTCAGTTATCCTGCAGTAAGTTGGCTGCCTTTTACAGCAGGATGTGAGGAAATCAAATGTACATCAAATTTTAATTGGAGGAGAATGTCAGAAATTTCATTCTATGTCATTGTTTTTGTTTTTACTTTGCTTCTTCCTTCCACTGCTCATTGGCACTCTTCTATTGATGTTCAATTTTTTTGGCTGTATTCTACAGCAGCCTCTGTTTCTCAGGCTTGCTGGAAGACTGCAGTAGAAAATTGTTGAGCAAGTTGATATCAAAATGCATTTTCTTGAAAATGTTTTTTGAAATTTGACACATAATGGATTAATGGCAACAATTGGGCACCACTGGAGTGTAAATTTATTACTTCAATCTGTTTCCTATTAAGCTTTCAGAGATATTCTCTGTACACCAAACTGTGCATTCACAAAGCAAACTGTAGCATCAGCATAACTGAAAATATTTTGTGAACTCTGTAACAGTGTGGGTCTTCTGTCAGAATAGTTTCCCTTTGAGAATCAGCGCAGAGGCAATTATATGTGAACACCAACTCATCATCTCATTTATTCATAAAAATGTTCCGCTTTTTACCAAGCTTGATATGTGAATGCCTCTTGTTTGTTTCTGGAATTCTTAAGGAAATGGCCATGCGGGGGGACTGTCTGAAAAATAAATGATCACCTAAGTAACAAAATTACTCAGTTCAATTTTGAATGAACTTAAATATTCAATGTATTATGTTGCGATAGCAACCAATTAAAGCTTGCTGCGAGAATAAATAAATTGGAATCTTAACATGGGGCATGAAATAGTACAATGTATACTAGATGATGATGTGGATGTTGTGTCATGGTCATTTGTGGCCAGTTTAGGCATGGCTATAGCTTTGACTGTTTTTGGTCCTGTATATTAAAATTGACAACTTTATAAAAGAAAATTTTACAGCAATAGTTAAATACTTTAACGATGTGTTGGAGTACCAGACAGCTGGTAAAATAATGTACTCAGAGAGAGTGAGGACCTGGACTCATCCCCACAATGAGCTCTCACTCTCAGCCTGGTTTTCTGACAGGTGTCAATTGGAAGCAGCCTCCCTGAGGGAGGGAAAGAAGATTGGAGATATTAGAAGGTTAGATTTTACTGACCTTGAATGTTTCCTGCCACTCTATCCCCCACAATGCTTCTAGCACCAATGTCAGAGGCCTTGGTACTTGTCCAGAAGTGATGCATGATACCAGGTGGAAAATAACTACAAAACAGGATGAGGAAAAATATCATCTTTTCTTGTGAATTTTATGTTGCTCAGAGTGATGGATAGTTGTGTTGGAATACTGAGTACTTTCTTACTTTATTGCCATCAAGCACTTCAGGCTTAGTTGTAGCAAGGGTTAGATGCAGGATAAACGTAGGAACAAGAGTAGGCCATTCAACCCCTCAAGCCTGTTCCGCAGGAATTCCCTTTACATTACTTCAACAATGTGCCCACAAAGCTGTTAAGGTGAGGTCAATTGAAAATTTAAAAATCGAGATTGCTAGATTTTTGTTAGGCAAGGGTATTAAGGGTTACGGAACCATGGCGGGTAGATGAAGTTAAAAGATACAGATCAGCCATAATCTAATTGAATGGTGGAACAGGCTCGAGGGGCTGAATGGCCTACTCCTGTTCCTATGTCTGAGAACCTCAGAAATGCACCATGTACTACATCAATGCGAGACCCATTGCCCATACTAGTTATGCATAAGGAATCTTGGTGAGATTGGGAAGTAAGTACCAATTGATCCTAAGCTATGAGCTGCATTGTGTTGTTTATTTGTGCTTACTTGGAACTGACCTGCGATAGCCCAAAACCCATTCCACTTGGGATCCTGAGAGCTATCAGGAGTCTTCCATTCTAACACTCCTTACGCTAGATTCAAACTCGGGTCCGCAAATCAAGCAGAACTCCGAAATATTCTTGCATCCCAGCATCACAATTATTTAGCCCTGACCAGCTGCCCTCCACAGTCAACACCGCTCCCCTCCCCATACCAGTACTACAGGGATCATCGGTTCCTTCAGAGTATCTGATTGTTTATCCATACTTATTCCTACGACCTTCAATTCCACTGTCAACCAGATAATCAAAGAGACATTTGCGCAAATTAGTGCTGTCATGAATAATTAACTGACAGTAGTTTGTTAGAAAGAGAGTGAATGGATAATTATGTTTATTTAAATAGCACCATCTTATGAGCTGCGACTAAATAAGCAGTCACAGATGAGTTTAAATGATGTTTTACAAAAAGGAGTCCTTGGTTACAGCACACTTTCTGCACAGTATTCCAATAAATCTGAATAATCTATTCAATGCTTAAATAAAAAAAATTAAACCTATGGGCTTGAAGTGATATAGAACAAATTCCTATAAAGAATATTGTCTCATTTGATTTGAAGCATTTACAATTATACTGAATTTTACAATTGTTTCAATTTATATCTCTTTTCACAGGATTTACTCGGCCCAGCCTGAAAAGTGTTAAAAATGAGAGCTCCTCCTATTTTCGGAGGAAAGAGAAGAGATTTCGCTTCTTCATTAGACGCATGGTGAAATCGCAGAGTTTCTATTGGATTGTTCTCTGCGTGGTGGGACTTAACACGCTCTGTGTTGCAATTGTCCACTATGATCAGCCTATGTGGCTCACAGAGGCTTTGTGTAAGTATGCAGGACTATCCTATTAAGCCCATTTTCATGTGTAAGAGCGGTGTTGCTTCTAGTTAGTTCAAAAACATTCATACAAAACATTTCCTGAGGTTCTGGTGAAAACTGATAAACTGAGACCTCAGTATGCCTAAATGTTGGCATTACCTTTGCACTTAGAGGAACTCTATTTTACTATGGGGGGAGTACTCTTCAATAATTTATTCATTCTTTTTAGAATAACTTACAAATTCTTTGTCAAGTATTTGCTTGTCAAGTCATCTGCTGCTCGAAAATAGAAAATTCACAACAGAATGCTTCTTCCTATGGGAGAGACCATATTTCTTGTCTCCTCCGCCCTCCGTGTTGACCTTGCTGACTCAATCTGATTTCTCAATAAGACTAATCCTAAATGGGATGTACTACCCAGAGAACTAGTTTGTAAAATTTTAATCCTGCCAATACAGAATAGGACATTGTTTTGCAACCATATACAGTAATCTCCCTTACTTGAGGCAATTTTTTAAAATTGGGACCTTGCATCACAATCAGGCCAAGGTCCTTCTTAAAAAAAAAAGCAGGTATACCATGGTAAATGTGAAGAAAACTGTGACGGGCTCTGCGCAAATCCCAGTTCGTAAAAACACTGCACAAGGTCGAACTGAGTTATACTGACCAGGAGCTCCTGCTCCTAATTGTGATCCGTTGACTGCTTCAGGAAAGCTCATGTTTATGAATGTCAGGTAAAGATAGGATTAGGCTCAATTATGATGCCCACCCTGATCTAATAGGTTGCTTACGTGCACTATCTAAAGAAAGAAAGACTTGCATTTATATAGCGCCTTTCATGACCTCAGGACATCCCAAAGCTCTTTACAGGCAATGAAGTACTTTTGAAGTGTAGTCACTGTTGTAATGCAGGAAACGTGGCAGCCAATTTGCGCACAGCAAGCTCCCACAAACAGCAGTGTGATAATGACCAGATGATCTGTTTTAGAGATGTTGGTTGAGGGACAAATGTCGGCCAGGACACCGGGAAAACTCCACTGCTTTTCTTTGAAATTGTGCCATGGAATCTTTTATGTCCACCTGAGAGGGTAGACAGGGCCTAGGTTTAACATCTCATCCGAATGATGGCACCTCCGAGAGTGCAGCACTCCCTCAGTACTGCACTGGAGTGTTAGCCTGGAGCTAGGCTTATATATGAAAAATGGCTGCTTGAGTGAGGTATCAGAGGGCGGCTGGTACCTATGGACCGTACCCCAGCATAAGTTAGCAACCACTGCATTATCATTATCCTAAATAAAAACAGAAAATGCTGGATAAGTTCAGCAAGTGAGGCAGCATCTGTGGAGAAAGAAACAGAGTTAACATTTCAGATTGAAGACCTTTCATCAGAGACCATTATCTACCCACTTGGTCACTTCTTCAAGAAAGTATAACATTTGTCATATTGCCTTCAAAAAATTCATGTTGGCTGTCCTTGATAACCTGTGCATTTCTAAATGTTCACTAATTTTATTTTGAATTATGAATTCTAAGTGTTTTCCCACAACTGAAGTTAGACTAATTGTTCCCTGAAAACCCTGTTTATCTTCCTCTACCTTCTTGGCTACTCTCCAGTCCAGTGGTGCAAATTTTCCTCTTTGAAGAGAACAGCAACTTATGGCCAAAGCCTGTTCTGACTTCTTTCAACAGCCTAGGGCACATGCCATTGGGCCTTGTGACTTATGACTTATCCACCTTGAGTTCTGGCAATTTTTTCAGAACTAATTCCTTTGCTTTACTTATTTCTAACAATTATTCTACATCCACCTCCAGAACACTCATGTTCTCATTTCTCCCGTCATGTGTAAAATCTGATGCAAGATATTTATTTCATATCGCTGCCATACTTTGATCCACCACAATTAGACTCCTCTCTCCTTCATTCCAGAACGATTCTAACCTCTCTTTAACTATTCTTACACTTTATATATCATTGTAAAAGCCCTTACTCTTGCCTTTTATCTTTTCTGCTAGCCTTTTTACCGATTCAATTTCAGCCCTTCTGACCTCCTTTTACACCTTCTACAACACTTTCTATATTCCTCTTGATTTTCTTTAGTATTATTACTCCTAATTTGATCATATGCCTCCCTTTCAAGTTTCAGTTTAATTTTAAATCTATTTATCCATGGAATGTAGCCCCTTTCCACCTTATGGTAACATATTTATTTTGTACTTCATCCATCTGATATTTGAAATATTCCACTACTGATCTGTTTCCTGTTTGCTAACTTTTCTGCCCAGTTAATCTGGGCCAAATCCTTCTTACCTTGCTGAACTTTGCCTTCTTCCAGTCCTGCACCCTTATCTTTAACTTTTCCCTATTCTTTTCAGTTCTTACTTTAAGCCTAACTTGTGGTCACTATTTCCCCATTGTTCACCAACTCTCACATTAGTTGTTTGCCCCATTTCAATGCCCAGAACTCAAAAAAAAAATGTAGCACGTACTATTTCGTGGTGTGGAGTTTGGAATAAATTCAAAATTATATTTGCCTACATAACAACAATTGCTGTGCTTCATAAACTAGTTCATTATATACAAGGATACATTTTGAGAGACATAATAAAGCATTGTATAAACACAAGTCTTTCTTGACACTCCGCTTATTAGCAAATGAATATCATTGAGTTATGTGAGGAGACTTGAGACACTATGACTCGAACAGAAAGGGCTAACAGGAGATTTAATAGAAGTTTTTAATATGATATCCGGTTTTGATGGGATGAATAGGCAAAGACTGTTTTCTGTGGTTGGGTAGTCAGTAACAAGGCATTATAAATTTATAACTCTCAAAGAGAATAAGGAGAGAGATTAGGACAAACTTCTATACGCAGAAAGTTATTAAAGCATGGAATAGAGCCTATTGCATCTTTCAAGAGTAAAATGGACAAGCATTTGAAGCAGAGGAGGATACAAGGCAATGGGAAGAGAGTGGGGCAATAGGATTAGCTTGGATTGCTGTCACAAAAAGGTGGCACAAATAGCCACTTTCTGTGCTGCAAAGTTGTATGATTCTGTGGAGTTTGAATCCTTTGCACACAAACTTGGTAACCTCGTACATAAACAAAAGGTTTCTCAAGGTTGAAGAGTTTACCTGATGTGCTGTTAACGTGTAAATTATGCAACATGTCCATTATGTGCTATTATACAATTTTAACAAATTATTTTTATCTCAGATTTTGCTGAATTTGTTTTCCTTGGACTTTTCCTGACTGAGATGACCTTGAAGATGTATGGTTTGGGGCCAAGAAATTACTTCCATTCCTCATTCAACTGTTTTGACTTTGCGGTAAGGTTGAGGTTGTGTGTTTGCAAGCAGACAATGGAGATCTTAATATCTAGAGCTCACTAACTAAATATATGTTGTATACTGTTTTTGCAGGTGATCGTTGGTAGTATTTTTGAGGTAATTTGGGCTGCTGTCACACCGGGTACCTCCTTTGGTATAAGTGTGCTCAGGGCACTTCGCTTACTAAGAATCTTCAAAGTAACCAAGTAAGGAGAATATTGTGAACTTCCCTTTTCAATTTCTTTTTAAATTTTATCTTGCAATAAAAAAAATTATTTGCACTGCGATAGGTTTTATGGTTAATTCTGCATGAAACCTGCAGCTCTATATACCCTAACTGACTATAAGGCACACTCAATGCAAATTAGTTCCATCCTGCCCCAGTTCCAGTTCTTTATCGTGCCATTACCTTATGACTTTAGAACTGTTTAGTTTTTTTCCCTTAAAAGATTGCATTGGTTTTGCATTCATTGAATCAGTTGTCGTTTTGTTCCAATGGACAACTGTGAGTCATCTCGCTGTCATTACTGCACAGTACTGATGTTTGCGTGCTTACCATTTTGGTGCTTCCCATTTTGTTGAAATAGGGCAATGGCCTCATTGTCACATTGTTGGAAATAGCCAGTTGTATAAATATACTTATGTCTAAGCATGCAATGCACATCATAGACTTTCTTACTATATGAACGGGGAAGTACCATAAGAATTGTCCTCATTACTTGAAGCTGGAATAAAAATATGGAGTCCAGAGTGAGAGAAGACCATTTGGCCCATCAAGTCTGCTAGATCCAAAATCTGTGTGATTATTCCATCACTAATTTCCCCTACCACCATTACCAACAACATCACCTGTTAATCCACTATTTTAAGAAACACTTCCATTCCCAATTTCCTATGGAGAACAAAAATCAAGCAGTGGTATTAATATCTCGGTGGTATAATCCCTCAGCTGAGCTTCTCAATATATATTGGTCCAGTTCCCTTATAAAGGTATTAATTGACCTTGAATCAACTATCATCTCTAGGGGTCAGTTCCACATGTCCACTGTCCTGTGGGATTCAGAAGTATTCTGCAAAGTGTTGTGTTGGTACTGATTGTGAATTGCTGCTCGGGGAAATCACATAAGTAACCTACATTTTAACTGCTGCTACAGTATAAAATATATTTAATATAATGTGATGTTTGTAGTCAGCCATTTTCAAATCAGCCAACAGGGCATCCTCGAACCAAGCTCCTAAAAAAAAATGCAATGTCTTGCAGCACTTAGAATCATACAGCACTGAAGGAGGCCATTCGGCCCATTGTGTCTGTGTCAGCTCTTTGAACGAGTTATCCAATTAGTCCCATAGCCCTGCAAAATTTTCCTTGTGTAATTCCTGTCCATTCGACCTTACAGTACATTGAAGCTCAACCATTTTATGATAATCACTGGCTTGTTCTATTATTCAATTACTTCTATGGCTATGTGAGATATTCACAATTAGAACTTAAGCCTCAAGTGCTTCATTGTCTTGCAGCAATCATTTGAGTTCCCAAATCTACCCAATTGTGAAGCTGTGTGGTCACTCCATTTTATGCTTTGAATGTCTTCATAAAGTTCATTGAACTTGTATGTTAAGACAAGTCAACCTTGCTACTGTTAAACTTCTATTAATAGAAGTTTCTCAATATACAATTGTCACACACTTATTAACTACAATCATCCTATTTCACTAAATACTTGCACCTATCAAGATCCATTATCTCAACCAGTTTGAAGTATATCATACAAGTCAATAAATGCTCTATATACTAATATGATCAATATTCACCCAGTAACCCATTCAAGCCTCAAAGGTAAAGTCTTACAAAGAATGTGATTTTAAGGATAAAGTCACAGAAAAAAATGGTCTAGCCTTTTTAAAGAAATGATCCCTGTCAGATAAGAGGTCATAGGAGCACCACTGTTGTGGTTGTTTTGTTAAAACAATTGATCTGTGTTTTTAAAGGTACTGGAACTCATTGCGCAATCTGGTGGTATCTCTGCTGAATTCCATGAAATCTATCATCAGTCTGCTTTTCCTGCTTTTCCTGTTCATTGTAGTTTTCGCCTTACTTGGAATGCAACTCTTTGGCGGACAGTAAGTCACATTCTAGTACAAAAGAAATTTAAAATCTTTTTTCTACTATTGAGAAACCTATATGAAAGGTGAAAGCCCATGGTGCTAGATACTGCCAAGGTTGAAAAAAGTAGGAGAGAAGATGAAATCAGTCAAGAAATAATGGGTGAAGGATACCACGCTTGAGTTTTCAAAGCCTGTACATTGTTGGAGGTGGCGAAGGCCAATGGAGGCTACAGGTGTTCCATAATTTAGAGGTCCCGAGAAAGAATAGGGTCGATTTTATCTCGCGGTCTAGCGAGCGGCCAGCCCATCCGGGAGCAGAGGCAGGGAGGCTCAGCCGATTCGAATGGCCGGGCTTCATTAACGTGCCGCTTGCCGACTTCCCGACCAAAAGGGCCACGAGGTCGGCGGAAGGAGGCTGCCCAGCCGTTAAAATCACACGGCTCGGAGGCCACCGCCAGGAACCCCGGCGAACTGTCCCCGTAACAAGGTAAATGGCTGCGAGGACTCGGGATAGGGAACTACGGTCCGGAGAGATGGAAGCAGGGACTGAGGAGGCATAAGATTTCCTTGAGGGGCCCACTGATGCACGACTGCTGCTCCTGGCCCACAAGGAACCTTACAAAAAAATGTTTTAAAACTTACATTATTGGGCCTCTGGGCCCTGGCTCCTGTTGGTTGCAGGTTTGACCTGGCCGGGGAGGCCTCTACTGCTCCCTCACTCAGGCCGCAGGCAAAAATAGCAGTTGGGCCCTGATGACATCATCGAAGCCCGATTAGCATATTTAAAAAGGATTCTGCCAGCTTTGGGTGGGTGTCCTTGCCGCCTGCAATTCAAAATTGCAGTCGGCCAGATCAGGGCGTTAACAGAATGGCTAAACCCCCCGTTCTGTTTTAACTGCCTTCTGCCCAGTTTCCGCTGAGCAAGGAAAGGGTTAAAATTTCACCCATAGAGTCAATATAGGAGACTGCAATAAACCTTAATTTCAGAGCAGTGACCTTAGATGGAGGAGTAGGAAGAGTATGTGAGTTGGTATATTTCAAGTTTAGGAGGAGTAGAAAAGAAAAATTTAGAGAGGCTATGATGCAAGTCTCAAAATAGAGAAAGACAAGAGAAACGCTTGAGTTGAAAGGATTAAAAAAACCTGCTTTATAACCACACCTTGGACATGTCATATCATTGCAGTGTTAACGGAATTATAAAACAATTACAATACTTTGTGAAGGTTGAATGGAATATTAACTTCAGTTGGTAGTTTCCTTTTACCGATTTCAAATCCAGCTCATGTTAATAGCCTACATCTCATATTTGCTCGTGTGCATGTTCTGAAAATCCACAGCAAATGGTTTAATAGCACAGAACGAGTCTCAGTCCATTAGAGCATTCCCAGTTTATCTGCATGGTCTGCTCATCACTGCCATTTCCATCATCAAGGACATTCAGGTGCACCTTTAAAAGTTTTGTGCACTATTTGTATTGCTATGCTGCTATTGGGACTTGTATTGCTGTCTGCAGTTGCAACGTAAAGCTCTCCAGGTTTTAAAAAATGGAAGCAGAAGCTAATATACATGTGGTTTTGTTTGTCTCTAGGTTTAATTTTGAAGATGGAACCCCCCCGACAAATTTTGATACATTTCCTGCTGCAATTCTCACTGTTTTCCAGGTTAAAAAAAAACATTTTATTGAGTGAATTAAGGTCTTTTTAGGATATTTCTGCTTTTTAATCGTGCCACCTCTCTTGTATTGGCTGTTGCATACAATAAGTTTGCAATGAACATTAACAGTAGGCAACACTGCTTGCAATGACCACAGAGCATTCGTGACTTGACTAATTTTCTGGGTCCTGCACACTCACCAATGCACTCTGATAATGAAAGGTAACGTGTGCAATAGCCTAGGTATACAACATTCATAACATCAATGAAAGCCAGCACAGATTTGTTAAGGGAAAATCACGTTTGACTAACTTGATTGAGTTCTTTGATGAAGCAACGGAAAGGATTGATGAGGGTAGTACGATTGATGTTGTGTATGTGGACTTTCAAAAGGCATTTGATAAAGTGCCACATAATAGACCTGTAAGCAAAATAAAAGCCCATAGGATTAAAGGGACAGCGGCAGCGTGGATACGAAATTGGCAGAAAGCAGAGAGTAGTGGTGAACAGCTGTTTTTCAGACTGGAGGGAAGTGCACAGTGGTGTTCCCCAGGGGTCGGTATTAGGACCATTGCTCTTTTTGATATATATTAATGACCTGGACTTGGGTATACAGGGTATAGGGTAATTTCAAAGTTTGCAGATGACACAAAACTCCGGAATGTAGCAAACAATGTGGAGGATAGTGACAGACTTCAGGAGGACACAAACAAACTGGTGAAATGGGCAGACAAATGGCAGATGAAATTTAATGCAGAGAAGTGTGAAGTGATACATTGTGGTAGGAAGAATGAGGAGAGGCAATATAAACTAAATGGTACAATTTTAAAGAGGGTACAGGGAAGAGAGAGACCTGGGGTTGTATGTATACAAATCTTTGAAGGTGGCAGTGTAAGTTGAGAATGCTGTTAAAAAAGCATTTGGGATCCTGGGCTTTATTAATAGAGGCATAGAATAAAAAAGCAGGAAGTTACACCAAATCTTCATAAAACACTGATTAGGCCTCAGCTGGAGTATTGTATTCAATTCTGGGCACCACACTTTTTAGGAAGGATGTCAAGGCCTTAGAGAGATTTACTAGAATGGTATCAGGAATAAGGGACTTCAGTTACGTGGAGAGACTGGAATAGGTGGAGTTGTTCTCCTTGGAGTAGAGAAGGTTAAGAGGAGATTTGATAGAGGTGTTCAAAATCATGAATGGTTTCGATAGAGTAAATAAGGAGAAACTGTTTCCAGGGGCCCAAAACCATTTTCTTCTTAAATTTTAGTTGGGCCAAGAAGAGCATTCCTGTTTCCCCACCCCCTCCAGGCCTGGACTGTCAGCTGGCTCTGTGTAGGAGCTGGATGATTTCACACTCTCCCGAACCGGCGAGCTGCAGGGAAGCATTGGTTTGGCACACACAGCTCACTGGATCCATATAAATAAGGCCCAGGCTTCAAAATGCCTTTGGCCTCATGGCAGAAATACTGGGTGGGAGTCAGGCTCGCTCTGCTCGTGCCTGTTTTGCGCCATTAAAATTGGATCAGTGACTGTGTTCCCATCTCAAAGGTCTTAGACGCAACTGTCAATCAAACCCATTATCCCAGGCTGCGGCCTGATTCTTTGATCTGTGTCAAGCTAACTGGAGCACCTTTGAAGTTACGCTGAAACAAAAGGCAGTAGATGTCTGCATGTCTTATAATTAAATTAGATCAACAGCGATACATCAATACTGAATGGATTGCTAGTCTTTGACGATGGCCATGATGTCTGTGATTGAATAGAAAAGCTCTGGCCATTCAGACAGTTCACACCCAGCTTATCCCATTGCAGCCACCTGCCTGGTCCCTCAGTTGATAGCTGAGAGATACTTTGTGTGAACTTGGGTTTTAATCCTTACATGCTGTTTCTCGCAATACAAAATACAAGTGACAAGTTCAACATATAAAAAGCACATTTTTCTCATGGAGACTTTGACTGTTAAAAGATGTAGGGTACTTTTCTACACCTAGTCTTGATTTAAACATTTTAGGTTTGTAGATAATTGACAATATTCACAATCATTGAAGCTTTCAGTCAGTAATGTAGTTGATAACTGCTAATGAAACAATTGAATCTATGTTCTTCCATTATTAATTGCGCAGGTCTTGACAGGAGAAGACTGGAATGCAGTTATGTATTTTGGAATCGAATCACAAGGAGGAGTAAAAACAGGAATGTTTTCATCTGTGTTTTTTATTATCTTGACACTGTTTGGTAATTGTATCCTTTGAAACATGGTCAACATCTCTTGTTGAAATTTGGTGAGTCATAACTTAATCTTTAAGTACCTGTTGACTACTAGTCACTGGGGAGTATTGCTAATCCTCAATTCAGCTGAATGGCATAAATCTGGATACTCTATTAGTGTCTTTCAGTCATAAAAATGTTCCTTCTGTCAGCTGAGCTGTGAAACCTTTTCAGCATCACAAATCCTTAATACATTTCCCCCCTACTCACTTCCCCTCTCCCAGCAAGCTACTGGAACGTGTGTGTAAATGAGTTAATGAATGGACAAGATGGGAGAATGAAATGTGTTGCTGAGGGTTTTGATCCCATTTTAACTTTGACCTTAAAACAAATTTATTTCCTTAACTTTATTGTGAACAGACACCCTCCTCAATGTCTTCTTGGCCATTGCAGTTGACAACCTGGCAAATGCACAAGAACTGACAAAGGTTCGCATTTCAAGTCATACTCTTCCTTGTAAAACTGGCAATAAACGTTTTGAGGTGAAACACAAATGATTCCTCTTGGCTTTTATCATATGTTTTGCTTATGCTGGAATACAAAACAGCATCTTGTTCTATTAAGGAACACATTACCTTTATTAAGGACAGAGCATTTTAAATGTGAAGAATGCTTGCTGTCCTCAAAGGCACTAAATTAACAAACCAAATATTACAGAAGCAACATAATTAATTGCAAACCATAAGTCACACGTAATAAGTTTATTCCTATTATATTCAGCTGAGAAGCTTGCCCGACACAATTAAATAGTACAAGTGTAGTCATTAAATGTGAGTTCTTGTTTCCAGTTCCAACTGAAGTGTGTCAAACTAATGTATCCAGTTCAATATGGAGATAAAAAGATGGATGAAAAAACTTTTCACCACCATTGTAATTTCTTCGCACAACTGCTGTCAGAGGGTCTGAGACAATAGACAGATACCAGGAACTTCCAGGTAGATAGAGGGGGAAATTGGAGAGCATGTATCACGATCTCGCAGCAGCCTCAAAAGCACCGCCTGCACTGGGCTGAGAAGTGTTCATGTGTAAAGCACACTTTTCCCTGCCTCTTCAAACATCGTTCACATGTAGTGAACACTCACTTACAACACACAGCTGTGTTATTTGTTCAAAAACTGCGCTAAGTTGCTTGTCCTTCTTCACCTAGGGAAACCCAAAGAGAGAAAAAGAAAACAACATTTAAAGTTCAGGAAATAGGAAGAGGAGAGTATTTTTAAAAATAGAACCTAACCTATTGGAATCAGGACCCATAGTAACGAACACTTCTAAATTAATTTCAAATTAATTAGAGTTCAGAGAAAGTACATAAATTTCAAAACGTTTATCAATAAGAACATTTTCCAGCAATGTAGCTTTTCTGAGGTGTTTGTTTGTAATTTCAATGAATTTGATTCAAAAACCAGGTTGTTGTACCAACTATGAGTGTCTCCCCATAAATATTTGGAAGACAGCCTGCAGTGTATCAGCCTCTTTTTGTATGAAATGTAGTAACAGTGAAACCCCTTTCCAAAACAGTCATTGTTTCCTCAGAAAATCAGCGTTGAAAGAGCCACTGCTGCCAGGTGGTAGGTTACAGTGATTAGGTAATGAAGTATACAGTAAGTTGGCCCAGCCAGTTTTTTCTAGCATTACGGCATAAAAGGATTTCATCCCATTGATTATTAGCCATTAATAACAGTGATGTTCAGGGGAACTTGTGTTTATTGGAAGTTTTAGGGACATTTAACTTTGTTTTGGCTACTCACAGTATATATTCCATAAACATTTGTATTCTTCACATGCACAGGTCCAATCTAACAGCTAGCCCCAAATCTATCGTATCTTGCTTACATTGGTTAGAACTTGTCCACTTGTTTCCATCTGTATTATAGCAGCTGATTAAACCTTGGAGGCCATCGTAGCATTTTGGTTAAAAAAAAGTAACAAGCTTGAGTATTCCAAATTATCTGGGATGTCCCTTGCCCCCACTGCCCTGAGCTATTAAATCGGGAGTGCTTCTGGTGCTGACTCTCCTTCCTGTGAGCAAGCCCTTGCCTTCCATTTGGCAAGGTAGAGAGCAAGAACTACTGGCCCTTTTCCTGGAGCCAGTGTAGGAAAAGGGTACATCCCCATACATGGTACCCCAGGGGACAGCATTATCATTTTACTTTTATTGAATCGTAGAATCAGACAGCACAGAAGGAGGAAAATTGGCACATTCAGCCTGTGCCAGCTCTTTGAAAGAGCTATCCAATTAGTCCTATTCCCCTGTTCTTTCTCTTTAACCCAGCGAATGTTTCCTTTTTAAGTATGTATCCAATTCCTTTTTGAAAGTTACTATTGAATCAGCCTCCACCACTCTTTCAGGTAGTGCATTCCAGATCATAACAACTCGCTGCGTAAAAAAAATTCGCCTCTTCTCCCCCCTGGCTTTTTTGTCAATTATCTTAAATCTGCATCAACTGGTTACCGACCCTCCTGCCAGTGGAAAAGTTTCTCCCTATCTACTCTATCAAAACCCGTCACAATTAGATTAGTAAATTTTTCTAACGTAATAACATTTAGCCTTAGAAATGTCAAGGCGAAAAGAAACATTTCATTGTTTATATTTTGAAAACTTGGCATATATTTCATTCCTGAAAGGATTTCAGCAACATTACGATGTCAGTCAAAATAAAATGTACAGGCATTGAGTGGGACAATGTGTTTCTCAGAACCGTCTTCTACCATTTCCCTCTTCAGGATGAAGAAGAGATGGAAGAGGCTAACATCCAAAAAAATACCATCCAAAAGGCAATGGAGGTTGCAGATGTCAGCCCAATATCTGCAACTAACCTGTCCATAGCAGCGTAAGTTCAGAGTTCATGCAGCAGCATTGTGCGTGCAAATTTATTTCTCTATATCATTGCACTTCACATTGCTCTTTGCATGACATCAAAGCTATTGGTATTTCAATCTATTTTGTTTTATGAATAATCTTTTCTATGCCATTATTTTTTAAGTTCAGATATTTTAATGTTGTCATTGACATTCAAGACTGTTGGGCCATGGAATCTGCATCTAGCATGTAGTGCAAGTGAGTTAGCTATAACTTCCATAGGACTGGTCTCAGTACGTGACGGTGGGGGGCACTAAGATAGGTTTCAGTGTCCCTGGACTATAAAGAGAAAATATAGACAGTTCCTCCTCCACCTTATTGCTATCTAATAACCTCTGCTGGATGAGTGGACATTGGGTGAGGGCAGGATCATGCCGAAATGTGTTGTCTTCCCATGGTTCATTAGCCTCTTGACTCTTACTGCCCAGGCATGTGCCTGAAGATTGTTCACTTGGGAGGGCTACCAGAAGGCTGCTGGTGACTGTGGAACCATATTGCAGTGAGTGTGGATTCCCTGCAGTCCTTCCAAAGGGAGCCGGACGAGTTGCTGAGCAAGAAGGACATTTCAAGTCGTAGTGGGTAGATCATGGGGTGTCTGGGATGAGAGCGATTCATGAGTAGCTGCGGTCTCCTGGAACTTGTTAAATTGCCTTGAGGGGTCAGAGAGGAAATTTCCAGAGCTTTTCCTCAGGTTTTGTTTCAACACTCCAAGGAGATTGTGTGACTAGGAGGAAGGGGGGCTGATGGTGTGCACCATGTATCAATGGGGCAGGTATGATGGACCAAATGGTCTTTCCTCATATAATACATAATTCTCATCCTTATCATATGCATGTCTGTACTCTGGCTAAGTCCTTACCTTCAGGAGAGGAGAAACTGGGAATGGAGAGGGGGAGGCGGGGAACAAAGGAAAAGTCATATTCCATTGCTTAAAGTCTGATTTTTCTATTTATTCCATGTTTTTTTTAATTTGCTATATAATATTAAAAAGCAATGCCTTGGTTACTGACAGAGACGGTGCTATTCAGTCTATTGTACCTACAGTTGGAACTAAAGGTATTGATTAATTCTTCACATGTATAAGATTCATTTGCATGGATTAAAACGTATTTTCTGTTTGCGTCTCTTGTTTCTCTGCATAAATTTGAATGAAAAACCATTTCATTTTGGTTGTGTTTTCTTTCTGTTCAGCTTTTCGTTGCTTTAATTTGAGTTTTACGGAGGTGAGTTGATATAATCAGTCCCAGAACCCATCCCCACTCTTTCCTCAAACAGCCATATTGGTTCAGTACTCTGTGTTCCTAAGTTGGTTTATCTTGATCACAAGCTAAACACAGCAGTGAAAGCAAAAAGTGGAGATAAATTGTACAATTTACAGGGCTGAGAGGCCACTTTTAGCAAATGCTGCGACCCAATAATTGCTGTGCTTTTTAACTACTTTCTGATGAGGCCGGGAGGTTGAGTAAAATATAATCTAGCATTGATCTGGTCTATCTAGTTTTTCTACCTAGATCACGGTTCAGAGGAATAATGGCTTCATTGTTGTCTCCAGAATATTAGTTAGCATTAGCTTCACTTCTGCTGGTGCCAAGAGATTTTCTCCACTACGCCAAGCACATTGGCAACAGCATTAGGAGCAATCTGCATGGAACCCTGCCTTACATAGCCTATATTTCTGTTCAATTACTGCAGATTGTTAGAAAAGGTTAATTTATTTTTGGAAAAACATTTACCAATGCCATTATAATATGGAAACAGGGGAAAACCAGGGCCTTTAGATATTAAATGCCAGATCAGTTAACGGTCTGTTGCTCTTTAGGTTTTCTTTTCAATAAAACGGCAGAGGTTAGAAAATAAATGTTAACAAATCTCCTAAATTATTTATGTGGACTAACCATATCCAAATATCGAGCTTTGCAGACTTTTCAAATGTTAATCTTGACCCCCCCAAAAAATACAATTCTGTGGTTTTCTCCACACTTTCGTTTTGATGAGTGTTATCGAGTGTTTCCACTTTTTGCCTTTGCTGTGTGTCTGATCATAAAGCAACTTGATTCAGTTCCTTTCTTTTCCTCTGCCCGTGTCTCAAATGTGGTAAGTAGTTATTGTGTCAATCAGTTGATGCACTTCCCGTTTTTTCCTCTGATTGTGTGATATCAACTAGCCCCGCTAGGCCTTGCTGCTATATTTTTGATTTGATTTGTCACTAATCTATTTACTCTATTTCAGATTGTGATTTCAGGAATGATTTTTACAAAGTGACACTTGTTCAATTAATTTCCTTATTGAAGGTCCTGTATTGTATTGCTGAAGTAGTACTTTAAATGGAAGCAGGATGGACTCCGAAGGTTGAAACATTGAGACTGATTGTTGTTTAGTTGCATTGATTGTAATTCGGTAGCAGTTTTCACCAGAATAACTGCTCTGATCAAACCTGTGGAGGTGAAGTCGCAGACAAATGTAATCCGCCTATGAATATGATAGAGCCTGTTGACCTATTCCCAATGTATTTTTTGTTTCATCTTTTTTGCATGTGCAGTTTTGTAAAGCAAAATCGAGGTGCTCTATCTCGCAGCTCGTCAGTCTCCAGCGTAAATTCACCGTGAGTTGCTCTCTGTTACAATATTATACAGTAACCCCTTCAGAAAGTGTCATTCACCATTGTAACACCAAGTGTGAAGAGCGGATGTTGTAAACATGCAGTGGCTGTGCTCTTCCTGCTGTTGGACAACTCTTCGTCTACTACATTCACTGTCATTGGTGGCTTCTGTGCATTTCAATTTGTTGGCACTTTATTACGTTCCTTTGACCTTTCTACAGTGAATCAGGTAACATATCAACTTGAGTAAGAAAGACTAAATGTCATGTCATCGAAACATAGATAATAGCAATCCTCATTTTATCAAATTGTCTAATTAGGGTCACAATAAAACTACTTGTAAACAAATAAAATAGCTGTCTGTCAAAATCAATTAGAAGTAATTGTCCCCGAATACTTTCATTTGTTTAACTTAATTAAGTTGTTAATGGAACTATAAAGTGTTATTGTTTTCTAATTCATCTGATGTATGTTTGCCTTTAAAATCATCATGATTTATAAACGCTGAAAGCTGGACTAAGTTTAAAATTCTACAGAATTGTATTATTTCTATCTTACTCAATGACATATGGTCCATAGCTTTATCAAATGGTACCCCTTTAGAATTGGCAGTTAAACCTTTAGTTCATTTTAGTCATCATTGAGAAATGTGTTTGATGACACATAAATTTTTATTTTAAAGTTCTGTAAAATTATGGTAGTGACATTTACAAAACTTCAGCAATAAGGATCCAAATATTGTTTTGGTCGTTTTATCTGCTGCAGAGTTCTTACTTAAAACACATTGTTAAATTCAAAGATATTTTATGATGGGGACATTCTGTTCTCCAGGGTACCTGTAAAACACACGTATTGGAGGAAGTGAATAACATAAAACAAATAAATCTTATAATAATTCCTTGCACTGTTTAGGACCTTTGTCCGTGTTTAATTTTATTGTCGCCAGTTTTTGCTGTGCAATAGAAAAATAGGAGCCTGGAATTGATATTGTGGGATATTGCTGGCCAAACATTTGGCGGGCTTGTTGATTTTAAATGGGTTAGTGCCTCCATTAAAATAGTGGACAAACCGCACATATAATAATATTACACGACATGCTTTCAAAGCCCCAATGTTTTATTAGTGCACACTTAAAAACATTTTCCCACCATTTCATTTAATTTTATCGTGTATCGATGACATATTGGTGAATTTTGCACGCCAAAGTGTAGCATTTGAGGCCTTACCAGTTTATTAGCAATTCTAACAGCATTTAAAAAAAATATTGTACTACATTTTAATATTTTGGAAATTATAATTACTTTGGAAAACAGATCCCAGATGCTAAGATATAGGAACTGAAGTCTTTTATTAAATTGCAGTCAGTTGTGACAAAAATGAACAGGAAACAAATGTTCTATTTATTCGGAGCTTTTTAAAAAAAAACTCTATGATCTGATATGGTAATTTTAATGATTATTACTCTCAATTGCAAAGGACAGTAAAAACACTGCAAAATGTTGCATAAAAAAGCATAAATAAAATATTTTATTCCTTTTTCAATAATAATACAAAATTATTGTTTACTTATCTCCAGTGATAAAATGGCAGGCAGTCATGACCATTATGTTTCAGATGGTGAAAGCTTTTCAGCTGAAACTATCTGTGTGCATTGTACAGTGGAGTGGTTCTATGTTCCAGAATTCATTTCACTGTCTCATTTGAATGTTCCTTATCCAGCTTTTCAAAAAATGTGTTCCTTTGTACCATTTGGAGTAACTTTTTTGTGTGTGTATCCGTTCCCTGTTTGTAGCAAGTGTGATTCTGTGCTTCTGACATTCAGTAGTAGGAATTAAGACTGCTAATCCAAATGATTAGTCCGACCACTACTGCAGAACAGCAAACCTTGGGTTTTGGTTTACATGAAGAACTTTCTATTCTTTTACTCCATGTTTGCCGTTCTCAGTTATTTTCTTATTTTGCACTTTCACAATTTTTTTCCTCATTTTAAAAAGAAGTCCTCCTTTAATGCAAGCACAGAATCAGAACTTTGCGTTCACGTGTTCACATTAACTAAGGAGCTGTACTGCTGCTTGATGATAGCACACAACAAATGACATATTCTTACCTCTGAAAATGGATGACATTTGCTTGTGGTGCTGATCTTTATTTTTGGCAAGGATGATTGCATTAGGATTATGGAGAATGCATGCTTCAGTGCAACACTAACATCTAGGCGACTTTCATCTAGTCTCAGTTAAAAAGGTAGATTTTCCATTTGATCTGAGAAATACTCTTGACTAAAAGGACATTCTCTTGTTTTCACCTGTTGTTTAAATATTGTGTATGGTTAAATTTTCAAGTCGGTGGAGATTTAAGGTGCATTACTTTTCTGTTTCAATTTCATGAAAAATACAGCTTCATATTCCTTTTTTGTTACTTGTATTTATAGCAAAGATCAACAGAAGGCACTCAAGTCAATGTCCATTTGGGAACAGAGGACCTCTCAGCTGAGGCGACAGCACCTACTAACTAGTCAAGAGGCCCTGTTTAATGAACTTGACGATGAGCAGCGAAGAATGTATGTCTCGTCCCATCAGATCCGGCCAGATATGAAAACCCACTTGGATCGCCCTTTGGTAGTGGAGCCCAGGAACGACATAAGGAACAGCACTGATAAAATCCGTCAAAATGACTGCCAAGATAGCGAACATGAAAGGCTAGTCCAGCCTGACAGCTGTGAGGTACCAAAACGGCACCATCGACATCGAGACAAATCAAGCGAGCACGAGAAGGGTGACTGCACAATTGACAATGGAGAATCTGGGGCTAACAGCAGGGATGAACAACGGCGCTCCCACAGGAGCAGGAGCAAAGAAATTGAGAGAGACCAGGAAGAAAGGGGTAAGGAGGGAAAGGGTGAGCGAAGCAGAAGTCGAGAAGGAGGGAGGAGGCACCATCACCACCAGCAGAGCTCTGTTGACGAGGCTAGTGAAAAAGAATACAGGCGCCATCGGTCTCACCGGCACGTGACGGAGCAGCAGCCCAAGGAAGGAAATGGCACCGTCAACGGCACAAAGAGCGAACGGCGTACACGTGCCAAAGACGGATCGCGGTCAGGCAATCGGGAGGGAGACGTATCCAGTAGAAGTCAAAATGCAGAGGGAGCAGAAAAACGACGCAGGCATAGGCAGAAGGCACTCTCAACCTATGAGTCCGAGGAGAAGAAGGAGAATGGTGAAAAGGAGGGAGAGACTGTTCCACGAGAACGAAGGAACCATAAAGTGAAGTAAGCTTCCATGAAGTTATTTACTAAAGCATTTATTTATGTGTAGTCTGAGAGTTCTGGATATAGTAACATACAGTGTACACCATGTAAAAACGAGCATTGGTATGCATATTTTGCACATTCATTACAAAGGAGTTGTATGCCACATGTGTGGGAAAGTTGTATACGTTTACTGTACAGAATTTATGTAGCTGTCTCGGCTGGACAAAAGTTGATCATTCACCTGCTCTCATGTCTCAATTTCTGCAGTGGTGGATGTCCAATATATACAATTTATAGCATATCTATGTAGGAGTTAGCACAGAGGCATTCATGAGCTGTACTGTTCCAAATTTAAGTGAACTGTCTGCTTTTATTTAGTGTGTGCTGTAGCTGTTACGTAAAGACAATATGTTGAATAGAGTGATCTGCACTAGTCTGTGAATGTTTTCCTAAATACGATCGATTCCATTTAATACCCACGTGCACATTTGCTCCTGTGAAAAGTGATTTTCTGAAGTTTCATTCAATGACAGCTGATTTCACATGACCATCAATTTTTAAGAATTAAAGGACATAACAGCACAAATGTGCTACAACAGTATAGGAAAAACTGAATCAAATTCATTGCTACTTGGCAATTCTGGCACTTAGAAATCTCTTAAATTAACTTCTTGTACAGAGATTTATCAAATTATCCTTTAACCTCTGGTCCCTCGGCTTGAATCCAGCCCATCTAATGGGATGAGTCCCTTCATTTTTCTGGCTGTAATGAGGCCTACGTTTGAAGAGTTTGGCCAATTTGCCCTCAGCACAAAGCTGTTTTTAATTCGGTCCAGTTCCCAGTGGGTGCAGAACAAAGGTATCCTTAAATCAGCACCAATCTCATTCACAGAGGCTATAAGGAATGGCTTGAGTAGGAATTGGAAAAAGAACACACTGATGTAATAAGGTTAACAGGTTCATTGTTGGGGCAGAATGGAGGGAGCAACTGGCTATATCTAACTGACTTGAGAGTGCTTGATGCTGACAGTCGCTGTCTAAAATCGGAATGTTGTTCCAGTTCCCAACATCAACATCTCTTGCCTTGATGAGAAACAAAAAATAATCATATTTCCCAAATAGTGTTGATTGACTTTTAGCAGAGGAAGTGAATTGTAAAAAGCAATAATATATGCTCATGGTATAGACGAGGGGCTAGTTTAAGGGAAACGGAGGAGAGGGTGAAGGGCGGGGAAGATCTGATCTTTTTAACTGATCACTTCTGATGTAAATTGGAGGGAAAAAAATGAGGAAGGATTCAAGAGGGAAGGATATTGCATTTTTGCTACTTATTAGTGAATGGAACATTCTAGCCCTTTTCTGCACGAAGTGTAAAGCATTTTTTTTTAAACAGTGTCACTGAGACAGGCCTAAGGGTAGTTGTTGTGGGAAATTGAAAATGCTATATTGGTGCAGTGGAAGGTACTCTTATGAGGTTGGGACTGAGACCCACTATTGGGGCAGAGTGGAGGGAACTTTACCCTTCATCTCACTGTGTTATACCCGACATGAGCATGTTGATGCTGTCACTCGGCGCCTGACCTGGAAAGTATTCTATTTCCCCAACATTAAACTGAAGGATGTTGTACAATGGGCATTTTATGCAAGAGTTTAATGGTCAACTCCCCTCACTATTTCCGCTGGTTGGGGATTTTAGGAGTAGGGGGCACAGTCTAAAAATTAGAGCCAGACCTTTCAGGAGCGAGATTAGAAAACATTTCTACACACAAAGGGTTGTAGAAGTTTGAAACTCTCTTCCGCAAACGGCAATTGATACTAGCTCAATTGCTAAAATTAAATCTGAGATAGATAGCTTTTTGGCAACCAAAGGTATTAAGGGATATGGGCCAAAGGCAGGTATATGGAGTTAGATCACAGATCAGCCATGATCTTATCAAATGGCAGAGCAGGCACGAGGGGCTGAATGGCCTACTCCTGTTCCTATGTTCACTTGTGTATTCCCATGTATTATTCTTTTGCCCCATTAAGCCCAATTACCTTCAACTTTTCCAATCAATGTGAGCACCTCTGTGGTAATATGTGGAAACTGCTCTCCTCCAATAGCTATCAATAGATGGGTTTCCTGTTGTCTCTGATGTGAGATTCTGCCTTCCTAAGATATGTTAGCCTGACTACAAAACAAACAGAGTCACGTGTCTGCAGCTGATGGATAAGAATGTCAGCAGAACAGAGAATGTCTGGGCCTGAAATTAACCGCAGGGGTCTGAACTGCTGGTCATCTAAGGCTAATGGAAATTAAACACAATATATAAATGGGTAATTGTTCAAATATAGCAGATCAAATGTGCTTAGATCTGAAACAGAATTCTCCAAAAGAATAATATTAGAATTGATGGGTCATTAAAATCCATTCCAATTGAAGGATTTCTTTCCTAATAGCATTACAAAGCTACAATCATTGTGATCATTGCTTCATCCTCATTTACGTTTACGCACAAATATTCAGGCAAAAGAGAGAAAGCCAGTGAGCGGGTTGATTTTTTTTGTCTTTCCCTCCTTAAACCAGTGGCACTGTGGTCAATTGTAGACCTCCAACCACTACCCTCTGTGGACCAGGGATCAAACCCCTGACCACTACCCTCTTTGGACCAGGGATCAAACCCCTGACCACTACCCTCTGTGGACCAGGGATCAAACCCCTGACCACTACCCTCTGTGGACCAGGGATCAAACCCCTGACCACTACCCTCTGTGGACCAGGGATCAAACCCCTGACCACTACCCTCTTTGGACCAGGGATCAAACCCCTGACCACTACCCTCTGTGGACCAGGGATCAAACCCCTGACCACTACCCTCTGTGGACCAGGGATCAAAACCCTGACCACTACCCTCTGTGGACCAGGGATCAAACCTCTGACCACTACCCTCTGTGGACCAGGAATCAAACCCCTGACCACTACCCTCTTTGAACAATGGATCAAACCCCTGACCACTACCCTCTGTGGACCAGGGATCAAACCCCTGACCACTACCCTCTATGGACCAGGGATCAAACCCCTGACCACTACCCTCAATGGACCAGGGATCAAACCCCCGGCCACTACCATCTTTGAACCAGGGATCAAACCCCCGGCCACTACCATCTTTGAACCAGGGATCAAACCCCCGGCCACTACCCTCTATGGACCAGGGATCAAACCCCCGGCCACTACCCTCTATGGACCAGGGATCAAACCCCCCGGCCACTACCCTCTATGGACCAGGGATCAAACCCCCGGCCACTACCCTCTATGGACCAGGGATCAAACCCCCGGCCACTATCCTCTTTGAACCAGGGATCAAACCCCCGCCACTATCCTCTTTGAACCAGGGATCAAACCTTGAGCTTTCTAATATAGGGCTCAGCTACTCATTGGATAAACTCTCACAGCCATTAGATGAGCTATATGATGATTCTTCTTACTGATGATGAAGAGGCCGTCGCACATAAGGAATTAAAGAAATTGAATCTCATTACAAAATAGTAAGGATTGGTTTTTAAAATTGAATGTGGAATGGCCGAATTATAGGATGAAATCCATTCATTATGATTTTGAAGACAAGGCCACGGGTAAATTTCGGAGTCTTGCCTGTTAAGCAGATTCTGCCACATCAAAACTTACGATTACTCAATTTGTACTGATCGGAGAAAGTTCCTGTAATCGGTAGTTGTCTTTGATCTTCATGACCGGTGACCATTTAATGCTCTTTTAAGAATACAAAGACTTTACTTTCATAAATAATCAAATTTTCACAGGGACAGCCAGATGCCTGTTGACACTGCCATGTTGAGCACCACATCACTGCCATCTACTGGTGCTTTGAAGCATGTGCCCCAGCAACCTGAGGATGCTGACAACCAGAAGAATATTAAGCTTGTGACACTACCTGCAAGAGATGTCGATCACACCATCACTGTCAACATCCCGGTCCCCATCACTGCTCCTCCTGGAGAGACCACATTACTCCCGAGTGAGTGACAAAATACTGCATAGCAGAGGGAGAGAAAAGGTCCATTGTTTTTTTTTAGGAACCTGAATTGGTTAGTGGTATTCCCACATAATGCAATCAGATCCATATGGCACATAAGGACAAGAGGGAGAGGTTCACTTTAGAATGATGGCTCACTGCTGTAATTTTAATGCAGAAAATCAATTCTGCTGCTTGTGCCTAGCAACAATAATCGCCAGACCTGATTTGCATCCGATTAGAACCCGAGAAGTATCAGTAACGGCCCAGTATGGACTGGTTGGAAGGTTGACCATATTGTCCTTTCTGATGAAAATTTCAACCAGGAATGCTTACTGACTTGCGTACAACTTTAGGGGGTCAGGCCAGAGGCACAGTCCACATGTACTGTTGGAACTGAATGACACTGGTAAACAGGGTCCCTACAATTTTTCCTATTGGTGGCAAGCCAAAGCTAATTGCAATCTGATGCTGTTTATCACCATGTTGCAGTCTTAATATTCTCACCATAAAGTGAGGGCTGTCACCCCACTCATTGGTTTCCTCATGAAGCTTCCTTTAACTGCACCCTAGGCCCACTGCCTGCAAAACATGGCCCCTGTGCAAGTACATGCTGGCCCCTCCTGCGAGGTGTGCAGATTTTCCTCGTTGAGGCAACATAGCTTCAGAAGTTGAGAGGGCACTGATTTGCTGGGCATTGTCTATTCAGTTGTTGACACTGCGATGCTTTTAGCTATAGAGGCATAGTTGGGTGACTGGTAGGCCTAAGAAAGGACCCCAAACCTCCTGGTGCTTTCCTAGCTCCAGGCACAGCCTGTACATCACTTGCTCCCATTGGCAAATTCCCACATGTGCTTTATCCATGTATTTGTTGTGAGGCACATGCAGAATGGTTAAAAATAAATTATCTGGGAAGGGCTTCCAAATATATTTAGGAATACATTTCTTCATTTCATTTTAATATCTATTCAATTTAATGTTTTAAGAGCAATTATTATACTGTAAAGTTTCTGTTTAATTGATGTAACTGTACCTCATAGAACATATATGTAAACTTACTTGTATATGTTAAAAATTAAACTCTTCAGAAAAGTGTGCCCTTGATGTTAGGGGGTTATAATTGTCCTCATAATTTTATTGTTTTTTTTAGTCAATAGTGTAGGTGTAGATCTGGAAAGTGTAACAAAAATGGAGGAAAAGAAGGACATGGACGATGATGATTTGACCAAAAATGGACCGAGACAGATCCCGCCTTACAGCTCCATGTTCATTTTCAGCCCTACAAACCCGTAAGTACCATTGCTGTAACTCCAGGCTATCAGACAGGTATTAGTACCTCAACATGTCAACATCATTCTTCTAAACGGCTTCTTTATGTTTCTTTGTTCACTGAACACTGAATTTCCTAACCATCTTGAAGAATATAACTTTTATGTTACCTCAAGTCTGCAGGAATAATTTGCTACAAAATAATATTTTGAATTTTAGTTAGTAGTGAAGAGAATGTTTCCCTGAATGGGACTTTGAGACAACACAAGTAAGGCCCTGCTGAGTCCTGTCTGGCTAATGTTCCCCTCATGCACCCATGGCCAATATAACCAGCATGTATTGCCATGCCAACAAACATATTAATAATTGCTTCAGCAAATATAATGTAAACGAATTATGCATCACCACTGATTTATATAAAAAAGCACTGATTGTATCCAGGAAACAATTTTGTTTCTGCTGATTGATAAGGAGCAATTAACTTGGGGTTGAAACTTGCCATTGATTGATACCAATTGAATGGCCATCTGTGAGCAAGAACCTACTCTATACACCAGAATTTGATTATGGAGCGTGATATAAAGAAGATGTAATGATTGAAGCTCTGAGACTACCAAGGGACATAAGTTTAAAAATTAAGGGAAGTCAAATAGAAATGACTCACCTGCAGTTTAATAGAGTTGTGGGAACATCATCGAAGCAGATATAGTATAAAGGGTTTCAAGAGACTAATAGATGCATTTCTGGAGAGAGAAGGGATTGAGACATACACTGAGAAGTCAGGTCGAGAGTCAATTGGAAGAGTCTTGCTGGACGTAATGGTCTTTTCCTGTTCCTAAAAAAAAATTATATTGCTACTTTAAAAAAAAAATTAAAGATTATTTATGATAAACTGTTTTAATTAAATTGGATCAATCACCAATTATGAGAATCCCAGAACCATCAGTTATGTATTTTCTGAAAAGTGCTGGCAGCTGATAATGAAAATAATAGCTCAATCAAAAAAAACAGCAGCATAACTTCCGGACCAAAGCTTTGATAAGTTCTTACAGGCAAATCTATCTTCACTGTCTTTCATTCCATCAAGATCACTCATTTAAAAGCACTTTTGATGGGTACTGGATGGTAGCGAGTCCAAAATCCCAGTGCAGCACTTAGCACGTCGAAGTCCGGCCCACTGCGATTTTAGAGAGGGCCAGGAAATACGCGTCCTGCACTTCTGCCTGACACTGGCAGGAGCCTCATTAATTCATGCAAATCAGCGTCTTTTGATGGACGTGGGACCCCGATGCAATTTTAATGCTGCAACAGCACTCTGTGCAAGCCCCGCCCGGTGAAACCTAATTTAAAGTGGCCAAACCAGCGGTCCTTCAAGGAACCACTGGAGGCCGCTGAGAAAATGGTTCAGGAAAGTTTTTTTTTAACAATTTTTTGTGGGGCCAGGGGGAGACTGAAAGGTGCTACATGAATGCAAGTTGTTTCTTTCGCAGGCGATCGCAGTTGGGGGGGGGAGGGGTGGGAGGCGGAGGCGGGGGCTGAGGGACGTGGGTGGCGGGCGGTGAGGGGCGTGGGTGGTGGGCAGATGGTCCAGCAGTGAACGGGAAGATTCAACAGGAAGGGCTTGCACTCCCTGAATGCACGGATTGTGTGACAACATGCAAAGGATCTCACACGCTCATACGAGATTTGTTGGAAACAGCCACCGAGTTCTCACAAGCATTTGTCCTTCAGAATTAGACCCTTCCTAAACCTCACCCATCCCCTCCACCTCGGCATTTGTGAAAAAATACATTTTTACTGTATAAATCATGATAGCAAAACTGGATTGGCGTATGGAACATTAAAACTCCAAACTAAACAGATTAAGAGTATATCCAGATAGTGTCTATTGTACAAAGGCACAACTCTATGGATCGTTTTGGTAGATGGGCTGAAGACAATCTACTGAGAAAACTTAAATGCAGCTCCCACTGCTTCTAGCGCTGTCCCTACTTGACTTTTAAAAATATTTTGAGTTGCATATCAAAGGACAGTAGATACAGATCGATAACTCTGAAGAGAGTTAAATAAAACTGCAGGTCATTTTAATTCACCACAGCGCTCACTCGTCTTCTCTCAACAGAAGCGAGCTGACTTGATTAACAATAACATTGTACAAGCTGCCAATTCTTCGCTCTCTCCATACCCTGAAGATGTCGATTCTTGCTGAGGTATGTTTCCACAGGCATCTGCAGTCCTCTTGACCCTCTTGCATTCTTGAGGCGTAAGCCTCAATAATGTCTGTAGGCTTTTCGATTGTGAGGAGCATCACAGCCAAACCTGATCATGTTCGTACCTGACAGACTATTGTGAAGCAAGGATCACTGTATAGTGGTCAGGAATGGGAATGGGAGCTGTTTTTTTTTTAACCCTTCGGAATCCAGGAGTCCTGGCTAAGATCAGCTAACTCGGATGGCCTTTATCAGAATGGGAACTTAACATACCGAAAACTAAGAGGCAACTGATCTCCGATAAAGTTATGACATACTACTAATGATAATATGATGGCAGGCACTGGCTTCATCTATTATTGGTAATAGAAGCCTGAGGATTACGACATGCTCAGTAGAGGCCAGAGTGTGTTGGGAGCATTCATTACGAACTGTGTGCATGGCTCATTTGGGCCATCAAAAATAATTCAATTGGAGCACTTCCCCATAATGCCCCTGGACACTGATGGGGAGGTCCAATAAGAAAAATATGTATCTTTTTGCCTGGGTCACCCTTACCTTTCCCTAGGACCTGCCAGTTGGCCTCCTCTTGTCCTTATTCCTCCCCACTGGGGAAAAAAGCCACTACCACACCGATTGCTGCCACCCAACCTGGCGTTCCTAACGTGTCGTACTCTATACGGTGCGAATGCCAGAAAAATATTTAAACAAGCTGGCATCACATTGCAGGGTGAGGTTAGCTCATCCGCACCTGAACACAATGTAGGGACCGTATTATCAGCCCAGGTATTTCACTGTGTCCATGTGCAGCCAATGACCAGCTCCGTCACTTTTTTTGAAAGAAAATATTCTTCAAGTTTCAGTTCTTTTTAATCTTGAAATCCCAATATCAAGCTTCCACAATAATCTAATCACTGTGCACGGATGTGCTAAGGGGGAGCGGTAGCTATAACCACAATGTCCTGTATTTTCTGCATTCCATATCTCACAGAAAGTTCCTCATTCATTACACATCCACAGATAATAAGTGTTTGATACTATCACTGGATATAAATTTTCAATTCCCCATAGTTTCTTAAAAAAATGTCATTCTCAGGATGTGGGTGTCACTGGCAAGGCCAGCATTTTTTGCCCATCCCTGGTTGCCCTCAGAAGGTGCTGATGGTCCTTCTTCTTGAACCGCTAGTAGAGGTTTTGGTACAACTGAGTGGCTTCTAGGCCAATTCAGAGGGCACTTAAGAGTCAGCCTCGTTGGTGTGGGACAGGAGTCATATATAGGTCAGATCAAATAGGATGTCACGTTTGCTTCCCTAAAGGACATTATTGAACCAATTGGGTTTTTATGACAATCCGACAGCTTCATGGTCACTTGTACTGATTCCAGCTTTTCATTTCCATTTTTTTTTAACTGAATTCAAATTCTCCCTCTGCCATAGTGGGATTTGAACTCCTGTTCTCTGGATTTTTAGTCCAGTATTACCTCTCAAATTATGTTTGGTCTATTTTTTCAATCATAAATATTCTGAATATAATTGCAGATTGCTAACCTGGTTAAATTCAGTAGGTGAAAAAAGAAGTGTTTTGCCAGTGTTTAAATGACAATGTAAACACAATCTAATTAGCAGAGTAACCCCTTAAAGTAAACCATCTGTCAGGTTTATAAAAATAAAATTATTATAACTGAGTTCTTCATGATGCTCTAGGGCATAGGACATGGTGCATGTACATGACACATGTAGAGTCCTGTTGGAAATATTAATTGCAAACCTGAGCATATAAAACATGGGATACAGGTCTGGAAGTGGCAAGTATGTCTTGAATCCTGATTCAACACTTCTACCTGTCAGGCCACAATATTTGTTCTACTTATTCCATGGTTATGGCCGAGTCTCCCAGTAGGGAGAAGAAGGAAAATCAGAGGCCAAAGGCACACCTGGTTTGTGGCACCGCCTATGCCAGCGACAGGTAATTCAGGGTGCCCTGAGGCGGGGGGTGGGGGGGTGGGGTGGGGAGGCTACATTTCTGCCACTCGGGTGCAGGGTTCAGGGTGAGTGACTTACCAAAAATACCCTTGTAAAAACAATATCTGCTTGAAGCAGCTAAAAGTGCAAGGTAGATACTGGCATTAAAATGCGAAACTAAACTTCATATAGTACATTAAAGGTACAGGATACACATTTGCTGTTTAGAACACAAAATTATTTGATACAAATTTTGAAAGCTAATGTCAGTAAAGGAGTTATTCTGAAGATCTTTCGATTCTGCTTTAAAGCGACTGTAAAACACTCAATAGGATTTCAGACATCGGGATCAAACAGATTATTCATTTTCAGTGTGAGATAATTGTTACGTAACACTCTGCATATCATACTGAGAGAGAGATTTTTCATACTGAGAGAGAGCGAGATATCTTGCTCGGAAGTAACCTTAAAATTATGCTGTGGAATACTTATGACAGTAGTGTGCAAGCTTTATGACTTTGTGGTTGCTTAAGTGTATATCATAGCGCCTTGTAGGCCACAAATGAAGCCTAAATCCGTATTCCCATTAAATTGTACATATATCAAGCTGTAGATACTAACCAATTTAGATTTCCTGATATCGAATTTATCCACCAATGATACAAACACACTAAAGGACAGCCCTTTGCAAACTCCGGGCCCATGAAATTCAAACGGGACAAATCAGTGAGTAAGAAATATAAACACAAATAGAACTGAGTTTCCTGGGCTTCATGCCAGGACTACAAGGATTCGATGGACTGGAAATGGCTCACAGGTAACAGCTTGGGCACCACTGGATCAATTTATTCAAGCAAAATATCTCTATCTGTTTTAGTAGATATTGTAACCCAGTTATTTTAAATGAGTAATGTCTCTCCTAAAATAGCAAACATTGAAATTTGAGATGAATCTGTTAAACGTTTGTGCACTATTATTCCAGAGTGTAATTTGAAGGCCATAGTTTCCCAAAGACCTTTACATTTAGATCTGGAATATATCTCACTTTGAATTTGAATCTGTTTCGACATTCCTAAAGGTTACTATTTATGTTAATAACTCACTATTAATGAAAATTAACAATCAATTGTATTTTGCAAATTTGGGTTAAGCATCCAAGCGACACTTGGAATTTTTTTCCTATCACACTTACCACAATTTTGTCTACATTTAGTTAACTGATGTTGCTGCATGACTTATTAAAATAACATGGGGGTTCATGTGCACAAATCTTTGAAAATGGCAGGACAAGTCGGTAAGGCTATTATAAAAGCATATGGGATCCTTGGCTTTATAAATAGAGGCATAGAGTACAAAAGCAAGGAAGTTATGCTAAACCTTTATAAATCACTGGTTAGGATTCAGCTGGAGTAGGGTGTCCAATTATGGGCACTTAATTTTAGGAAGAACATCAGGCCTTGGAGAGGGTGCAGAGGAGATTTACTAGAATGTTACCAGGGATGAGGGACTTCAATTATGTGGAGAGAATGGAGAAGCTGGGATTATTATCCTTAGAAAAGAGAAGGTTAAGGGGGGATTTAATAGAGGTGTTCAAAATTATGAAGGGTTTTAATAGAGTAGATAAAGAGAAACTGTTCCAACTGGCAGGAGGGTTGGTAACCAGAGGACACAGATTTAAGATAATTGGCAAAAGCACCAGAGGGAAGATGAGGAGAAGTATGTTTATGCAATCAGTTGTTATGATCTGGAATGCACTGCATGAAAGGATGGTGGCAGAAGATTCCATAATAACTTTCAAAAGGGAATTCGATATATACTTGGAAAGGAAAAATTTGCAGGGCTACTGGAAAACAGTGGGGGAGTGGGACTAATTGGATAGCTCTTTCAAAGAACCGGCACAGGCACGATGGGCTGAATGGCCTCGTTCTGTACAAAATGAATCTATGATTTTATGAATTCTTTATTAAAAGGAAATTTGAGCATGTGAAGGCCAGTTCTCTTTATAGTGATGAAGGCTGGAAAAATCCTTCATCTGCAGTACCATTTGATCAGTTGTTTTGTTACACTGAGGTTGGTCACAATATGAAAAAGTCCTAAAATGTGCTGTTATGTGATTTTTGACCTTACAGAGCTTTCCAGAGCCTCAGTCTAAAATATAATTTGTTGTTGACGACCTATTTTGTTTATTAATTCTAACATATATATTAGCATTACATCGAGTCTACAGCACAGAAACAGGCCATTCGGCCCAACTGGTCTATGTCGACATTTATGCTCCACACGAGCGTCCTTCCACCCCTCTTCAACTAGCCCTATCAGCATACCCTTATATTCCTTTCTTCCTCATGCGTTTATCTAGCTTTCCCTTAAAATCATCCATGCTATTTGCCACAACTACTCCTTGTGGTAGAGTGTTCCACATTCTTACCACTCTGAGGGTGAAGACGTATCTCCTGAATTCCCTATTGGATTTATTAGTGACTATCTTATATTTATGACCTCTAGTTTTGGACTCCCCCACAATTGGAAACATTTCTCTACTTCTATCCTATCAAACCCTTTCATTACCTTAAAGACCTCTATCAGGTCACCCCTCAGTCTTTTTTTTAGAGAAAAAAGCCCCAGCCTGTTCAGCCTTTCCTGATAAGTGTATTTTCTCAGTTCCGGTATCATCCTTGTGATTCTTTTTTGCACCTTCCCCATTGCCTCTATATCATTTTTATTAAATGGAGACCAGAACTGTGTACAGTACTCCAAGTGTGGTCTAACCAAGGTTCTATACAAGATTAACATAACTTCTTTGCTTTTCAATTCTATCTCTCTCAAAATGAACCCCAGTGCTTGGTTTACTTTTTTATGGCCTTTTTAACCTCTGTCGCTACCTTTAGCGATTTGTGTATCTGTATCTCAAGACCCCTTTGCTCCTCTACCCCATTTAGACTCTTAATATCCAGACAATATGTGGCCTCCTTATTCTTCCTACCAAAATGCACCACCTCACACTTATCTATATTGAAATTCATTTGTCAATTACACACCCATTCTGCAAGTTTATTATTGTCTTCTTGCATTTTGATGCATTCTTCCTTTTTATTAACTACACCCTCAATTTGGTGTCATCCACAATTGAAATTGTACTTCCAATTCCTGAGTCCAAATCATTAATGTAAATTGTGAACAACCATGGTCCCAGCACCAATCCCAGTGGAACACCATTTCCTACCTTTTGCCAGTCTGAGTAACTACCTTTAACCCCTACTCTCTTTTCTTGTTTTGTAGCAAGCTTGTTATCCATTTTGCTACCTGTCCCCTGACTCCACATGCTCCGACCTAGTCATGAGTTTGCAATGTGGTACCTTATCGAAGGCCTGTTGAAAATCCAAATAGATTACAGCTACTGCATTACCCTTGTCTACTCTTTCTGTTACTTCTTCAAAGAATTCAGTAAGTTTGATCAAGCATGACTTTCCCTTCCGAAATCCACGCTGACTATTCTTTATTATATTTTTGTTTTCCAGATATTTTTCTGTTACATTTTTGAGTAAAGATTCCATTATCTTTCCTAACACTGGCATTAAGCTGACTGGTCTATTGTTCCCTGGACTTGTTCTATCTCCCTTTTTAAATATAGGAATAACATTAGCTGTCCACCAGTCATCTGACACTATTCCCTTTTTGAATGAATTATTATATATGTGTAATAGTGCCTCTGCTATCTCTTCCCTAACTTGTTTTAATATGCTCGGATGCAATCCATCTGCACCAGGGGTTTTATCCTCTCTAAGTTGGATTCGTTTATCAATTATCTCCCTCCTTTCTATCTTAAATATCTTCATATCTTTTTTGATCTCTTCTTCTAATGTCATGCTCACCTTGTTGGTCTCCCTGGTAAATATTGAGGCAAAGTAACTATTCAATATTTCTGCCATTTCGCAGTCATTACCTTTGAGTTTATCTTGTGCATCCCTTAGTGGTCCTATCCCTATCCTGATTTTTCTTTTGTTATTTATGTGTTTGTAGAATACTTTACTATTTCTTTTTTATATTCTTTGATAATTTAATTTTGTAGTTCTTTTGTTTTCCTAATTGTTTTTTTGACTTCTTTCCTAACCTCTCCTTTGTTGTCTATGTACTTAGAGTATGCCTTTTTCTTTAGTTTCAATGTTACCCTGATTTCATTATTCATCCATGATGTTTCATTACTGGCTAGCTTGCTCTTGTTTTTAGAGGAATATATTTCTCCTTAACTCTATTGACCACCCTTTTAAATATTTCCCACTGCTGTTCTATCTCTTTGTCAAAATTTTTTTCCAGTTTACTTTCCCTTGTTCCATACTCATCCCCTGAAAATCAGCTTTTTTCCACTCTATTACTTTCTTTGTCTTGTTGTCTTTTTCAATCATTATTTTGAACCTTATGTTGTGATCGCTATTGCTTAGATGTTCCCTTATGCTTCTCTTATCTGCTCTGGTTCATTTCCCATTACTAGATCCAGCAGTGATTCCTCTCTTTTTGGGCTTCTTACATACTGGGTAAGAAAGGACTCATGTACACAGTGTAAAAACCCCATTCCCTTTTCCCCACCTCTTCTTTCCAGTTTATTTTGGGGTAGCTGAAATCTCCTATAATTATTATTCAATGTTTTTAACTCATTTCATCGATTCATCTAAATATTTCTTCCTCCACTTCCCTTCCACTGTTAGGTGGTCTGTAGAATATACCTATTAATGTAATCAATCCCTTCTTATCCTTTGTCTCAATCCATATGGATTCTGTTTCTATCTTAATGACATTTATGTCCTTTTTTTTTAACTACCATTATGTTGTCTCTAATTAATACAGCTACCCACCCTCCTTCTTCACTATCCTTCGTAAATATGTTATATCCTCCAAATATAACTGCCAGTCCTGTTCTTTATGTAGCCATGTTTCAGTTATCCCTCCCACATCTGGCTCCTCGCTGTGAATTATTGGGCTCGATTTTGGCGTCGGGTTTCCGGCGGGTTTCCAGCGGGGGGGCCCGGAAAATCCCGATATCCGGTCACGTGACCGGATCGCGACGAAATCCCGGCCACTTCCGGGTACCGCGCTGACGTGCGGGGCTGCGCGCGCAAGCCCCGCTGGTGGGAATCCCGCAGGCAATTAAAGTCAGCGGGGTTCCACTTGAGAGTAGTTACCTTGCTTGTTGAGGTCAGTTAATGAGCTGAATCAGCTGTCAAAAGAGGAAGTGTGGGATTTTAGGTTCAAGGCAGTGAGCTTCACACACTGGGGGAAACAGTCTCTGTCCAACCAGGCGTGTTGCAGCCAGCAGCCTGTGGCAGGTGCCAAGGTGCACTCCACGGGGGACAGCCCTCACCCACGGAGGAGGCCACCGCGTCACATAGGGCAACCCCTGCCCCCCACCACCCCCCGCCAAGCCAGAGGACAGACCGACACGAAACCGCAGCCCCAGTCCGAGGAACCACCCACCTACCCTGCACAACCCCTCAGACCACCACCTGCCAGATGGGTGGTGTGTGGATACCCTCGGAGGACGAAGAGCATGACCAGCCCCAGCAGCCTCGCAGTCCACGCCGTCCGCCGCAGAGACGTGGATCCCCCCAACACGGTGTTGTTGCACGCCCACCTGCACAGCAGGAGGGAGGGCTACCGCAGAGAGAGACGCATCGCAGAGGGCACTACCCTCGCCACAGGGTCCACAGACCGAGGCGCAGCTCCCCGGACCTCTCCGAGCAGCAGTGCACAGGGAGGCGCAGATTCGCTCGACATCTAGTCGTGGAGATCTGCAGCCTCTTTCATGCCGAGCTGCTCCTGGCTGGCCCCAGCACCAACTGCTTACCTGTCGCTGTCAAAGTCAGCACTGCCCTCCACACCTTCTCCTCCGCATCCTTCCAGGGTGCAGCCGGCTACACCGCCGATGTCTTCTCAGTCGTCTGCGCGGACGAGCCCTGCAAATACACCTGCACCTACTCTGCAGTAACACGATGGGTGGCATCAGTGGTGGGTCCTCATAGTGATACCCAGGAGCGGGCATTATTGGACACAACGGACAGGATTCGCGGAGACGTGGCAGTGGTGGTGTCAATATAATGTGTGATGTTTGTTGCTCTGAAATTCAATATAGGTAACACCCATGACAAACCCTCAGACACCCTTGTGCACCCCCTTCATGCTCACGACACGTTTGCCTTACGCTGCCTACTGCACATATGTGATGCATGCCCTGTGGCTGCAGCACAGGTGGTGGCAGGTTGAGTGAGGCTGGCCGTGAGGGAGATGCACGAGAGGGTGAGTATGGGATGGAGCAATGAGATTGTATGAGGATTGGGTTGCGTGTTAGTGGCAGGATGAGTACTGGCGAGGTGAGTAGGTGGAGGTAAGATGAGGATGGGGTTTGAGTGGGTATGAAGGGTGATGTGACAGAGTAGTGTTGGCGGTGCCGAAGGAGATGTGGGGTTGGGGCAGTGTTGTGGCAGACGGAGTGTAGGGGAAAGACTTCGTGTTCTCACTGCGGCTGACCTACTGCGGTCATTGCAACGCCTCCTGCACTGTATGCAGGTGGGCCATATGTTGGTGGCGCAGGTGACCCCCTCTGCCACCTCGAGCCAGGCCTTCTTGGTAGCAGAGGCAGGCCGCTTCCTCCCGCCCGCCAGGGGGAAGATCTGTGTCCTCCCCCTCCTCCTCACCCCATCTGATGATACCTGGGGTGAGGCATCATTAAACTGGGAGCAGCCTTCCCCCTGGGCTGCTCCATGCTGCAATTTGTTCCATTGGTTGCAGCATCTGTCAGTGGAAGACTGCCTCTTTAACTAGAGAGCCTCCAGCTGACAGAACGTACTGCGCATGCGCAGCCCGACCGACGCGCAGGCCAGCGCCGTGGACCCCGGAGGAGCAGGTAATTGATTCCTATTAGTGGGTTGCCTGCTACGATCGCGCGGGCAACCCACTAATTTCGCCGCGCGTGTTGACCACGCTCCCGGAGGACCACCCGCTGGGAACCCGCAGGCCTGCTAAATTCGAGCCCATTGACTCCAGTTCCCCCGTTTTGTTTCAGATGCTGTGCACATTGCTATACAGGCAATTTAATTTGTTTTTAATGATTGTTCCCCTCATTTTATTTTAACAGTCATTTTGTACTTATGTTCTATAACTGTACTTGTTCTCTGATCGTTTATGTTACCCTTATTTCTTACCATGGTCTGACCTTTACTCTCATCTCCTTTTTTCTTTTATCTTCAGACTTACGTTATTTTCACCAGATCCCTCCCCCATCTTACTAGTTTAAAGTCCTTTCCACAGTCCTGTTTAACCTTTCCGCTCGCACACCGGTCCTGTTCTGGTTCAGGTGGAGCCCGTCCCAGTGGTACAGCTCCTTCCTGTCCCAGTACTGGTGCCAGTGTCTCATGAAATGGAACCCCTCCTTCCCACACCAGTCTTTCAGCCACACATTCACCTTTCTGATTTGTCTATCCCTATGCCAATTAACAAGATTGTCACCCGTGACGTCCTGTTTTTTAATTTAGTTCCTAACTTCTGGCATTCTCTTAGCAGGACCTCCTCCCTTTTCTTCCCTATGTTATTGGTCCTGATGTGGATCACGACAACTGGATCTTCCCCCTCCTTTTCCAAGTTCCTCTCCGGTTGCTCCGATATATTCTTTACCTTTGCACCAGGTAGGCAACACAACCTCCTGGACTCTCGGTCGCAACTGCAGAGGATGCTATCTATGCCCCTTGTTATCGAATCCTCTATGACTACAAACTTTCTGTTCTGCTCCTCCCCGCCTTGGACTGTCTCCTGCTCCACGGTGCTATGGCTGACATTCTGGCTGTTCACCCCGCAGCCTACATCCTTATCCTCACAGGCAGCAAGTACATCGTACCTGTTGGATGAAACTTGGAGGATATTTTGTATTTAGATGAAATGCAGGATTGCTTATGTTGTTACAGTACCCTTATAAATTACCCCAGTCACATTATGCAAAGGAGTGAATGGGATTGAGTGTACTTTTGGTCGGTTGGGTTACAAGCAGTTTTTTTTTGGTCATTTCTTAAGTTTTGGCTTAAATAAAACAATTCTGCCCTTTTGTGGTTTTTGTCTTGAATTAAAAAATAAAATGGATTGGTTCTCCCAACAGCTCTGCTGGTTAAGGCAGTACATAGTTGAACCCTAAAGAACAGTAAGGTCCCAGGATTGACACCTGATCTGCACTGAGTTAGTTAATCTCAGCTGGGCTGATGATAAGAATGGTACAATTGGCCTCTGTGCCCCTGGGATTAGAGAGGGGAAAGATCATCAGAGTTTTTGCTTCAGTCCTGATCCAGTGAGCTCATCTGGAAATTATGCACATGTGGACCTGAGGTGAGAATCGTTTCAAGTTGGCTGAATATCCTGCCAACACTTGCTTGCTAAAATCATAAATTAAGAATTGGCACTTGGGTGAGGTACTAAAATGTTGCTGTAATAATGTACTCCAACAAGACTCAGTGCCTTCGATGGAAGAAGGGAGGGAATTTGGGAGGGGAAAATAAAATGGCTCTATAAAGGCAAAATGATGATTGCCGATAATATGATAAATTAGTGAGTGTATTTGGAGCTGAACATGACCGTAGTACAAGATATGCTGAGGAGAGCGCCCTGGATGCTTCAGATAAATGCACCATGATCAAACATATAGCTATCACCAATTGTTATCGTAGCATTAACGAGAAGTCAGCCAGAAACAGGTCCAGCTCTTGCTAGAAGGAATTTAGCGAATCAGTGTTCACCGCCTGTTCCATTGTTCCATTCAGGGAGGTTGAGCAAATGATAATATGACATCGGTTCATGGTCAGTGTCGCAAGAGGAATGTAAATCCTTGCCTAAGGGACTGTAAATGTATTCTACTTATGCCAAGCATTACTTATTTACTAGTTTAAGTTAATTGGGTTACAAGGTACAAAAATGGCTTTAATGGTTCACTGTAATTCCTTGCGTTTCATTGCAGTTTAGCTGGAGGTTGGATGGCTTATAATCACCTCATCAATATTTAGTGTGAGAATAGAATTTTTTTCAAATGATTTCTTCAAATGAACTGTCAAAGGAAAAAGAGTTGACGAATTAAAATGTAACATGATGCCATTTCTATGAAAACATATTTAACGTTTACACTTGAAGTAATTTCCATTCCCATGGCAGTATGGGAAGTATGTTCATTTACAAAATGACGATCAGGTTTTAACCTCAGCCTATGAATTCATTTCATAGTGTGAGATATTAGAACAAGAGACAAAAGGAAATGCAAATTTATATTTTATGGAAAGTAATGTTTGTTAGCAGTTTGCCTGTATGTTTCTCTGCAGTTTCAAAAAATATTACCTGTTTGTGAATTTACTCATTGCTATTCCCATTTCTTGCTGCAGTGATTGCTTGTGTGATGATGCATTCGTGACTCCTTTTTTAGTGTTCGCAGGGCATGCCATTACATTGTCAATCTACGATATTTTGAGATGTGCATCCTGCTGGTGATTGCAATGAGCAGCATAGCACTGGCAGCGGAGGATCCTGTCCAAGCAGATTCACCAAGAAATAACGTAAGTTCATGCAACAACTAATCAACAACTGTCATAAAGTATCACAGTAATATCTCAAGGAACCAGTTCAGCTGCAAATACTCTTAAAATGTGCCCTAATAAAAAGGAACTGTAACCTTAGATCCACAGGATAAAGTCTAATTAGTAAAGGGTTCAATCATTTGTCCTCGAGTCCTCAGAAGGATCACAAATTTGGTGTTGGTACATCAATTTTTCTGCTTATTTGTGGATAGCCTTTGGTTTGACTGTGCAAAATGCTGGGATAATGTCTGGATTTGAACTAACGGACGCAATAACTCTGTAACTCAGCAAAACCAATGTCACGAGTCTGTAATCTGTTTATAGTGGGGATGATGAAGTATTTATTCATATTTTAGTTAAACACATCACAATAGTTACTCCATTTGGCGAATAATAACTTTGCTTTGCCTGCTTTGATATTATTGTCACATTATATAATTGAACGCTCATTGTTCCTGGCTGTATTTTCAAGCTTCTGTATCGTTTACCAGTTGCTTCCTATAATACTCTTGAAATATCATTTGCTGAAATAAATAATGAAGCAACTATTATCAAGAAAACCAACAAAAATTGCTATAAATTGATAATGCAAAATAGTAAACATTTTGCCATGGATAAGCACTTGCACAAATCTGTGGCTAATCAAAACAGGAAAATATGAGCAGTTTCTTAAAATAAAGATATTAATAGCCCAGAATTTGCTTTAAAAAGAACAGAGAGCTCAACAGCACTCACCGTTGTTCGTGGCAAAATCAAGGAGCAAGTTCTGGCGTTCGCACACGTGCAGTGAAACGTGGAAATCCAAAACTTGCTCCTCCTGGTTCGCCGGCGAAATGACAGCTTCGCATTGAAGGGATATCGCCGGCTGGAATCAACAGAATCAACGGACCAGCGCCAAGTTGCTCTCCTGCCCAGCTGGAAAGTAACTAATATTGCCACAAAACAGGTATGCTTAAAAATACAGGTCTAAGCTAAGTTTTAACTGTGTGGTAAGTCTTAATGACTGCCAAACAACTAAAAATTAATTTTTAAAAACGTGGAGACTCATTACTCCTTATTTTAATAGTTTTTGGTTATTTAAAAAAAAATTTAAAAACATTTTTTTAAACTTTTTCCTTCTGTCTCTTTTATTTAATTTGATTATTTCTTACCCTCTCCTTTTTTCGCTGTCTATACTTGTTTTTACAATGATTTTGGTATTGTACCTTTCTCTTCCTGGATTTCACGTTCCAGCTTGCAGAAACTCTTCGCAGCTTGTCAAAAATGCTCCAATCTTGCTGGTCGAGGGGAGAGAGTCATCCTCTCGCTTCTCCCAGGGTCCTAGCTTCCCTGGAGCTAACGCTGGGCTCTTCTCCGCTTCCTATTAGAGGAAGTGCACCCAGTAAAGACAGCCGCGGTAAGTTAGTAAGTTAGTGGGTTAGTATAAATCTATGGAGCGGCGAGAACTGTTGGTTCGCCGCTCAGAGCAATTTGTGGGCCATTGTTTAATGTGGCCAATCTGAAGCAAGACTGCAGATTTTTTTCCTCTGGACAATAGATATGTGGCATGAGTCTTTTTATGAAAGTTACTGTTAAATTAATTAACTCCTTTAAAAAGGAGCTGGAGGAATAGCTAATTAATAAAGGGACTGAACATTCCAAGGGTAGATATAGACATCTGAGGATCAAATGCTCTGAAACCCGATGGCTCCAATCCTGTTCGGACCATTTAAATGTCACCTGTGGAATGCAACTATAAAGGGTTGAATAATGTTGATTATTATGATGTTGTAATCTGCTGGGTGCTTTGCTTGATTACAACTGGGGTTCAGAGAGAACTTCCAGTTTGATCTTCTTCGATATTTTACTTGTGACTGTTCACTTCCCTCAGAAGATTAAATAAATTGGGGAGAGTGTACAATGGTTTAACTTACACATGCGGGTAATTCTAACCTAATGCTCCTGGTGGGAAACCGATAGGATGGGATCGGCCACCCATTTTACACCCTGCCCGATTTTACTTTTCCATTGACTTCACTAAAACGGGCAGCCGATACAATCCTGTCAGTTTCCCGCCGGGCGGTTAAAATTATCACCATAGTCTGTTCAAAGGAGCAGGCTCGATGACGAAATTATCTCTGGCATGTTTAAAATTTAGCTTTAGTTTATTAGCTGAAAGTATATGTTATAATTCACCAATTTCTGGCTGCCTGCAATTGAGGTTACCTAAGCAATGGTTGAAGGCTTTTGTTAATTTGCAATCTTTTACAACAACAGCTGTTTTAGCTCCCCTGCTTTTTGCTGTTATTTAACGGCCTCTCTCCATGTTTTTTTGTCTTTTCTGAAGGCACTGCCTGAACAATTAGCAAAACATTGAGAATAACTTTCATCTTTTGTCTTTTTTCATTCTTCTCTCTTAAATAATTCTGTAATCAGTAGTGTATTTTGGATGACTTTCATGAACGTATCATATCAATCACTAATGCAACACTGCAATTGATTATTTGAAGCACCAAGTGACAGGGAAGAATGGACTTTGAAAACAGCAGAATTAATGCACTGTCAAATCTAAATGAAAACTGTTTCTTACTTCAGGTTCTAAAATATCTGGACTATGTGTTCACTGGGGTCTTTACATTTGAAATGGTGATAAAGGTAAACACTCCGACTGGATTCTTATTGAATGCATGAAGTGTATCATTTAATTATATTTGTAGTCACTGGCTGGAATAAATAACTTGAAATCAATTTTTTTTGTGATTAATGAGGGCAGCTGTTTGTTGAATTGAGCTTAAAGGTTTGGTTGTTTGCATTTAATGAGCCATGTACTGTGATAAATTTGTGTATCAGGCATAAGTAAATTAAATAAAACCAGAAATTTGAATATTTTTGTTCAAAAGCATCAATTTTAGAAATTGATTCATGATTACATGCTGTAAATTATGCAACACAATATTCGTGTTTTTTTTCCTTCGAATTTTGAACAGCCCTTCAAAAATTCCTGTTGCGTGTTTTAAGTTGAAAAGTTGTGTGAATTTTAAAACTGGTGTGAAACTGGGAGAATCAAAGCATGTTCTGACATTCTTCTTCCATGGGTATTAGGACTATCTTCATAGTCTTTTGGTACAGCTTCACAATCCTTCTGCAATGCTTTTACAGTATTGCAGAATGAATCCATAGGCCTAGAAATTTGTTGGCGCCTTGCCTGTTTTACAGGCGTAAAATGGGCGCCGAAGTGATCATATGGACTAGGGCCTCTAACATGGCATCAGAGAATCTGGGTGCCCTTTTCTAGTCATTTCTTCCAATATGGGATGTTTCCCTTTAAGAGGTGCTGGTTGCCTTTAAGTGGTGTCAAAGATGCTCAATTTCACCCCCCCCACCCCATAATAGGCAAACAGCCAATGAATAACATGTGTCGTGCTGGCTGCACGCCTGAGTTATTATGATGAGGTCCCAGCACCAATTATAACATGATCCCTGAGACCATGTAAACAAAGAGACCACATGAGCATACAATGGCTCACCCCCTGCATACCCATTTTTGAGCACAATCTAATTTCTAGGCCATAGTCTTTGAGATCGACGAATGCTTTATATGGAGGGGCCTATATCAGAAATAAATTGCAAAGAGTTGTGTTTTTCAAGTGTACATGTTGATTTAACTTTGTTTCATTTCCTTTCATAAGATGATTGATTTAGGCCTGTTACTTCATCCTGGCTCTTATTTCCGAGACCTGTGGAACATTCTGGATTTCATTGTAGTCAGTGGAGCTCTTGTGGCTTTCGCTTTTACGTGAGTAACACCTGTCCATTTTAGCGTTCAGAGTTCACTCATTGTCTGTTTTTTAACCCTTGTAAACTATTAGTTAATTGAAAATGTCACTTACATCTCACAGATTCAATGCTGCTCAGTTAAATTATTCAAGTGTATTCTGTTTATGTTGATCTCGGAAAATGTTTTACATTATTTTATTTATTTGGCTCTCAAAATGTTCATTTTTACCCTGTTTTGCTCAACGAATCAAAGAAATCAAGTTGCAGAATCTTGATGGAAATTTTCAGCCATAACAGGGAGAATTTTAACTCCCGGGTGGTTGGCTGGCAGAAAACACTGGCCTGCTGCCCGGGAGGTGCCACAAGAAGCCGGGCCTCATTAACACAACTGCAGCAAGATGCCCGCTTGAAACGGACATCCAGCGGCAGCTCCCCAGGTTCTGGTTGGCATATATCGGGCAGCCCAGAAGCCGCCCAGCCAGCATTTGGGTAAGTCGTAGGGGGAGGAGTGGTGAGAGGGTTTATGAGTGTAGAAATGGGGGGAGCCCAGGGCAGCAGTGGCCCAAACTTTCTTTGTGGGGCTGAGAGGAAACAATTGGAGGGGGGAAAAGGCCCCACAAAAATAACTTTTACACTTACCTGTAAAGGTGGAGGAGTTAAAATTCCCCCTAGTATTTTGGCAGTAACCATTAACAGCCTATTTGTTTTTGCTTAAATCTTCAATACCCCAAACTTAACACAGTTAGTCAGCTGCAACCAAATTAATTAGGGGATTTGTTTATGATCCATTTTCAATGTGAGAGCTAATACTCATTTTTTGTACTCCAATTGGGTTCATTATGCATTACTGTTAAAATTATGCTAACCGGCCAATATAAGCCAATGAGACAAAGTAGGAAATAGTCCAAACATCCTGCCCAGCAACTTCCTCTGCATCGAAAAAAAATCGACAATAGATCCAATGCATTAAACATGTTTCCGCAAATACCATTAACAAAATACCCAAGAGCCTGACCAATGTGAGACTCTGAAAAATTAATAAAAGAATAGCATCAGTCCTTCATTGTGAATCATCTGAACAGAGCATTCTGGTCGTTAATACTCATCACGATGTCTGCAAAAAGGCGAGGAAGAGACTGAAAACAGTACAAAACTGCCAATAAACTCTGCATTATATATCAAAATAAATGGATTCATGGGAGTGATTCCAGGGCAGTGAACTCATCTTTAATTTTAGATGATAATTACAAGCCACTTGATCTGTGCCTTTGGAGTTTATGACTGCATTTTATTAAATTGCTACCTTGTAATCACTCTGGAAAATCCATTGTTCGCCACATATAAAAATGGCAACATTTCTGGCACAACCGATCAATAAAGTGGAACAAGTTCACTTCCAAGTCCTGTTTTTAGAAAACTGGATGTTGAACACATCCGTTGATATGTGAAGAGCTGAGGTATGACCCTGAGATTTCAATTTGCATTGAAAAACATTAGAAACAGAAGCTTATGCAACAGTCTAAAACACACTTAATATTATTTCAATGGAAGTCACTCGAAATGATTATGCAGACTCCACTTCTTGTTATGTCACCTGTAATGCATCATCATTATATCTTGCTACATTTTAACAAGTAACAGGAACTATCAATGCTGCTACTTATCATTAAGACCTTATCCAAATAAACAGACACAATTTTGGGGGAATTTATGAAACCTAGGTGAAAGGTCAAGTTCAGGACACCACCAAGTTGAAAAGCATAGAAAAGAAGTTGAGGTAATTCATGAACTAGTGATTAGATGACGCAAAGCTTGGGTTTGGAATACCTGTAGATTGTCGAAGGAATTGAATGCTGAGAGAGGTAAGGGCTTTCATAGTTTCGTGGTCTTGGGAAAGAAGGATTAGAGTAGAGGACAGTGCAACAAGTCAAGATATAATGACCCACTTGTACTGCAAGAGGGATGGAGGCAGGGAAAGTTGATGAGTGTGGAGTGGAATCATCAATAAAAGAATGGATGAGGCTTGATGATGAGTGAAGGAGATCATTGATCTGGGGAAGGAACCCAGAGTGAGAGACAGACAAAGAAAGAAAGAACAGAACCTTTGAGCTGATGGCAAAACAGTCAGACGATACGCCATCAGTAAGGCAAGTGATTTGTTATGGCATGCCATCTTGCATCAAATCACAATTTCCAGCACTCACCACAGTGCGATCCTCTTGCAGCAATTTTTAAAGTCAAGCAAGGAGGCCATTTAAAATATTGGCCTGTCACTCCATTCATGTTCACTTCTCTGAGGCTCCTATGCTGCTGATTGTGAACCTGCCAATTATGCCGACACATGCCTTTGATATCAGTGTTTAGTTACCTCTCACACTGATCCTATCGTGCAATGGAAGACTGACTAATGAGAGGTAAGCCCACCAAGTGTATCCACCTTGCCTTGTGCAGCTGGACTGTCAAATCAACCATTTTATTCTTCTCTAACCTTGTAGCTGCATGAAAGCAGTTTGAGGTGAAATCCTTGAATTCATTTGCTACACTAATTTTCCTACAACTGCCCCCAAGTGTCCTGATTTCCCCCTCCAATTGTCTTGCAATTTTTTACCATTCTTTGCCACACTGAATCACTTGCCCTAGCCATCATCTACTATCAACACAAAGAATAATCCGAGCAGCATTTATAGATAGCCATGCAGCTAGGTACCTTCAACATAGATTGGTGAAAATTACATATTGGTAAAATATTTAGAGGCCATCAAATGTTGTGTTGGTTGGACTTGTTTTACAGCTGCAAAATGGGCAGAATGGGGGCCAATTTCAGGGACCAATGTCCTGCGCCCCAAGAGCACCTGACAGACATTCAACCCGATATTGGGTCGGGCCATTCTCATTTTTTGGCATCAATCAAATCTGACATCCAGAGAGGCCACCTAAAAATGGTGCCAGGCCCTTTGCATAAGCCATTGAGGGGCCTAATGCCTATTTTCGGACCCCTCTGGGTAATTGGGCTGCCACCAAAAAGGTAAACAAAACATCTTTTTAAAAAGTTTAATGTGGAGCCAGTTGGAGCAGAGGTGCTTCTCCCGGCTTCATGGCTGTCCTGAGGGCCACTGCCAACCTACGGTCGCCCATTCTCTTACCCAGCCCCCAACCTGAGGGCTGCTGCTGGCGAGGCAGGTGAGCTGGAATTGGATCCCTCAACATGGGCAAGCTGCCTCTATTAAGATGAGGCCTGAGGACCAATTTTAGGTGGTCTTCTGGCCGGCCTCTTGTGGCACATGCTGTGTGCGCACCACCCAGTTCACACTCAAAAACGGACACAAACCAATTTATCACCTCTTTTCATGAACTGTGCTGCTAAAAAAGTGGGTGGAACTCTTGGGTCCAATCTCTTTAAACAATGAAGGTTATTCATATCACTGCTTGCAGTGTGATAGTTTGCCTCGTGCAGTAATGTTTTATTCCTTGACGAAGATATTAAGTTGTCAGTTTTGATTGATGCCAAAAGATGAGAATGCTAAACGGAAGTTAAAAATGACTTTTTTCATAGTTTGGGCAGAAAAAAAGAGTAACACATTAAATTTTAAATCACCCTAATGTCATTCAAACTGAGCATCTTTTGCAGTGCAACATCATTTTTTGTGTTACATTGGCATTTTAGTGACATGAGAAAGCAGCCTTGATAATTTAAAATAAGTTTATTTAATAATCACAATTTAATAAACATTTTTGCACACTTATTTCATTTGTGTACTTACTACAAAGTTTGCTTACATCTTTCTCTGTCAATAATTGAGGCCAACCTCACCAGTAAAATATAAATGTATATTTCATAGTTGAACAATATGTATCTTCAATATTTAATTTTCATAATCATTTATGCTTCTGTTATAAACAAGCAATAGTGATAGCCATCGATTTTTAAACAGCCTGATTTGAAGAAAAAAATCAAACCCTGTTTAGCAAGACAAAAGATTATTTCTTTATGCACGACAAATGTTGATGACATATTCAACTCTCAAAAGCATATTTAAGTGTTGCACTATCTCCTGACAATTGCTCTGGGTTTTTCCTGTTTGTGACATCAACATTAATTCTCAACTTACATTAAAAAAATTATCCAGACTGACATCTGCTTGACGCACCCTTCTTTCATTAAGCAGACAAATAGAAAGTTTCAGCATAGCAACAAAAGCAAGATAAACAGCATTGTGCAATGACCTCATTCAGGAAGAGCTGCAGTGACAGCGGAGGTGTTAAGTATACTTAGAGTGGTGGTAAATTATTAACCATGCTTTAATAGCACAGGAAGCAACACCTATGGCAAAGAAGCATTTTCTCCATTTTAAATCAACCAACTGCACACACAGGGTGCATGGGCTTGCAATAGTTTTCATGTGTTCATTGTGACCAACGCACTGCAGCTGGTATAATTGCTGCCTTTGTTAAGCAAAATGTTTTTATTTTAGAATTTAGAATATTTTAGAAATATTTTAATGCAGAGATATTTTGATCGATGAACTGCGCAATTTGAATTTTTTTTCTTTCAGGAGATACTTTGAGCTGGTCAAGGTGAGGGATAACAGTGTGGCTGTAGTTTCATCCGCTTTGTTGCACTAAGTGTTGACAATGACGTGGGTAACGCTTTGCTTCCACTGTGCCAGCTCCGAAGAATTGCATCAATATATTTCCATTTCCCACAGCCAGCCATCCTTGTGGCATTCTGAGCATTGTTTCCAATGTATGTTGAATTATGTGGAATGGACTTCAATGTTATGAGAAATTAAAACTGCTCAAACTCATGTCACCTCGGACCGCTACAGTCAATAGAGATAGGAACTTTCATCCAATCAGTCTGGGTTGAATTCAGACTCAATCCTTGTAACCAAAAGGCCAATGTTCCCAACCAATATGTCACCCAACCCCCAACAATTAACAAACTAATTAATTAACAATTAAAGAATCTATGATTGATCTTTGTTTTTGCTGTTTTTGCTGTTGTCTTGAAACTGACCTGTTTTTTTTTTCCCTGAATGTGGGATCTTAACAGGAGTGTCCTCGGGTAAGAATTTTATTGCAGCCTTAGAAGAATATACATATTCTTGCTTCTGTGATTATGTATGTGTGGATGTGTACAGTGTATGTTATTTTCATTAATGTATGTGTGATGTATGAATGATTGCATGTATGTATTTAATGTTAAAAGATAGATCATAAAACCACATTATTGCAATTCAAATGAGAAAGTCTACATATACTAACAATTTCCTGAACAAATTTGAGATGATGTGTGGTAAAGTCAGTGATTTTGTAATATTAAAAGTTCTTTAGAAGATAAAAACAGTCCCCTGCAAGATAAATTGGTTGTTGGTTATCTAAACCCTTTCTTTCCTTATTTACATGAAAGAATATCAATTGACTTTAAAAGTCACTCCACTGTAGAAGTTTTAGAATAATTATGGCCATTTGTTATATTAATTTTCTTACAGCTGGGTTTTAAGATTGATGAGAAAAATAATTTGAGGAACTATATATTTGCATGTAATCTTTTTTAGAATTCAGTTTCAAATACAACAGTCATTGTGTATTAAACTTATTCACCTCTATTAATATTAAAAACCCTTCTCATTTCATAATAACCATATCAGACATTTCAATAGGATGAATACAAGTCTTATTTGGATTAATTCATCATGGAACCATTTCAATTCAAGTTACAAGCACCATATTGATAACGGAATATATTACCCTGCACAAGGAATTTGTTACCTAATATATTGTCACAGAATCTGAGTCCTTCTCGCTACCAGTAACTTTAAAAAAAAAGATTACCTCTTCTTTCTTTTTTGTATGAACAGATCTAAGTTCTATCAGAGTACAGAGTTAGTGACTCTGCTTACTGTGATAGAAACCAGAACCCAAAGGATTAAGGGATAATTTGCCTACCATTAGTAGTTATTGGTAGTGACCACCAGGACTTTTGTATTCTCATGATGTAATTAGATCAGTAATGACCTCTTAGTCGAGAGGAAAAAAAGTTGGCAATCTGAAATAAAAAATAGAAAATGCTGGGAACGCATCGTAGGTCAGGCACGAGGAAGAAAGGTAACAGTTCATGTGGGACCCTTCAACAGATCTATGACGAAGGGGCCCTCCCAGAACATAGGAACAGGAGTAGGCCATTCAGCCCCTCGAGCCCGCTCTGCCATTTGATAAGATCATGGCTGATCTGTGATCTAACTCCATACACCTGCCTTTGGCCCATATCCCTTAATACCTATATGAGCGTATCTTTCCAGATGGTGACTGAGCTAGCATATGTTCCCAGCATTTTCTGTTTTTATTGCAGTTTATTGAATCATTGTTGTGATTACAGTGTATCCATGTTGAAGGTGTATCAGATTTTCTGAGTAAGAGATGTGAACATTTATTGGAATTGTGCACGATAGGAGTGTGGATGAAAAACAATATAGTGGGGGAAAATAATTTATTTGGGAAGCTACTGCTGAGCATGTGTGGAATAATGGCTGGTCTAGATATGTAGTTCTGAGTTGGACTTCCTCCATTTTGTAAGATATGAGGCGTAGAGCAAAGAGGGACTCTGTGCACCTTTTAGAATTAACGCCGACCATCTGATTTACATATCTCTAATCTAAGCAAGTTGTATTAGAATCTCATTACAGCAAATAAGATTTAAGGATTGAGAAATAAACAGAGAAACAACGGAGAAGGAGGGTGAATTAGAGTGGGTGAATTAGAGTCAAATCACGTGCAGAAAGAGAAATCAAGAGAGGGAAAGAAAGATTGGTTGAAGAAAGAGAGAAAAAAGAGACAGAAAGAAAAAGTAAAAAAGACTGTCAGTCCAGCCGTTCACTAAGGTCCCACGTACCCTGCTTTCCTCACCACGCCATTATCAGCTTGCACTTCCAACAAATTGAGCTGAAGGGTGCAGAAAGAAGTCTAACTAACCGGGCACACCGAGAGATGCTCCACTCCAGCAACATCTGGCCCATAGAGATAGATTAAAATCCAAGAGAATAAACTAAAATTCTATTTGCAATAATAGGAGATCTTAACTTCTTTACTCTGTATTCTAGTAATTAACGACATGTTAATCAGATCCATCCCCAGCCATACCACAAAGGCTATGGGCTCCGACAACATCCCGGCTGTAGTGCTGAAGACTTGTGCTCCAGAACTAGCCGCGCCTCTAGCCAAACTGTTCCAGTTCGGCTACAACACTGGCATCTACCCGACAATGTGGAAAATTGCCCAGGTATGTCCTGTCCACAAAAAGCAGGACAAATCCAATCCGGCCAATTACCGCCCCATCAGTTGACTCTCAATCATCAGCAAAGTGATGGAAGGTGTCGTCAACAATGCTATCAAGCAGCACTTACTCACCAATAACCTGTTCACCGATGCTCAGTTTGGGTTCCGCCAGGACCACTCGGCTCCAGACCTCGTTACAGCCTTGGTCCAAACATGGACAAAAGAGCTGAATTCTAGAGGTGAGGTGAGAATGACTGCCCTTGACATCAAGGCAGCATTTGACCGAGTGTGGCATCAAGGAGCCCTAGTAAAATTGAAGTCAATGGGAATCAAGGGGAAAACTCTCCAGTGGCTGGAGTCATACCTAGCACAAAGGAAGATGGTTGTGGTTGTTGGAGACCAATCATCTCAGCCCCAGGACATTGCTGCAGGAGTTCCTCAGGGCAGTGTCCTAGGCCCAACCATCTTCAGCTGCTTCATCAATGACCTTCCCTCCATCATAAGGTCAGAAATGGGGATGTTTGCTGATGATTGCACAGTGTTCAGTTCCATTCGCAACCGCTCAGGTAATGAATCAGACTGAACCTGCATGCAGCAAGACCCGAACAACATCCAGGCTTGGGCTGATAAGTGGTAAGTAACATTCGCGCCAGACAAGTGCCAGGCAATGACTATCTCCAACAAGAGAGAGCCTAACTACCTCCCCTTGACATTCAACGGCATTACCGTCGCCAAATCCCCCACTATCAACATTCTGGGGGTCACCATTGACCAGAAACTTAACTGGACCAGCCACATAAATACTGTGGCTACAAGAGCAGGTCAGAGCCTGGGTATTCTGTGGCGAGTGACTCACCTCCTGACTCCCCAAAGCCTTTCCACCATCTACAAGGCACAAGTCAGGAGTGTGATGGAACACTCTCCACTTGCCTGGATGAGTGCAGCTCCAGGAACACTCAAGAAGCTCGACACCATCCAGGACAAAGCTGCCCGCTTGATTGGCACCCCATCCACCACCCTAAACATTTACTCCCTTCACCATCGGCACATCATGGCTGCAGTGTGTACTCATCTACAGGATGCACTGCAACAATTCGCCAAGGCTTCTTGGACAGCATCTCCCAAACCCACGACCTCTACCAACTAGAAGGAAAAGGACAGCAGGCACATGGGAACAACACCACTTGCATGTTCCCCTCCAAGTCACACACCAACCCGACTTGGAAATATATCGCCGTTCCTTCATCGTTGCTGGGTCAAAATCCTGGAAATGTCTACCTAAGAGCACTGTGGGAGATCCTTCACCACACAGACTGCAGCGGTTCAAGAAGGTGGCTCATCACCACCTTCTCAAGGGCAATTAGGGATGGGCAATTAATGCTGGTCTTGCCAGTGACGCCCACATCCCATGAACGAATAAAAAAAAAAATTAATTGTCCATGTAAATGAATCAGAAGTTGTAGTGGATAGGATGGGTATTAACCCAACAATTTCGTATGCATTTCCTCTATAACTGACTTATTATTGTAAAAGATTTATACAAGATCAAAATCACTTCTGCTTTTGTTCATGTATAAAGAGACTTTATTGTAAGGCCGATGGTGGCAAGTGCACAAAGGCGTTCAAATAGTTCAAATTAGTAGTATAAGAATATCAAGAAAAAAAGGCCCATTTGGTCAGTTCAGCTTGTTGCTTCTACTGACTGGTGGTGCAGTCTCATCCCCTCTGTCGTTATCCTTGGATTCATCCCCAACCCAAACCCTTTCTCTTACAGTTATGTTCTGGATGTCAGTTTGTAATTCCACAACACCACTGTGCCCTTTTTCTGAAAAAAATATACCTCGGCAGATCCAGCATTCAGTGCCCCAGGCAGGAGCTCTTTCTGTACATAAATAACACTGCATGGGACTCATGTTTTTACCTTTTCCCTGTGCATCCACTTTGCATACCATGGAATTAATAACCACAGAAAGCAGGTTACTATTGTTTACTTTTAAATGTCGCTACCCGTTACTTATTTACCCCTTATTATTTCATAAATCTGGTCCTTCTGTGCTCTCTTTTATGATGGAGAATCATTTGAGTTCTGCTAGCCTGTTTTTGCTCTAAATTTAGGAATTAATTAATCTCCTCTGCACAGTTTCTAACCATTAAATGTCCTTTGAAGGTAAGGTAAGTTAAATGTTTCATTATAAATGGCAGTCTCGCGAATGTGCTTTTGAGTTAATACCAGGTTCTGTGACGTACCATTCATTAGTCCGGTAAGACAATCCACTGTTGCTTATTAATCTTTGCCTTATTAATAATCATCTCATACAATAGTTTTAAAGGTCAGTCCACAATCATTCCCAAACCCTTCTTCTGTTCCATTCTCTTAAAACTGCATCGATTCATCTTGAAATACAGCTTAATATTATTTCTACACACCATAGAATCCAGATTATAAATTGTGCCAGTATGTAAATCATGCCTCTATTTTTACATTTTACCGAATTCCCTATAAAATCAAGCCCATATATTTAAAGGACATAAAAACAAATGTGAGAGTATAATTTAAACAATATGGTATGCACATTATTTTGCATTTATTTGTGTTAACGTTAATAATGTTATTTATTCATGATAAAACTGTTTTTCCCAACTGTTTTATTTATCCTAAGGGAACAAGGGAAGTGATAACTGTGGACCAATTGTTGGGATGAGTTCTGTGAATACAGTGGGGACAAAGGCTGAACTAAGATATAGTTACAGCAGTGCCAGGAGGATAAGAAATAAAATGGGCAAGTTAGAAATTATGGTAAACAGGGAGCTAATAGAATAGTTACTGATGCCTGGCTGAAGGAAGAAGATCTGTGTGGAACAAACCTACAGGAAAAAGAGAAGGAAAGAAAGGGATGTGGTTGCATTGTTTATCAGGGAAGGTTTATACATTGGTGAGAGGAAGGAACTAGGAATTGGCACAGAATGTCTTTCGGTGGACCAGGGGTGACAGAAAGGGGAAAAAGATAATTTTAAGGTTGAATTGAAGACTGAACAGATAATCAAAGGTATTAACAACAACAACTTGCATTTAACGTAGTAAAACGTCCCAAGGCGCTTCGCAGGAACGTTATCAAACAAAATTTGACACCAAGCCACATAAGGAGATATTAGGACAGGTGACCAAAAGCTTTGTCAAAGAGGTAGGTTTCAAGGAGCGTTTTAAAGGTGGAGAGAGGTAGAGGGACTCAAAGGTTTAGAGAGGGAATTCCAGAGCTTAGGGCCTAGGTAGCTGAAAGCATGGCCACCAATGATGGAGCGCAGGAGGCAAGAATTGGAGGAACGCAGAGATCTTGGAGGGTTGCAGGGCTGGAGGAGGTTACAGAGATAGGGAGGGGCGAGGCCATGGAGGAATTTAAAAACAAGGATGGGATTTTAAAATCCAGGCATTCCCGGACCGGGAGCCAATGTAGGTCAGCGAGCACAGGGGTGATGGGAGAATGGGACTTGGTGCGAGTTAGGATACAGGCTGCAGAATTTTGGATGAGCTCAAGTTTATGGAGGGTGGCAGATGGGAGGCCTGTCAGGAGAGCATTGGAATAGCTGAGTCTGGAGGTAACAAAGGCATGATTAAGAAATTGAATTTCAGGACAGCAGAACTGGAGGGGTTGAAATGTTGTACGAAAGGAATAAAATGGGAACTATTTAATAGGAGGAGTGTGGAGTGTTTTCAGCAAAGAATTTTTATTACAAAGGCCAGTTTATCATAGATAAAAGTCAAGAAGCAAACAGGAAAGTAAATCCAACATGGATGAGAAAAAGAGTCAGGGGAGACATTTGGGAGAAAGAACGAACATATACAGGGAAGGAACAAGGTCAGAGGAATAACAACATCAAACAGAAATAAGCCCAAAAACTGATGAGATGCAAAGGGGAACATGAGGGGAATATAGTGGAAATATAAAGAGCAATAACAGAGCCTTCTGTAACTTTATCATGAGCAAGAGAAGGGTACAGTGGGATGTTGGATCATTTAACAGTGCCAATGGGGTGATAACTGAGGACAACACTGTGGAATTACTAAATTATTATTTTATAACTGTTTTTATCCTTAAAGGATGGAGGTGTGGCTGAACTGAGAAAGATGTATAAGGGAGAGAGTGAATTGGAAACCCCTAGTATCACAAGGGAAGATGTAGTAGAAATTAGGAAACTGAAGATGAACAAGGCTCCAGACTTTGCCAATTTGCACCCAGGGTACGGGTGGGGTTAGTTGAAGAGATTTCAGTTCCCCTCACCAATACTTTTGTCAATGTAATTGGGCAATGTCCCAATGGGTTGGAAAGTAGCAAGTGAGACCCCATCTTTAAAAAGGGGCAGGAGATGAGCATATGAATTACAGACCTGTTTGCCTTATGTTGATTGTAGGGAATAAGTTTGAGACTTTGATGAAGGATAGCTTAAGGAAGCATCTGGAGAGACAAGGTCTGATTAGAGAGAACCAGCATGGACTTAGAAGGGGCAGGTCATGTCTGACCATTTACTGGAATTCTTTGAGGAGGTTACAGATCTGGTGAGGGTGAGGCAGTGGTTGTTATCTGCCCAGATTTCAGGAAGGTATTTGACACTGTCCCACATAACAGACTTAATCACAAGGTGCGTACCCAGGGGATAGATGGCAAAGTATTAGGCTGGATTGATGCACTGCGAAAGGGTGAAGAACAAAAGATGTTGTTGCACGGGGAGGTGTCAAAGTGGAAACCAGTTGCCACTGGAGTCCCACAGCTGCTGATGTTGGTTATTTTTATAAATGACTTTGAGGATGGAATATTGTTCAAAGTGTCTGCATTTGCAAATGACACCAAATTGGGTGCAGTGGTCAATGGTGCTCATTGATGTATGATAATCCATAGGACCTGGGGAGATTAGGTCAATAAGCAGAGAGATGGCAGATGAAATTTGGTATGGATAAATATGAATTGATGAGATTACGTGAAAGAAGTGCAAATGTGGATTACACATTAAGTGGTCACATGCAAGCGATAGAGATCGAGCAGAGAGAGATCTTTAAAACTGCTAGTTCAGTTTTTGCTGGTGGTGAAGAAAGCAAATAAAATGCTGGAATGTACAGTTAAGGGTGTGACATTAGGTCTAAGGAGATGATCTTGAAGTTGTATTAAGTACTGTGTTCAATATTGGTGTCCGTATTGAAGGGTCCAGAGGAGGCTGATTCCTGAAATTAGATGGCTGAGTTATGAGCAGAGACTGTCTGCTCTGGGACATTACTGTCTGAAGAAGAGAAGGATGAGGGAATCTTGACAAAAGTCTTTTGAGATTTTTATGGGTATGGAAAAATTGGATCCAGGAAAGTTCTTCTTTGAGTACGGATTTGAGGACAAGGGGACGCAGTTTAAAGTTAAGGGTGTGAAAACAAATTGGAAATCTCGGCAATATTTTTTGTTAGGAAGACGGTGATAGAATTATGGAACAGGTTACCAATGGGGGTGGTGGACCAGGTTCCTGGTGGGCTGGGGATAGTGAAGCAATAATTCATAGCTGGTATTCAAAAAAGACTGGAGACATTTCTGTTAGGAAGGGGATAAAGGACTGCTGGATCCAAAATCACAGTAGGGAAATTGGTTAGGAAGGTTGGCTGGATGGACCAAATGTCTTCTCTTGCCCAAAATATTACTGTTACTACGTATGTTACTGCCACCTGCCACTCATTTGGCCAAATGCTGAGCTCTTTTGAGCCATTTGGGTAATTTGAGTTTCAGTGATGGATTTCGCCATCCCGCATAACTTTGTCTCATGAGAAACGTTAGAATTCATGCTTTTACTATTCTCAATTAGGTTGTTAAAGCAAAGTGTGTGAGAGAGGTCCAAATACTTGGCCTTGAAAAAACTGTTATTCCCCAGCTTCAGTAATACTCATTTATAATTACCTTCACATATTGTGTCGACAGTTTTCGATGCATTTTGATATCTACTCCTAATGTTATGAGCTAGAAAAATAAGTTAAAGAATTAGCACACAGACATTTTTATTTCAATTTTAATTATTGGACTTACAAGTGCTTTGGTACTGCTGTTTAAAATATGTCAAAAAATCAAGTATGTGTCGCTGAGCAGGGAGTGAATTTTAAATATGAGACTACAAAATGAATAGTTTATTACCAGTTAGTATTAATATATATTATAAAATGCTGGCTGTTCTGTTGGCTGAAAAGCTAGATATTAATGAATGCTTAATACAAGCTCACATTTCGAGCAGAACCTCTTCAGTATTTAAATCGTTATTTATCTGCTAATGGTCTCAATAAGTACTTCAGCATGTTTTATGCTGGAATACAGGACTGAGCTCATTGAAGTACCTCCGACTTTTAGCACTTCTTTATTCCTGCGTTACCCAGGCTGAAATGTTTTTTCTGACTTGGTGCGACTCTTTGGAACTCTGTCTGTGAACCTCTTCACCTTTGCCCCTCTCTCGCCCCCTTCAAAAACCTCCTCAAAATCCATCTCCTTGATCTGAGCTTTGGTCATCTTTCCTAATCTCTTTTCTGGCTCAATGTCTGTTTTCATTGCACCCATTTGTGAAACACCTTGGGCCATTTTTTTTAAGTTAAAGGTGCTATATCAATGAAAATTGTGATATTATCGTTGCTTTTACTTTGTACTTGTTCTTGTTAAAGCAAAAGAGCAAGCTGTCTTGATCTCCATTGTGTGCTGAGGAAGTCGAGCTTGGCCAGGACAGCAGTAAGGGCAATACAAAAAAGGAGCAAACTTTGAACTTATACAGTGCCTTATCACATGCGTGGGTAAGCACAGCAGCAATTTTGAATGCAATCCAAGCAGAAATGAGATGAATGACCAGATTCCATGATGCTTTTTGAAGAAAAGCAGACAGAACTCCCTGCTCTTCTTTGAATGGTGCCATTGGGATCTTTAACATCCTCCTATACCACCACAACAGGCAAGCTGCCTCCGATTAATGTTTCATTTGAAGAATACCTTTGATGGTGCAGCCCCCCCTCAGTATCGCATTAAAGAATGCTAACAACCGAGCTGACCTCAGTGCCCCATGGCTACTGAAGGGAATAATCAGCTAGAATTTCATCTAATGATCACTATGCAGTGATACCTGGTAGAAAGTATGCATGTGTAAACATTGAATGGGATGAGTATTGGGCTCAGCTGTGAGGCCCTGCATGGCAGCATAGCTTGCTGACATTCACTGTCGAGGCTCACATTTGAAGAAGACTCAATTGAGCAAGGTTTTGAAGAACTGCCGATTCCTGTGGAACCCTAAGCAGCAGGGCCTACAGTAGAATAGGAAAGAAAAATCAATTTGATGACATATTTGCACATCTTTTCAAAATGATGCATCCAAAGACAGATGTTTAAAAGATTTGCTGTTTAGTGCTGTTTAGATTTCCTCCACTGATGACTGTTAATATCAAAAGGACAAGATGGATCGTAAAACTGCATGCCTAATTAAAGTCTACATACAATTACTCTCATTATTATTTACAGGACCAACCTGCGTAAATTGAATGGGTAGGAGAATATTGGCATTATAAAAATTATACAGTGAAATGAGTTTAAATTTTAAAATGAATTGAATTGTAGTAACATTTCCAAGTAATTATTTGCTGTACAAATAAGGGTTATCCGTAATATAAGTGAATATTTGAAAATAATGGTGTGCAGGTCAAGTAACCATGCTAGACTGCAGTGCTTTGCTGAGCACCGTACCATAATAAATCATTCATCATGCTCATTAAAAGCCCTCCAGTTTTTATTAGAGTAGTTTGAATACTATTTGTTCCTCGTCAGTCATGCAAACTCATTATTGGATCATTAATGTGAAACAGTCTCTTCAACTTATGTAAGTATCATCCAAACTGTGGAGATGTTTGTTTTGCATGTTATCGTAAAAACCTTTCCATCTTTCCATGAGTACGAATCTTTTCCCTAGTTTTCTGCTTTTAAATGTTTTCTCATTTTAACTTTGTACATCCATTCCCTTCTATGATTAAAAAACTGAATGATTTTGCAGTTTATTGCTTGTAGCTGTCAAGGTTCAGCAGAGAGCAATGTTGTGCTTTCAGTTTTAGTAACATTCCAGTACTTCACTGTCAGTTACATAGTCACATGTAATTAACAGGGATACAACAACAGCTTGTATTCTTCAAACTAGTGAAGAGATGAATGCTGTTCCTCCACAGCATTAGAGAAAGGCAAAGCAAAAGAAACAATTGCAATCTTAACAGACTGGAATGTGTAACATAAAATTACACTTGGTGGACTGCCAGAACTCTCATTTTGGAAGTTTTACTTCCAATACTGTTCCAAATTTATTTCCATATATTCAAACAGTTTCTTTGACTTTTCTATGTCGTTCTTCTACCAAGAGTCTCCTTAAACCTCTCTCTCCCTGCCCCCTCCATCGTCACCTCCAACAAGAAGTGCAAGAAGCTCATGGAGTTCTTTGTCAGTAAGATTGAGACTATCGTTCAGCTGCCTCAGTTGCTTCCCCCTTCCACTTGTCCACCAAACCAAACATTCTCCTAGGTTACCTCCACCCACCAAATCAAACCAACTCCTAGGTTCCCTCCACCCACCAAATCAAACCAACTCCTAGGTTCCCTCCACCCACCAAACCAAACCTTCTCCCAGGTTCCCCCACCCACCAAACCAAACATTCTCCTAGGTTCCCTCCACCCACCAAATCAAACCAACTCCTAGGTTCCCTCCACCCACCAAACCAAACCTCCTCCTAGGTACCCCCCACCCACCAAACCAACCTCCTCCTAGGTTTCCCCCACCCACCAAACCAAACCTCCTCCTAGGTACCCCTTGCCCAGGCCCTGAACCCATTTCTCTCTCCATCTACATGGGAGTTTCTATCACGTCTCCTCTCATGCCATCTCTAAGCTCATCTCATCCATGAGACCCACCTCCTGCTCCCTTGACCCCATTCCCACTAAACTGCTGACCACTTACATTGCCATCCTGACCTCCATTCCAGCTGACATTTTAAATGGTCCCCTCCCTTTCAAAACTACTGTCATCATCCTCTGCTCAGAAAACCCAACCTCAACCCCTTTGTCCTTGCAAACTAGTGCCCCATTTCCAAAGTCCTTGAATATGTTGTTGCCTCCGAAATCCGTATTCATCTTTGCTGCAGCTCCCTATTTGAATCTCTCCGATCAGGTTTCTACCCCTGCCACAGCCCTAATCAAAGTCAGAAATGCCATCCTCTGCAACTGTGAACATGGTGCATTATCCTTCCTCGACATTCTCTGCAGCCTTTGACATGGCTGACCAGATCATCCTCTTCCAATGCTTCTCCTTTGTTGTTTAGCTCAACGGGCCTGCCCTTGCTTGGTTTCACTCACCTATCCAATGATAGCCAGAGCATCTCCAACAATGGCTTCTCTTCCCATCCCCGCACTATCATCTCTGGAGTCCCCCGAAGATCTCCCCTTGGCCCCTCTTCTTCCTCATTTACATGTTGCCCATGGCAATATCAACTGCAGACATGGGGGTTAGCTTTCACATATATGCTGATGACATCCAACTCTACTTCACTGCCGGCACTCTAACCCTGTCCATTGGCTCTAGTTGTCAAACTGCTTGTCCGATATCTAGTCTTGGATGAGCCGCAATTTCATGCAGTTAAATATTGGGAAGACAAAAGCCGTTGTATTTGGTTGCTTCACAAATTCTGCATCCTTGCCACTGATTCCATCCTCCTCCATATCTCAGACTGAACCAGGCTGTTCATAACCTCATCATCCTATTTGACCCTGGACTGACCTTCCGTCCATCTATTCCCTCCAAAACAAAGACTGCTTGCTTTCACCTCTGTAACTTTGCCGACCTCAGTCCATATCTCAGCCCATCTGCTGCTGAAAGCCTCATACATGCCTTTGTCACCTCCATGCTGAACTATTCTAACGTTCTCCTGGCTGGTCTCCTATCCTCCAACCTCTGTACTCTGCTGCCCATATCCGATACTGCATCAAGTCCTGCTGACCTATCACCCCTGTGCCTGCTGATCTGCATTGGCTCCTGGTCCCCTGCACATTTAAAATTCTCATCCTCGTGTTTAAATCCATTAATGGTTTCACCCCTCCCTATCTCTGTAACTTCCTCCAGTCCTACACGCCGCCTCTGACTCTGGCCTCGCGCATCTCCCTCTCCCTTTGCCCCTTCCATTTGTAGCCATGCCTTCATCCACCTAGGCCTCATGCTCCGGTATACCCTCCATCTACTCCTCTTTAAGATCGTCCTTAAAACACTGCTCTTTGACCAAGGTTTTGGTCATCCCTCCTCATATCCTGTTTGGTTCTGCATCCATTTTTTTTTATTACACCTCTGTGAAGAGCCATAGGATATTTTTCTACATTAAAGGTGCTGTGTTAATGCAAATTGTTATTGATGCAGCATCACTGAGATGATGCCCCCAAAACATTTTTCTCCCTTTACCACTCTTCTCCTGAAGGTGGCGACTCTATGCTGGGGTCCAATTCCACAGGGACCAACAACCTTGGACAACCTCATCCAACCAACCATTTATCCAAAAGTGAGTATTACTGGTCTATCCTGAAGTGGGCCACCTCACATCCAAGTCTGAGCCTGATCCTAATCCTATCTTTAATCTCCATCCACACATATACACTTCCAGCAGGGAATCCTGATCAGTTTTCCCTCTCCTCAGTTCAAGGGTGCCGAGGCCAATTGTGAAACCTCTCGCTGCTATCGTGGCTGAGACCAAGTAAGTTAGCACAGATAAGGGACTGGATTTGGGATCTTGCTAACCAATATAGCTCAGTAGCACACCACGCACATTTGTACTGTGAGCCAGCGGGAGAGGGTAAAGTGGAAGCTTAATGATGCTCAAGTCCTACATGGTGGTTCTAAATGTATTTTATTCAGCAACTGCATTTTCATCTTTAGTGTTGTGTACATTTTGTATTTTTGTAACAGTACTGCATTGAATTATTAGGTCGCAGTATCCAATTAATAGGTTACTGGAACAGAAATGCATTGTGTTGAATCTTCAGCAAAAGTATAACTTTTGTATGTTAAAACCAGACTTTACAAATAGAACAGACAATATGAGGGCATGGCATTGAGAAGATGTGTTTTTAATCCTTGATTACCTTTCTGTGACGAGGTTCAAATTTATGTACAACAATGTGCATTTCTATAGTGATCCTCACGTCCATGAAGATGTCTCAAAAAGTGCTTTAAGGAGAAGAAATCACAAATGGTGAGCAAGAGGAAAAAGGAAACACTTGGTGTTAAGTTGGAGGCAAGGTGGAATGGAATGGTTTTGAGGAGGTTTTTTGAAAGCAGGGAGAGAGATGGCAAGGCAGAGTGAATTAGGGAGAGTGTTCAGAGCAAAGGAGTAGAGTGGCTGAACAAGTGGCTTCTTGTTGGTGGAGAGGAGGACATGGAATAACCAAGTGTTAGGGAAGCAAAGGGTATGTGTTGGCATGTGGGGACAGTAGCGTGACATGAGGCCATGGAAGGATTTGAAAATGAGGACAATAATAGTAAAGTTAGTTGGGGCATAAGAGCTATTATTTAAATTAGATCTTACTACTTTAGCATTAACATAATAAGGATAATTTGTTCTAGATTGCATGTAAGGTTCCCATTATGGCCACTTCAAAGCTTGTAATGACCTTAATACCTGAAATAGCAATGTACTGGCATTACTATTATTTGTATTCTATAAATTTCATTATTCTGTTTGGACTCTGTAGGAAGCATTGCAGTGAGTATATGGAAGCTGTCAGTGTTCTTATCTTTTGAATTTAGTACCAGGCTGATCAATCTTTTGTTGTACTATATTGATGTTGATTGAACTTGGAGCTGTGTTTCATTAAGTGGTCATGATGCAATGAATTATCAGAGCTACAGTTTCCCTTTAACACTTCTACCAAATCTATATTCCAAATAATGTACATTTAAGGAGGGAGAAACAGAGTTAATGTTTCAGGTCTATGATCTTTCATCAGAACTGAAATGTTAACTCCGTTTCTCTCTCCACAGATGCTGCCTGACCTGCTGAGTGTTTCCAGCATTTTCTGTTTTAATTTCAGATTTCCTGCATCCACAATATTTTGCTTTTGTTTTAATGTACATTTAAGCTTTGGTTACTGAAAGAAATATGAATCTTGTACTTAACTGTATTGTAACAGTTGTGGGAGTAGATGATAGCTGAATTTTGGTTTCAGCCTTAGTTATATATTTGAGGGATTGCTGTGTCAAGCTATTGATTTAATATTACCAGCTGATATCTATGCCCTTCTGGCATAATCATAAAATAATACATAGACTGCAGTTGGTTTGGTAAGTTATTCAGTTTGAAATCATGTATCATACAAATTGTTCATGTGAACAGCTTAAGACTTAAAACACACAGTGAATCATTTAATGCATGAACTACCTAAGGAAGTTACAAATAACAAATAGCAGGGTTTTATCAACACTTATCCCATTAGACTGATGAATTTAAGGCTCAGTGCATAATTGTCACTTTGTCGGGAGTGGTATTTGTATGTGTGCAAATGGTATTTGCCACTGAGTTGGAAACAGATTCCCCTCTCCATTAATGCAGGCACTGTGAAGTTCAGTGTTTGGCTTCTGGCTCAGGATTTGAAGAGGGTCGAGGTAGAGATCAGCAAGAATTGAAGGCAAACAATTGCAAGTGGCTGACGGACCAATTTCTGCTAATTGTCTAACATCTGCACAAAAATGCCCTCCCCAAAACAGATACAATCTCTTAAAAAATTGTGCATGGCAATATTCTTTTTGTTATCAACACATAGAAAATCTGCAGGTAATTTTTTATTTTGCTTTTACAGAGACATGTATCAGGTTATCAAATTGCTGCAACAATCTTAGAATGGTGTTGTAGAGAGTCTCTATAATAAATCAGTTCAACTGTTTGAATTAGATCTAGATCTATTGTCTGACAGTGCCAATTAAATTATCATTACCTGCTTGACAAATGAGATTAGATGAACTCATCGATTGTGGTTGGGCTCAGCTTTAGCCCCATAATCTGAATACTAAAGCTGTGGTAGGCAAGTAAGTGAAGCTAATTATAGTTATGGAACAGTTTCACCCACACTAAGGAACATGGGTAATTATTACCACCATTTTGACTTTTGTCTCCTGGAGTGAACAAACACATCACAACAAAAAGGCCAGCTAATCACCTCCCACTATAACGCAAGGTACCAGATTTAAATTAGTAATAAAGAGAAATAATTATATATATCATCTACCATTGCCTGGCAAAGTTAATTTTTAAAATATCATCTGTCTTTGCTGCTATTGCCACAGCTCACAACTGGTCACTTAGTTTGATGGCATGGAAACTTACATTGAAATGCACATTTTGGTATCCCTCCATCCATAGTTTCTTCCACCACACCTTTCTTCTTTAAAGGAATATTTACCAAGTGTATGTATTTGGGGAATGAATCATGAAATGGTCCACTTTCAGTTCAGATTTAATTGATTCTCAATACTGTTACCTGCCAGCAGATAATGTTGTTATCACAATACCACCCATCTTGGACAATGATTCCAGGTCTTGGTGGTATTGCTTTCCATTTTTTATTAGGACTTTAAGGCCATGATCATAGTGTCTGTAAACAGAACTCCATTTTCCACTCAGTGGATGATACAGTTTGACAGATAATTAAGAGTCCCCAGATTTTGCTTTTACACACATGGCACAGTAATAACCACAGGATTGAAAAGAATTTCAATACAAATCAAAGAATTTATCCTGTGAAAATTTGTTTGGGTGGTAAGAGAGCAGATAATGAAGGTTTCATGTAGAATTTATTACAATTTTTCCTAATACAATTTAACCTTTGGAATTCAATGGATTTGAAACAATATGTGATTTGTTTAAATAAAATAAATATACAAGGAACTATTGAACGAGCTTCATTACAGATTCCTAAATGAGCAATGATTAAATGTTTTATAAATTAGCAAAATATTTAACAAATTGATTTGCGTTCTAAAATGTATTAAGTTAAAACTTTATAATGTCACTTTAAATCTGTGGATGTGAAAACAATGTTGGACCATAACTTCTATGTTGATGTATGCTACAATCAACTGTCCTTTAAACTGAAAGTGCATTGTCCCCTCTATGTAAGGAATTGGTTAGATATAAGTAGACGTTTCTCTGCTTCAATAGCATGTTATTCTTTTTGTCATTCTTGTTTATTTTGTCATTTATCACAGAAATGTGACTTTTCATCCGTCTATAACCTTCGCAATTTTATTTCCAATTATAAGTATGGTCCCCAGGCATGCCTGTATACTGAAATATGTTCTGTACTCTGTGTCCAGTTAGTGCGGCACAGAACGGATGAAGGTAGACTTCATTCAATCATGTATCAATCCTGGTCTTTTCATGTGTAGCGGAAACAAAGGAAAGGACCTCAACACCATCAAATCACTGCGAGTTCTCCGGGTTTTACGGCCACTGAAAACCATCAAACGTTTGCCAAAATTAAAGGTATTTGAATTTTTGCATTATTATACTTTTACAATTAAATCTTTCCAACAAACTTATTTGTAAAATCAAGAAGTTAATTGCATTTTTCTTTTACTTATGCAACCCATCATTTGAGAAGTTATCCTTTCTTTGTGCCCACTGCATTCTGACTACAAATTATTTACTTTTTTAAAAAAAATTGTTGTTTTTCAAAATTCTGGCCACTTGCTTCATTTGTACCTACTTATCAACTTCCTTTCTGACACAAAAATGGGTTAGATTGTACATAGGGTTTCCAACCCTCCAGGATTGTCCTCGAGTCTCCATGAATTAAAGATTAATTTCCAGGACACTGCAGCGAGCGACCCGGGAGAAAAATCATAAGGGCGTCAAAAAAAGTTTTGTGTTTGTTTCATTTTCTTTGAACTTTCGTTTATTTGATATAAAAATATTGGAGATGGGGATAAAGGCTGTTTGACTAACAGTCAAGATTCATCCAATCGAGTAACGAAGAGTCTGTTCACTCTCCAATTGCCATGGGAAGGCGGGGCACTGCAAGGATGGACGTGTTGGGCAACCAATGGCGGGAACGTGGGGTGGGGCAATTGGAGGCAGGAGGTCACGTGCTGAAACCGCCAGGAATACGTTCAACCAGAATTGGCACCCCTAATTGTACAGTGCAGCAGCCACATAGTTTTATTCGTAGTTCCACAATGTATTTTGCATTTAATGAAAATATGTCATATAACTTGAGTAAGAGTTTGCCTGAATTGAATTTTGGGCAGGAAATGTGAGGCCAGCTTGCGAAGGTCCTCTCACACCACTTTGGTACTGGTTGCATTTTAATTGGTGCAAAATGAAGTTTTACAAAGTGCCCAATGGCCAGATCAGCTGGCATCTTTTTGAGACTTAATTTTTGGCTTTTTAATGTTAGCAAAGAGTTGATAATTCTATCAGCTGTGCCCTAACATAAAAGTGTAACTTTCATTTTACCTGTGGGTGTATAGCCTCGCCTTCTCTGGTTAGAAAGAGATGCAAAGCTGTCTGTATAACTTGGGTCGGTTATCTCAACAATGCTCTGAACTGGTATCAGTTTTAAATTAACTATATTTGCAACATACCCAATGTTATGATCTGATTAGAAGTTCTGACTAAGTGGTTTTTAAATGCAGACTGGCACTCAGTAATGACTCTGCGAGTCTAGCCTTGTTTGTCATTTTTTGTTAGTATCTGACTTAAAGTTTGTTTCCTTTAGGCTGTCTTTGACTGTGTGGTGAACTCCCTGAAGAATGTTCTGAACATACTTATCGTTTACATGCTCTTCATGTTCATCTTTGCTGTCATTGCTGTGCAACTTTTCAAGGGTAAATTCTTCTACTGCACTGACGAGTCAAAGGAGTTTGAAAAGGACTGCAGGTAAACCCCAACAAAGAGAGTCAACAACAGCATTAACTGGAGGATCAATATAAAGTTGAAGAAATAAAAACTTTCAATTTGATTTTGGAGTAAATAATTGTAAAAACTATTTTAATTCTATCTGATTTCAATAAAATGTAGTATCATGGTATTAATAAACGAGTTCTCCCCGGTGACCTGACCAATATTTATCCCTCAACCAACATCACTAAAACAGTTTATCTGGTCATTATCAAATTGCTGTTTGTGGGATCTTGCTGTGCACAAATTGGCTGCCATGTTTCCTACATTACAACAGTGACTACACTTCAAAAGTATTTCATTGGCTATAAAGTGCTGAGATCGTGAAAGGCGCGATATAAATGCAAGTCTTTCTTTCTTTAAGGAAACATAACCATTTTTTAGCAATAGAGTTTGCCTCGCAAAGCTGACGATAGCATTCAGCTACAAAAGAATGCATTTAATCTTTTTACACTGCATTTTCTCATAATTCAGCAATTTCAAACTTTAGCTTTTTTCATATCCATTAGCCTATGGCAGCCAAGCTGAAGCAACGTTCCCGATTTTAACTCTGAGCCAGTTTTGGGTGGGTGGACAGCAGTGTGAAGTTAGAAACTCACCTCCTGCTCCAGAAATGAGGCCCAGTGTATTTTAACTCCCAGGCCTCATTTAAATCCTTCCTGCTGACTTCTCACCCATGTCAGGATCTGGAGCTTCTCACCTATGTCAGGTGGGAATGTGATGCAAATCGGGCAGGTTCTACTATGGGCAGGCGATCGGCTCCTCTAGATTATCGCCTCGGCAGTGAAAGTTAAAAGTTACCCCCACTGGCTCTCATTAATCTGCAACTCTCAACTAGGCCATTGGACATCCTATCCAAAAGGCCTATCATTGGCATCTATTGATTTTTGACCTCAGGTGCACCATTAGATAAACCTATGTAAGGTGAACACTGATTATCTACGTCTCACCCAAGTTATTAAACATTCATGACATTGGGATACCCTAGCTTGTACTTTTAGGTATAGTGGGTGCTCCAGGGAAATATTGCGCTGATAGCTGGCCCCACATTGCATCATGGCAAAGACCATCTTCAGTTTGATTTTGCCAACGCATCCCTAGTATAGATGTGTTTAATATCCTAGCTAAGAGTTCTAGATCAATAGAATCAATTTAACCTATGTGGAGATAGATTTGAGAACCTAGCTGAAAGCTACGTATTAATGGGAGTGAGAGTACCCCTTTGTGACATTCCAGAATATATAACACTTTAAATATTTTCCTCAAACTTTCATTCGAGTCGCAGAAAATTAGACAATAAAAGAAATTAGACATTGATGATGGCCTTTCCAAGAAAGAAAATATTATTTCTACTGATCCAGTTGCTGGTTATATTGCAGGGGTCAATATCTCGTTTATGACAATGATGAAGTCGAGGCAGAACCCAGGGAATGGAAGAAGTATGATTTCCACTACGATAATGTGCTGTGGGCCTTACTGACACTATTCACCGTGTCAACTGGTGAAGGCTGGCCAACGTAAGTATTAACTGGTGTGCGCAGTGACATATGTAATATGATCACTGGGAGTCATTAAAAATATTACTTGTTTAGGAATTATTGATGTGTCACAAAAATGTACCTCCAATTGTGAAAATTCATATGCATTAGGCTGCAGAAAATTCAGTGATAAAGGAAGCCGCACAATAATATGGTAGAAGGATTAGATTAAGGCAGTCTGATCTATTCTTTTGGTCACCAATCACTTTTTAAGTCATGCCCTATTTTAAATTTTGACAGACTGAATACTTTTCGGCTGCTGCATTCAAGGTTGCCACGTCTGCCTACATATTGGTCATATCACTTCAAACTAATTCATTGTATTTGAGGTGCTTTGAAATGTTTCTGAGAGACATGACAAGGTGCGATATAAAAGCAAGTCCTTTTTTTTCAACTGTCTCTTCGCTAAATGCAGCATACAGCCAATGCATTATGCCTTATCCGCAATGTGTTGATTTTATCTAATAGACAGAAGCTTTACCAATTGTGAAGCAGATCAAAATATTGGATATTATTGCTTTCCTTGACTGAATTTATTGCTAGTTCTCGTACTGCTGCCCCTGGAACAGTTTCAGCTGTTCATGATAAATGCAATTAGTATGAAATAATAAATGGAGCACAATGCAGCTAGGATTGTTTTCCTTAGAGCAAAGAAAGTTAAGGGGAGACCTAATAAAAGTATTCAAAATTATGAGGGGATTCAATTGAGCAAGTAAGGAGAAACTGTTTCCTCTAGCAAGTGGGTCATCAACCAGGGGTCTCAGATTTAAAATAATTGACAAAAGAACAGAGGGGAAATGAGGAGAAATTTTTTCACACACCGGGTTGTTAAGATCTAGAAGGCACTACCTGGAAGAGTGGTGTAAGCAGATTCCATAGGAACTCTGAAAGGGCAATTGGATATGTACTTGAAGAGGACTAGTTTGCAGGGTTATGGGGAAAAAGCTGATGGTGCGGAGGGCCCCTGAATATTCTTGGTGCCCAGGGCCTGAGGAATTCTTAATCCGGCTCTGGTGAAAGGTTCAGGCTCATAGTGTTGGAAACTTCCAAAGTCATAGGTGAGAAAAAGTAATGATTAGGTGATGCCAAACATCTGTAGATTGCAGGATGACAGGAAGATGATGGGAGGTAGAGTGTTCTCCTGGAGAAGATGACTTTGCAGTGAATCTTGATTTCAAGATAGTGACTTTGCAAAGGAGGAGAAACAGCACGTAGGAAGAGTTTAGAAGGAGCAAGGCAAGAAAATTCAAAGGAACATTGAACCGTAGTACTATATGGATAAAATAAAAGAGAGGTAGGAGAGGATGGGATGGAGATAGAGAAAGGTTGCAGGCTACCGGTGAGAGTAGCATTACAGGAGGCATTATCATCTGAGGTGCAACCACTTATGAAGAGTTGAGGGAGGGTGATCACCAGGGACAATTCCAGGATTTGAAAAGTGGGACAGAACTCATGGTTGCAACTATGGCTCTCATGATATAATGTTAATATTCCCAGAATTCAACAACTTGGGGTAGAACTTCCTTAGGGATTCTCCCAATTTCCTGCTGTAACTTCGATGGAAATCCAGGAGAAACAGCGTAAGCGACCGTTAACACAGTTTCTCCGAAGTTACGACGGGAGCTCGAGAGAACCCAAATGGAAATTCTACCCTCTCATATTTATTTATATATGGCTATTAAAAGCAGGTTTTCTTAACCAATATATGTAACAAGTGATTTGCATACAACATACGAGATGTACAGTGTTAAAAGGAACAGGTTCATTCTGAAAACATGAACTTATTGTGACATTGTCATGCTTGTTTACATTATGAGAATTTAAAAGACATCATCAAACAATTAAAAATATAATTTTAAAATAACTATTACAACATGTTGAATAAATATATAAGGGACTCGGAGTAGAAGGTTTGTGTTCTTTGACATTCTGAACAACTCAAACCTTGCAGTTTTTGAATTACAAGTTTCTCACTTATCAAATGAAATTTAGTTGTCCACTCCTGACTGTAAATTAATCTCATACAGTGTCTCTTCTCTCTTCCTCAGAGTTTTAAAACATTCCGTGGATGCTACAGAAGAAGAACAGGGACCCAGCCCTAGCTATCGCATGGAAATGTCCATATTTTATGTTGTGTATTTTGTTGTGTTTCCGTTTTTCTTTGTGAATATTTTTGTTGCTTTGATTATCATTACATTCCAGGAGCAGGGTGATAAGGTGATGTCTGATTGCAGTCTGGAGAAAAATGAGGTATGCATCAAAAACTTACCAACTGCCGACTTACTTGTCCATGACTCAATTTATAAATTTCCTTGAGGACTGCTTTGCACCTCTGAGCCTAAAGGTCAAATGTAACCCAGATAAATGGACAGCGATTTCTTTCCTTTTTTTCTGCGTGCTCAAAGTGAAATATGCTTGAAATTGTTTAGCCCAGTCCCCGTTAAGCACAGGCTCACAGTAATCATAATGTTTACATGTGATGCCCTCACACTGGCTGGCAGAATATTAGGGCAAGATTACCATAGTCTGATTTCTCACTTTTCATTAAATGTGTCCACTCATCAGTACTTATATCAGTTATATAACAGTTGATAAACTTTTGTATATTACTTGTTACCTTTATCATAAGAACTATTCCAATCAAATACTTTGACAAGTTATAATCTTAAAACTATTGATTTTGAAAGCTCACAAAAAGAAAATCACCAAAGGGCTGACCTATTTAGAGAGTGGATACTGGATGGATTGTGTACAGTGATAGAGGTGCATACCATATAAGGATACTACACAGGCTGAATATGAAAGAGAGAGAGAGAACTGTAAAGGATGAATAGAGAAGGTCAATAGGGGATGCAGAGGGTGTATAGGGGTAGAAAGCATAAATATAGGACAGAGAGAGCATTGTGTTTAGGGAGTAAAAACAGGATGCAGAGGATACTGTAGGATGGAGGGACTGAATATGATAGAAACTGACTGTGGGATGGAGAGCGAACTGTGAATTAGAGGCAGAGACCGTGAATAGGGGGATAAAGAGCAAAAGTGCAGTATAGAAAGTGCCCTGTGATTAGAGAGTGAAAATAGAATGGAGAGTGTACTGTGGTTAGAGTAAATGCAGGATACAGGGTGAATGGAGGGCAGAGAATGAAAATAGATCTCGTGAATGAAAGATGCCAAATAATTCACAAATGATAGTCATTCCTCCTCCACAATTAATTTGTGATTAATTCCATAATTAGTGGCTCAACACAAGGCATTAGGTTTGAATTAGCATACATGAAACACATTGAAAATAGTACAGTTGCTGCATAAATTTTCATCGCTTTCTTATTTCACTGTCAATGAATATTGCTCTTTTGTTGAAAATTACTATCTGAGGACTTATATAAGTTTCATATTTAAATCGAATTACTCTACAAATGTTGCAAGCCAAAAATGCAATCAAGCTAAATGGGCCTATGCTGGTAGCCTTGTCTAATTCAGACATTGGCTTTTATCTTCCAGAGGGCCTGTATTGATTTTGCTATAAGTGCCAAGCCGCTTACTCGCTACATGCCACAGAACAAGCAGACTTTTCAGTACAAGATGTGGAGATTTGTGGTCTCGCCTCCTTTTGAATATTTTATATTGGCCATGATCGCAATCAATACTGTAGTGCTGATGATGAAGGTAAGGTGCATCAGCCAACACCCAACAAAACTGGGGTAATTCTCATGTCATTAATTACTCCATTTTAAACACAACTACTGATTTTGCTTTTGCAATTTTCAGTGACAAAGCCAAATACTTCCGTTTTAAAGAACTCCTGATAATGTAACTGTTATGTGGCATCTTAGTTGTCATTATGAAATTTGACCTTTTATTTACTTGAGCACCAGATTCAGTTTTCTTTTTAGCATAAGTTGAAAATGCCTGAAATAGATCCTGAGAAACAACAGGGGTAATTTTGACTTTGGATGAGCGTGTAAAATGGGCGATAGCGATTTAGCCGCCCGTTATGCATCTCTCTCGATTTTCATTTCCATTGGCTTCAACGGGCGGCTGAATTGATAGTGTCAGTTTTACACCATCACTCAACATTAAAATTACCCCCAGTGGCTTTTATTTGGCTGGAAAATGCTGGAGGGCAATTAGTCTTCCAGCTGGCTGAATGCAAGGGCTGAAGACCAAGATTTTATTTTCCAAGTGCAAGAGTCATCACAGACAAATGTAAATGTTAACTTTTATGCTGTTTTTATGTTTTATTTTAAGTTAAAAGTTCGGCATTTGGAAGCCACTGGTGTCTTGTGCACTAGTCCACGAGCCCTGTGGTTATCACACATTTATATGGTTGAAATGTTATAACCATATGACCATAATACGATTTGGGACTGATTGCAAGACAGTAATCTAATTCAGAAGTTCATATTTTGTCATAAAGTGTGATAAAGAAGCTGTTTATAACTGTCATCTGAACCCTGAAATTAGATTGAAATAATCTGTTATGTTTTATAATGTGTCCTGTTAAAATGGTTGGTAATTTTATTTAATTTTAAGCTGCTTTGTGAACAGCACAGCTCCTGTCGATAGGTCACTTCATATCACTGATGTACGTTGGCGTTCACATCAAAGAATTAATGATTTGATGACATTTATCTTCACATTTATTGAGAGAAAATGTGTGGTTTATTACCAGCACATTATATGGTCAGTGTAATAAAAGATCCGATTAATTAATGTTTACCAGACTGCCCTGAGGAAATTAAAACTAAAAAAAAAATCATCAATAACTAATTTTCATGATGCTCTCAGTGGAACAATCAGTAAAAAAAATTGAATTGTTAGATAACCAGTAAACAAATGATTGACAGCCAAGTTAATCATTAAACAATGATTAAACATTCAAAAAAGTTAGATTAGAATATCATTATTATGCAATAATTTTTTTAATTAACAATTTTTTATCTGAAAGATGTCTAAAAATGGTAACTATTTCTTCAGTATGTCACATCACACCATGATGGGATTGAGTATGAGTCCGTTTGGGGTGTGCCTATTTATATATGTCTGGGCAGCTGACTGCTTTACATACAGTGATTGATAATTACTTCATATCATATAATAGAGGGACAATTATGATGCACAATGGTGTACTAGATAATAAAGCACATCCATATTGAGCCACATCACAAGAATATGAAGGAGTCCCACAGTGCTGTGCTTTTGCAATTAATCAGAAACCGCAGGCCATTTAATTGGTCTGTTTCACATATTTTTGTGAAGTGGCAGCATTAGGTTTGTAATGTGATGATACAAAGAAGCAGAAAAAGACAGCTGGCATTCATTTAATTCGTGGTGATTGAATTAATATTGCGTGTTGGGAAAACCTATTGTCCCAGGTATGAAAAACTGGATTCCCACAGTGGCAGAATGGGAAGCGTTGATAGTGCATCATTAGTTGATGCTTGAAACAAGAGAGCAGTAATCGACGGCGTCTCGTATATATTTGAGGATGAAGGAAGTGCTGATGAATGTTTCATACGGATATCGATGAATAATGCACTTCTGGACTTGAATAATCAACCTGCAGCATAAATCAATTTTCTCAAATCCTCAGCACGGCTGAGTTTATGTGAAACAAACAGACTCTGTTCTGGGGCAAGAAATTATTTCATTCCTTGTATGGAAAATTGTAATTTTGGTGGTTTTGTTGTTGAAATTCTCCAAAGGACTGGTACTGACTCTTGTTTATTTTTTTTATCTTTTATGTAGTTCTATAATGCTCCTGATCCATATGACAGAATGTTGCAGTACCTGAACATATTATTCACATTTTTGTTCTCCATGGAATGTGTGCTGAAGCTTATTGCCTTTGGTATTCTGGTATGTTATATTTCAATTTAACCTATGAACATATTACACTGTAGTTTAAAAAAAAATCATCACAGGGTGTCTTCTCTCCCGAGAGTGAAAAAGATTTTGTGAATATATTGATTCCAATTAATTCTGTCTATTTGTCTGTATAAAATATGTATTTTCATTTTGCCAGTCAAAAGTTGCAGCTTCGAAAAGACCAGCACATATCCAAGCACATCAGTTATCAGTGCTTGGCCTAGTTAGTATCACTCTCACCTCTAAGTCAGTCAGCATTAAGTCCCACTTCAGAACTTGAGCACATTATCTAAACTGATATCATTGGAGCTCTTATCCCTTGGATAAACTCTCTGGATGAACCAAAAGATCCCATAGACCTATTTAAGGAAGAGCAGAGAATTATTCTGGTTAATATTCCTCCCTCAACCAATTCCACCAAAACAACTGCTGCTTGTGGGATCTGCTATGTACATATTGACTGCCTCATTTGTGCACGTAAGAACAGTTATTGTACTTCAAAGCCATTTGATTTTATGAAAAGCTCTTTGGGATGTTTCTGAAAGATGTGATAAAGCACTTGATAAATAGAATGTAAAACAATTCTATTGATTAGTAGCAAATCTTTCTCAATCTTTAATCTGAGAGATTCTTGATGCATTTTCTTTTATAAATATTGCCAACAGTGTTAAGCACTATCACTATTTCTGATCATTATGTTTCTTCAATTTGATGATTCATAAATGCTTTCATAAATTGATGTAACTGTGGAATATCAAGAAGTGAAGTTTCATGTAGTTTTAAAAAAATTGTATTGATAACAATAATCTGTATCTTTTTCTTGTCATATTTGGTCATTTAGCAGTACGACATATTCTAAGGGTGTCACAATAGTATAGGTACTTATCTGAGATTAGTACTAGCAGGAAGCTACGAGGTTGGCAGATCCAAGTTATGCTGCAAACTTCTGTGTCACAGTCTTCCCAGGCAAAATGGAGATCTATGTGTGTCCACTCACTGGCATCCAGTTAAAATTGAATGTTGCCAAACAGCTGCCTGTCCCAAGGCTTTATTGTAACAAAAAATTTCAGAATAATCCATTGAACGCTTTGTGAACTTCTGTACTGCAGCAACTATGGCGTGAAAAAGCTGGTGATGTTGCACCTCGGACCGAAGAACACTTCGTGTTATTTAACATTTACACTGCACCGTTTGTGTTTAAATAAAGCTGAACCTACTTCACAGCAAAATAAATTGGGTAGCATGCACAAGCTGTCATGTAACTCTGTGTGAACTGGTACAAAGATCGAGGTTTATTTGATGGCAATCTGATACTGATTTTCCCTTTTTTTTGGTTTAGAATTACTTCCGTGATGCATGGAATGTGTTTGACTTTGTAACTGTACTGGGAAGTATAACTGATATTTTAGTCACTGAACTGGCGGTAAGTATATCTGCCCAAAATCAAGCCATTGTTTGAAAACCTGCTGTCGCTCTAATGATTGAGATGAACTGTAACAGTGAACTGGTTTCTTGCATTGTCTGCATTTCATTTTTCTTTTGGAGCAAGTGATAAAGCACCAGATGCACAGTTTCGGGTCACTTAAATTTACATGAAGATGATTTGTTGAATTCTCTTACTTGCACTACAACAGATTATTTTTGTACAGGGGACTGGGAATGTTATGAAGCTTGCCTCTTTCTGTTGTGGTTGCAGGCTTACTTTCCAGGTCTCAGTCGGCCTTGAATCCACATATGTATCAAAAAAAAATCCAGATAATAGCTGGGCTGGAACATCTGATAGAAAAAATGTGAAGTCTCTTCCTTCTGGTTCACCCTCTTTCCCACCTCTTCTTCCTCCTCAAACCCTCCCACTCCCATTTCCCATTTCATGAGCATGGAATGGAATTGAACAAGTTGACTGTGGAGAAGTCAGCAGTCCTGCCTACTCCAGTCTCTGAAGGAAACAGATTGAGTAAAATTGTAACTAAAATAGGAAAATATCCTTTCACTTCTGGGAACTGGGATTGAATCCAGCCTGACAACTGGAAGTCTAATTCATTCTCTCCTCTGAGGGTTATGGTATCAGATCAGGCAGTTTCATCTCAGGGTTCAATTAAATGGGAGCCCACAGCAAAAACTGCTATTTTAACAGAGGCTTTTACCTGCTCATTATAAATGGGCTAATACTTTTGTTGAAATAACGTAGGGAGCAATTTCATAGAATTGCGTTAGATGTTTGTCCATTGATATTTTCGACAGTAATTTCTACCTTCACATTTTTCATTGTTGCAATTTCAGCCTTGGTTTAAGGGACATGTCATTTTTTGTAGCTTGTCTGGGGCGAATTCCATTTTTTCAGTGTGAACAATGAACGCAGTATGTTGTTGCCATTGTTTAATAAAATTGAATTATGATTTTTAAAAAATGAATTCCTACAACTACAATTTATTTAAAATTACAAATGATTTGAAAGAGAAGTTATAGGTGCAGTATTTCCAATATAATGCACTTGCCACATGTAAATCTTCTTCTTAATTGGAAATACCATAGTTTTCATGTTAATGCAGTTTTCTACTGAGCTATTCCTGGGCTTGGGCTCACCAGGGAGCTGATTAGATGGCACAGCCACAAAATCTTGTCAGTGTGTTTCTCCAAACAAGTCAATATGCCTTTTGGCCCTGGATGCCAAGTGGGCTCTGTCCAGAAGTGCCAGCCAAGTACTGATGTGTACTCAGCCAATAATGAATTTCAAAGCCTCTGACGCTTCCTGATCATTAACTAGAACCAACAAGGATATTGATCGAAGCTGGACTGTACTGAGTTGGGGCTGATGTCTGAAAGAAGTACTTCAGGTACAGGTATTTGGAATGTGTAGGGTAACAGCGATGAAAGCCTCAGATTAATTTAAGCTCCAACAGGATTACACGAGAGGGGGAATAGCAAACCCCCACCCACCCCACCCCGACCAGTTAACGAGTTTTAAGGGTTGACTGGCATCCCTCATCTGTACTTATCGACCGACCTTGCTTGCTGACCACTGGACTGACATCAGCTGAGTAAATCTCTGCTGAGTTAGAACCCCATATCTCCCAAATGCTGTACATTTGAGTTGATTTGCCTGCGCCACGAAATGTTCCAATCTCTATCAGCTATCTTTTTAAAAAATGTTTTTTTTCTTAATGGTGGTTGTAATCTCATCATTTTTTTTAATACAGTAAGAAAAACTGGCTAGTCCTTTCAATATTTTTTATCTTCATCTGATAATGAGCGCTCATAAAAACACGAGAAACTTACTTTGCACAAGTTGACTTCACAATGAATTTGTATCCTGCACATGTACTGTATATTGGACTTTGAAGAAGTTGAGAGAGATGTTGAGTTCCAGACTTGGGAGAGCAGGGATCTCCACGAGGCTGCAGCGAGAGCTTTAAAACCATGATTTCTCCCACAAGGCAACAGATTTGCAGGTCACTATTTCTCCCAGCTACCTGGCAGAGTACTTCATAGTGCAAGTATTCCTTCCAGGAGGGGATACTGGTGGTTCAGTCACTCCATGGTACATCCATGCGTCGTCTGGCAACCAGTTAGAGACTGGCATGGACGTCTACCTGGGGAATCATGCATGGCACGGGAGAACTGAAAAAATGTGGAGAGAAAAAATACAAAGTAATAACTTATCAAATAAAAGGAATAAATGCCAAAATTGCTGGAAATACGCTTGGTAAGTCAGTACCTGAAAGAGAAAGGTAATTGTTTTGGTTGGGATTCTTTCAGATGTTGACTTACCTGTTGTGTATTTTAAGTATTTTCTCTTTCTTTTTTTGATTTCCACTATTGGTGATTTTTCTTCTTATCTTTAGCAAGTAAAATTGCTAATTTTCATCTTCAAGCATTTGGATTTTAAATGAAAACAAATGCAGTCTCTCACAAATCATTACGTGGAATTAAATTGAGCTTTTTTAAAAAGAAGTTTCTTGGAATTTCACTCGAATGGCGAATGTGAAATCTATCAACATGTTCACGAGGTGGCACATCTGGTTGATGTGTGCATTGTTTAAACTATTGAATCGTTTCTGATAAAATGCATTAAAATGACGTTTCAGGCTAGAATCATTTCTGATTATTTATAATATATTTTATCTACATGTAGCTTGTATTGTTTATTTAATTCAGATTAATAAGCAACGCATTTGTATTCATGCAATCAAAAAGCATCAATTGTAATTTTTATTTGCTTGAGTGTATGTATTTAGGAGTGACAATTCTAGATTACTTCGAATAATCATTTATTTCTGTCAGTTAGTGGGAACAGGTTAAAGTGAGATTATGTTCTTTTACTCTCCTTGAAATTTAAAGCCATTTCAGCTGAGGGATACTTCAAACATTGTCTTTGAACTAAAAAATTCCCTTCCTCTCCTGAAGTTGCTGACTAGAGCTGGGGTACACTTCCTTGGCATTGGTAGGCCTCCAAGACTGTTGCAGAGGTCGCTGGAAAACAAACAGGTGCAGGAGTTTTGGCTTTGCCCCCTCCCCCTCCCTATCTTCGGGACAGAACAATTAATTTTAACACCCCTAATGCTGCCTTAGCCGAGATCGCCTACCTCAGCACAGATCAAACTTGGGACCTTCCTTGTCTGAATGCCTCAATCCCACACTGGATAGTGCTTTCAGCAACAGAACCACTGGGGAAGGCCCCTTGGAACTTGTTCTTCAGGTGGGTTTCCACCTCCCCTCTTCATATCATAATTCACTATCATTAATAGAATTGTAATGTCTGAGCTCGTCGCAGGGTAAATTTTCATGGCGGTCATTTCAGGAGCAGAGCGTCACTCGACAGGAATGCAGATTGAAGAATCTGCGCTCCCATTGAACGAGGCTTCGCATCAGTAACAGAACATCGCAAAATTTACCCTTCTATATTTGTAAAGTAAAATATATTACTCAAAAGATGACCAGGTTGTACTAAGGGTTATTGATTTTAGTTGCATCCAGTGCAGTAAAATAAAATGTTATAATTATCTGGATAAGAAATAAGTAATGAGGAACCTAGCACTTTTAAAAAAAAAACATTTTATTGATGTGCTTGTAACTGTTATAAATTGTTAAAACATAACAACGTAGGATTTTTGACCTTTGAGTTATACATGACATGATTATTCGACGATAAAATTGTTATTCAACTGCTGAGGTCACCGACAGTTGAATGAAAATTGTTGCTCCTTATTTTTGTATTGATTGTTTCCTGGTAAATCTGCAATGAGCCTGCATTCTGGTTTACTACAAGATTGTCTTTTTAGCATCACTTTAAAGGTCATGAGTTCTGACACTGATTTGCTGGATTATAATATGATTCAGATGATGGTGTTTTTTTTTTACTGAGTTTGATTTTGCTCATCTGATTCCTCATTCCCTCTTGTTTTTGTTCCTTATTTTCTCCAACGGTCTGCTGAATCACATCATCCAATCAACACACAATATGAAAACCCATGTATCCGTCTGTATGTTATGCACCTGCTGCTCCCCCAAAAAAAATTCTATCTTTGCATACTGCCAACATTCAATCATCCATGAACAACATCAACATGTAGCAACTGGTTGGTTTCATCAATTTAAGAAATCTTTTGATTGAAATTGGTTTGCTTTTTAATTTGCTTTTCGTGTTGCTCTGTGCATGCAAAAAAAAAAGTGAAGCTTGTCCATTTTGTCTGACTCTGCTGTGTTCTGACGTGTTAGAGTGTATGGTATCCACTTTAGCTGTCCAAACCTGTTTGCTTTTTCCAAGCTAGTGACAGTCTGAGAGTAAGCTACCTCGGTATTCCCCCAGTGGAGACTTTGAAGTGCTACCTGAAACTTTATTCTGTAATTTTTATAATATTTTCAGGTTTAAAACTGGAAAAGAAAGAGAAAGTAAACAAAAAGGGAAGGGATAGAGGCAAGAAATGGAGAATAGAACAAGACAAAAAAATGGAATAAATGTATTTTGCTCCTGCTTTAGATAGACTTTCTCATTAATATTAACAAATGATGGATGACAAATAGTTTTCGTTAGGCAAGGATATTAAGGGTTATGGAACCAAGGCGGATAGATGGAGTTGAGGGGCAGATCAGCCATGATCTAATTGAATGGCGGAACAGGCTCGAGGTGCTGAATGGCTTACTCCTGCTCCTATGTTCCTAAAGTTCCCCCTTAGTGTCCTTATATACTCAGAATTATATAGTATTACATAGAACGTACAGCACAGAAACAGGCCATTTAGCCCAACTGGTCCATGCCAGTCTTTATGCTCCACATGCGCCTCCTCCCACCCTTCTTCATCTAACCCCATCTACATATCCTTCTATTTCTTTCTCCCTCATGTGTCTTTCTAGCTTCTCCTTAAATGCATCTATGCTAGTCGCCTCAACTACTCCCTGTGGTAGCGAGTTCCACATTCTAACCACTCTCTGGATAAAGAACTTTCTCCTGAATTCCCAATTGGATTTATTAGTGACTATCATATATTTGTGGCCCCTAGTTCTGGTCTCCCCTGCAAGTGGAAAAATCTTCTCTATGTCTACCCTATCAAACCCTTTCATAATCTTAAAGACCTCTATCAGGTCACCCCTCGGTCTTCTCTTTTCTGGAGAAAAGAGCCCCAGCTGTTCAACCTTTCCTGATAGGTATAATCTCTCAGTTCTGGTATCATCCCAGTAAATCTTTTTTGCACCTTCCCCAGTGACTCGATATCCTTTTTATAATATGGCGACCAGAACTGTTCACGCTCCAAGTGTGGTCTAACCAAGGTTCTATACACGTTTAACATAACTTCCCTGCTTTTTAATTCTATCCCTCTAGAAATGAACACCAGTGCTTTGTTTGCTTTTTATGGCCTTATTAACCTGCGTTGCTACTTTTAGTGGTTTATGTATCTGTACCTCCAGATCCCTCTGTTCCTCTACCCCATTTAGACTCTTATTTTCCAAGGAGAATGTGGCCTCTTATTCTTCCTACCAAAATGTACCACCTCATACTTATCTATATTGAAATTCATTTGCCAATTACATGCCCATTCTGCAAGTTTATTAATGTCTTCTTGTATTTTGTTGCAGTCCTCCTCCATATTAACTATACTCCCCAATTTGGCGTCGTCCGCAAATTTTGAAATTGCACTTCCGATTCCCAAGTCCAAATTGTTTATGTAAATGGTGAACAACAGTGGTCCCTGCACTGATCCTTGTGGAACACCATTTCCTATCTTTTGCTTGTCTAAGTAACTACCTTTAACCCCTATTCTCTGTTTCCTGTTTTGTAGCCAGCTTGCTATCCATTCTGCTACTTGTCCCCTGACTCCACATACTCTGACCTTGGTCATGAGTCTACTATGTAGTATAAGATCAAAGGTCTTTTGAAAATCCAAATTTATTATATTGACTACATTACCCCTGTCTACCCTTTCTGTTACTTCTTCAAATAATTCAATAAGGTTGGTCAAGCATGACCTTCCCTTTTGAAATCCGTGCTGACTATTCTTTATTATATTTTCGGTTTCTAGATGTTTTTCTATTACATCTTTGAGTAAGGATTCCATTATCTTTCCAACCACAGAAGTTAAGCTAATTGGTATATAGTTCCCTGGACTTGGTCTAGCTCCCTTTTTAAATATAAGAATTTAAGGATTAACTTTTAACTAGGATTAACTTTTTGCTTTTTTGTGTTAATTTTAAATAAATCTTTTTTAAAAAAAATAGTTGCCACAATTTTGTTGATTGGGTTGGAGGAGTGACTGAGCATGTCAGTGCGAGGAAGGTGAGTTAGTGTTGGTGGACACCCACTCATTAGCCCAGGGAGTTTGAATGATTGTATTATTTCACTTATTGACTTTAATTTAGCTCCCTCACACAATCATTCTTCCCAGATAGTTCCCCTGATGGTATTTATCCATACTGGCTACTGAAAGAAAATTGCTCCAAAACATTAGAGAAAAACAAGAAAAAAATTCAAATGATCTAGGTGCTTTAAATTTGGCCTAATTAAGGTTTTTTAAATTGAAAATATGATTTGGAATGCTTATCATTAGCATTTTCCATAAGCAGGACTGCTTAATTCAGAGCAAATGAATTATCTAATGCACTAACCATGTCAGAAATATTGATCAGCTATGTTTGAATTAAATTGGAAATCTCAGTCAGAGAGAAATATCCATTACACCGTATTTATCATATCTATTCAGTCCTCAGCCTTGCTGAAGGGAGAAAAGAAGGTTAAACAGAGATAAAACGGATGCAAAGTAAGATTACGAAAATATTGTTGGATGGAACAATCTAATGCCCCTCTTCTCTCGTAACTCAAGAGCACAAGTCACTGATAGTAACTAGCAAAGGTGAGGGCCCAGTGAGGCAGAGCTGTCCATCCTAAGACCTGTAGTATCATCAAATTAAATCATGTTTCTGTCAAAGAAAAACTGCCTCTAGTCATGCTGGTGAGATGGGTTGCTCACCCTCATTTTTGGAAGAAAGCCTCGAGAGGAGTCCAGGTCTTTGATGAAAGATCAAATCAGAACTCAAGACAGTATGTGATCTGTTTCCCAGTAATTCCATCCCATAACAACCCAACCAATGACTGAAAGACATAGGAACTGATTGATGTTAACTACAGGAGTACATTAATGCTGCTTAGTGAACCACAGTAGGTCATCAACATTACTAGATGGTTGGAACTCAGGCTCACCTCATTAACAAGTTCTTGGAGTGTTTTCTCCTTGCCTGATATCGATGTGCTCTACCTAATGAGACAATTCTACCCTTGAGCTCCCTTTACTTGGAGATGGCAGTTTTCTTGTCCATTGAGGCAAAAAATATAGACTGACTTTTCAGGAGTTCTTCAGAATAATGAAGGAGCTGCACCAGGCAGGAATCCTGCATTGCCTCAATCCGGCAACAACATTTCCATTTCCACAAAGAAGCTGAGGGCGTTGCTTCAGGGCTCATACACAGTAATTACGTGGATCTTTTCTCCTGCTGGGGAACCAGAGATCATTATAAAACTGCTCTTTGAATCTTGGCTCATTTAAAAGGGAGAGACTGACACAGCAAGTGTCTTCCCCTTGGTTTTGATGAGAATACAACAACCCCTCAGCTCCCCTCCCCACCCCCATCTCTGCACAATCTAACATGTTCTAAGTCAATCAGATTTATCTTCTGGACCAGTTATTTGATAATGCTATTTTATTCCAAGAGTGACAGTATTTTCTTGTCTCTAATGGGGTGATTAACACATTTGACATTTAGTGAAGTTAGTGTTAAGTCAGCTGTAACCATTAGATACAATTTTTATTCCAGTCACACATTCTTCTGAATGCATAATTATATTTCACATTCCCTAGTGCAAATGCAGAGAAATCTATGTCCCACTGAATTGTAGAGTTACAAATTTAAATTGCGCTTCCCTGTGAAAGATCCCGATAGCAGGAATACATAACCCTCCACTTCCCACTGTTAGTCAAGAATAAACCGAACAGGTACAGTCTCCCATTCTGAAGATGAGATAACAAAATGTTGCTCCCAACATTTCACTGCAGCCTTGCCCTTTCCCCGATCCCTCTATGACTGATTCTGTGACAACATTCCCCCATCCATCTGCTGCAGGATCAGACCCAAACAATTTTACCAGATGTTAATCTCTCCCTCCCAGAGAAAATTAAATCTGTAGAAAGGGCACAGCAGAGAAAATGAACACTGGATGCATTCTTCAGTCAGGCTTCCTCCTCAACTTCCCATTAGCAACCCCAAACATTGACAACTGAGCGAAAAGTCAGCTCTATGTGCAGACAATAGAACAGTAAAGATGCATGTCAAACCCAAATATGTTTCTCAAGAGGCAAGCTGTCATTAAAGACACCACTGGCAAGATTCAAACAAACTGTATGGATCTTCTGTTAGAATATAATCCTGATGTGCTTCAACTTATAAGAGGATGGTGCAGAAGAAAAAAAAGTGTAGAACAAAAACTAAATATTAAAGGCACAACTTCTGCACTGTGTACACTACAATTCCATTTAATTAAAACTAGGCCATTGGTTTGGATCTGATTGATTTTTGTTGGAATGAGCCTTGCTGACAGTAGAATTTTTTTTAAAGCAATGGCAGCCTGTTTTAATAAATGTTTATTTCATGTTTTAAACAGTTAACCTCGTCATTGAAATTTTAAAATTAAATTAAGGGTTTTGGGGATCAAAATAGTCCAGTGAAGTGTCAATATTTATTCCTCGACCAACAGCATTAAAAAACAGAATATCTGGTCATTAACTCATTGCTTTTGTGGGACTGTACTGTGCTCAAATTGGCTGCCACATTTCCTACATTACAACAGTGACTACACTTCAAAAGTATTTCATTGGCTGTAAAGCTCTTTAGGACGTCCTGAGGTTGTGAAAGGCTCTATATAAATACAAGTTCCTTCTTTCCTTCTTTAGTCAGAATAAAGGAAACCATTGTCCCAGACATAACAGGAAGATTTTTAGTAGCAAAATTCTTTGTCCTAGATATGCTTAGGATTTAGTTTACAATGGAGAAATAATCTTTAGGTAGATTCTAATTTAAATCGCAAAGAAACAAAGAAATCTTGTCAAATTTTCATCACGATGAAGTCCTGTCCATCATTTTATAAAATATGCATGACTGTGGTTTGTACTTTATTTTCACTGTTTTGTTTTGCAATTTATTTAACCATTTCCAGTCCAGTCTCTCTCCCAGATTTTTGCAGTAGTAATTCAGACTGACAACCATCATCTCCTCAATGTACCTGACTATTTAATTCTTTAATCCAAAAGTGTCCCCCATATATCAGCCAAAGAATTCCTTTCTGCTGACCTCTTTGTGAAATGTAGTTCAGAAAAAGAATCCCATTTGAAAGCTGATAGGGAAGTACAAGATGTGTCAGACTCAATGCTTTAAGAGCATATAAAAGAATTTCTGAGGCATCAGTTTATTTAGAGGCGCCTGGTGGAAGCTAACTGACGTTACAACTACAATAACATAATACAGTCGTACAACTACAATATTTACTCCTGCCTACGAATTAATGCTGCATTTTTCTCGGGAAAGGTACAATGCCAATTGTTGGTTACAACCTAAGCTTGCTTTTGGTCTGACTGGGCAGGAGAGGGTTAATAATGTGGGCATGCTTCAATCCGACTGCTTCTATGTCACAGATGCTTCATGCATGGAAAGTTTTTTTTTATATATACTTAAGTGCATTTGAACGGCATCATCTTTTTGGATTTAAATTGTCTGCCTTTGGGCACTACAGCTATATTATCTGAAGGCCAAGTGAATAAGTACCCTATGTGTTAGCATGGACTTCTGTATAAGAAATTATATCTGAGCATGTAACAGCTCAATCAGTTTGTTTTAACCAATTTTACCCATTAATCGTTATCATTCACTTTTAAAGAATGGAGTTCAATCTGTTGAATGAGATAGGTACTCCATTAGATGGCTTCAGACATTCGCAGGATTTACTTAAACCACATTGAAAGGAACGCTCCAGAAAACCCTTTAAATTTTGACATTGCTTTTGTAGTTGACTGGTCCAATGGTAAAACACTTAATAGGTGCTACCTCTTCTGATCACAATTTCAGATCCTGCCAAGAGGCATGGTCCAGACTGTGTGCATGATCTGTTTTGGCCAGTCTTTTTAGCAAACTGATCAAGAGTCTTGCCTTTAAGATTAATCCAATTTTCCGGCAGGAATCTTAGTCCCAGATAGTCAGTGGCATTGAGGCATTGTCTAGGAAAATGCTCAATTGTATAAAAGCTGATTTTAATAAAACAATTCAAATTTGCAGCTACCCAAGTCCTCTAGCGGGTAAAGCTGGTAATGTACACTGTTATGGTGTTAGTGATTAGTTATATATTCCACCAATTCACTGACTTAAAAGTAATAAGGGAAAAGAGCTTGGAAATTAGATCAAACGGATAGCTCTTTCAGAGAGCCGGAACAGGTGCAGTGGGCCAAATGGCCCCCTTTTGTACTCAAAATTCTATGATTGCAAATTCTAAATACATTTTTAAGTGTCTCCCAGAAAGCATAATAGAAACTGGTAAAGAGGAAACATGTGTTGAAATACTGCACGAAGATGATTAAAAAAACAACGCTAATTCCACGGCAACTAACCATCAGAGAGATGGGGAATCGTGGCTCTGGGGAGCTGATGCTGGCAGTGGATTAGACTTCTTAATTATGCTGTGATTAAAAAGTGATCTTAAAATTAGACGTTATTTTCTATGTGAATTGGGCTCATAATTATTGCAAAGGAAATCAATCCTCTCCTTCAGGCATACACCTCTATTGAACGTGCTCATGGTTGGAACAGCCACTTAGATTCAGAAAATCCTTCGATCAACTAAGGTCTGCTTGCTAGTGAGGGGTGACAACATCGTCAATAATTCTCCCTTCTCTTAAAAATTCAGCCTTTCCAGATAATTTAGTGTATCATTTTCTCAGGGTCTGATCGATTTCATGGATCCAGGATAAGCCAAACTAGTGCCCCTGTTGGATGGCTCATGTGACATCTCTGGAATTCACTATCTATTTTTGACCAGTTATTTTTGAACAACTTAAAATAGTGGCCTTGTATTCTCACATCTAAATGTGCCATAACAATATGCTGCATCATTCCAAGCACCAGTATAGCAATGGCGTGTTTAAAAATATCAGTAAGTAGATGTATATTTTACCCTTGCACCATTCATTAGCTGCAACTATTTAGATGTTTTGAATTGATCTGTATTTCAAATTATTATAATGTCTTAATTTTCAAGGGTTATAATGACTATACAACTATCTTCAAACATTCATCTTTCAGAAATCAAAATTTGACTTTTCCTGTGTCTCAGGAGTCAAAATGAGGTCTAATGTCAGCATGATTATTAATAAGTGAAGAATAAAAATCCTGTCTTTCAAAACTGAAATTGTCAATGCTATCCAGGGTTACATTATTATGTTATTAGAGCTTAATTTACATATGTAAATTGGGATAATTACATTTCCCTTAGGATTGGAATATGCTCCATGTCTGTTGTCCATGTGTGTTTCTGCAGTAATTCTAATGTATTCAAGTATAAATTTTCTAATCCTGGAAATTGCTCATAATGTTGTCTTTAGGCGGCCTTATTTGCAAAGGAAAGTGGTTACGATTTGAACAGAAATCAAGGGGAACTTAGATACAGGATACAAATCTTTAATCAAGTTGTTTATTCATTTACAATTAACCTCTGGAAGAGAATCAATTAATTATTAAATCCACATATTTCAATTAATGAACAAAAGTCACAAATAAAATGTCACATTATGAGTGTTCCTTTAAAATATTAATTGCAGTATGAACTCCATTGCTGTACTGATGTGATTCTGATTGCTGACAATTATCCTTTCCTGAACTCTCTGCTTTCACCAGGATAACTTTATCAATCTCAGCTTCCTGCGGTTATTCAGAGCAGCACGTCTCATCAAGCTCCTCCGCCAGGGATATACCATCCGTATTTTGCTCTGGACGTTTGTGCAGTCTTTTAAGGTGCGTCTTAGAGTGTTATGGTAACCTGAAACAAACTGACAATGCAGGATACGCTCACAGATATTGAGCATTTAATATAGGATGTGGTGAAGTCCACGTGACGAAACAGGAATAAGTTGGGATCATTGAGGATTGCTCCATTTCTCTGTGATTGCATTTGCCGAGGTTAATCATTGGTGTTTTTTCAAACGTGCAGAAGACGTTGCTGCAATGCTTAGTTGATGTGAGTGTCATGGTGTAATTGTGCCACCTATTGGGTAATAGTTGCAATTGGATCCAGTGCATCAGAATAGATGATTCCCAATGGCTGTCTTAAGAGACCTGAAAATTTGCCAAAACTTACAACCATTTGTTATTATTAAGCAGAAGCTGAACTTGGAACTAGCACTTCTAACTTGTTCAGTTAATCAGTGAAATAACATTGTGTCATGTAAATTTCAGATCACGGTATTTTGAGCAAACACTCGAACTGGTGGTTCAAGTAAACAGTATTAGTAAAAGTCAATGATTCAGGTGACGTTGTCTCACCTTCATGAGCCATTGTCACTGTGCATCAAGCCCCAGAACAGATTGAAACTTAAACCAGCATAAATCGAATTAGAAGAGAGCAGCTGATTCTAGTCAGGTTAGACTGCAACTAATATCTTCTAATGCATTATCTCGGCAACCCAAAGTTAACCATGAAGTTAAATATCTGGTGGTATTAAATTCCTCTTTAATTAAAATGAATAATTTTAAATAAAGTTTACTAAACGCATAAATAATCAAAATATGGGCGTTTTGCACCATCCATTGGAGATCTGTGGACTTGAATTTAAAACCCATCCAGGTGGAAGCATATTTTTCATCTGAGAAAGCAAAATTGTCACGTTCCTTCTGCATTTGATATTAGCTGCAATGCTAAAAAGAAATGGTACTATTTAGCTCCCCTGATATTTTTGCATGTTTGCTTTTAGTCACGGAATAGGGAATCAGAATTTAATCTTATTTGTTGTTACTATAATTTAATTGTATTGGCCAGATGAATATTCCATAAAGCAATGGAAGATAAAGGAACTAAAAGAGCCCTCATATTATACCAAGATCAAACAGAATGTTGATTTATGGCTTTAAATGAAGGCTTGGCTGTTTTGACTTGGCCATCATATAGGTTTGAGAACCTGAATATGAATTTTAAGAGAGTAAAAGTACAAGCAGTGCTTCAAATAAAATCTTCAGGTCGCTCTTCAACTGAGCACATAGATGCTTATTTCCAATTTTGTGGATTCTTCAGGTGCTGAGGTATGCTTGATTGAATTGCTGTTCGCTTGCCTTCAGTGCTTCTCAAAAGGAAAATGACAACATACAACTACTGGTGCAAAATTATTTCCTTAAATTGCCTGTTCTGTGATAGTGCCAGAAGAATTTTTCTAATGGCCATAAAACACACCAGGAAAATGCTAAAAACTATCTGCCAGACAGCTGGTGTTAAATTGAAACACAGTGTTAACTGAGTTCCGTAGACATGGATGAATTAAAACATACTATAGTACTTAACTAACAAATCGTTCAGTGAGCAGAGAAATCAAGTCATTAACATAAAGATGCAGAATCCAGTGCATTGTATTTAACACTACAATGAAAATACAAATGCTTACTACGATGTTGATTCTTGTGTATGTTTTTCAAAGTTGCTTATTTTATGTTTCTTCTGCAGGCCTTACCCTATGTCTGCCTCCTGATTGCTATGTTGTTTTTCATCTATGCCATTATAGGAATGCAGGTTAGTGCAATTACTGTTGTAAAAAGCCCTGATGTAGTTTATAGTGAAGAGAAGACTATTGGTCATTGTAACCTTCTATGAAAAACTGAAGTAATGTTATTTTCACCTGTTGTCCACGTTATATATTAATCAGTTGTCACAAGCAGCCTTCCTCTAGTGAGCAGAAATATTTAATGAAAATGTGTCTGTAGACATAATATTAGAAAATAAAATGCAAATATATTTTAAAATTTAGAAATCTATTATGTCTAATATACATTTAGCAATAAATATTGAAATTAAATGTGCATAATACTCAATCTCTATAAAAGCAACAGACTTGAATATACATAATCAAAAAGATAATAATTGTAAATAATATTTCAATTCATAAATGTATAAAAGTGAATAAATGTTTAATAAAGAGTGTTTATAATGTATAAAAATTCTGGAACTCATTTACACTTTTAATGAGATAAAAATTTTCACTTCGTAAATCCAGTATTGCATCGTTGTCAGTAAAAGTTGGTCATCCTCACTCTCCCTCTGGGTCAAAAGGTTATGGATATGAATCCCATTCCAGGACTTGGGTGCAAAATCGAGACTGATACCTTAGCACAGCACTGAGGAAGTTGCCTCAGTGTCGTTAATGTTGTACTTTGCATGACAGATATCCATCTAATGAAGATCCAATGGCATTATTTGAAGAATAAGAGGGAGTTCTTCCTGTTGCTTGATCCAGCATTCCTCCCTCAGATTAAACAACCTAAAAAAGATCAGTTATTCATTTAATTTGGTCAGGCATTTAAGACATTGCTAGGGTGTTAGATTAGGGCAACCAGTATGTATTTGATTAACTGTGTCCCTGTTACTCATCAACCAAACGTTCAGTATAAATCAGCTGAATGGTACATGCTATTCCATTATGCAGGGTACTGGAACTTCAACAGAAGAAACCTAAAAAGATAATATTTCCATTTATACTTTTTACATCCTCAGTATCCCCAAATCGCTTAAAAATGAATGAATTATTTTTGAGGTTTCATTACTGTCACTTTGCAGGCAAACATGACAGGCAATTTGCACACGGCAAGGCCCACACTGAGATAAATGACCAGTTAATCTGTTTTGATGGTGTTGGTTGAGGGATAACTGTTGGCCAGGACACTGACTGAGTTCATGGGCTATTCTTCAAATAATGCCATGTGACCTTTTAGGTCCACATGAATAGACAGAGGGGATTGGTTTAATGCCTCATCCACACAACACATAAGTAGAAACCCCCAAATATGTTCTCCAAATGATTTAGTGAGGGCATTATATTCTGGCTGCCACATTATCTCAGGAATTAAGTGACTATTCCAGTGTATGCATTGAAAGTGCACAAATTAGATTTCAATTGGATAAAGTTTCGTCTGCAAAACCTGTCCATCACAAAAAGAGAAGTTTCTTTCACATGTTTCATCCTGTAAGAAAATACTCCATTCTGTACCTTTATGGCTGAATTCTGTTGGTTCAGTACAACATTGGCATTTTCCTACTTGACTTGAAATGTCATTGTATCGATTAGACTCCAGATACTACCACCCTGAGCTCCCATCTGTTGATTCATACAAATCACTCCATAAATCATGCCCATGGAATATTAAAATATGTTTTGTCATTTAAATACTGGTAAATGTATTTGTTGACTTAATTAGATGCTGCATCCTTACATGTTAAGTATTATACGTATAACTAATTCTGCATACTAATTGCTCTGTATTTAAGGGTAACTGTGATTCAAATAATAAAGTGGAATCAGTAGATTCAATTTCATTATTAAAAATCATTTTCAACTTGTTCTAAAATCCTTTCATGTTACCATTATCTAAAGTAGCCACTTTTATTGATTTTTTTACAAACTATTGGTATATCAAGTAGGGTCCAAATAACTGTTACTGAGAACTAAACTGAACATACCACATATTTAAAAGTATTTTTTTTCTCTTTTTAAGGTGTTTGGCAACATTGCACTAGATGATGATAGTGCAATTAATCGCCACAACAATTTTACAACCTTCTTACAGGCCCTGATGCTCTTATTCAGGTAAAGTAATGGAAAGCAAGGAAGAAAATAGGATTTAATATGTAACGTGCTCCACAGATAACATTTGTAGCCATAGCTTGTAACATAACTTGTTCAGGGACTGATTCAAATTCATTAAGTTCCAATAACATAAGTCCGGAATTTCCTCAGGCCTGCTCTCAATCAGAGATAATTCTGGGCCATAGATTTTAATATCTGAAAGCATTGAACATTATTAGAGTAAATGTAGTAACTATTACACAGAGCACAGCTTGTTTGCTTCAATTTTTTAAATTGAGGATCAAAGATGAATGGCCAAAGCCCAGAGTGCAGAACATTACCAAGGCTGAAAAGATTAAAAGATCGGAGTGTCTATTGACATCAGTCAATGAGTTGGAGGTGGGGCGGGACTTCTGGCAGGACTTACAGCAAACGGTGTATTTTACAGCAAGCAAAGCAAACAAAGTCTATTTACAGAGTTTATTTAAAAGATTCTCTACGAACTACAGCAAACTGAACTTATGCATGACTGAAACTGCAGCAACTACTCCCGATAAAAGCACGGTGATTTCTCCAGCAAACAGTAGTGAGTGGAAGATAGTTACATATTACAAATTGATTATTTCTCCAGCAAAATGCAGTGAGTGGAGGATGGTTACATACAAATTATGTGTGTAAAATCAATCCAGGTCTCCAGGCATGATTGACGGGGGAATTGCCCAATCATCTCCATTGTGGCCGGGAATAGTGGTGTCACTATATGCAGCCTATCTTAAGGGAAGTCGAGAAGTCGTGTTTCGGTTTTAAAAAACTGAAGCATGTAAGAGGAAGGAAACACTGAGGGAGGTAAGGAGTTCCACAGTTTTGAGGTCTAGGGAAAAGAGTGTTTTGGAGTAGAAGACCACAGTGAGTCTTCATTTCACCACGTTAGGATATAGTGAGAGGCAGGAGAGAGTGCAGGATGGCATATTTTCAGTCAGAGAAGATAGTGAAGTCAAGGATGTCATCTGGCAAAGAAGAGTCAAAATTGGTGGAAGTCAGTTTGACTTGTGAGAGTCGTGAAGAAATCATATCTTTGAAGAGCTGAAAGAAACAAGATTTCAATTAACCTATTGAAGACCATGGAGGAGATCAAGATATGTTTCAGGTATTGTATTGCAAGAGCACTGAAGTAAAAGAGTGGATGGGTTGTATGATAAATGCAGGAGTCATCAATACAAAGAAGTAATAGAGTCCCGGAGAATCCTTATATTAATGGAATAACAGTCCGAGGATAAGCCATTGATTGCTGCACGGAAAGAATGATTTGAGTGGAAACTAAGATAGCCATATACATAGCTTTAGTGGGAGACCATTTGATGCTAATTTGTTTGGAAGTGCACAGTGCCACACCCTGTCAAAGGCTTTGCAGGTGTTTCACTGAAGCATTCAAGAGCACAGTTCCAAGTGTGCATAATATTAACAGCAAGATCACCATGGGAATGGCCATGCTGAAAACTCTGCTAGGGATTCTGGATTAGGCCAGTCCTTTCAAGGTGATGGATAGCTTAAGAGTTAACAGTAGCTTCAATAACTTTGGAAAGTGCCAATGTAAAGATAAACGTTGATCGGTTAACAAGGGTCATCTTAGAGGTAATGTGAACATGAGCGAGGGAAAAGCAAAGGTAAGCTGGGAGAAAAAGTGGTTGAAGAGATTGCATTGGATAAGGGCAAGTCAGAGATGCTGATCTTCAGAAAGATGGGAAGAATGCCATCAAAATCAAGGCTCTTACATGAGTCCAGATAGTAGGGACTATGACAAACCTATTGGGAATAAAGCCTGATGTCAGTCAAAATGGTTAAATAGAATGAAGCAGCTTAGGAAGATCCTTCAAGATCACTGAGATTCAAATTGGAGGAAGAAAGTGAACCAAAATAGTATTTTTTTGTCTTTAAGAAAGCTAGCAACTGTACCATCAGGATTGAAGAGTGAGGTGGGAATTCACACGAGTTAAGAGAAAGCTTTGGCAGGGGACCAGAAGGATTGGATGCTGAATGGACAGGAAGACAGCAGTTGATGCTTCCTTTCAACAAAATTGCATTTAGCAGTTCAAGTAGTGGATTCAGAGAAGTTAAAAGGATAAACAATGTTGGCTCAGGCTGCTTCAGACTGATCAAGGCACCAGATGGAGTCGGTAGAATATTCATGAGGCAGCAGAAAGACAGGCATAATTGAACTGAGACTTAGTGCCAGACCTGACAGGAGGCAAAAATGGGGGAACAAAACCTTCCATTTGAATTTATGGTTGTCGTAAGCACATTATCTAGGTCCTCTTTTTTTCAGTAAAAGAGGCCGAATCTGCCATATCTTTAATTAGTGCACTGTAGCTGAAAATTCTATTCTCACACAACTCTGAAATATATTTCATTACTTAACCATAATCCTCTGAGATGTCCCAATATGAAAAGTAATAGAATTTTCAACCTTTCTAATCGTTCTTTACGGGCTCTATTAACATTCTGTAGGTTTGGGAAAATAAAAAAATAGCTGATTTTACATCAGGTTCCAAATTCTAGTTATGTGTATGTCTCCTACAATCCTACATTTGCAGTTGGACATTTTACCAGTGGGGTGACAGGCTGGTGCTGCCTGCCATTATCTGGTGTGTCTGAAACACAAATTTTCCAATCCCACTCGATTTGGTTTACAGGCTGTCCTTAACATAGCATCCATCTTACAGTAATTTTCTTACCAATTTTCTCCCTCCTCTTCTGCCTGAAGGTACCAACTCGTGCTGAGGTACAGTTCCAAGGCTACAGGCAACCCTCCGAAGTGGTCAATCTAAATGTGTGTGCTGAGGTAGTGAGTTTTGGTCGTCTGTTTGGCTGTAAAGCACATTACAACTAAGTGCAAGTCAGCCCTCACACAGCATCCACTGTCTAGCAGGCATCACTGGATAGCAATCAGGAGTAGGGAACCTTGGCTAATATTTCCCTTTTCTAGCCCAGGGGCATTGAAGCCAATTTTAGCACCTTAACTGCTGCCCTGGTTAAGATTAGCTGACTCAGCACAGAGAGAATTATTACTTTAAACTTCAATGAAAAAACGTAGGCAAACAACAGTGAACTCTTCGAATGCCACTTAGTAACTTTTATATCTGATGGTTCCCAAACATGTTAGATGAATATCAACAGCTGTAATTAATTTTATTTCATAAAGGTGGCTGAGAATTAATTGCTATCATATTTTTCATTGGACAAAAAATGATAGGTTCAACTTTGTCTCAACCTGATGAAACATCAGAGTTTGCAAGGAGATAAAAAGAATAGAATTATATTAATGATGCTTCAAACATATCTCTTATTTGCAGGAGTGCCACTGGAGAAGCCTGGCATGAAATTATGCTGGCATGTCTGAGCCACAGCCCATGTGATCCTCGATCAGGCATAGACAGAGATGAATGTGGAAATGATTTTGCCTATTTCTACTTTGTGTCTTTCATTTTCCTTTGTTCTTTTCTGGTAGGTTTCAATTTTCTTAACACAATGTTAGACCATTAAGTATAAATAGTACCTGACTTGATAACAAGCTTCTTTCCTACACGATGCAATATTTAGTTCACTGAGCCGGTCGTTGCAATTGTTCTCTTCAACTTCCTACATAATGCATGTAGCCACACCTACCACTGAAAACATATGCAGGACTATTTAAATGCAAATGAGGAATTTACACTGGGGAACTGCTCATTGCAAATGAAGGCAGAATTTAGAGTATTCTCATAAGTTCAAGTGCTGATGTGGTTCTTTCATCCTTTTTTTTAGACACGCAAAAGATTTTACTTGGTGGGTGCTTGTAACGCAAAAGAATATACAAATCTAAACTTATTAGCACATTTTAGAAAGCCCCATCTTTCTCCAGTTGTTCTTTGTACTTGCTTTAACCAGCTTCAGTATGATTCCCTAATACCTTAACACAATGCACAAACTATTAGGGGATGACGGGTATCCTTTGTTACTCATCAAGAGCGATATGGCCTCATAAGAGCCAATAATGGTGGCTTATGCAGTTACTGAGTGGTTTGAATTGCATTATTACCAGTGGAAGAAACACTGGAGCTCTCAAAAGATAGAATAATTAACTTAATAAGAGGTTTTATCTCTGCTTCCCACATGCATATACATTTCTAATTACAAAATTAATCTATTGTGAGTATTTCAGTCATCTTCATAAGGGCAGCAATAGGGGAGAAGCAGATAAGATGAGAACCTGCCAGCGAGTGCATGCAATCTGAAGATTCATCCCTCAAGGGTATAAGTGATGAATACTTCATTCAGTCATCCTTTATATGTAGGGATGAAAATGCTAGAATGTGCACCGTGCATATACACACCTGCTACTTATATTTTGTGTAATCTTACTCATTTCAAACTGAACTATGCAAAGAAATTCTTCTAAACCTTAATTTTTATTATTGTTTGCAGACACTATGCTTCATACTTTTATCAGGCAGTAAAATATTGGGGTCAGATTAATGAAAATGTGCAGGTAAACTTTTATGCTTGACAGTCCACATTTTGTTTGCTGTGACAAGCAAGTAGTGGAAGGTCATTCTACAAATTACTAGATTATGTGCCCCAATGGCACCGTATGTCAAAGTATTAACAGGCTGTGCCAATGTATGGTATGGTATGGGGCTGCAGTTTTCCCCACTTGTTAAGGTCCCAGTCTCAGCCGAGCCATCAGAGGGAGGAAGAGAGTGGTTGCTAGGCACCTTGTCACTGTGAGGGAGGCGATTTTGAAGGCACGTTACCTCCCAGCTTCCAGTTATAGAGTAACACTGCTAGATGCCTGGCATCAGGTCTCTTGCCCACCTAATGGATCTGTGCATGTTATGGGCAATGCTAAATATAGGTGAGTGAATAACTAAGTGTTAAAAAATGAAAATAAATTTAACCTGATTGCTACTGAAAAAGTAGGGCTTTATTAAATTACCTAGAACAATAATTTGTTTTCTTTAAATTGTTATTTGAGAAGAACTGAACCATGCCATAAAGCACTACATGCAACATTGACATCGGTGAAACAAATGGTGGAGTGGAGATGGACAGACGACTGTATTAACATGGTGTTAAGTTGCTTCATTTTTCAGTCTTTGTTTCTCATTTTTCAAAGCTGGAAAAGGACTTACACCTAATTTCTCCCTTTCTTTACACCTCCCCACACTCTGTGTCATTCCCTGATCAAGGCAATGGATGGGGAACCCATTGCCAAGCTTTTCCCAGTGCTGTTCTTGTACTGATTGATTGAAGCTGCAAAAGAAAGTCACAGGTTGACTTCCCATTGATTTTTTTTTTCTACTTCTTTCAGTTCTCTCTGGAGAAATGTATCACTTTTCCAAGCTGGTCTGGCTAACATCAGAGACTCATTGGGGGATATTTTGACTTTGGCTGATAGTGTAAAACGGGCAATATCGAGTCAGCCGCCTGCAATACATCTCTCCCGAATTTCAATGACTTCAGGAAAGATGTATAATGGGAGGCTGAATCGATATTGCCCATTTTACATGATCACCCAAAGTCAAAATTGCCCCCAATATGTTGGGAACAACCAAGGGCAGAACTTGTTTAACTAACAGCAGATTCCAATTTCTTTCAAATCAAAGGAGAGAAGCAAGACCAAACTGTCATAACCTGCCTCAGGAGCAGAGCAGAATTTTTGAAGTCCAGAGTTGGATTCTCAAGGATTGCATGATCTTACCATGCAGTCACAGTGCAAGTCTCAAATACAACGTGCAAACTTGGTGTAACGGTCGCTTTTCATGGGAGAAACAATAGGATTAAAAGCAGAACAAAAAAATGCTGACATAAATATATTTCGTGTAGAATATAATTTTATGAAATTCTCGGCCGGCTGTGTCCAATTTTTAGAAATAACTGTTTTGCCTGTTGCATTGATGATGACAGACAGGGTGCTAAGAATTATGCCTGAAAGCTGTAAGTGTTGCCACTGACTTCAGGTTTGTTCCATTCGTTAGTGGAACTGAAATTGAATGATTCAAAACAGCTTTAAACGTACAATTTAAATTAGCCCATTACCTGCCAGTTTCCCTGCTTGGTTTAAGAAATGTGCAAGGCAGATATTTTGGTAGAGGTTATGAATTTTTTTAAAAAACAAATGCTATCCGTAGTCCTGTGTTTTGTGACTGATTGCCATGGCTGCATAACTTTTACATGATTGAAATGATGAGATTGTGAGACCAATTTTAAAAAAATTGATAACAGCCCTTTAATAGGGTCTTCTGACAGTATTTATGTCAGTTTTTGATGCCCATTCTCAAATTGGCAATCCAAAGGAAATTAAGCAAAAATTATAGCCTAGAAATTGTGTGTCATATTAGCATATGAACAGTTAATGTGTTCGTATGGCATTCCTTTATCAACTATTTTAAAGAAGTTGCAATCCTATACTTTAAACTGATTAATGTCTCCACTGAAATAGTGGGCATAAGAATGTCATGGCAATGCATAAGTGTTTGCCTGCTGATAACGCAAATTAGTAGTTTCTGGGTTCATGGGTATTAGGGGAAAAAAATTGGAATTTTCTTCACCTATCTCAAAAGAAGCCACTTCCTCTATGTTTTCTCTTCAACCATCTTGAGAGCTGAGAGTCTGATTATCAATCTAAATGGTTTCTGAACTATTTAAGGGCTCTTGCATTGATTCCACTTATCTGCACATCAAATTAACTATGATCTAGCAATTTTCTTAGAGCAGAGAAAAACCTTGCATCTGTATTCTTGATGTTTAGCAATAGGTGTATTCATTTACATTGGGTCAAACAGAAATTCATCTTACTGCACAGCATTATGAGTCATGTGATACACATGTAAGTCCATCTCATCCATCTGAAATGAACATACAGGAGCTTAACACTCAGTTCCACTTTCACCAAGTTGCGGTAGCACTTAAGGTTTGAAATATATACAAGAAAGAATAACAGATATTTAAAAGCAACATCAGAAACCACATAAGCTTAGCTTGTGGAGTCTAATGTCATCTGAAACCTTCCTTGTGTTAGTGCTTAAAACACACTCTATTCCGTCTCTGTAACCTCCTCCAACCCTACAACCCCTCCAAGATATCTGCACTCCTCCAATTCTGGCCTCTTGCACAACCCCGAATTTCGTCGCTCCACCATTGGTAGCCGTGCCTTCAGCTGCCTAGGCCCTAAGCTTTGGAATTCCCTTTCTAAACCTCTCCTCCTTTAAGTTGCTCCTTAAAATCTACCTCTGACCAAGCTTTTAGTCACCTGTCCTAATGTCTCTTCATGTGGCTCAATGTCAAATTTTGTCTGACAATGTTCCTGTGAAGCAGCTTGGGATGTTTTTACTATGTTAATGGCACTATATAAATGCAAGTTGTTTTCTGTTATCTAATGTTGCTATTTTTGAAAAATACTATTACAACAATAGTCATCTGTGCACATTTGGATTTTAAAGTTAGAGTACTTTCAGCAAGGTTGTTAATACTAATTGAGAACTGCACACTCAGTGGAGAGCTGTGGGTAGACTCACGCACCCTTTATAGTGGAAACTGGAGCACCTCCCATTTTTGGAGCAGTGCAGTCGCTAAATGACAAATGTAACACCCAAGTGGACCCAAGTAAATCACTGACCATCAGAGACGTGCACAACCTGCTTTGGGCAGAACGCCAGTGATGCAGGAATTGGCCCAGATCCACCTGCACAAGGAGGCAGTCTACATCGGGTGCAAGACTCCTAACAGTAGTTTAGAAAGAGAACATCATTATCTGTCATCAATTACACAGAAGTGGAACTAATTCACGAGAATAACTAAGAAGTTAAAATTATCTAATTTGTTACAGCATCAAAGACTTTTGCTAGTTCCATGAACCTGACACCAGCTAAAATTCTTGAGTCCAGACGCATTCGCATCTCATTGCACTGACCTTTGTCGTGCATGTAAGCACTTTGATGCATTACAGATGTATATTCAGTAGGAACAGATGTAACTGTGTTGATTTGGAGGCCCATATCTAAGAGCTGACTTCATGGTAAATTAAAATAAGTCTTTGCGAAAGTTTTTACTGCACAATGAAGATGCACTGATTTAGGAATAGGAAAAGATCATCCTATTTTCACAGATCAGCCCCATCTAATAGCCTTCATTGCCATCTCTGAATGCTTTCTATCTCCAGAAACATGGTGTTTTCACCCAATAGACTTGTGGAATCAGTTACCAGGATGAAGCAGGCAGTACAAGTAGGTTCAAGGGACATTTAGGGGGTATATTTTCCTCAGTTCGAAAAGTCAGAGAACAAGTCTGCTTTCCCTCTAATATATATCCTGCCAAAGAAATTGCAGGAACACATGGTTTGAAACATAATTTTATTGGAAAAAGTAGACATTAACAAAAAGCGGTTCATGTTATCAAAAAGTAGTAGTGGATTATTTCTTCATGATTAGCACTCTCTGCGGAGTCCTACCCCTCTAAAAATGGCTTAAGGTAGCTTGACAAAAGAAAAAAACAATTCTTTGTTGAGGCTTTTCTCAGCTACAATCAAATCAAAAAGTAAACATTTTACTCCAGGTCAGACCGAGATGTAATGAATAGGAATATTTTGAAATATCACCATAGCAGTGCCAGAAGTGCGTCATATTCAATAGTAATCTCACCATAGTGAACAATTTGCGGAGATCGCCTTTGTTCATTCCTTTCATAATCTTGTAAACTTCAGTGAAATCATCTTGAAGGCTCTTTGTCCCAAAGAAGACAAGTCTAACATCTTTAACATTTCCTCATAAATTAAATTCTTGATAGCCACTATTGTCTTTATTGGTTGTCTCTGTATCCTCTCAAGAGCAGTTATACCATTGCGGTGACCAGAAGTGCACACAATGAACTTGATGGGGTCTGACCAATGCCCTTCTGTAACAACAGAATAAACTCTTCAGATTTGTACTGTATCCCTCTGTCAATGCAACTCAGTACTTTATTTGCCTTTCTACTACAGCTGAGCATTGGGCTAACAGTTTAATGGATTTATCTGCAGGATCTCTTTTCTTGATCATCACATTGTATCACAGGTCCATTTATCATATGCTGGCTCTTTTAGTTCCTGGCACCTATATTAATCATTTCATATTTATGCACATTAAACTGAATCTACTTAGGCTACCTACCACAGGCTGGTCTATAGTTTTCAGGATTTTTTTCCGACTGTGTTTCTTGAAAAATAATAGTTATATATAATTAATTTAATGGACATTTCATGTAATTATTTTTCTCCTTTTTCCAGATGTTAAATCTTTTTGTAGCTGTTATTATGGACAATTTTGAGTATTTAACCCGAGACTCCTCTATTCTGGGACCACACCACCTGGATGAGTTCATTCGTGTCTGGGCTGACTATGATCCAGGAGCCTGGTATGTAAAATTGTATATCATTTAATTTATTACCACATAATATGTACAGTACTTAATATGATCATGTAATCTTTAAAAGATGATGAAGGTAGTATGTTGTCAAGCATTTGTGATGCCAAACTGTTTTTTATAAAATTGAAAAAAAACTGTATTAATTTGCTTGAGAGGAAAAGTATCCCAAACATATCTTTCACAGAAATCTGCCACATTTTGTACAAACAGCTGGCTTTACTTATCAATGGCTTTATAATCAAAAGATGTAATAAAAGTGAGCACAAATTTGAAGAAATGACTGAAAATGTCAGCTGAGAATATAGCCATAAGGCAGCAAAGATCAGGCAGCCCTCAATAATATCTTAATATGATCATGCCAGCTGCATTTTTAAAGAGTTGAAAGGCCTGATAAAATTCTCATAACTTTTTGTTTTAATCCCTATTTTTTCTTCACATTAAAGGCCTCATAGTGCAATGCATCCTTGCTCACCCAAGAGGTGCCCAAATAACCAGATCTCTGCCATTGTCCTCCTGACACTGGCTTCCACGGTGTGCACAAGAGCACCCTGTATTAACTTGGTCTACAGTTTTCTCACTGGGAAGGATTTGGTCATCCATTTGATGCAGAAGAGATTTACTAGAATGATTCCAGGGATGAGGGACTTTAGTTATGTGGATAGACAGGAGAAGCTGGGATTGTTCTCTTTGGAACAGAAACGATTGCGAGGAGATTTGATAGAGGTATTCAAAATCATGAAGGATCTAGACAGAGTAGAAAGAGAGAAACTGTTTCCATTGGCAGAAGGGTCAAGAAACAGAAGGCATAGATTTAAGGTGATTGGCAAAAGAACCAAAGGTGACATGAGCAAAAATTTTTTACACAGCGAGTGGTTAGGATCTGGAATGCACTGCCCGAGGGGGTGGTGGAGGCAGATTCAATCATGGCCTTCAAAAGGGAACTGGATAAGTACTTGAAAGTAAATAATTTGCAAGGCTACGGGGATAGGGCGAGGGTGTGGGACCAGCTGGATTGCTCTTGCATAGGACCGGTGTGGACTCGATGGGCTGAATGGCCTCCTTCCATGCTGTAACCTTTTTATGATTCTGTGCCTCCCTATGCTGGAAAAGTACTTCAGTTATGTCGAGAGACTAGAGAAGCTGGGATTGTTTCCTTCGAATAGAGAAGGTTAAGGGGAGATTTAATAGAGGTGTTCAAAACCACGATGGATTTTGATAGAGTAAATAAGGAGAAACTGTTTCCAGTGGCAGAAGGGTCAGTAACCAGAAGACACAAATTTAAGGTAATTGGCAAAAGAACCAGAGGAGAATTTTTTTTTAGGCAGCGAGTTGTTATGATCTGGAATGCACTGCCCGAAAGGGTGTTGGAAGCAGATTCAATAATAACTTTCAAAAGGGAATTGGATAAATACTTGAAGAGGAAAAATTTGCAGGACGATGGGGACAGGGCAGGGGAGTGGGACTAATTGGATAGCTCTACCAAAGAGCTGCTGGCACAGGCACCATGGGCCAAATGGCCTCCTTCTGTGCTGTATCAGTCTTTGATTCTATGATGATCCAGCTGAGATCAGGAACTCATGACTTGAGGGACCATGGATCCCTGCCCTCCATGGTATAACCCATTGCTGCACCAACCCGTTGTCTATATGGGCTATGCCAGTCAGCTGAAATATTTTCAACTGCCTGCCTGCCTCCATTTTATTTTTTTGATACTTCCATTTAAATCACACTTATGACTGCTCAGATTCTGCACCTTTATCAAACATTGTGGACAGCCGCTGAGCAGTTTAGTGAGACTGAAGTCCTGCTTCCTATACCAGTGTTATTTCATGGTCTGACCTGAAGGGGGCACATGTCCATCAGCTAAAGGCAAAATAGGATGTTCTTTCCTCATGGTCCCGACCACTCAACAGCCTGTTAGTGAACTACCATGGCAGATACAATTTAGGAATTGCTATATTTATGGTCCTAGATTAGTATAGTCACCCTTAAGGCTGCAGTGACCAACCAGTTAATCCATGAACTCACACTGTAAACCGTTCAAATATATCTGACAGAAGCCTTAAGGTAAATGAAGGAAAGGATTTCCAAAGAGCTCCATAAAGGAAGACTTGCCTGAAGCCAACTGATCAGGTGAAAGTCAAATAAGAGCTTTAAAACATTGAAACAAACTATGTTTTAAAACAAATATATCAGCAATAAAAGGTCAACAACTATTTGTTCAAAAGTTGTTGCGACAGTTTCAAAGAATGAATTTGTGTTTGCCGCAGGTTCTTAAATTTTGCAGTTATCTGGTGACTTTGGTAATTTGGCATGCCTTTGTTTTATTCTGTTCAAAGCTCGCATTTTTGGAAACTGATGCTTGTATTCGGTTGTTGTGATTGATTGTGAACTTTGTTTCACTGTCCAGAAGAATGTCATTAATACAGGGAGTCATCTGTGGTCAAACTCAGTGATTGATAACAGGAAAGTCAGGAAACAATAAAGTGAGACTATGGATAATCATATCAGCAGCTTTATTAAACTTGAGTTGTCTGCTACATGAGGAAAGAACAGTATGGGCAGCACCTAAATATATTAATGGTGACCATGGTCAGGTTTAGTAATATGAATCAGTTCCACTCTTAATTATGATATCCCACTTATTTCAACAGCAATACCGAAAAAAGTTTTGAAATACACTTTGCAACTCAAGCATTTGAGACTTGAGGAGGAACCTCTTTCAAATGAGTTTCCCAATAACTTTCTACAGCATTGTAACCCTGCATTGCATGGTAAAAATGCTACAACTTTAAACCTTGCATTCACACTTAGTGCTAAATGCAAATCTTAATGTCAGAGGTTAGGGAACTATATGATTTAAAATGGCAGCATTTTCTGTCCATTGTAGTAATATTTTTTGTTTAGCATAAAGGAATTGGAAGAGATGCATAAAAAGTGAATTTTAAAAGTGGAAATATGTAAGAAAACAAAACTGGAAGAAATTGTGATAATAGTGAACTACAGGGGAAAATAACAAGAAACACAAAAATATATGCACCAAAGAAACAAATCCAGGAGAGAGTGCAAAAATACAAACAGGAAAATATATGAAAGAAACTGAGGAAGTAAAAAAAAAATAAAATGTAAAAGAAATAAATTAGAAAAAAAGAGCAATGAGAATGTAAAGCTGCTATTTTTATTTTTGGGTATGTTTGAATTTCTGCTTGTTCAGAGGAATCATTGTGTTTGTCATGTCAGATTGTCAGGTGTTTAAAAGCTGTTCTTTTTTAAAAAATACTTTTTGCTTTGAAGCTGTTGCTGTGCTGAAACTTTACATTATTATGGAGTTATTATAGAAGAGCATTCTCTCTTCGGTCTTGGCCTAGAATCTCAAATGTAATTGGCTACAATCAGTCATGTGACATGAAGTAATTTTAATTATTCCAGCTCATTGACTGAAGAGGGATAGAGTTTCAGGAAGTGGCATTAGAGTGCAGTAATAGCAAGTACATTTCCTGATAATATGTGGTATCTATTGGACGGTTAAGACTGTTACTCTTTGAGTGGTGTCAGTGAAGTGACTGATGTCACAAGAAAGATTATAGTCATCATAATACTGAGCAAACTGACAGTGTAGCTGAAGGACTGATAAGTGATAGCAGACTGTCGCTCCAATAAAGCAAATGTTGCTTGCTGTTTTCTGGCTAGAAGTGGTAAAATATTGGTTCTCAGGTGATAGAAGTGGCTGAGAATTCTATGACTGAATTAACTAAACATTGTAGCATTCTGCCAATATTTATACTACACTGTTGCTGTTTAGAGGGGAATGGGATGCATTTGTTTAGGATAAGGTAATAAAATGTGACTGCCTGAAATGCACTATTTTACAGGGTAATGTTCTTAAGTAAAAGATATCAACATGCCCAGATTACTATTGCCCTTTGGTGACTTGCCTCTTGATTGTACTCTTTCACTTTCATCTTTTACATATGAATGTACTTAACTGAAGCCCAAGGCTATAATAAGACTGAAAGTACCCAAGTTGGAATAAATCTAGATTATGACTGTTCAGTTATGGTTATTAGAATCCGAATGGGTGAGGAGTGGACTAAAATCCACAAAGTTTAATGTGTGTCCATCTTCACATCTGGGACACAATGATTTAAAGTTCAGCGATCCCACCAATGTTTATTTCAGGCTTCAAAGGGGAGTGCATGGGAATAACCAGATATAAAAACAAAGACAGAAAATAAATAAGAAGAGTCTAAATGGGGTAAAGGAGCAAAGGAATCTCAGGGTACAGATACACAAATCACTAAAAGTAGCGACACAAGGTAAGGCCATCAAAAAGGCAAACCTAGCACTGGGGTTCATTTCTAAAGGGATAGAATTGAAAAGCAGAGAAGTTATGTCAAACATGTAAAGAACCTTGGTTAGACTACACTTGGAGTACTGTGCACAGTTCTGGTTCCATATTATAAAAAGGATATAGAGGCATTGGAGAAGGTGCAAAAAAGATTCATAAGGATACAGAACTAAAAGGATATACTTATCAGGAAAGGCTAAACAGGCTGGGGCTCTTTTCTCGAGAAAGGAGAAGGCTGAGGGGTGACCTGATTGAGGTCTTTAAGATAATGAAATTGTTTGACAGGATAGATGTAGTGAAAATGTTTCCACTTGTTGGGGAGACCAAAATTGGAGGTCATAAATATAAGATAGTCACTAATAAATCCAATAGGGAATTCAGGAGAAGCTTCTTTACCCAAAGAGTGGTAAGAATGTGGAACACACTGCCACAAGGAATAGTTGAGGCAAATAGCATAGATACATTTAAAGGGAATCTAGATTAGCACACAAGGGAGAAAGAAGTAGAAGGGTATACTGATAGAGGCTCGTGTGGAGCATAATTGCCAGCATAGACTATTTGGGCCGAATGGCCTGATTCTGTGCTGTAGACTTGATGTAAATGAGTGCAGAGTATGGGACAAAAGTCCTGCTCTGGTTCGAAGATATGAGATGTCAAATTAGTGTGATTTTGTTTTGTTGATTAGTAGATTTATCATGCCTGTCCTAGGTTAATGGAATAACTTTACATCAGGACTGAGATTAAGATATAATTTTGGGACGGTGGCCTTGACTGGACCTTTGCCTCGCACAAAAAATAAACATGACTGCAAACTGTGTCCACGTGCAGAACAAATGTTTCACTGACTTGTTCTGTGCTTTGTACTTTGAATATTTGAACTTCCCTTTATTGAGTGCACTTTGTCCATTTTGCAGTTGTGTAGATACTTGTCAGTTCAAAGTTTGGTAGCAGGAGAAATAGCTAGCAGCTGTGCCTCGAATACAGGTTGGATTCCACCATTGTTTCTGATTTTTAAAATTATTATTATTAGTGCTCTCCAGTTTTCTCCCTTTTCTTCTTGCTGAACTCTGCTTCCAAGAGTACCTGTCGTCCTCTGGAACCTTACCCAAGTGATCATCCTTCATATGTGAGCCTTAACTGTGACGATAGGTAAGCTATTCATCCATAGAAGGCATCACACCTGAGCCTGATTCCATTCCCACCTGATGTGCACTTTCTCGCAGTGCTCTCTGGTTTATGGTTCCTGGCTGATTTCACCACCCACCTTCCCTGCAAAGCACAGGGATGCTGAGGCCAATCATAGCAACTCAACTGTTAGCCCTGACTGAGATTAGCGAGCATAGTGCAGACCAGGAATAGAGCCTTAGTTTGCATAGCTTAGGGCAACAGCACCAATACTTCTATACACTAAGCCATTGACTGATTTAGGTTGTGAGACTCTAATGCACTTTGTGTCAGTGCATCTATAGATAAGAATGATGCACACAGAGAATTACATTTTCAAATCCTGACCTTGATTGCTAAAGGATTATAGTTGGTGAGTTGAGCCCATACCATCTTCCAGTCCTGATTCATAGGGGGGAATTTTAATCCCCCAGGACGGGCGGGAGAGGGGCGGGTTAAAAATCTAAAAATGGGAATTTGAACGTTTTAACGGAGGTGGGTTGGGGGGGGGGGCGGGGTGCGAGCAACTAACCTGCTCTCCAGGGTCGGGTCTGCAATTTAAATATTTTAATGAGGCTACAATTTTAGGACAGTTTTAAATGTAATGGCTGAAGACTGGGTTTTCCAGGGTTCAGGAAACCTGACAGCTGAAGGGAGGCGAGAATGGCCGGATCCAGCAGGTAAGTGTCTTTCCAGCACTGCTTGTGGGCCAGGAGGAACAGAAGTGCTTCCCCCCGGCCCCCCAAGCTAACCTGCCACGATCAGCCTCCCTTCCCGTGACCTCCAGACCCCGTCCCTCCATGATGGGACACCCTCCCTGCAATTGGACACCTCCCCACCCGATCTCACCCTGGCCCGCGATGTGGTCTCCGGGCCCCCCCCCTTCTCCCTGATCTCCACCCAGCCTGCGATCTTCTCCCCGCACCACCCGCCCCCGAACTACTCACAGCCTGCGATTTACTCACACCCTCCCCCCCCACCTTCGAACTGCTCCCTGGCCTCCCCGATCTCGCACGGTCCCCCTCCCCAATCTTCTCCCTCCCCCCCCCCTCCCCCCTCCCCCCCTCCCCTCCCCCCCTCCCCTCCCCCCCCCCCCTCCTCCCCTCCTCCTCCCCTCCCCCCCTCCCCTCCCCCCCTCCTCCCCTCCTCCTCCCCTCCCCCCCTCCCCTCCCCCCCTCCTCCTCCCCTCCCCCCCCCTCCTCCCCTCCTCCTCCTCCTCCCCTCCCCTCCTCCCCTCCCCCCTCCCCCCCTCCCCTCCCCCCCTCCTCCTCCCCTCCCCCCCTCCCCCCCTCCCCTCCCCCCCTCCTCCTCCCCCCCTCCCCCCCTCCTCCTCCCCCCCTCCCCCTCCCCCCCTCCCCCCCTCCCCTCCCCCCCTCCCCCTCCCCCCCTCCCCCCCTCCCCTCCCCCCCTCCCCTCCCCCCCACCTCCTCCCCTCCCCGGCCCACGATCTTCTCCCTCCCTCTTCTCCGCTCCCCGGCTGCGGCCTGGTGCCGCAGGCCTTCCCGGCCAATAGCCGGAGTCAAAAATTTAAATGAGGTCCTGCATTAATTTGGCATGACCTCCAGGAAACCAGCATTTCCGGGTTTCCCGGCCGCTACACCTCCCCCCTGCCCCCTGTAAATATTGGGGCCTTAATGTAGCTGTTATGCTGCATCATAAGTGTCCCAATGCCTGCTTCCTAGCAAGTAGCACAGAAAGAGAGATTACTCTCGCACTTGTCATCTGTTAGCATTTGCCTGGGATACAAAGAGTGCCTGTTCACCCATTGGTGAAACCATCACCACCAAACAGGAGTGAACAGTCACATGAGGATACTTAACTTATCTCTGCTCTTATTAAATTTGAATTTAAAAAAAAAATTCCCACCACACTGGCGCCATCGTTAGTTGCCAGTTACTTCATAAATAAAATGTTACGGGCATAACAAAAGCAGTTTTTTTTTCTGGAGCTTGTTATTTTAAAGGCTATTCGTGAAACAAAAAGTGAAACTTGTGTGAGGTCATGCATCCATAAAGGAATTAAATATTCAAATTGGAGGCAAAGAAGATTATCTGTTATTTCCTAACTGTGTTGCTCCAGCAGGTAACTTGGGCAAGGCAAACAGAATGGTGGAACTTCTATAGATGCAATCTATGTTTGGTGTACATTTTTTAAAAAGTAGTTAGTAATATATGTGAAAGACTTGATAATAATAAGTCCTGTTAATTGAAATTTGAAAATGCAGCCTGGAGTGTTCCTTCAAAAGCTAACTGAAATCAAACAGGATTAATGGATTCTAACTGGAAATTCATGGCAGGGTTACCCTATTTTTTCATTCATTATTTATTAACTATTGATCTCTTGTAACCTCCAAGCCAACATTTTACAGTGTTATGACGCTCAACTGTAATCATTATGTACTCTTTTTGGTTTAGTTTTGAATCTGTTTAACATTTAAAATCAAAGCTGTATGGATTGCTCATATAATATATTTACATTTTCATTGTGAATGTGGTATTAGTGATAGTCACTCCTCTCATTATTTTCTTGAGGATCAAATGTAAGTCTAGTTTTCCTCATGAACTGTCTGGGGTTTTCAATCAATGATTAGCTCACAAAATATTTTTTTTTAACTTGAAAAATATTACCATGGAGTGAAATGCCCAGATAAATACTTCAGTTCCGATTCCTTTGATGCCCAAGTCAAACACGCTAAAATTCTGAAAAAGAGACACTTAAAGGGACTGTGCCATTTACAGCCTGTCTCAGAAACATTGATAAATCCTACGGATCTGATTCTTCTCTTAGTACAGCAACCCATCCAGTAGTACAAACGTTTTGTTTTTAAACATTAAAAATTGGAACTTCTACTGCATATTTGTGCAAATACTTAAAAAAAATTCAAACATGAAGCATGAATGAGAACATTTGAAATGCCTAGATTATGACTCCAATAAATACTAGAAGAAAATATGCTTACCCGTGCAAATGCAGCCTGATGAGGAAACAGATTTTATTTAATGAGAATTTGCACTTAGAAGTATTTTTCATTTTTTTGTTGTTTTCTGTTCAGAAATCAGTTATTTCTGCATGTACTGTGTCTTCCTTTTGGTTTGCGTGAATCAATCAGCTCACTGATATGAAGCCTTGTTTCATAAATTCATTTGTAGCACTCATTTTCTAACTTGTGAAATTCTTTTTCCAGTTACCGGATTCATTATAAGGATATGTACAATTTGTTGCGTATTATCTCGCCACCTCTTGGCTTAGGAAAGAACTGCCCACATAGATTGGCCTATAAGGTTTGGAATTAAACTGATAAGCAGAGTATCCAAAAAGCCCCAACTGTCTGCACCTGAATAGGAATGATTGACCTGGCCATCTTGTTCCATTCACTCCAATATTTGGCTTTTATAAGTTTGCTAGAAATTTCTTGGCATGCTGGCTTGAACTATCTTCTATTAAAGAAAGCCATCATTTTACATGCTTTGACCATTTACTAAACTGTCAATCATTCCTTATTGAAACAGGGATTAGGGAGCCTAGATTTGATTGCAAGAAGGCACATTCCCATGCAAAGCCTGTATTTGCACTGGAAAATCTTGCATCTCCATTTTGCAATCTAATTAACCTGGATTTCTGTTTTTTTTTCCTTTCTGTTTCTGTTCCCTTTTTGTTTTGTTTTTTTGCTTTTGCCTCACTTCTTTTCCAAAGTGGGCGCATCACTTACAATGACATGTATGAGATGCTGAGACACATGTGTCCACCCTTAGGCCTGGGAAAGAAATGTCCTGCAAGAGTCGCCTACAAGGTAGCATATAAACCAAGTATACACAAACCAATCTTGTGTGTCAAATCCAAATCTGTGTTTTACTGTGAGTGCTGTTATATTTATGTAACTGTTGTTCACACTGTTCCATTTTGCATTCAAAGGTCACATTCTCAATGATGTTTAGACTTCCATCTGTGTTTTATCAGATTGAAAAGTATGTTTAGAGTTAATTGAGAGTGATATTGTTACTAAATTACTTTCTAGACACCTCCATAGGCTTTCTATTTCTATTGAGTTTCAAGCCCTAATTTACTAATGAGTTCCAATAGAAGATGCTTAGTTAAAATGGAAGTGCTTTTTTATTCCAAGTATTGTCTCTGAACCTCGTTACCCCTTGAAATTGGTGGCTCTTTAATGGAGGTAATCCAATTGCACTGCATCTTTTTTTTAAGTGTTAATGCTCGGTATCATGCACCAAAAGAAAATAGTTTCAATAACGGAAACATGTTAGCAGCATAAGACCTACAACAAGAGGCAAGCACAACATCCTCTCTCTAACAGTTCAAGTCGTGTATGGTTTCTGATAATAGTGTTGTGCTGCACTCCAGAGCTTCTTAAAATAAATACTAAAGGAGCCAAAAGTAATGAGATACTTTCCCCTTACCTTTGCATATTTTCGTAGTATTGGTTAAAATGAAATAAAGAGGAGCAGAGGTACTAAAGACTCGTATGTGTGTTAATTCGAGTGTCTGGTATCCAAAGTTTTCATGTCTCAAGTCACTTTTCTTTCATGTCTCAAGTGCCACTTTTGTGCATTTTCTTTGGCAGTGCGACTTCACAAAACCAACCATAATAAATTTAATTACCTGTTTGGTTGTAAAAACCACTTAAACACGTTGATTTCTGAAACATAAAGTTTTCCAAAAACCAATCAGCTCAAAAAGTGAAAGAGGGAGTTGGAGACAAACAGACAGAATGAAAGAAAACCTGGGAGAGCTATACCGAGAGAAAGAGGGAAGCAGAAAGAGTAGAAGACAAACAGTCTTCAACGAGAGGTCGCTAGAAATAGAGAGTGGGATACAATTGGAGATACAGTTACAGAAGGAGAGACATAGAAATGTTGATTTTCTTTATCCCCATGAGCAAAACTATGGAAGATCAAAAAGTTTTTGATAAATCAACAATAAAGATTTTTCTTGATAATTGTGTGATACATATTCACTCGTTTCCATCAGAATTGAATTGTTTGTGAATAAATTTAGCTATTTATTTACAGTTTCTACAGTTACTAAATATAACAGCACCTTTTAGTTTAGAACTTGTAGATGTGCAGTGGAACATTGTAATTGTATATAGTTTGTACTACTCTGTAAAGTGATTTTTTTTTAGATTTAATTAACAATTTGTATTGAACATTACATTGTTACGAAGACCTTTTTCTTTATTTTACTTCTGTCCTCTTACTGTTTGCAAGAAGATCTTGCTTTAAATCTTGTTGTCTGGCAAAAGCTTAAAATCTGCTTTTTAAAAAAAAAATCAATTGTGACTCTAAAGTTTGTTCTCTCTTTCTTCTGTAATTGAATATTGGTCTGTCAGGTCTTCCATGGTCTCTCTTCAGAATAGCAGGACAAAATCCCTGTACAGTTCATGTGCCGTTGCATTCCAGCATGTACTAAATTGCTAGTCTTTTGAACTGCATGCCTGTCTCACCCTATTGGGGAGCACTTCATCTGCCTGCTGATTGCTATGAATTTCTCTCTCTCTCTCTCTGTCGCTAACTTCTCTCCCTCTCGAATGGATTCACACTGACTCTATTTCAGTACGTTCTTCTTTGCATCGTGTTGTATTCAGACTAAAGAATGCTCACCTGTGTTAACTCCTGGTCTGCTGACTGACAGGTACAGTGTCGTGGCATCGCAAACTCCTGCCTCCGTTGCAGAATTTGTGAACAAACCTTCTGATTGTAGGGTCCTAAAATTCAGGAGCATTATAATCAGATATTTTACTGTCAGAAAATGACGCCTGTATTAGATTGTTGTTTGAAAATGATTTCCAACAATAATCTCATTTGTCCTATTCGGCCACCTGTTGGATTAGATACAGGAATTACCACAAGTACAATGATTATCGGTAATCATACTGAGGTCCTTTTGGGCCACAAAAACAGTCAGATGTGTGGTTGAATAATAAAAAGCCGTCCAGCATATAGAACTTGCCAGTTGCCACTTTGACTTTTGAAGACTCGAAGCCCCAGAAAAGTACCAGATTGAACCAAATCTAAATTTTTAAATACCAGTTTTATACGTTTTCTAAGCTGCTCTTGTGCAAAGTAGGAACATGTTTTTGCATCATTTTCCTAGCTCTCTGGAGTCTGCACATCTTAGAAGAGGTTTGACACCAGTTGCGTCAGCAGATAAAGAGATGAACATTGTTGAAAGTGTAGCTTACCACTTGCATTGTCTTTGGACTGTGCTCAGTGCAGAAATCCCCACTAATTACGCCCTTGTTGCTATTTGTTCACAGCGGCTTGTAAGAATGAACATGCCGATTGCTGAAGACGGCTCTGTGCATTTCACATCTACCCTGATGGCATTGATTAGAACAGCTCTCGATGTCAAAATTGCTGGAGGTGAGTGGACAGGTCATATCATCACTCTTGCATGCAATAGCTGTGTAGCAGAATAGGCATTAAAGCTGGAGTGGAAGGATTATCTCAAAGGGCCTTGTTTACCTTTCCAAGCATTCAGATAGCGTATTCTGTTGGAGGACTTCATTACAGTGCTTGTTATTGCAATATTAGAATGCATATTATAAATCATTCCATTATTCTTGTCTACTTACTAAACATAATTCCACTCAGGATAGTTTATAACAGATGCCAAATGGTGCAATATGTATTTTTAAAAGAGAAGGGCAAAAGATGGGGCTGAATTTTCCTCTGGGCCAGGTTTGCTGCCAAAGGAGGGTCAAGGCCCATTTCCCATCATTTTCCACTGCCATTCTGCCCAAAAATCCAACCCATACTGTCAGATGATTTTGAAGAGAAAATCTCTGCTAACTGTTTTTGTGGCTTTTTATTAAACTGCTATTAACCTATTCACTTGCCTAATGGGGTTTCTGCTGGTATTTTTGTTAAGCTGGGTAATTGATGCTGATGTGTGTCATGATCATCACCTATATCAAACATGAATAAGCCTATGTATAGGTTTGTGTCAAGCAGTGGTTTATGAAAGGTTTGCACATCAGGGTGGAAGCACTCTTCTTGGAGGTGGTAATGAAAATCATCTCAACTCATCCTTCTGTGTTACCAGTACCTTTAGGCTAATTAAATCTAAGAAATAGGACACTGCTACGAGTGCAACATCCTGTGTTTATTTTACCATTTATGGAAACAATGTTAGTAAATAACAGAACTCAGTTTGGATGACAATCTTCAGACTATAGGTACGGTAGTGTAGTGGTTATGTTACTGGTCAAGTAATCCAGAGGCCTGGATAAATAATCCAGAGAGAGTGTTTTTCAAATTCCACTATGAGCAGTTTTAGAATTTGAATTCAGTTTTTAAAAATTCTGTAAATAACAAGGTGGTATCAGTAAAATGACCATGAAGCTGTAGGACCGTTGTAAAAACCCAATTGTTTCACTAAAGTCCTATAGGGAAGGGGTCCTTACCTGGTTTGGTTTTATATGTGACTCCAGTCTCTCATCAACATGGTTCACTCTTAAACTGCCCTCTGAAATGGCCTAATATCTCCAGGGATGGACAATAAATGCCAGCACTGCTCATATCCTGAGAATGAATAATAAAAAAAACTATGGTGTAACAAACAGGGAGCTGAATGACAAGACCTATGCATTAAAGACCATAAGCTAAGCCTGTGATTTTACATTACCTCAACTTCAAATTTTTGGGTGTGATTCTCAACTGTGAATTAGTCATAGGAAGTGAACATACATCATGCAAAAAAAAAACCTAAACAAAGTTGGATCACTGCAAAAACAAACCCTGTGCTTTCATTGTGGCAGAAAAACAAAGTGTTGGCATATAAGAGTGCACTGGTGTATGGCAACCCTGACTATAGAAGTATAGCATCTTCATTAGTTTCTCAACAAAGAATGAACACGCACACGCGCGCGCACGCACACACACACACACACACACACACACGAAAGGAATAGGTCACAATCTCTTGATCTACTGCTCTATACAGTATGCGACATCACACCGTCCGATGCAACACTGCCAATCACCCGAAAAATTCAGTAAGAGTACAAGATAAACAGTGAATTCTTGTTTCTACAGTTTGGAAGTGAAGAGGACAAGCAGTTTATATCATTGCCAAGCATTCCCACAACAGTGGAACTCCATTTCAGAGATAACAACAAACTTTGTTTTCTATAGGACTTCTTACATACAGTGTTTCACTACTCTTTACAATGAGAACAAAAGGTAGATGCTGAGCAGGAGGCAAAAAAGGATATCATCAAAGGCTACAAATGGGGGACGTGGGACCAAAGAAGAGTTTTTGCATAACATTTGAAAGTGGAGCGGGAGGTGGCAATGCTAAGGGACTGAGGTAGGGAATTCTAGATGCCAGGGACATAATGACTGAAAGAGTAGCCAACAGTGGGGAGCTGAGGAAGAAAAAAACAAGCATTAATCTGGTTTTGGAGGAGCAAAGAATGCAGAAATATATGGATAGAGCAGATCCATGAGGTAGAATGAAGGCAAGGTAGTCAAACAATTTGATAACAGGGATAAGTATCTTGAAGCCATTTTGCTGGACTCAGGGTGCTGGTGGAGCTTAGCAAGGTTGGGGCTGATGAGAATGCAGGACATTGTGTGGGGAGGAATGAATTATAATTTGTTGAAGGTTGGACGCGGAGAGGTCAGCTGTTATTAAAGTTAAGCCTGGAGGTGCTAAATGTGTAGATTAGGGTTTCAGCAGCAGAGGGTAAGAGAATAGGGGTGGAGGTGGGTAATATTGCAGAGGTGGAAGAAGGCAGCCTTGGTGATGGAATGGATTTGAGGAAGGAAGTTCAGTATGGGGTCAAACAGAACACCAAAGTGCCACACCTCCATAAACAGACTCAGTAGTTGACAGCTTCAAGGCCAGAGGCACATAGGTGCTGGTTGGGGCTGAAGCAGATGGCATTGTTTTGCCAACAATATTGAAGGAAATGTCAACTCATCCTGGTTTTGATATTGGCCAGGCAGTTAGAGAGCATAGTAGCAGCCAGGGGGTCAATGAAGAAATTGAGAGAAGATAGTTTATGACATGGATTTGACCAATACAATGAGTTGAGTAATGTTAGGCATTTTGTTTGATCTTGGTAAGTGTAATTATTCCTATTGTGCCTTTGTGTGTTCCATAAATACCATTTAAATTAAGTCTTTATGGTTCAAGGTAGCTAAATGCTTTACTCTTGCTCCAGTGGGCATCTGTCTTAGTAAAACATTAGGCTTGTTGCATTGCATGTCTAATTGGCATTATGATACAGGCAATAACAGACAAAGCAATTACTGAATGTCATTACACACGTTGTCCTACAAAAGGCAGCACCATCGCCTACCTTCCACATATCCAAGAGTTTCGGCATCCCAATTACTGGCTTCCTAAGGATCTCAGTCGCTCTACGAATCTAGCAAAGTTCATGATGCTCATTAAGGACTGGATAAGCTTTAATGACGGCAAATATTTAGGTCACGATGCATTGACTTTTGGGTTGGGAGCTAGATAAATGATCGATAAATTTGATAGATATTGAAAAGACTATCAGTTGGCATGCTGGCTTATTGTGCTGGGAAGAATATAAAGTGCAGTTGGGGGAAAAACATGTAAACCATGTTAAACAATCATTTGAATACACCAATATAATGAAGTCTCAATCATACCAGCTGCAACCTACAATTATTGATGTAAGTCCGATTACTGAGTTCTTCTATGATCCTGCTGCCTTTGTTCATTCCACAATGGCCCAGCAGTGCACACTACATGAATTTCCTGCTTTTTATAAACTACTCCCTTCAAGTGATGCAGGCTAAGAGTCCAGCTGTATGTTAACTTTGTTAGGATCTATCGCTGCAATGTCCGGGTCACGACACATCCAACCTTGACTTGTTGTTGCAGTCATCTGTGGTATATTTTTCTCCATTTGCAAATTTTAGCCAAAAAAAGCAAGTTAAAAAGCAATGTTTCCTGCTTTAAAGTCACAATTGCTTAATTCGAATTAGCTGTTGATTCAATTTTTTTAAGAGCAGAAAATGCCTCCTGTACTGTTTTATTTACATTTCTTAATTCCAATTACTGGATAATTTGGTTTTTTTTGAGAAAAAAATGACTTTGAATTAACAGAAGTATGTACTTTTTCACTAAAATTAATGAATGGAGGAAAATTTCACCCAGGACACTGAAATGATGAATTGTGACATGTTTTTCTAACTTTCAAAAGCATTTTGCATTTAAATTCTTGCAATTTAAAAAAGAACGGTATGGAAGGGTGGATCTAGGGTGCAGATTTAGAGAGGGGAATTTTCTGAAAGTTCCTCAATTCAGCCACAGGGGAAAAGTGCTGAGACCACCTCTGAACTGAGTGGTTGCACAATCCCATCGGCCGATATCTGATGGAAGGTGGTCCAGCCACCTTCTTAACCAGGAAATGGTCGATGGGAGGAAAGAAAATAAACATATTTTTTGTCTATGCTTTACTAATATGCAGCACACTATACAGAGCGAGTACAGTTATGACAGATAGGGAGATCTGTCATATTTCAAATCATAAAAAGAAACTAAAGTTTTAATATTAATGGGATTTTTTTGACCCAGACTGCCCACTTTATTGCTTTTAAATTTCTAAAGATGAAAAACAACTGACTATCCCATCATTTCTTTTCTAACAGAAATGTCACTGGTAGCAAATGGCTAAGTAGAGCTCAATGTATGCATTTGGGTATGAGTGCAAAACATAGGGTAAAAAAAGGCTTCCACACACTTTCTTAGGAGAGAGCTCTCCTCCAGTACTGTGCCCTTTCACATGTCTTATTACTTGTGAAACCAAAGATTTCAATATTTTAAAAAAATTAGAATGTATGCTGCTGACTGCCTCAGTCAACCAAAAATTATATGGCTATTAGCAACCATTAATGGTATTTAAGTAATAGAAAATATTGAAATATCAGATCTTGAATTGCCTGGAGGGGAGTGAGCCGTTCTTATCATTGTAAATGGAGCAGACTTTGTCGTCTGCTGCAAAGGAGCGAAGATTGAAAATCTGATTGCTGCAGTCTCAACACAGCCTGGCCGCATTACAGCATAGAGAATGATAAAATCAGACCTGTAAAGTGCTCTAAAAGCTCACTGTTCAAGTGGAAGCTGATTAGATGCAAACAAGAAAAATCTGTGGACCGTTCGACACCAACTGGTCAATTCAAAAAGCCCAGAAGAGAACAAAATGCCACATAAATGAAACTGATAGAATGTAAAAACAGACAGACTTAAGAATTATGTAGAATGTTTTAAAGCTTCAGAAGACAATTCTAAATGTTCTTCAATTCTTAATACTGCATTCCCTCTCTCTGAAAAAAGTCACAGTGGAATTTTTAATATGGGGTAAGCATGACATTTTTAATCAGGAGTGACATATGTAAATTGCACTTTTTAGTCTGAAGGGGCATTGCTGGAGTTTATGACCCAATTTATATGAAGTCATAGTATGGTGTCAACAAATGGTGATGACATCGATATAACATGCAATGTCAAAAGGAGGTTTAATCCCCATTTTGACATAATTATTGGGCAATGTGTTGACAAATCTCAAAGTATTAGCTAAACAATTTTTCAAAATCTGTCATTGAAAAATTAAATGGCTGCTTGCCATTGATTTGCTAATGGAAAACCATGGAAACTAGCAAATAGAATTGTGTGTGTGACAGGGAAGGATTCTGACTGTACACACGTACCATTTTCTGAGATACGTTGACAATATTTTTGTAAAGGGTTAGAATATCAAAGTAATCTGTTTAACATCACATATGAATGAGGTCAGTATGAAGGGTGTATCAATACTTTCCGACAACAGAACAAAGTCTTAAGCTGGAATTTTGTTAGAGAGAATTTAAGAGTACAGGCATTTCCTCATACAGGCAAATGTCATTTTTCGCTTCTGCTCAAACCTTTTAAGTTCAGAAGTGATTGAAGATTCAGGTAACATTATGTTGCACTTTTTCATTTATTTCATGAATGTACTAAATCAAGGACTAATTTATGGTCCTCAGAATTAACTCAGTTTCATAATATTCAGTATTAAAATTTTATAGAAAATAATTTGTGCATATTTTGAAAAATGAACCCACCACGAGGAAACTAAATTAGAGATTTTGCCTTTCTGCATTTCAGGAATGCCTGTAATAATTCTCTGTAAAGGCCTTCTCCAGTTTAATTTTTAAACTGATTGTTTTAAAACTAAGAATCCATTATGGTAATCTTAATTGGGTTTTTCGGATTCAGGCTATTTATCTGATTTAATGAGGCTGTTGCACCTAAAGCTGACGTTTTAGTCTCAAGTCATGTGCTTCCAATCCATCCTGCTAGTCAACAGTATCACTGTCTAGCCAACTGTTCCCAATGCATTCTGTTACTCACCAGTATTGATGCCTAGCCAGGCAATCTTGAGCCTTGAGATGGGAGTGTAGTTACTCCCACATATCTGCCATTTCTTAAAACACACACGGTTGTCAATGATTGATGTGTGACACTATCTACTTTAATGGATTCAAGATTGAGATGTAATCACTAAACTTTTATTCAAAAGAAGGACCTTGCATTTCCATAGCGCCTTTCATGACCTCAGGACGCCCCAAAGTGCTTTATAGCCAATGAAATGTAGTCACTGTTGTAATGTAGGGAAATATAGCAGCCAATCTGCACACAGCCAGGTCAATCAAGCAACAATGAGATAAGTGACCAGATAATCTGTTTTAGGTCTGTTGTTTGAAGGATAAGTATTGGCCAGGACACTGGCAAATCTCCCCTGTTCTTCTTCAAAAAGTGCAATTGGTTCTTGTACGTCCACCTGAGATAGCAGACGGGGCCTCGGTTTAACATCTCATCTGAAAAACGACACCTCCAACAGTGCAGCACTCCCTCAGTACTGCAATGAAGTGTCAACCTAAATTATGTGCTCAAGTCTCGGGCTTGAACCATTAAGTAGTTAAATAAATTGTTTCACGACAAATAATATAGACACCACGTACAATGAAAGATTAACATTGTCCTAATCAGCTCGTCTTCCAGTTGATTACATTTCTTAAAGCAAATGAGTTATCCAAAGGGAAAGAACCCTTCTTCCTATCTTTACTAATTCTGTCTCTAGTACTAAACTGATCTATACACCAAGCTTCCGTTACAATAGCACATTCTCATGCTCATAGGTGGGAAGAGAATGTTTTCCTTTGGTCCCTCTGGGTTTATCTTTACAGTTGTGATCTGAAAATGCATGTCATTCGAAGTCTTTTATTTCCCTGACCAGTCCATTTGGGAATCCGTCCATGCTTTTCTTGTGATTTGCAGATGAATGCATCATGTTCTTTTTTCAGTGGCATTTAGGGAATATCCAGCCATCGGTTGGTTTTTGTGCTGTCCATATTGCAGTTATGCAACTCACATTTGGTTTAAATGAATTTAAGGTGATCCAAATCCAAGTCAATTCAATCTGAATGCCCATCCTCATGAATGGGAATGAGTGACTCCTGGGGTGTGTTTTAGATGTGTCTCTCCATAATAATCTCAGTGATATCAAGGGCCTCACTACAGGAATGTGACATGCTACCCTGGAAATGAGGGATCTGTTTCCTGTCTTAATGAATTATGGCATACATCAGTAATAATCACACATCATACAAGAAGAACGGGTTCTTTTTGATTTTATCACCATGCCAATTTGCATTATCTTTTCTGGAACACATCTCTTCCTGTGTTTTTTTCCAATTGATTCAAGGCCTCCTGTGTTAACCAGTACAGCTACTGCTCAGACAGGCTGGGCACTGATGTCATCTATCCCACTTCCTGTAAATACTCAGTAATGTGAGATGCTTATAGACATCTGCTTTCCTTGGCTGTGCAACTTGTCAATCAGTGAGTTATTCAGCATTACTCGGACTGGAACAGAACTGTAGTGACACTATGCTTCTTCTGATAGATGATGTAATTCACAGTGGATTTCTTCAGATAAAGCCTGGAACCTATTACACCATAGACAGGCTTTTAATGGGCTTTACCAGTCACATCAACATAGAACCAAATGGGTTTCATGCTGAAGTAGCACTGAAGCAGGATTCATTGTACTGATTTTTTAATATATGTATATATTTCTGGCAGTCATTCTTGAGAACCCTGTTTGATTAACTATTGAGACCAAAATGGTGAGATCACACTGCCAAAATGAGTGATCTCGCGATACCATCTCAGCACTGTATAATATTTGTTGGACATTTAAGTAGAGCAACATAATCCCAATGAAAGCGATATTTCAAGAAGCTCAGTTAGTACGACTCATATGGAAAAATTGGCATTATAATTTTAGTAAATGGCTTTCAGTGCTGTTGTGAATTTATGCACCTGAGAATCAGTTGTCTTCACAGTTGTGAGATGAAGCAGTGGAGGGTTCTACATATCCAAGAGCTTGATTTCTCTGACAGCAGAAGTGGGGTAAAGGGATTATCTATTTTCTGGCAGTCAGGGAAACAAGCTGTCCAAAGTGTATATTTGCATTGAAATCTAAAGGTGTCCAAACTCATCTCTTATTTTTGTAAGATTTAGGAATTGTTAATTCAAATGGCTGTCAGAGTTTTGCCATATTTTGCTGAGGTTCATCTTGAAAGTTTTATCTGCACCACCAGGAGATTAAGGAAATTGGTTATCATGGGATCATAGAATCATACAGCACTGAAGGAGGCCATTCAGCCCATCGTGCCTGTGCTGGCTCTTTGAAAGAGCTATCCAATTTGTCCCACTCCCCCTCTCTTTTCCCAGAGCAAGTATATATCCAATTCCCTTTTGAAAGTTACCATTGAATCTGCTTCCACCACCCTTTCAGACAGTGCATTCCAGTTCATGATTCTCGAGGGTAGTGTTCATGACTGAACTAATTGTAGGTGGTCTGGGGAATAAATGGGGTAAAATGGTAGCTATTAAAATGGCAGGCTTTAAAACGGAATTAAATCAAGTTCACAACAATCTAGTAAATTGATTTTGTTCCTCTTTAGTTTATATCTAGAAGTTTAACTGTTTTCTAACAGCATCAGGAGGAAGAACTGTGTAAAATGTTTTGTTTTGAGTAGCTGCAGTCCACTTTGGGGTTCGGTTTATTGTGTCCTCGTTTGTTTTTTTCAGTAACACAAGTTTTTTTTAAATCCAAAAGTTGAATTAATAACTGTAAAAGAAATTCTGTAAGATACATAGAATAGTCAAATGGTGCTTTAGATATTTTGTAAATACTAGGAGACTTACTTTACTATGCCATAATAGGCATCAATTATGATAGCCTGAGAAAGCAGCTGGAATGTGGGTATATATTTTAAGATTGGTCCTGTATTGAGTTATTTTCACATTTTATTTTTAGAGGAAGAAGACTGTCCCTGTTCACCATTTGCAGGGAGTAAATTGTATTTATACTTCGACACTAATGAGGCATGCATGCTCTTTCACAATCTCCTATCTCTCTTCCATCATTTGCCTGTATTTTTCCCCCACTATGTTTACTCTTATCATGGACATTCTTGAGTTGAAAAGAAGTCCTTTTGATTCCAGGGGTTATCTGTTTATCTGAGCTAATTTTGCTCTGTCCCAAGTATGTAGTGTCACAATATTTCTCCTATTGATCTGCTTGTCCAAAGGATTGTTTTCTTAATGCTGTGTCAGGGTAGATATGCAATGAATGGACAAAAATGTTGGCGCATGTTGCTTCACAGTGTTAACCCTATGGGCTCAGGCCTTTGCAGTTAGCCTTGCACACATGGTGAACACCAATACAGCTGCCGTTTGCCTGGATGTAGATCAGAACGGGTACAGAACAATAATTTCTATATATTCTGGACCAGGAGCAGAGTCTGACTGTGCCTGTCTTCTCCTGTAGGAGGCGCATACCAGCAGCAATGTGATGCGGAGCTTCGGAAGGAAATTACTGCTGTTTGGCCAAACCTGTCTCAGAAAATTCTGGATATACTGGTGCCTCCACATAGACGTGAGTACTCTTCCCATGTCTAGAGAGTTTGGTTTGCCTAAAGGACATAAAATGGCATCAGTAGTGCTTGTTGGGTCAATCATTTTTATGACATGATTTTCAATTGATATGTACAATTGCTCAATCTCAAAAATACAAACATGTATTAATATTAGCTGAAGTAGCTAGATTCCATTTAATGTTATTGTAGTATGCAGGGAGATGATCTGTTATTCTATTATTAAGAACTTAGATGAAGAGTCTGGGCCCATAGTGCAGGACAGCACTGAGGATGAAAAGGAAAAGACAATGGAAATAAATTAAGAAGTAGTAATTTGGTGACACTCAAACTTGGGTTTTAAAAGCCTGTACATTGTGTAAGAAAGGGAATGCTGAGGTAGGTAAGCAATTCCACAGTTTTGAGGCCCTGTAAAGGAATGGGTGATCAGAGACTTCAGTACAGCTTGGATACAGGGAGGAGGAAGACCATGTAGGATGGTGTGCTTAGGCCTCAGGAGGAACACAAGAGGAAAGCTTAGAGTAACGATAACCATAATAGTAGCATAAAACAGAGAGAGAGCCAGGAAAGGTTCTAAATGGGGGAGAAGTTGGGAGCTTTTTGTGCCTTTGTTTATTCTTGTTGATCATTTTGAACCTTTGGTTGAGATGGAGGTATTATTTCCCCTTCCATCCTGCTGCTTGCTCTCTGAGAGCAGTCAGTTTTTGCTCTATGTGTTTGCAGCACCTTGGGATATTGAGTAGCATTTTCTAAAATTGTTGGGTGTCAAGTAGCAAACTCCAGAAAGCAACACAGAATGGTGTAAAATACTAAGTAAAGAAACTCCAGGTTACATGCAATTACACTCTTCATTTACTTAAGATCAGCAATGATAAATAGAGAACACCATAATTGGAGCTGTTGAGTAGTATGTTTAATCTTTGAATGAAGGAGGCCACATAACTGATGAGTGACTAAATTAAGAGCGAGTTATTTGATTTATGATTTGAATATGAGTTGCATGGTGTTCGTCTGTAGCATTCTATTTATAAAAAGGACATTTGCGATTTTTTGTTTTTAACATTACGGCAAATGGTATTTTAACCCAAAAGATCTAGGAAGCCAAGAATTACAGAGCAGAAGATGCCTTCACCCCCAGTGGTACATGTCTGCAACTGAGGGCTAAAGCTGTTGTCCTAGAAATTCCACCATTTATACCAGAATTGCACTTGAATCAAGTTAAAAGAGGGGACGTTACCCACATGACTTGCCAAACCAGGAAGTGGTTGAGTTTACAGGCTTTGAATGCCCACAAACGGTGTCTGAAATATCAGCTTTGACTGAATTGTTTTAAAAATTCCTTCCTCAACTGTGCAGCTATGAAAGGATTCCACAAGCTGCCTTTCAGGATTTCTGGCAGGGAAATCTTATGTTTCCCACCCTTCTGCCACAGAGCCCTTATGGTATTCCCATATATGTCCTTATAATGGAGGCAGAACAGAAGCTGGAGGAAAATAAGTGACTGAGGCACGTAGGATAAGGCTATACCAAAGGAGAAGACCACCAACTGGGAGGCAACCTTCCTCCAGAATCTATAGACCGCACCGCTCCCATAATGATGTCCCAGAGGATGTCTGATTAGGCAAGCAACAGTTCAATAAGAAAACATGGAATGAACTCTGTCTCTCATTGCAAATTCACATCCAAATATCCTCACAATCTCAAAAACCAAAGAACAGACTAACTTCACAACACTGGACCTCATATCATTGTGGTTTTACTGTGCACTTACATATTTGCTTCTTATTACCACCATGTCTATTGTTGCTGCCTCTCTGTGCTGTTGAATACATTGACTGGTTTGGAGATCCCACTGTCTTGGGGGTCGGGTGGGTGGGGGGAGGTCATGAATTCAGATGTTCGTGATGCCACCACTCACTCCAGGTAGTATTTTGTTAAATCTTTCTTGGAAATTGTCACAAAGGATGTCATTGAACTTCCCCTTGACCCCTGCCATCTGTTTCAGGTTTTCCGAGATGGTTCTCAATGCCTTGTCTGCATGGTATGCTCATCTAGCATCTTTTTAGAGCAGACTCGGGAGCCAGGGCTGGCTTCTGCGGAACCTCCAACACCCCACTGTCAGATCCCACTTTCACCTCTGTTTCCTCTGACACTGTGAGGGTAATGAATGAAAGAGTGTCATACGTACAAAGAAACTTCTTCCTGTGCTGAAAAGGAGTCCAGGTGTTTAAGAACGTGGCACTGACTGGCACAGTTACTTCCCTTCACAAAGTGTGCATCACGCTCTTGCAGGTCTCCGTATCTTTATTATGAGGACATGTAGGTCAGAATCTGTGAAGTTTTCTACTCATTTCTATAATCTGTTTGCAGTCCTTGTTGCCCAGATTGCCTGTTTCTCCAGCCTAGCCTTTGCCCTATTAAGCAGGTGGACCAGGTCTCTGCCTCTCATTCAGGTATTTCCTGGATCCCATTGTGCAGCTCTCTCACTCCTTCAACCCCCACCTCCCTCGTGTTAATTGTATCCATGTGATTTATATCAATTCGTGTTAATTGTATTCAGGTGGTGAATATCAATTGGCAACACTCTTGTATCCATTTATAATAGAGCTGATCGAGGGTGTGATGGTGGGTGTAAGGTGGAGCTCTGTGAATAAAGGCTTGGAAGCAACTGAAGACTAGGCTCTCATATTCTATTCTTCACCACCTGGCTATCCAATTTATAACACCTCCCTCCTCCCTCACTCTACTCCTCTCCTGGATATTTTTCAATATCCTCCTACCAGCCAGTTAATACCAATTAGAGGCTTAAGTGCTGCCCTGCACTATTTCCTGCTCCCTCCCCCAATATGCAAGGGATTCCTGTATTTGTGTGGTAATTTCCTGTGTTAGGGTCTTCACTCTGTTTTAGTGTAGTTCAGTTTGTAATTGGAGAATCATCCAAATGTTTTGCTTTCGACAATGCTCAGGAGTGAGGGGTTCAGTTGATTACAAACAGTAGTGTGTTATCAGCATACAGGGATACTTCTTAAGCTGCAGAATTTCGAAACTGTTTATTAAAAATATCTGAACGCAAGTTCGTATAATTGCTGATTTTCCTCTTTGCAGTGGTTAAAACCTGAGAGGGCAGCAGTCCTACTGAAAGGATCATATTAGATGGCAATAGAAGTAAAAGTTGCAATTAATCCTTGAAAATAATGAAAGGATGAGACAGAGTAGAAAGAAGCAGACTGTTTCCAGTAATTGAGGGGACTAAAATGAGTGGTCATAGATAAAAGATTAAATGTAAGAGATTTTGAACAGAGAGCAAGAGAAACTTCTTGACACAAAGTTGTGAGGCTGTGGAATTCACTCCTAGGGTTAGTTGTTGAGGCAGAAACTATGTCAACATTCAAGATAAGATTGGATAGGTGGATGAAGGAAAAGGGGCTAAAGGGATATGGGAACAGGGTGGGTAAATGTGATCAGAACCATTTGCTCGCGTGAAGGGTAAATGCCGACATTGACTGTTTGGGCCGAATGGCTTGTTTCTGTTGTAAGTTCGATGTGTTATACAAAGAGGTGTTTGTATATATGAGATTTATTTATATTGTGGCAGTCCACATTTTGAATTTCAAAAATGGCACTAAAAACACCTTTTAAAAAAAATACAAATGAGAAAATTGGTAATTGAGAAATTATGTGAAATGTGTACAATACTGTTAAACTACATGGTATTGCTAATTGTTTTAATGATTTGGAACTTGCAGTTAGACTTGATAAATCTGGACTATTTCCCATCATCTGAGAAGAGTCTATTTACATAGTGACTAATCCCTGCCCTGATGACTCGGTTGCTGAAAAAACACGACACAGTGCATAACTAAACCATATGGACCAAGAAGGTCCCAGATTCAATCCTTGGTCTGCACTGAACAAGCTGATCTCAGTCAGGGCTGGAGTTGAGGTCCGACAAGTGTCCTCATTGCTGCTGGGCCAGGGTTACTGCTCCTCATTGCCATCCACTGGCCTTTACTGGATAGTTTATACGTGTGGATGTTGAGTAAAGACAGGATTGGGCTCAGCTGTGAACGTCCTACGATTGTTGACAGTTGCTTGCTAGACTCGAGAGTAAGGATTGGCCACTGGTTCTGGAGTTTGCCCAGTGCTTGTGGAATTTTACCACAGCAATAGTCAACATCTTAGAGAGAGAAGATGGGGAAAATTGGATGGGGGGGAAGAAACACTTCAAAAGAAAAATTAATTACTTTTCATTAGTAATGATGTAAGCTTTTGATGGACTAATTTGTATGTGTATATATATAGATATAGATATATCTATATATATATATATATATATATCGAAAAAGATCTGTGCCCAATCTTTTTAGAATTCTCTTATGTTGAAATGTTAAATTGAACTGGAAGGGGCTGGTGGAAAAATCACAGCATTCTGTCTCTGACATTGAGCTCCAAATGGCCTGTTACATCACAGGCCATTTGGAGCCAAATCATGGAGACAAGTGGAGTGCAGTGTGGACATACTGTACTCCAGCCAGCCGCATCATCTGAAAATGCTCCATGCTGAGTTACAGGCTAGGCATCTTTCTGAAGTAGTTACAGTAACATTTGTGAGACCATAATTGCTTTGGAAGCGGTTCAGAGAAGGTTCACTCGACTGATTCCTGGGATGAAGGGGTTATCTTATGAGGAAAGGTTGGGCAAGTTGGGGCCTGTATACACTGGAGTTTAGAAGAATGAAAGGGGACTAAAGGGGTAGATGCTGACAGGATGTTTCTCCTTGTGGGAGAGACGAGAACTAGGGGACACAGTTTAAAAATAAGGGGTCTCCCATTTAAGAAGGAGATGAGGAGAAATTTTTTCTCTCAGAGGGTCGTGAGTCTATGGAACTCCCTTCCCCAGAGAGCGGTGGAGGCAGGGTCATTGAATATTTTTAAGGCTGAGTTAGATAGATTCCTGATTAACAAGGGAATCAAAGGTTATAGTAGGCAGATGGGAAAGTAGGGTTGAGGTCACAATCAGATCAGTCATGATCTTATCAAATGGCAGAGCAGGCTCGAGGGGCTGAATGGCCTACTCCTGCTCTTAATTCATATGTTCGTATGTAATTCTGACTGAGCTGCTGAATTTTTACTTCCATTAGCTCACCCATTTAAAAAATAAACAAGAACTCAGGTATGAGGAAAGCCTGCTTGAATCATTGATCTGAGTTTTACTAAGTCACAGGACACAAAGAAGTGAGAAAAGACTTATGGATGGCATCAGCCCTCTTGGATACCTTTCCTATTTACCATGCAACAAGACTCCATGATAAAAATGCACCTTAACATATGTTAGTCAGATTGTAAGTGCATAACCTACATTCATCCAGTACTGAGGGAGTGCTGCATTATTGGAGGTGCCATCTGCAATAATTAACTGAGGTCCCGTTTGCCTGTTTCAGTGGTTCAGGTAAAGATCTAGTGATGTTATTTGAAGAAGAGCAGAAAGCTCTCCTGGAATCCTGTTAACATTCCTCCCACACCCAACATCACCAAAAGAATAGATGATTCGGTTGTTTATCCCATGTTGTTTATCAGGTATCGCTGGCATAGGGTGGCTGCTTCATTTTCTTACATAACTCACTGCCCTTCAAAAAAGTAATTCATTGTATAAAGCACTTACAGACATTTCAATCTGATAAGTCGCTATATAATTTCAAGTATTATGTAAGTGCTATGTTTTAAATACATAATGTAAGGAGTCGCACAACACCAGGTTATAGTCCAACAGCTTTATTTGAAATCACAAGCTTTCAGAGCTTTGCTCCTTCGTCAGGTGAGTGAAGAGTTGCATAAAGGCACAGCATACGGTATGAGAGGCTCGGCTTTGCTTATCAATACAGAAAGATACTATTATCCCTCATTCACAGTGTCCAATTGTTTCTTAACAAGTTTCTGCCTCCACTATCCTATCCAGAAGTCCATTCCATGTGTTGATCACTTTTTGTGTGACAAAGAAACTCCTGATACCAGCCCTAAATTTGCCTTTTATTAGTTTGAACCAGTGCCCTTACAATCAAAATCAAAGAAAGTTATTAACCTCTTTAAGGATTTTTTTAAAAACTTAAATGTGTGTCCGATACAGCCATTTTTAAATCCGGGGTCAGAAAACATTGGCTTGTTTTTTGAGAGTCGACAAGAATTATTAGAAATATCAGAACAAGCACACTGACAAGAAATTGTGTTTTCACAGAAATCCATCCAGGATCTCCACTAACTTAAATGTCAGACCACGTCTTTCTCACCCTTTTATGTTAAAGCAGTCGTTCGCTGTGTTTCATCTTAATTTTTGTTATCTATATCCCTTGTCCTCAATTTTTAGATAGTAGATTGGCTCAATAAGGGGTGAAGAAATATTTGTAAAAGGAAATGCCCCAAGAAGTTTCCTCAATTAATCTCAATTCAGAAGGACCAGTCTACTGAGAGATACTGAATTGAAGGTACTAACAAGATTAGGCATCGTTCTCACATTTTAATTTTTTTCTGCAGCCACAGAGTTGACGGTGGGGAAAGTCTATGCTGCTCGGATGATTTTTGATTACTATAAACAGAACAAAAGTAAGAGAATGCAGCAACAGCAGCCTGGCAGCTTGTCACAGGTAACCAGAAAGACGGAATCGTTAACCAGCACATGATTATTGCCGCACTGTTTCTGAGTTTCCATTGTAGGAATATTTCTTTAAATATCTTTTATACTGTTTAAATGTAGGATGTAACTTTAGATATTCCAAAATATATTGGCTATTTAACTTCTCTCTCTCACTGCATGGGTTTTCCAATATTTGTCAACTTCTCACCTCAGCAGCTCTTTAATGAGATCACTATTTTAGCCCCATGTAGATGGATCTGGATATTTTTTTCCATCCTACTTGCTTCAGCAATGAACTCCACCAATTATGTGTAAATATGGTTGGACACCATGCTATTCAATAATGTTCAACTTCTGCCATTACTGTAGGATTTTTATAATGTCTTATCTGCTGAAACTGTGCCATTTAAGCCACTTTGCACTGATCACTGCAGCAGTATAACAGGCCTACTTCAAATCCTTTTAAAAAAGAAATCAGTAACAAACATACTGGTCCTCTATGTACGCGCGTGTGTGTGTGTATATATATATATATATATGTGTGTGTGTGTATGTGTTACTCTCTCCTGCATTAGGACAGCTTTGTTTTTTTTCATGGGAGGAGGGAACTTATTGGGAGTCATTTTTAACTTCACTATCTGGGCTGTAACTTGGCAGAGTGGATTGCCTGCCCATTGTAGAAGCCGCCTGATTTTCATCCAAATGGAACGGAAATCGGACAGGTTGTACAACAAGTGGGTGATCCAATCTGCAGGTTACCGCCCAGGTGTCGGAAGTTCAAAATTAGCACCCCCCTCCATTGTTTATGAATGTAGGGGATCAACAAGTAGCAGGGGTGGGTGAAGTCCAAGATACGTGTATTCTGGATGGAGTGTATTCATTTGGCCAAATGGCGTTTTCTCACTCCAGACTTTCTTGTTTCTTTATGTTGTTCATATGTTCAAAAGTAAAAGAAAATTGCCTTCCCTTATTTTTGAGGTAAGCTTTGAACAACTCACAAATTTGTGTTTTAGAAGAATATTTAAGAGCAGCCTGGAGCCTCGAGGCTGCTCCTGCTTTTAGATATGATGTCCATCCAGTACTTAACATGAAATATTTTTTCTTCAATTCTCCATTTTTTTATTTGTCTCTACTCATTTTTGCCCCCCCCCGCCCCTGCCAGCCACCATTCTATTGCCCATGGAGCTGATGGAAGACCATCTCCCAGGACTCTGCCAATGGGCAGAGATGGAGAAAAGACAACAATGAGAAACTATTTTCTAAAATTAGGCATGTTTGTGTACATATTTTTTGTGTTGGGGTAAAGGTTTGGTTTGACAATGGGGTCTTGAACATGTCGTGTTAATAAGTCTGAAGAACAATGATTCCCTCATTAGGCTAACAGGAAGCAAACCATTGCAACCATTAGACCACTGGGGAAAACAGATCTCCCTTCCACCAGGTCGCTAGAGATTTGATCCTTACGACAAGGACTGTAAAAGAGCTCTAATGTATTTCTCTCCCTCTGCTGAAATATCTGATGATTTCACATTTCCTCATTTATAAATACAAGACAGATGTAAAATTAAACTGCAATTATCAACTTAGAAAAATCTGTAAATCCATTTTATTAGTTGCCATCCCATCAGTACACTGGTTACAATGACTGGCCTCTCACTTGTAGAGTTGCAGGTTTGCCCAATGCTGACTACTGGTCTCATTTGCTGCACAGAGTGGGCTTCTGGGTGGGTCGTCTCCCTACTGGAAGGAAAAGCTGATGTGTGTTTAATGAGTGAATGTGAGAGGGAGGCAACTAAACACAAGGTCCAAGTAGTTATGTGAATGTTGTTTGTACTCACATTTGTAGCTGCATAAATATTATAAATACAATGTGGGGTCAATTTACAATGGTTCATTCTCCATCAGAACAATTGTCGTTGTCTTGCCAAAAATGTCCCATTGCTTCAATGCAAACATGCATACATTACCTCCTGAGCCATTTTAGTGTCCCTCTCTTTCACGCTGGTATCAAGTTCTCCACATTTTCTTTGTATATTGTTTTGTGCGATCCTTGTCCCTACACTTTCATGCCACCATCTCTCCATTTTTCTCTCCAGCCTGTCCCAAGCCTCTGTTGTCCTTCACACCTTTCCTCATCCTTTTGAGCTGCTTTCTTCCAGACTGCCATCTCTCTCCTGACTGCCAATAGTCGCCAAGATGAAGCTGAGGCCAGATATTGAGTACAGTGTTGCACAGCTGCTATACCTATTATCAGATCTGTGTTACTCCACACCCATTTGGATTCAAAGACAGATTTTTGTCTAAAATGAGCAGAAGCTTGCTTTTAAATTGATTTTTTTTCTCAAACGTTTGATATGAAAACCACATGATCAATCACAGGAGAAAATAAAATGGAAAGCTCTGATTTCCTTAAAAATAATCCACCTCATGACAGCCGACTAGATAACCCATTGCCTGTTATATAATCTGATGTCATTTTGTGGTGCAATTTTTCAGTAAATTACCAATTCCCTTCCTTCTTTCTGTATGTGAGATTGAAGGGCTTAAAGAAAGTCTCCAGAAGTGGGGGGGGGTTAACAACTGTGTGGCATTTACAACCCATCATTGTATGGCTACATACGTTGTCAAGTAATTGGCATTATCCAGCAGTGGGGTCCACCAGTGAATCAGTCTCATCAGATTTTTGCATTTGATTTTGTTTGTACATTTTTTTTTTTTGGTTTGCATCCATAAGTCCCTTTCATTCCAGACCCGCGCTGTATTATATTTCACACAGACTCGAACATCGTTCTTTCAGCGCATGGTGGGAGCTTTGACACCAACGCAAGAAGAGCCCCCCTCACTTAACAGCACAAAGCCCATCTCTCGCCACATGAGCAGGAACTCGCTCAACAATGGCGGCAATGCGTAAGTATTTGCGTTTTCTATTCAACGTCTTGATGTATCTCAGACTTAACTCAATACAAGGCTATTAGGCATATGGGATAAGTTACAATGGAAGGCCAAGTATACATGGATTCAGGAGAGCACTGGATATTTTGGGGGATTGAAGGATATGGTCAGATGGTGGTATGGATATCAAGCAAGAAGAGTTGATCATGTTGGGCCAAATGGCTTTTACTTGTTCCCAAAATGATTTATGTTCCTATAAACAGAACCAACTTGCTTGGAAGCTCTTGTTGTGCTGGCTGCTGGGCAATTGTTGCTCTGCTGTAGTTTCCAGTTACTTTTGTGCAGATTTCCCTTCATGGAACATTTGTTTGTAGAGTTGCAATTTACATGCATTAAATCTTGCCGCAAATTTGTCAGTTTCAGTCCTAAATTATTATTATTGCAAAGCTGCAGAAAAAAACTTGAATGTTAAGGTTCACTCTTCAAATAAAACACATGGGGCTCGATTTTAGGGTCGGGTTTCCTGCGGGTTTCCAGCGGGGGGGCCCCGAAAATCCCGATATGCGGTCACGTGACCGGATCGCGCCGCGATCCCGACCACTTCCAGGTTCCCCGATGACGTGCGGGGCTGCGTGCGTGGCCCCCGCTGGTGGGAATCCCGCAGGCAATTAAAGCCAGCGGGGTTCCACTTGAGAGTACTTACCTTGCTTGTTGAGGTCAGTTAATGAGCTGAATCAGCTGTCAAAAGAGGAAGTGTGGGATTTCACCTGCATCGCAGAGTGTTTCCCACACTGGGGGAAACAGTCTCTCTCCAACCAGGCGTGTTGCAGCCAGCAGCCTGTGGCAGGTGCCAAGGTGCACCCCACGGGGGAGAGCCCTCACCACGCAGGAGGCCACCGCGTCACATAGGGAAACCCCTGCCCCCACCACCCCCCGCCAAGCCAGAGGACAGACCGACACGAAACTGCAGCCCCAGTCCGAGGAACCACCCACCTACCCTGCACAACCCCTCAGACCAACGTGGACACCCTCGGAGGACGAACAGCATGACCAGCCCCAGCAGCCTCGCAGTCCACGCCGTCCGCCGCAGAGACGTGGAGCCCCCCAACACGGTGTTGTTGCACGCTCACCTGCACCGCAGGAGGGAGGGCTACCGCAGAGAGAGACGCATCGCAGAGGGCACTACCCTCGCCACAGGGTCCACAGACCGAGGCGCAGCTCCCCGGACCTCTCCGAGCAGCAGTGCACACAGAGGCGCAGATTCGCTCGACATGTAGTCGTGGAGATCTGCAGGCTCTTTCATGCCGAGCTGCTCCTGGCTGGCCCCAGCACCAACTGCTTACCTGTCGCTGTCAAAGTCACCACTGCCCTCCACAACTTCTCCTCCGCATCCTTCCAGGGTGCAGCCGGCTACACCTCGGATGTCTCTCAGTCGTCTGCGCGGAAGAGCCCTGCAAATACACCTGCACCTACTCTGCAGTGACACGATGGGTGGCATCAGTGGTGGGTCCTCATAGTGATACCCAGGAGCGGGCATTATTGGACACAACAGACAGGATTCGTGGAGACATGGCAGTGGTGGTGCCAATATAATGTGTGCTGTTTGTTGCTCTGAAATTCAATATAGGTAACACCCATGGCAAACCCTCCGACACCCTTGTGCACCCCCTTCATGCTCACGAAAAATTTGCCTTACGCTGCCTACTGCACATATGTGATGCATGCCCTGTGGCTGCAGCACAGGTGGTGGCAGGTTGAGTGAGGCTGGCCGTGAGGGAGATGCACGAGAGGGTGAGTATGGGATAGAGCCATGAGATTGTATGAGGATTGGGTCGCGTGTTAGTGGCAGGATGAGTACTGGCGAGGTGAGTAGGTGGAGGTAAGATGAGGATGGGGTTTGAGTGGGTATGAGGGGTGATGTGACAGAGTAGTGTTGGCGGTGCCGAAGGAGATGTGGGGTTGGGGCAGTGTTGTGGCAGATGGAGTGTAGGGGAAAGACTTCGTGTTCTCACTGTGGCTGACCTACTGAGGTCATTGGAGCGCCTCCTGCACTGTATGCAGGTGGGCGATATGTTGGTTGCGCAGGTGACCCCCTCTGCCACCTCGAGCCAGGCCTTCTTGGTGGCAGAGGCTGGCCGCTTCCTCCCGCCCGCCAGGTGCAAGATCTCTGTCCTCCCCCTCCTCCTCACCCCATCTGATGATACCCGGGGTGAGGCATCATTAAACTGGGAGCAGCCTTCCCCCTGGCCTGCTCCATGCTGTAATTTGTTCCATTGGTTGCAGCATCTGTCAGTGGAGGACTGCCCCTTTAAATAGAGCGCCTCCAGCTGACAGATCGGACTGCGCATGCGCAGCCCGCCCGACGCGCAGACCAGCAGCGCGGACCCCGGAGGAGCAGGTAATTGATTCCTATTAGTGTGTTGCCTGCTACGACCGCGCAGGCAACCCACTAATTTCACCGAGCGTGTTGACCACGCTCCCGAAACTCAACCCGCCGGAAACCCGCAGGCCTGGTAAAATCGAGCCCATGGTGATATCTTGATGTATCATGCAATGCAAAAATGTATTCTACGGTGAAAATGTAACTTTTTACCTATATTTTATTTTCTCTCGACCTTTTAATTCACACACCACACAAGTTCCCCTGGCAATGAGGGTAGATAGATGATCTGCTCTCAATCTTATTAATGCTATTCTGTAATTGGCCTCTACAAGGTGTACATAAGCAGACTGAATTGACTCACTGTTCAATTTTCTCCCCTCCTACCTTAAGTCTCTCACCCTGCCTTTCTGAGACTATCTCACATTGTGAAGCATCATCAACCCAAACCCGTGTCTGCCATTTCATTGGTGCATTGTATTGGTACACCAATGTGTTGTGTGATGCCCTGTTGTTAAATGTTATGTGGGCGACTCTTTGAATCTCCTCTATGAAGTGGGTTATTAAGTGATGATTGACTGCAGTACCATATTCTAATACAGTGGACATACTGGAGCACATTGAAACAATAGAGATGTATTGTTGCTTTTATAAGTGCAAGTGCCAAAGATGTAATTCATGAATTCTGTAAGCATGAGGTTTTTATCACAAGCAACACACTGTTGCTGGTAAAATATATTTACCAATACAACCTTTAATATTGTACCAAAACAATGGTCAGTCGCAAGTTTTGAATTGTGACATTTTGAACAATGCTATTTTCAATGTGAGTTATAACAGTGCCATTTGTGTTTTCTGTGGCAATCAGGATTTGGAGCCTCTTCTCCATTGGAGTTGCTTTGTTTTTGTGATGCGAATGAAGGGGAGGAATAGGTACTTCTGTTCTGTGAGTTGGCAACTGCCAACATTTGGAGCAAATGGAGTACACCATGTCCAAGTGTTGTTTTCCTCACATCTGTATTCTCATTTTACTTTCACTGGTGTTAAAAACAATGGCAGAGGGCTGTGAAAATAATACCAACAGGTGTCTAATAATAGTAATTGTTTCATTAGGACTGTGGGTGCTGTCCCACCAGCAAAGTCAGAATCACTGTATCCAGCAGACATTGCCCAGCAGTTAACAAAGTGTATTAATCATTTTTTTCAGAGAAATATTTTGGCTTTTAGTTCCTTTCACATTGGATGCCAAGTACTTTCATATTAATCTAATTTGATACTCGATTGAAAAAGTTTGACATTTGTTGAAGGACAGTAGTTGAATGGCCTTATCAGCCACTGGTATTAAAGAGATCCGTGCCTTCATGTAAAACTATTAATCCTTTTGCCAAACATGACTCCGTGACAGAAATCATGTGGAAACGATTCACTGCATTGCTTATGCATAATGCTATTACAATAAAAATGATGACAGTTCTCTCTAAGCAATGATGAGGACATTACTTAGTCAAGTGCCATCATTTTTATTGCAGTATTAGTGTACATAAGCATTTAAATTTGAATGCAGCATTCAAATATCGAACACCCTTTCACAGCCAATCCTACTGCTGGTTTATTCCATTGTGACTCAAACGGCTGGTTATTAACATAGCTCCTCCATCTAATTGTGATGATTACATTTTTTTAATAGAACAGATATACTTCATCCTCATTACATTGCAATCCAGAAGAGCTGAGTATTTTGAATGTTTGAGAAGTGTACACGATAGTTTGTGTCCCTATAATAAAGCATGTGTATCATGAAAAAGTCTGGAGATTAGATCCCAGTCAGGTTATAACAGAGAGTATGTTGTTTAACAGGGTGGGATGTACTGTATTAATTACTTTTTCGTTCATTTAGCCTGTACCAAGGCAGTGGATTAAAAGAATCCGCACCCTGGTTTCGGACCCAGGAGGCATTTACTGAGGCTAAAGCACGAATACCTGAACGGGGTCAGTCAGAAGAAGCTTCGGTAACCCAAAGCAGCCCTCAGGTATGAGTTTAATTTTTAACATATAAGGTAATTGTGTAGTGTAGTTAATAATTCCCATTGACAATTGTGGGTGAATGCAGCTGACATCATAACCAAAGCTCATATTTGCTTGCAATTGGTGGGAGGTGGCTTGTGTGGAGCATAAATGCCGGCATAGACTAGTTGGGCCGAATGGCCTGGTGGTGTTGACTCTACGTAACTATGTAATTTATTTGATTCTGTAAACTCCATCTAGTTTATAATGCATATGTGATTAGAAGAATAATTAGATGTTTTCTAATGATAATGTGGAAGTGGCCTGCATTTTTAAGTAATGGGGAATGAAAATGGTCTGTTGGTGTTTGACGTATCAACATGCTGCCCCATGGAAATGTGGGCTATAAGTTTTGTTTTATAATGTGTGTTGTTTGAACATGGAGCTGCGTGGTCAGTGGTTTGAATACAGATTTTAATCTCCTCTTGAGGCTGGTCTGAATAACCCTGGTCAGGTTCACGAATGGAATAAGATCTGCATCAAACTGTTGACCATGTCTCCTTTCTCTGTACCATAGATAGCGCCTCTGGAGAACATCCATTGACCACGATTTCTTTCCCCCAAAGGACTTACTTCCAAAGTGTGGCTCCAAAACAAAGGTTCTAGGTCCAAATCTTTTACATGGACAAGCCTGAATTCTGTGTTTCCCATGCTCAATCAGCACCTAAAAATCTTAAGATGGCATCAGATGGAATGTTAGGGAAGCCCTCCTACAAAAAACTGATATTAAAACATTACTTTATACAACCAGGAACTTTCACGAGACACAGCCACCTCAAGTTCCCAGTCTCTATGGTATAAACAAAAAATACTACCGCTGCAGCTCTGGTATGATGCATACAGACACTTACCCTGTTTGACACAGGGAACAAATGAACTTTTATTCATATTGAAGGGCAGCATTAATGTCCAGTGCATCTTCAGTTATGTTAATCATGCAGAGATGGCAGAACCAAGTCCCAATGGGAGGAGGAGGAGAAACTGAGGATACAGCTAATAATGTACGCCAACATCTTTCAGCATGATAGTTTGTGAAAACAGTTGTAAACATTTGTTATTTACTTAAAGCTTCACATTGTTCCTTCCAAATTTATTCTTCTGATCAAGTCCAAAATTTTCTGATTATGAAGATTGATTTATTTTTGATCTGAAAAGGCTCAGATTTTCTCTCAGCTGATATCAGGAAGAAAACATACAACATAAGGCCGATTGACACAGAAATGTTTGGCAAAACCACAGGATTGCCTAATTAACATAATTTTTTTTATTCGTTCGTGGGATGTGGGCGTCGCTGGCGAGGCCAGCGTTTATTGCTCATCCCTAATTGCCCTTGAGAAGGTGGTGGTGAGCCGCCTTCTTGAACCTCTGCAGTCCGTGTGGTGAAGGTTCTCCCACAGTGCTGTTAGGAAGGGAGTTCCAGGATTTTGACCCAGCGATGATGAAGGAACGGTGATATATTTCCAAGTCGGGATGGTGTGTGACTTGGAGGGGAACACGCAGGTGGTGTTGTTCCCATGTGCCTGCTGCTTTTGTCCTTCTAGGTGGTAGAGGTCGTGGGTTTGGGAGGTGCTGTCGAAGAAGCCTTGGTGAGTTGCTGCAGTGCATCCCGTGGATGGTACACACTACAGCCACAGTGCACCAGTGGTGAAGGGAGTGAATGTTTAGGGTGGTAGATGGGGTGCCAATCAATTGGGCTGCTTTTTCCTGGATGGTGTCAAGCTTCTTGAGTGTTACTTGTGCTACTAAGACATCTTTACCTTATCCTCATTTACAAATCCAATAATTCTCTACTCTGCAGCCTCTTTCTATGTCCCACCCTCTGCTTTTTTTGAGGTTGTCCTACTGTGCATTCCCCGTCCCTCCACTCTACCAACGTTGGTATAGCCTTCAACAATCACAGCCCTGCTCTCCGAGGTTCTCTTCTTAAACCTCTCCCCACTTACAAAAGGAAGGAAAAAGAAGC